>NC_082601.1:24335579-24935579 GCF_030936135.1 Gavia stellata | reverse complement strand
GGAGGCGGGCGCGGCGCGGGGCAGCGCCTTCCCCGCGAGCCGCTGCCGTGCGGGCACCGGCTGGGCACGGGCAGCGGGAGGCACGGGGGGCTCTGCGGTTGGAAGCGAGGGTTCACGGGCACCACGGTGGCTTGAGGAGAGTCACGGTGCGTCACCAGCCTGCTCACGTGTGCTTTTGGAGATCTCGGCAGCTTTCGTTGTAATTACTGTAATTAAGGAGGGTGGCAAAGAGGGGGTTCCCCATTATCTTCTTTGGTGCAAAGAAGCTGTTTTATCCAGCTTCTGATAGGTGCCAGCCTTCGCCTTCCTGAGTCACCCAGCGTGAGTTAGTGGCGGCGTTCTTGTGAATGGAGGTTTGCAGAACCCGACCTTCTGCGTGTTGGGAGTCACGAACACTTACAGCCAAATAACGCTTACAGCCAAATACAAATTATTTTAATAAAAGACCTAGCCGACAGTTGTTGAATATAATGGCAGTTGTTACAGCGTGACTAACTGTTGTTACTTACCACACGCAGGTTTCAAATGAGATTAAAAATAGAATTGTCTCCTTTGAGTTATTTCATAATATACTTTGTCCTCTGTGACAACTATTGTTCGTAACTTTTAAGAATTGCACATCGTAACTTAGCTGTCTTAATACCTGATGGTTCTCCCTTTGGAGATGAGAGAATTCAGGCACAAACAGCCAGGCCCTGTAACATCAGGAAGGGAGAAGCATCGCACGGAAGGCAATGCTGGGAAGCTCCATAGAGTTGCCTTTCATTTCATCCTTTGGAATAAAAATCTGGAATCATCTCAAACCCACCCAGTCCTGGACAATAGAGATGAATGTCATGGGAGCTCCCACAGGCAACAGCCTTCTCTATTGCTTTCCAGCTCCTTGAACCAGCCTGGATCTCCTATAGCACAGCACCTGCAGCAGCCATGCAGCTACAGAAAATACGGGCCCCGAAACCGTGCTTTGTGGCAGTGGTTGCCAGCCCAAAGGATGGCACAATGCCAGCGCAGTAAATAAATCGGAGAAATCTTGTCATGTTTGACTGGGAGCATGGATCAAAGCTGCAGAGCGCGTCTGCAATTATTCAGACGATTCCAAGAGCTTCTTCCATGATGGCCTCTGCTTCCACCACTGCTTTCCTTGTTGTTTTTTTTCTGAGGCAGATGGCTTTAGCAAATCTGCACTACCTTTGTGCTGGCTTAATAAGTAGAAGGAAGTTGCGGCAATAAATTACAAATGTAAATACTCGTATTCTGCGGCGGTTCAATATAGATCATGGGGTTTAGGTAGGTTTAGAGAGAGAGCAAGCAAAACTATTCTGAAAGTTGCTAAATGCTTCTCATTCTTAGAAACCATTCCCTAAAGGAAAAATTTAGTAATTTGTAAAAAATGAAGGGGGGAAAAAAAAAGACAAAACCCCACAAAGTACAGCACGTTTCTTGAAGCATGTTTCAACGCTTGTTGCTGGAGACACGGTATCTGCTGCTCTCTTTTTCAAAATGTACGCGTGTAGTTAGATTTCATCAGGACAACGAAGCATTTCATAAAAATGAACATAATTGTCAGTTGCACAACCGTGCCAAACAGAGGTAGCGAGACCTTTGAACACGCATAGTCCTCCACACCCTCTGCTTCGTCTCCTGTCCTAACCATTGGTACCTCTCTCCCTGGCAGCAGCAGCTCTTGCCTTTATTTACCAGCTCCTCTCAGAGAAGCGCCCTTCTCCTGCCCTCAGGACAGCCCTGGTCCTGCGTTACGTGGGCTGTGCCTTCATATTTGACCTGTCGTGTCACCATGCCAGTTACTCAGATACACAGACACTGGGAATGCTAGTCTACGTCTGAGGTCTGTTTCCAGTTTAGCGGGAGGTTTTTTCTCTGAAAAACCTGGCATGCAGCACATACGTTTATAAATGAGCGAGCTGATTCAGGGCTGCTTAACACTGTCACTCCTGGGCTGAATTCCCCTGTGTGCCATGGCAGACCCTGGCTGTGACACCCAGAGGGGACCACCCCTATGGACAAAGAGCCTCTGAGGGTAGCAGAGCTCTTCTCCTACACGTCCTCTTGCCTTGCAGTGGTCCACGGGAAGGGAATGGGCTATGGTTTGGACCTCCACAGTACCCTGAATTCCAGCTGTAACTTCTGCTCGTTGTGGCCAATGTAATTTAGAGTGGTTTAAAAGTGGCTTCAAGGACCAGCACCTCTACAGAGGCTTCTGTAGCTGAGAGAAATGGGAATGTGGGCACTGAGGTGTATTTATGCTTAGGTATACCCTGCTCCCCTGATCTCTACTGTTCAAATCAGCATCAACTCCCGAGGGAGTCCTGGAGAGCAGGGAAGTGGGTGCTGACGTGATTTCCCCTTGAGGCCGAGGGTCCCAAGGCAGCCCACCCTCCCCGGTTTGTTAGCGGGAGGCTGTGCGACGCAGGCAGCGGCTTACCACTGGCTGAATAACCCCTGGTGCAAATGGCGTTTGTGTGCTTGCTTCTTGTCTTGCTCCAGGCCCGCTCCCACCACCTCCTCCCATAAGCAGGAATGGAAGCACTTCAAGGGCTTTGCCC
Source organism: Gavia stellata (assembly GCF_030936135.1). Lineage (NCBI taxonomy): Eukaryota > Metazoa > Chordata > Aves > Gaviiformes > Gaviidae > Gavia > Gavia stellata. The sequence continues at coordinate 24,933,015 of NC_082601.1, read as the reverse complement.
GCTACTCCCCAGCTGCCCTCCCGGGCAGGGCTGGACAGCCAGAGAGGTGGACCACGACCGCCGCTTCCCCCCGACCGGCCAGGCTCGGCAGCGCCGCCACCACCACCGCCGCCTTCATCAGCTGTCAGAAACGGCTTCCAGGACCCAGGTGATGGTAAGCCATCCTCCCAGTTGTTTGCCTTTGATAGAGACTGTGTAGCGGCTTTTGGCCTTAATACGTCAAAAAAGGTTTGGGATAGAGGCTTTGTTTCTAGTGCAGACCTTTGATTTCTGACCAACCGAGGTGTCATTTGGGTCTCGATTAATCCTGCCAAGTAAGAACAGAGTAAATATGCCATATGTAGAGCAGAACTGCGAAGTTGTCAATACAGTCTCTAAAATAACCCTTTGAAAAATAGCCTGAAAAAAAGAAACGTATTCACCGTGCTTTGCTTTGCTACAATACAGAAATAAGGCCTAAGGGGATTGTTCTGATGCTTAGTAGCTACACTAAGACTCTTTGGAAGTCAGAACAAGTTAGGTGATGACTCAAAAGCTGAAAAACAGATGGGGGAAGAGATTGTCAGAATGCTGCTGAAAATGTCAAGTATCTCTCTTTTTGCTAGTGTTTATTGAGAAGGTAAGGTCCAAGATTGCTGTGTTTTAAAGATTTATCGTGCTTTTCTTTTTAACTGTTTTCTATTTACAAAGGACAGATAAATCTTTCAGCTAATTACAGGAGGCCAAAATTGGTATTTCTGACATTTGTAAGGTTAGAAAAAGCAAGCAGAAAATAAAACTCTTAACTCACGCTTTTGAAGCACCTTCACGCATCAGATAAGGCAGGTGGGTCACAGACACATTTTTTCCTACACAAGTCATTTGCAGGGTTCAGAACGTGCAGCTTCTTTACACACTGGTTTCTAATTGCAACCATTGGGAGTAAACATAGAAAAACTGGGCGCCAGCAAATAACCACATGTACAACTGCCAGGCAAAACTTACTCAGCTGTTCATTACATTATGCAATAAAATATAACAATATTGCCAGAAAGTTATGGTTGCAAAGACCTGAAGCAACCAAGTGAAGAAATTACAAAGTTTAAGATAGCGCACACTTTCTTCCTTGGGCCTCCAAATTCAAGTGCAGAACAGAGCTCCGTAAACATTTCCTATTATTTCAATGAAGAAACTGATCATCTTGCTTTATTCTTTAGAATCCTGTAGACTCAGTAAGTACATCAATGGGGCCCCTGTAGGCTCAAGAGATACAGTTTCAACTGAAGTATTTTTTCATTTTTGACACTAGTTACATACAGGTTTCTCTGTCATCGTAGATTTTATCATAATGGCCCCAAATTTTCTTTTTCCTCTATAAAAATAAATAAAGAAAAAACACCGCTGATAGGTCAGTGTGCTTTTAATGATGCTTTTGAGCTCTGTATATCAATAAAGTAGGAATATCAGAAAATTCTATACCCAGGAACAAAATACGATTCTGAAGTAGGAGATGCTATGCATTTCCGGTAACACGTATACGTGTGTGTGTGTGTGTGTGTTAAAAAAGCAGATCTATTATACATGGAAGGGAATGTAGCACTTATTTCAGTGGAATTGTGGCCATTTTCCTGATCTGTGATTTTGCATTAAATTGGCTAAATGATCAGTTAAGTTCAATAAGAATTTTCATGCTCAAACTAACCTAAAGCATCTTATTCCCTGACTTCCTAATAGGATGCTGGTTCAATACTCAGCTACGTAATCGTTTTGCAATATAAAACATGTATTAAACAAAATGTTAATGTCAATGTACTTTCCTGACGCTGTGTCACAAAACTAATGAGTAAATTGCATGGGTTTTTTTTCAGATGAATGGGAAAGCAGATTTTCTTTTCATCCTATATCTGATTTGCCACCTCCAGAGCCATATGTACCTGTGAACAGAAGTTATCCCAGTAAACTAGCAAGAAATGAAAGTAGAGGTAAGTTTGTTCCACTTCTGCTGTTGGAATTTCAGCATATCATCCTAAAAACAACGTGGGTGGGGAAGAGACTGGATGCTGAGGTTTCAAAACTTCTCAGACTAACAGCCTGGTCACCGTTCCCCACCACACTGAAAAATCTAAATGCAGGTTTGCAGGCACAAGCCTTCTTAAACTTGTATTTGAGGGGGGAATTGTTTGTTTTTCAAGTTGGAACATGTATTGTAAGAGACCACCCCTGCCATTATAGTCAGCCCTTCTGCTACAGACAGCCAGAACCACAAAACCCCATAGGACTTCCTCCTCATTTCCCATCTAAATTCATGTACAACTCATTTATTTTTGTGCCAACATCATGCTTGAGTTTAGTTATCCTCCCTCCTTGGTGTGTGAAACCCCTAATATTTTTTAAGACAACAGTCATGTCCTCCTCTCAGCTTTTGTTTTGCTGGGCTGATTAAATCAGAATGTACTGCGCTCTGCTTCCAAGCTATGTTCTCTGATCATCAGTGTTGCTTCTGTGTGTATTTCAGTTTGATTTTGTCATTTCCAGTCAGTGTCACATGCTGTTCCAGTTCAGGTCTCAACCGTCTTCTCTACAGCAGCATAAATGTTTCCTGTCTGTATTTGTGGTGTTTTGCCTGATACACCCAAGGATCAATTTACTACTTTCACAACCAGTGACATCGATGGCTCATAGTTATCCTGTAATCATCTGTACACTCAGATGTTTCAATCTCTCTCCTCTTTCCAAATGTTTAGGATTTGATTTGGAGCAGAAATTCCTGTTAGTCTCTGACCCTTCACTTTGCCCTGCTAGCTTTCATCCCGTTTGTATTACTCCATGAAGAAAGGCAAAGTAATATATGCATTTTTTTATGTTTCCTTTCATGAGTTTGCAATGATATATAGGGAAAATATAGGGAAAAACTGAAGAGCTTTGAAATGTTACTCTATTTAGAGCTTGCCACTTTCATTGAAATTTGCATGTGTTGCAAGTAGCCCTGAGAAGGTATGTGTTCGCATAAAACAGTAAGGCTAACAAGAGCTATCAATCTGTTTTGAGAAGGAGACAAAGGTCTAAAATGCATATGCTTTCCAGACATTTGGGGATAGCGTTAGTTAAAAACTTTCTTTTACACTGTTTGAAGTTCTGTTGTTGTTCAATAAACTAACCAGAAACTCTACAAACATTTTTTTTTTAGTAAAATGGCTAAGCATGAAAATGAGTAGATCTTCACCAGTTACTGAATTAATGGCTTAGATGTAAACTCCCACTTTAAAAGAAACCTGGAGGAGTAACACAAAACACTTTCTTTCTCTTCTAGGTGGCTCTGGCCGAAAAGAAAGAGGTGCCCCGCCGCTTCCGCCTATACCAAGGTGAAATGGGTTCTGGCCCATCTTTGGGCGACGTCTGTTTTCAAGTTTCTTTCGAGTCAGCTCTCCTGTCCACATCATTGGAAAGTTGTCTGTTTTGCTTTATTTCCACTTTTGGCTTGTCAGCTGGAACAATCTTCAGTCTCTATTACAGAAGTAATAGATGCAGCTTATGAACTATAGTTGCTCAAAGCTATAAATTTTATTTGCTTAAACTGCAGGCTGTCATGAAAGACATTTTGTGGACCATACACAACATACGTGCATCATACTTACCGCATCCAGCCCTGTCCCCTTGAGAGCTCCACGAGAGGTCTGGCTTTGAATTTAATGAGAGCTGGAGCAAAGCTGTTTCATTCACTTTGGGTACAGTGGCTGTATTATTTGAATGATAAAGTACAATCTATTTTCTGTTTAAAAAACAGTTGCTGGGGAACATCGTGTAGCCAGGAGTCCCCCGGAGCCTTCTTTCCATGCCTAACTTGGCCCATCTGCTTCTGCAAGCCATAGAGCTACTGCATGGTGACCAAGAGTTCATCCTAAACCTTTTCACTTCAGCTTAGCCAAGCAAATCTTATTTTAAACAATAGATAGCACATCCTGCCCCGAGGATGGAGTGTGTCTGGTCTTGTTTTTATCTGCGGAGAATCTTCCAAAGAAAAGCACAAGTGAAAAAATCAGCAGCATAAAAAGACCTTTTTTTTTTTTATCCCTCTTTCCTTGTGTTTTAATAGTGTTATGCTTTTAGTCACCTGATTCTTTCCTGCTCTGGTGTGGACCAACCCGCAGTCATCCATGTCCTGGATTATTGTAATGCCCTCTACCTGAGACTACATGCAGAGTCCTCAGAAATTAGTCTTGGTGCAAATGCAGCAATTACTGTAGTTGCAGGCTCCTTCTGTAAAGCATCGCTACCACCAGTGCTCCACAAGACTGCTTTCCAGTTGTTTCTTTGGTGCAATTAAATAACGGGGTTTGACTTAAAAAGCTTCTTGGGGCTTAGGTCACAATTCTCAAAGAGATTGTATTTGACTTGTGTTACAGTAGAGCAGCTGAGGTCAAAAATGTGCGTAAGTGAAAGCCCTTTGATGTAGTGAAGGAGGTCTGGGGTTTGTGTGTTCAAGTGGGAGCATCAGCTCCAAAATTTACTGTCTGCACTGGTTCAAGAGAAATGGGAAGATTTGGCCTGCTGAGTTTACCATGAAGCCTGTCCTTTCAAACTTTGCTGAAAGGAGTCTCTGCAGAGAGCTGCAAGGCTTACATTAACAGAAGAGAGAGTAAAGTATTCTAACATTGTGACGATTGGTTAATATGTTTAATGGCTTTTGACTTTTTTGTATATGAGAAAAGAGTTCATTGTATGAGTGCATTTTACAAATGGATCTAAACGTGTATAAAATGCCTTTGGAAATGAGAGGAAGATTATAATTCTGGATTTGAAATATTGCTGAATTTGTTAATTGAACTTCTGAAGGTTAGCTCTGAAAAAGTTCTCCTCTGTCTCCTCAACAGTTTCTGTTTCTTCAATGTACTCCTTGGGATCTCTACCAAGCCTGTATCAGCAGCCATGCTTCACAGGGTGTTGCTCAAAAAAAAAAAAAAAAAAAGAAAAACTAGTCATGTAGGTTAAGAAAAGTTTCTGTAGCAGGGGACACATTATCCTAAGTACGCTCGGCGGCTAGAATAAGGTCAGTCCTTGAAAATCTAGGGATTTTGGCCGAAGAGAGTCTGGACCCCACTGAAGTGTTTGCGTGTAGGGCTTTTTGCTCTGTCAGTGGGCGTGAAGGGGCAGATCCCCTTTCTGCCCGGCAGCCTGGACAGTCACAGTGAAGGCGATGAGACAGAGTTGGATTTGGCCAGATCAAATTTAATTTGGCCTTTTCAGTGTTTGTTTACAAAATCTTGTTAGCTGTGATAGCATTTGATTATGTACCTGTTTTTCACATTTTTATATCTAATGACCTATTTTAAGTTACTATTTATGGTCTTGAACCTGCAATTAAATGCGCAGGCGCAGGGATGTATCTACATCTAATTGCAGGATCGTGGCTGTAAGAGTTTCTTAAACAGATATTAGGGGGACCTCCATGTGACAGGTGCACCTTGGGATCAAACCTAGAGCAATACTGAATTTGTATATGTATTTTATGGATGTCACTTAAACAAAGTGCCTGTCTCTTTGGGATATTATTATGTGAATAGAAGTCCAAATAAGATTTTTAGGATAATAACTTAAACAATAAATTATTGTATTCACGTTTTTAAACTGAAGCACTTATAACTTTCTAAGGAACAACATTTTGAATTTAAGAATACAGTATTTTCAGTACCTTGACCTGCCAAATCCTTATTAATATCCAAATAGCTATGCAGCCAAAAAAGAAACCCTCCCAGAAGCTATACCTTTTTTGTAACTTGCCTGCTTCCAGCATGACTGTTTTACTTTGAGTAAGTCAATGAAAATGCTGCGCATTGTTCTGCCAACTCTGCATCATTCAAAATACTCTATATTTGATCTTTTGAGCAAGGTTTTCTGACCAGAAATTCTGGACCACTACCAAAGACTTGGCAAACCAGCTTCAGTCTCACTTCAAAATGTGCTGTGTAAAAGGCCCTCAGTCAACAAGCCAAGAAACCTGAGCTGCTTGGGTTTTAGGGCTTCTTTGTACTATAGAAACCTCTTCAGAGTGGATGTTCGGCATATATGTAAAATAGCTTAACAATGGAGAAGGAGGTATTTTTTACCTAACAACAACTTTACTATTTATATCTTTTGCTATAAAAGCCCCTAGATATATTCCAGAACAATGCAGCATTTTATCATTCAATATATTGCTTCATATATCAGTAGCTAGTTAGAATATGATCAGTATTAAAGTATTTATTTCACTATGAGGTGTTAAAAAAGAAGAATGCAAAACATATTGAATCAGTGGTGCCTTATGACTTTTTAAGTCAACTTTTCTGTGACTCATTAGAAAAATTAATAGGCGTTGCTCTTCCAAGTCCTAATGTACATAGTGCCAACAGTAGCATTATGCAGTGTTTGAGCCAAGTCCTGCTGTGGTAATGTGCTCAGTCTGCTAACTTCAGATTGAGCTCAGCGTATGGCGAGACTATTGGATCAATATTTAGGGGAGATGTAGGTGGGCACTGGTTAACCTCATGATCAGTTGTTAATACTGCTCTGGAAATTTAACCCTTTCCCAAAACCAGTGTCTCACTCTGCTGTCCATACAGCTGACTTCAGCATGGTTACATAGGTTATTAGAGGACTAAATTTGATTCACTGCTTGCATATAAGATTTAGCGGGTTTGTTTCAATGGCATTGTATTATAAACCTTCACTCCTCAAACTATCTTTTTATGTCATCACTAAGACTCGCATTGCATGACAACAGCCGCGGATGTTCATTTTTGTTAAATTCAAGTCAGTAAATAAAATGGGAATAACTTTCATACCATGTGGCAATAATTTCTGCTCAATATTTTTGGAAGAAAAGCACATGTTATGTCTGTTATGACTTTCTGCACCAGCCATTGGGAGAAGAGGTCACAGTGATTAATGTTCAGAATTGTTAAAGGTAACGCAGCTTGTGATTCAGGAAGCATGTATTTCTGTAAATAAACTACTTCTTAAATAAGGTCGCAAAGTTCTTGTTTAGAAGCCAGCATTTCCCAACACTAAAAGAATCATAATAACAATTTATTTTTTTTCTGCAAGACTGAACTATTAAAGAAGTTCCTTAAATTGTCACTTAAAAAACTGGACGGTAGTTTCTCCTTGCAGCAGCAACTGTTTATGTGTCACTTGTAGAAGTAGGTCTCTGTTGGCGCAGAGGATGAGGGAACTAAACTGCTATCGTGCTTCACATGTATTGTAACAGAACAATTTTCTGTGCAAAAGCGTGAAAACAGAAAGGGTACTTTTTGCCTTGGAAGCAAAGAATGGAGTTGAATGATCAAACAGGGATTATTTCAAGCAGAATGTCAGATCTCAAGAGACCTAGAGAGGGCCCCTCAGCCACAGGACGCTGGAAAGGAGAAGAGTGCTGAAGGAAATACAAACCAATTGGCTGAATGTTGCTATCGATACTAGAGTACAAATCACGATATAAAATGTGCATGTGCGTAATACCACATTGCAATAGTGTGAACACCATTGTCTCTCAGTCAGGTGCAAACAACCTGTTACAGCGGTACATTGACTCTGTATAACATATATTGTATGAACTTCAATCTTTCAAATGTATTCACCAGGTAATAAGGAGAATCTCTTACCTAAGAGATCCCCTAACATATTAAGTGTAGCTAGTTCATGGAATGGTTCTTCATGTACATTGGGAGAAAATGGGGATCTTTTAGCCTGTAAGGTGGAAGTGTCTGGACCATTCAGTTAAGATGCAAACCTGGGACAATGGCAAAAAGGTGAATGTTGGAGTTACTCAGCAGAAGCAGGGCACACATACATGATCTCAGTGGGTGAGTAGGCGGCAGTTAGGTAGGCAGACTAAAAGGAAAAAATGGAAACCGCATGTCTTAAAAAAGGGAGTAACCCTTCAGTATGTCGCCATTTTGAAATACAGTTTGTCTGTGATAAATGTTCTTCAGTGTAAAGTAATGCATGCAAAGGAAGACCTTTAAATTTGGACTTAAAAAGCCACACAAGATTATGAAAGAGAGAGAAACATAATTTAAAACACAGGCTGAGCAGAAAGTAACATGTTTTTATCAGATGCTTAAAGTTTGAGCTTTTTATAAAATATTAATCTAGTTCTGTGAATATTTTTTTGCTTGACATTTATTTTGTATGTGATTTTGTTCCCCTTATTTTTCTGTCCTATGCCAAATAAATTTTACTTTTATTTAATTGGTGGTGCAGACTGTTACACTGAGAACAACCACGGTTTCTTCCTTGACAGAAACACGCATCGGCTTTAGCAGGAGCGTAAGAGTGAGCCTGCAGGCAGCTGGGGCGGGTTGTCCTCCTCCCCCTCTGCCTGCCATTGCGCAGCAGCACAGCGGTAATGCTCAGAGGACTTTGGGCCTCCATACAGTAAAGATTAGACACCTGCAGATAAGGAGAAATAACAAGTTTAGTTTAGGATAAAGAATGATTGAAAATCTGTCGTCAGTGATGCCGTACCTGTAGATGGCTGTTGTGTGAGCTATGGGCATTGGCTCTGGGCAAGACAAGCTAGGCACTTGCCATGGGGACATGACATGGAAAATCACTACTTAAGCAGATTTTTGTTCCTCTTATGTCCACTCGCTAGGCAGAAGGCTGCCAGAGAATATCAAACAAATGAAACCCTCCTTTTGACTTTGGAGCCCTGTTCTTGATCTTCGATGTTAACCTTTTCAGATAATTTGGACCAGGTTCATCACAGAAAGGCCCTTTAATGAAAGTCCAAAGGAGGCTCAAATTCAGGCTGCACTTCCAGCTTCTCCTCAGAAATCAAAAAGGTCGTTTAAAACCCTGAGCTAAAAAGCTCTATGCTGTAACTCATCTATCTTGCAAAGACTTAGGCAGCAGGTTTACTCTTAGGCACATGGTGGATCCTTTGACATCTGTGCGGACCACTCATTGACACTTTCATTTTACAGGCTGACTGGACAGAGACCTCGACTTTCTTAAAAGGCTACAGACACTCATGGCTCAGATGTAGACTAGAAGCCCACTGGTCCCGGTGCCTGGGCTATATAAATAGAAGAGCCATGACAGGGGGTGAAGGCTGTGAGTTTGGGAGCCGTAAAGGAGCTGGCTCTGCCGGCTGAGAGACCTTTGTTTGCAGATCTTAGTGGCAGTAGCCTTGAACTAGAACTTGGAGGTATGAATCTAATAATCAGCTAGTTGGACTGTCTATCTCATGTTTTACCAAAGGAAACACAGTTCTTTCTGGTTTTCAAGAAATTAAATTACTTGCTTGACTTTGGGAAGAGGGAACTGAACTGAGCATGCTGTGACATAGTCATAACCACAACATAATCCTTCCACCACTTAACTAAAAAAAGCTGTTGCTTTAAAAGAAACTCACAGAGTGCACTGTAAAACAGTTCTGAGTGCTCCCTGCAGTTGCAGGAAGGCTCACATGTTGTACACAGCACACACAAAAATATCCAACTCCTTTGATCACGGTTCAACAATTTCCAATGACCTTCCTGCCTTGTGTGTGCGGGCTGCTCCCTTCTGCCCTCTCACCTAGTCTGACTCTATTTTGCATTGAAAATAGTAAATTGGTCCTAGCCAGTTATTGATTGGGGGGCTAAATATTGGCCCATACATCTCTGTACAACAATTAATGTATTATTTAGGTTAACTAACGAAATAGACAAAGAGCCTTCAGGATTTGTTTTTCTCTGGCTAACAGCAAGTGTAATGAGCAATTCTTAACAGCTCTTTCTGCTGTCTTATGGTTCTCTGAGAATTACCCAAATATGTAACATGACGTAAACTTGATTCCAAGTTTCATTTTCTGTTACTCTCTTAGAGGTCCTATACATTTTATTTTATACATAATGAAACTGTGTGGTTTACACTTTTAAAAGAGCTCATCCTTTTCACTTGTTGAATAGGACCCTCTGTAATCCTCCTAAAAAGTTCACACTTACTCTTCCAATCTGTAAGTGTTGATATGCTGGTTGATACGCTTTTGGGGTGTCTGTGCTGCTTGGTCTACATGTGTTTACACAAATACAGACTACCAATCAAAAACTTTGTTGAAGCATAAAAGTAAACAGGGTGGCACTTTGTGTCCACACTGTAGATATTGCAGCAGCACTGGGAATAAAAAGCAATAGGAATAATTTCTGTTTCTAATGTGAGCTAGTAAAAGCCTCTGAACACATGGATTACATCCACTGACTAATGTCCAGGTCTTATAAAGACACCTCTGAGCAGAATGATTGTTTCACATTGTAGGATGATGTACTTGACTTCATCAATAATAACTAGCCTTTTATGTAACTTCTGGAAGCGTTCCTCCAAGAATTCATTAATGCTGCCGTAAGACTCAGAAGATGCTCATCTGACGACTCCCTCCCATTGCCTTTCTTGTGCCTAGGAAATCTCCCAACACAAGCTTCATTAGTCCAGTCATTTGTATCCTAGCAATGTAAGTGCACTCTTCTTGTGTAGCACACCCATGGTAAGCAGCCCTGCTATCACTTCCCAAAATGAGGCAAAACTGCTTGTTGTCTATCTTACAGCCCCCAAAGGCTGTAAGGTGGCAGCTTAATGGAAAAGACAATGTCTCAGTTGTGTCTTTCAGTTTCCATGGTCAAAACTCTCTGGGAAAGACTGCAGAATGGATTCCTTCTGTAGTGGATTTTTCAATTGTTAAATTAAAAAAAAAAAAAGCTACTAGTTTATTCTGTTCTTTCATAGGTAGTGTAAACAGATATTTGTATGTTAAAATTTTGATACCCAAGGATCTTCATTTCAACAGAATTAGGACACAATCATTTGAAACAGTTATGAGCCTCCACACTTCTATTATTTCCTGCATTGGCAATCAGGCTCTTAACTATCTAAAAATTTCAACAGCAGTCCAGGTACAGAAATAATCCTGAGGAAAGGATGACTGACACAAAAATATTTTGATTAAAACACAGAGAATAAATTGGGTGGCTGCTGCTGATTCTTCTATCTGTGTCCAACATCAATCCGTCTACTGAACAAAAACATCAGTTCAGATAATCACTACTTCAATCTTAAAACATGTATTTATGGATTAAGATACAGCTTCTGCAGCAACTACATTCAAAATGTAAAATAGAAATCTATCATGAATGCTGTCCATATGATATTGTCAAACTTTCTACTCCACTCCAATAGGGCACTTTTTAATTTTCGTAATTTTTCCTCTCTGTTTTTACCACTCTTTTTTTCTTCCTCAAATAAAAAAGTTGTTTCTCCAAGAATGCTAGAGTTTAGCCTACAGAAATACCTCTCTCATTTTGAATATGGGCCTGTTCTTGTTATTTAATTTTTTGCTAGAATACAGTAGAAATCTCTGCCTAAGCACCTCTAAGGCAGGCAGAGGGGCTGAGGACAGAGGGGCTGTTGGTTGCAGTTCATCCTTTCTCTCGCCAAAAAGGGAACCGCTGATCCCTCCCTGCAGCTGGGGCAGGGCTTTATCACTGTGCAACTCCCTTTTCAAAACCATTCCCTTCCCAAAGGGGACCGCTTTGGCTATGTTTCACATTTACGTGTGTGCATAGTTGTTTGGCTCCACGCTTGTGTGAACACCATACTGATAAGGCGCATAACCAATTCCCTTCTGAAAATGTTTTTGTGTTCACGCAAAGATGGGTATTTAGGTAGTTCTTCTTCTCACTTCCTACCTGACTTGAAGTAATCATGTGAAAACGAGTCTCTCCTGTCCTCCATTCTAGCAGAAATTTTTGTAAATTCAGTTACTGGTGAGCTCTCGTCTGCCCTGTGGAGTAGCAGAGGGCACAGGGGAGCCCATCCAGCTGAAGGCTGAGCACTCCCAAGCCATGAGACCAAAAGGCGGCTGAAGCACTCAGAGTGCCTGTGAAGAGAGCAAGGTAAAGGCTATGGGTGAAAGTCTAGGCTTAAAACCCAGCCTCTGTCATATGTATGTTGATACTGGAACTAGCGTACCTCCTAAATAATGTCCATTGCAGTGCTTGTCAGAGACTGCAGAGCCGGTTAGTACTTTCTGTGCTGCCAGAACGCCAGCCCTTGCTGCAGACTGCTCAAATCCTTCTGTTGACTCTTTTTTTCCTCCCTGTTTAAAATAGAAACGTTCACTTCTGCTATTTGGCCAGTAGCTTGGGTTACTTAAGAAACTCTGGGACCTTTGTTGGAAAACATACAGATATCCTGTTCGTTTTCTCTAAATATATAGTTTATTCTCCTCAACTGCGCCTGCAGGACTCCTGCAGCACCTTCATCCAAACACCTATCAACTGTGGGGTTGGTGTGTTTGCTCCAGATTACTGGTGATTTAAAAACAAAAATCCTGCTGCGTGCTTTAAAAGAATCACCACATACCCTCTGTGCCAGGACCTTCATTCCTTGCCCTCTTACACATACTGGCCACTTGTGTAGCACTGGGGGGGGAATTGTAGATCCATTTTTAGCTGCAAACATTTGCAATATAAGTCAAAGTACAAGCATGCATTATAAAAATGAGAAACTTTCTATGTTTGCATTTGCTTTTAACTAAGCAGTTGGGAATAGGTATGATGCACCTCCAGCCTAGGAATTTCTCTTTGTGCTGAGAAATACTCCACCTGTGATGCAAGAGCAGCTTTGGGTCCAGGAAGTTATCTAAACTTTGCATTCTGAGCAATCAGAGGCTCAATACATTATGTCAGAGCATGTTAGACAGCCAATTAACTGCAAGAACATTCCCTGCAATCATCGCCAGGGAATTTTATTTTAAATGCTTATTTCTAGAGCTCTCTTGTTTTACGAATTTTTTTTAGCTACCTTTTATTTCCCCCCCTATTTTCATCCAGGAAATTATTTATTCTTGTGAAAGGCTCTAGTTTCCCCAGCAGATGACAATTATGAGTCCCAATGGCATAGTTTGCCAAGCCCTGCTGAAGCAAATGGGTGAAATGAGGGCTTCCTTGAAGCTGGGGCATCATTCCCTGGCTGCAGCTGGATGAAGGCAGCGAGTGTGGGCCCAGGGCTGCGAGCGCCGACTCAGTTGCAGAAGCTCGCTTCAAAACCACTTCGCTCACTCCATCGGCTGCTCGCAGCACGAAGGTAAGCTCCGTGGGCTAGCCGGCTTGCCGACTGATCACCTTTTCTTCCTCTTCCCACTCGCTTCTGGCTTTGAACCCCTGTCTCCTTCGGAAGTTGCGTGCATTTCTTCGCACAGCGGCTGCTTCCGAGCCCGGCCCGCCGGGGGGGCACGGCTGCGGGACAGCGCTAGGTGGCACTTCTGGCCGCTCCGCTTCATTCTGCGTGTCCCAGCCAGGAGCGCGCCTTTAATGTCAGTGTCAAAACTTGGGGATTATGTCAGCTGGAAACGTTTCGCCACTGTTTCACTGCTTGTGCGATAAGCAATTCGTAAGCTGTGGTCCTAGTATTTAACTACCAACAATTTTGATTGTACGGTTTTGGTTATGAGCATATGGCAATGTATAGTTCATCATTTTAGGAACCCTACACGTCGTTCCACTGTTGGCACAGCGGCGTGTTCACTCCAGACGTATACGGCTTGATCTTCCACACAGTTGCACAACTCTTAGGCGCGTAAAATTCCAGTATTAGCATAAAAATGATGCAACAGAATAACACGTCTGACTCTATTCTGTTTCAGTTCAACCAAAAGCAGCGTGCTATTAGACCTAAAGAAATAAATTCTTTAACAAATAAAGTTTAACTGCAGCTGGAGAAGAAGAATTAAAAAAGATACCTTTTATATTGAAAATTTCAAGTGGAACTAACAGATAGTTGTAAGAAAGCCACTCTGACAATATCGCAGTCTTAAACCCAATATTTACTCAAATATTTAACAGAAGAAATTCCTTTGTATTGTGAGTCAAAGAAATAGAAAACACAATCAGTCTGGCAATCCCTATGAGATTAAAATATTGGCCGTGACTTTAAATGAAATGCCAAATTGCTGAACATAATCAGGAAAAGGTATGAGGAAGAAACAATGTCAGGGCAGAATCTGTAGGTTACAGAGGGAGAAGTATGAAAAAAGTATGGGTACAGCAGCTTTACGCGGAAGAATTCAGGAAAGGTTATATTAATACTCTCCTGTGACAAAGTAACAGAAAGGATTGAATGCTATAGCAGGGGTGAAAAGAAGAAGAAATAAATGAACAAAAAACTACTGGATTTCTGCCAAAGGAGACAATACACTACAATCAATACATTTGTTGGATAATGTTTAAACTGTGTTGGTGTAAGTAATAAATAGTGGCTTGAAAAATGGTGGGATATGATGTGATCACAAATGGAAACTTAGTAAGTGGAGAGAGTTTACAGAGATTTAGGTCATATTCTGAAAATATTTCCAAAGCTTTTAATTTGTGACGCCAAAAGTGGTTTTGTGGTTTATTTGTTTGTTTTGGGGGGGCTGGTTGTTTGTTTGGGTTTCTTTGCTAATCGATTGCTTGCTGAATAAGCAACAGGTGCAGCAGATCACACATCAGAAACAGCTTCTTTAATCAGGGCAGCTTGCTTTAACACAGTTCTCCTGAACAAAGCAGCATTTACTAACTTGTATGCAATACTGATAACGCTTCCATTTTTTGTTTCGGAGGAAGCAGGTGGAATTTGCGTAGTCTTACAGTGACTGAGCAGTGAGAGTACTGAGAACATGTAAGTAACAAGCTGTGTATGTCAAAATGAATGAATGGGTTTTCTTAGGTCAAGAAAGAGCTGCAACTCTTATGTCCTGTTCTTAATAATTTCACCATATACTGTTAGTCATGTAGGTATGTGAAAATGTAAAAAAATATTTTAAGTGTCTACATACTGTAGATACAGCTTTAACCATAATATGAGGCAAATGGACAAGACTTGATAATAATTTTCCGGATAAAGCACTCGAAACTGCTACATTAAAATAGTGATTTCTTTGCGTGACTTTTGCATGCTTCTCATCCGCACCCCTCCCCCAGTCAGACTGGTTAACTTGTTAACTCCTCTTTGAGTACTTGTATTTGACTTCAGCAAACTTACCTTCTTGCTGAGCCAAGTAACAGGTTGATACTCTAGCACCAATGATGGAATTTATACATTTAGGACGTCTCTGCAACATTGTTTTGTCTCCCTTGAGAGAAATGTCAGAAAATATCTCACAATATTGGAATCATATGGGGCTATTCTGAACTTTACTGAATTCACTGCAATCCAATTTGAACTTTTTTTCTTTACTTTTGGCTTTAGAGAGGTGAATTTCACCATGCACAACATCTACTGCTCTTGCTTACAATAACAATCCATTTCAACAGACTTGAACATACATAATTATTACTGAAGTTTTAGTTTGACTTTCTGCAAGCTGACTGTATTAGCTTTATGTATTTTCTTTTGGCAGATACAATATTTTGAAGACTATAATTGCACCTACAGCTCTGTGACATACCAGTAACACATGCCTTGTCTCAGCCACAGAACAAAGTGGAAGTGAGTGAATAAGGTACAGTAAACATGGACTTTGCAAAACCAGCTTGAACGTACACGTTGTCTTATAAAAGATACTCTAACAAAAATACCAATTAAGTTGTCGTAACCAGCATAGATAAAAAGGGGTACTACTGTGAAATTGTAGATGAGCAGATAAATAGCCTTCTTGAGAACGAAGATGTTTTACAAAAGCATTCCAAGGTAATCAAAGTGAATGTAAACATCCTGTGCATCCCTCATCTTTTCTGTGTTAAGAAGCTTCAAGCTCATGGGTAACAGCATCTGGCTAGGCATTCTCCTGGCCTCTGGGTTAGATTGCTCTCAGGGACACAGATGCTGGATTTCTCATGGTGTTTAAGCCTCAAATGTTTGGGAAATTCTTTCACAAGACAGTTAAGTGCTTTGCCTTTGACATCCCCATCCAGAGATGAAATCCAGAGGTCTATTGCCTGTCTGCAGATTAATTTTCCTCAGGTTTCCCTTGTTGCTTAACTGCCTCATCAAACATAGGTATATTGTAAGCTATAGTTTATTTTCCAGTAACCATGTGAGTCAGTGTAAATGATCAGACACATCTAGATACAGATAAGCACTTCATGTTCTTCCTGAACATCCTACGCACAACTGCAAGAGAACAGACGTTAGAAAACAACAAACTTTCTGAATCCTGAACAAAGTTAGACATGCATTTTCAGATGGAGTCAGCTAAGAAAACTTAACAGAGGTTGAGCAGAGGTCCCTGCCTTGTGCATTATATCATCAATTCACCTGGTAAGCAATGAGCAGTATGAGAACAGTACTTCTTCCAGTACTAGAGTTACGAGGCCATGTCGTCTGCAGGCATAATTCCAATTTTCATACAAAATATGGCTCACAGTCAATAACCAAGGAGCACTGAGTAAGTATTTTTCCTGTAATTGAATGTAAGGAGATTACCTAAGAAGTGCTAGTCTCTCCACCCATTGTTGTAATTATTGTGTTAGTAAGATATTTAGATTTTTCCATGCTGTTGAAAACTAGGTGCACAGCTGTCTGGAAATCGCACTGAGATTATACCTGTAGATTTCCAGACAGATTTCATCCTGATGCATTTGCCAGCATTCTTGCTGTCTACTCATCCTCTGTATTCTTATTTCTGTCTATTCTTAGAAAAGTCACTTTGTTGTAATATCCTACTGAGAGGTTATTTAGAGAGATGTTGGTGCTACATTTTCAATCAATAGTGCTGCTTTGAAGCTCACCTGACACTTCCTATTGTAAGGCAGTGTTGTCTTTCAGTTATCACCATACCATAACAATTTCGCTACAAGTTCCATGCTAGCCCTCTGACTCTTTCTAGAAAAAAACACACTGTTAGTTTTAGTATTTTCAACAACAAGCTGGAGAAATGTACTTGCTTACAGTAAATTCTTGAAGGCTTTTCTTCAGAATACTCCAGTGTTTCAGGCTTTGCAGCAAGCACTTGCAGTTTATCAGTAAAGTAGTTTTCACAACAAGTACAAAGATACATTTGTAATCCCCTGAAAATCTGTCTAACTTGGCTCAGTTGTATGCCTTTGAAAAATACGTTTACATGTGGTCACTGCTAGATCTTAAAAGCTAAATTATCTGAAGCCTGCGCTCATTGAGAGGGTTAAGCCTCTTGCAGCTCTTGTGCGGGGCCAGCCTGTATAGATGTAATTGTCTTAAGGTAAATGAGTAAGATGAAAGCCACAGATCAGCAGGACAACTCATGTAATGGTTGCTCTAGCTGCTTTTCACTGGTTGAGCTGTTGCCCAGATCAAAAAGCAGGAACTGTCTCTCCCATACACTCGGTTGACTACTTTGGTGGCACATAAATGGATGGAAACATCTGATTTGAGTGAAAACAGAACAAAAATTAAGGGGGAAAGCAGTTCATGATTATGTAACGGGTGGTATGGGAATGCTCAAGAGGATCAAATTAAGATTTTGGGGACACCTTTCCATTTTATGTTTACTTAGTAGCTATTGGAAAACTTGGCTTTGCAATGCCAGTAACGGTGTTTTCTGTGATTTACAGTTAAATTGCCAAAGTTGAGTTGCCAGTGGTGGAGGATAGCTGTGATCAAGAGCTGATGGACTGTATAAATCTGTCCTCTCAGTAGTTTGTAGACAAAAATCTTGCCTCTCATGTAGATTAGTCACACTATTATAGCTATGGTCATCACTAGTCCAAATGTTGGGGGTTTTTTTATTAATACAGGGGGGCTTTTTGATATTTCTGTGGGTTGGGTGAAACTCCATGAGAACTGGTGTCCATGACTGCCACCCTTAGTTTACAAACACCTTAAAAGGAAAGTAAACCCAGGGTGCTGGAACACAAAGAGGCTCCCCCCAAAACAAAGGTACATTCAAGGGCAGAGAAGAACATGTGGCTCAAATAAAAAGTCTACAGAGCTTTGATTAAGTATTGGGTGAGCGGGGAGGAGGTTTCGAACAGTGAGAAGATACTGTAGAAGATAGTTGCTTTGCTGTCCTGGGAAGCAGGTCTTTGTGCAGTCTTTGGGAATATGCAGGAGTATCCTGTGTATTCAGTACTGCATTAGAAAGGATTCTTGACTCCAACATTAAGTTATCATTGCTAATTATCCAGGTCAAAACATGCTAACAAACTGTGCTCCTAACAGTTCGCAACCAAGTGGAGAACTGGTCATGTAATCCAGTGTTTTAGTTACTCATGGTGCTGTTCTGGTCGTACAGTCTGGTTAATAAAGATTTCATGTTTCTTAACAGGGTATGGGGTCAAATCCTGGTGCTCTTCTCTGTTCGTCTCAAATGGCTGCATGTCAATGACAGATAGTTGCTAGGCTGCTTATAGTAAGTTTAAAAAAAATAAAAAACTTCAAGAGGAAATATGTGATATTGTCCTAATTATTGATTTCCTTGCATATTATTTTCCCTTATTTTTCCTTAGACAGCAGCTATAATTCACACAACTTTCTTGAAATAATTAATCTAAATTCTAAATAGAATTTTATTGTATTTTTCTATTTTCTTTATCTCATCCTGTGCCTTTGGTACTACAATTTCATACTTTTGCGTATTTCCATTCCTCTGTGTTCCCCAAAAGAAAACACAAGACCCAGGTCAAGTGCACTTTCCTGATCCAGGAGTGTGTACATGCTAGAGCTGAGATGGAAATACATCCCTCTTTCCCATAACTGCTCATCCCCTGGAAAATCATGCTGTTGGTTAGTGGATATTGACAGCAACCAATGAGCAGCCTATCCAGCCAAATGTATGCTCCTGTAAAATAATGCACTGAAGGATGATCATATTTTAAAATACTTTATTAAATGCTGAATCACTAGTGATCTTTTTAAGAGGAAGAAATGAGTTCAAAGGAAGAGAAGGCATAAATGCTTGCCAAGATTTCATAGTACAGTCTGGTATGCTTCCCTTGCTACTCTCCAGAGCATGTCCCTTTAAGGCATGTCATTTCTATAGGGAAGAGTGCAAGGCAAAAAGCCAAAAAATCTGAAAGATCCTGTTATACTGTACTTCTGAAAACTAATCCAAATCAGTTTCAAAGTGGCCTTTGTCAGGTGCCAAACAGAGAAACTTTAACATTGAATAAATTAATGAAGGGGTCTTCTTTATTAGTGTTAGCACCAAAAAAAGTCTCACCCTAATGTTACAGCAGGAGAGTGTTACCTAACAGGCTGTACCACCTTCCAGTAATAAACATACATTTGTTGGCATGGCTTTGGTAAGAGCCCTCACCGATCTTTCGGTTAGGCTGTGTTGGCCCAACGCAGAGACAGGATGGGGACAGTAACGAGAGGCAGAGAGGAGGCAGGCACTGACTTCTGCATCAGCATTGCTGCTAAATGTCAGTTGGGGTCGGTATAAAGTGTATACATTTTTAGTGCGGCAAGACAAGAATTAACTCATTCAGCATCGGTACCTTTAAATTAAAATGAAAGCAGACATACAATATCAGTAATATAGTACCTTCTGAGAGTTTCCAACTGACATTTTTATCCTGACAAGTTTCCGTCCTTGTCTGCATGATTTATCGGATTTTCTTAACCATTTCCTGGCCTCTCATTTAATTCCCTTACATGTTATTTTTGTTGTTACTACTGATATTGCTCTTCTTAATATATAGTATCTTGATTTGTTTCTGGTAAGGTTCCTGTAAGTATTCTGACAGTAGAACTTGTAGACTGAACCGACTATGGGTCAATTTATTTGATCATATCTGAGACAGCACTTCATAAATTGTCAATCACATCTTTTTTGATTGTTTCCCCTTTCCCTCTGTTTTGGTCTCCTCTGGATGTTACATGACAGGGGAAGAGGAACAGTTCTTTTTCTGCCCAAAGTTCCCAGTTTGGAAGGGGAAACCACTGAGCACGCAGACTCGGGATGGCAGGAAAGCTCACTTACTCCAGTTAGCACACCTATTGCCATATGTCTGCGCACACTTACCAAGTAAGACAAGCTGGTTTGGATCAAATAAACTATGGAAGAAAGCATACAATAGACATAGTTTCACACTTGCTGTCTTTGAGGCAGCAATATCTGGCTTAGCTCCTAGAAAAGGGTCAGCTTGAACTGCTCTCTCCTTGGCTGCGTTAAAAACAGGAAGCATTAGAATGCAGGATCCTCTTTTTCAGCAAGAAAATCTTTGGTTATTACCAGCTTTTAGTTTTTACTGGGGAAATCATCGACTCTCTGACCAGCTTTGAGGAACTGACACCATGTGGAAAACGTCGCATTTTATTTCTGGTTTTGTTTCTAAGCACTCTAACTGCTCAAACCGTTGAAATTAGTGTAGAAAGTCCAGGGATCGGGGCAGCCTTCACACCAGGCAAGAAGGCCAAGCGCCAGCCCTGCTATCGGTCCGTGCTGAGCTGACAGCAGCAGCCCTGTCTCGGGCAGATAAATGTCGCCTTGGCTGGGGAAGATAAATGTCGGTGAGCCCCGCACTGGCCTCTGCTGAAGCTGGGGGCTGTGTTTTCCCTCACATCTGTGAGCGGAGGCTCTGCCCCGATCCTCCTTACCCCCGCGGGGAGGCCTGGGCCCGGCTGAGGGAAGGTGGCAGCGGGCAGTTCGGTCTGCCCCGGGTAGAGGCCGAAGGCGGCGGGGGCTGTTCAGCTCCTGCCAGGGAACGCGGCTCCCGAGAGCGGGAGAAGCGCTAGGGGTAAAGGACGCGGCGCGGGCAGGCCGTACCCGGACCTCCCGCCCGCTGCCGCCGCCGCCGCCACGGAGGGCTTCGCCCGGCGGCTAAAGGGTCTAGCCGCGCGCCGCCGCCATCTTGCGGCTGATCCCTCCCACCCGCCTGCGTCCGCCGGGCCGCCCCGCGCCCCTGCCCGCCCGCGGGCCCTGCACGGCGAGGCTGGGCGCCGGCCCGGGCCTGGCCTCCAGCGCGGGGGGCGGTGCGCGGCAGCGGCGCTCCCTCCCGGGGCGGAGGCCTCAGGGCCGGCCCCGCCGGCTGCGAGCGTCGGGCTGCCGCTGGCGGGGCGGGCCAGGCCGGGCCAGCCCTCCCCTCCTGGGCCTAGGCACCGGCGGGCTCGGCCTTGGGGAGGTTCTCACCTTGGCGGAGTGCAAATCCTCTATACGTACCCTTGTGCGGAGGCGCCTACCAAAAGCTAAGTAGGTAAGCTGCCCGCTCCCTCCCCCGACTTGTAGCTTTATTTTCTAGTGAGGCTGCTGTCACGCAGGACGGTGCTGTTTATCTTTCGGGGGTTTCTGAGTGAAAATGCTGTGTGCTTGTAGCTGGGGTGACCGTGGAAGGGAGAGCAGTGATGGGCAAGGAAGGGGCAGGCTTTGCTGTGGCTTTCTCGCTGTAAATCAAAGGGTGTTTCAGCCCTATTTGGCAAGTGGGGTAAGTGAGGCACTTCTTAAGGAGTGCCAACAAGAAAATAGAATCTGTATTTTGAAAAACGTTTTGCCATTTGCTTCAGAAGTATGTATCTATCTGTTGACAAACCCTAAGATGAGCCTAACTGAAAATTAAGGGAAGGTATGTTCTCCATTCATTTTTCTGGCTTGGTATTTTGTGCTGTTGGCAACTGTTGCTTCATTTGGTCTTGTCTGAACACCCACACTGACAGATTCTGATGTAGCTTTAAATGTTGCTGTTGTGAGCTCTGCCAGTGGTGTGCTCAGGGCAGGCCCCGGCTTCGCTGGGCTTCCTGTGCATGCGGCTTCCCTGGCTTCTCTGCTGTGCAGGTGCTTTCTTGTAATGACAGCATGGAAAAAAAACTGAAAAAGGAAATACGATCTTAAAGAACAACTGCTCAGAGACATTTAAGGTCTGATATTTCTTGTCGCGTAGTCTGGATTTCAAGCTAGTGGTGGCCCGCTTCTGGGGTTAATTGCCATTACAGTATTATCCTGTATCTGCTTTCTTAGCCCAGCAGAGAGAAAAGTAAAACCTGCGGTTAACTTACAGGAATAGGAACTGCAGTAATCACTTCTTCCCACTTTTATCATTGTAACTCTCTAAATTGCTTCCTCTTTGACTTACTGTACAAACTTTTATGCTAACATGGATATGGTACACTCTTATCTGAGCTGAAGGCAAGGTACTAGAACTGCCATAGATGGTAACTCTTCCTGCCCTGATTCCACTTTCAGCCTCCTGAATAAAATAATGTGTCATCCTTGGGATGTTTCTACATTGCATTAAAGTAGGAAATGAGGTCACGTTGTGGAATATAATTTATGAACAATGTGCACAGCCATGCTAGTGTCACCAGAATTATCCTGAGAGTGATGATCAACTGAAAGCTTGAGAGTGAGAGACCAGAGAGAAGATATACATTGAAGTATCTCTTCTATTCTCTCATACTGTCTTTGACTTTCATTAAAAAGGAAGATGAAAGGGATTTTCCTGCTAGAAAAGGAGACAACTTCTCTATTTTGGTACTCAGAGAGGAACCTGATGTTGCTTAACTCACAGCTGCTGGAGAATTCAGTTTCTGGTCTGGTGAATTTTAACACTTTACAAATATTGACAACCTACGAGAGAAGTGGGCAAATACCAGTGCTCCAGTTTGTTTCAAGGGAATTGTAAACTGCACTTGTTCCTTGCTCTCTGTCTATTGTTGGTCTTCATACCAGGCTTCCTCTGGTGCTGGCTGCGCTGTCTTTCCTTAGAAATGCAAGCTGACAGTCTGGCTGCAAGCAGCTACGCTTGACACAATCGATGGCAGATAAGGCAGCCTTATTCCTAAAAGCTTTGTCTTCATTGGCCTGCAGTCCCCAGCAATGCAGCTGTGTCTGAGTTTTCAAGGATTCGTATCTCAATCCTCAATCCCTGAAGGGATAACCACAAAACATATTGTCGTATGGAGTCAAAGCTAAGTGCTTTCCTTTGGGACTGTGTTATATTTCCTTATTTTAGTGTCATTTGACTAGTTAATTTGTTACGTTTACTGTAAGAACAGATGAGTTTCTGTGTAGAATATATAAGGCTTTGGTTTTGCATCAGATCAATATCTTTGATTTCATTAAGAACTGTGATTTGAAGACATTTTTGCTCATGTGAGATGCTCATTTGAGTTAAGCCCCAGGTGTGATAAGGCTGTATGTTAAATCTGTGATTAGTCATTACGTAATCTCACAACAGTTATGTAAATGCATGTATTCTATATAGCAAAAGGGGCCGAGAGATGTATTCACTGTGTTAAGCAGCACGCTGTGCAAGAGCTTGCATTTCTGGAAAATACCCACGGGTCTGCAATAGATAATCTGTCTTAAATGTTTTGGGATGTGCGCCTCTCTGGAGCTGAAGAGATGATTCACACTCAAAGCCCTCTGAGGAGTGCCAAGTAGCTGCTTCGCTGTGATGCAGTTTTACTCTTTGAAACTCATGTGGTTCACCAAAAATTGGCCCTGACTGACTTTACAAGGCCCGTTGTAATGAAGTTCAAGGTGAAGATAGCCTGAAGGAAGGTTGCAGGAATATTTGTGGCACTTTACAAAAGATGGTTGTAGGATGTGTGGGTGTATATCCATGTCAGTTTTGATCTAGTGGGGAAGATACAGGATTTAGCATGTGCTGCTGACTGATACAACTAGAGAGTCGGTCTTCTGCATATTTATTTAAGTCCTGAATTATAAAATGGAGACAAGGGCACTTCTATATTTTGTAGCGATTTTATGAGGAGAAATAGTAATTTTAATACAGAGGGAAGAGAGGTGTAATAATTTTAATACAGAGGGAAGAGAGGTGTTTATTAATTTAGGCACAATTTTGGTTGAAAAGTATGTAGTATGTAGCTATATTGATAGATTCCCCTGTGAAGGCTTAGTTTGTGCAAGCAAAAAGCCTGGATAGCTCAAACCACTTTTCAGGAGAGAAAGATAGGAAGGAGATGTTATAGTGGTAAAAGTCTATATAACTGTATGTAGACTGTGGCTTTTGTCAGCAGGAATATCCGAAAAAAAATTTTGTCATTAGTATTGACACGGTGGTAAAAGATACAGCCTTGCATAGGAAGGCACGGGGGATGAGAAGGAATGGCAGAATTTAAAGATAGGTACAGTCAAAGTACACTTCCACTACAGATCAAATGTTGCATTCGGTTAAAAAAGCTTCACGTTTATCTTATTGCTGAAAAAATACCTCAACAGAGCAGGGAGTAGGTTGAACATGTTGCACAGCCAGGAGCCTTACCTCTATGCAGCGCTGTAACCTTGAAGAATTTGAGGTGGGGCTGTGCCGAAAACCTGCTTTTCACCATGCAGCTAGTGTAGAATGTGGCTGGCTTCTTTCAAGAACTCAGTGTTGGAAATCTGTCTCTGAACCTCTTCTGGACATTTTGCAAATCACAACAACTTCCTTAAGTTTTGCTAGTAGAAGAAATGTTTTGTTGTCTGCTTTATTTATTGCAAGTTTTTCCATCGTTCTATGGTAGATAATGCTTTGGGCTTCTGGTCCAAATACATCTAGGCGAGTGTACCATCTATAACATCAGAAAAATACAATCTTGAAAATAAGCCTTGCTTGGAGTGAGACTCATTTGCCTTGGGAGAAGAGGTAGCCAAGGCTACTAGACAGATTTGGATGATGCAGCTGCTCAGTCCAGATAAATTACAACAGCATTGTAGGATTTCTTACTAAAAGCCTCAGGCATAAATAAAAGTAATGAGTCAAAGAGTTTATGCTGCATGTGAATATGTGTATGCTGGGTGCCAGGGTGTGAAATAGGGCATACAAGATCTCACCTATGCTCTGCCTTGATTTACTTGCTTATTTACCTGGCTGTTATGAGTTCTCTATTCCCTGAGGATAGGATACAAAGAGGCTGGGAAGACTCTTAAACCAGTCATAAATTTGGGCAGATCTAGCCATTGTGCTGTACAAAGCACTGGTTTGGGAATCTCAGCTTTGCCACTGATATGTTAAATGGCTTACAGCAAATCAGTCCGCCTTTGCCTTAGTTTCTGTCTCTACAAAATGGGGTAAATGATCTTGGCTTCCTTTCCAGAGTACTTTAGGACTTAGTCATGTCAAAATTTTATATGTAGAGGTAGCTCATGGACTGCACATTTTTCAGAGCTGTATCACCAAAGCCATATCTGTTTCTGGCAAGACCTTAAATTGACTGCTGAATATGGGTGTTTGGTGTCCTCTCTCTTCATCTGAGTTGCAGACTTTACATGTCTACTTGCACATAGAACCTGCTGTGCTATAGTCAAAGGGGATCGCTGGTAACAAGTGAAGATCAGGAGTCGCAAGACATATCTGTTGTACATGAGTACTTCATTTAATGCATACTTAAATGTCACTGTCACGGGCCTAAAGAATTGTATGTAGGAATATGGGTAAGCAATAGCGTGATGAATTAGATCAATGACCACTGTGTCATATGAGGATCCCTTGCTAACTGGAAAGTGTGTCATTAGCACATGATACTGAAACATTGGGAGAGGTCGAAGTTGCACAAAGCAAGGTACAAGCTTGAAGGGTAATATGATGATTTGATCTCACAGTCTTTCTTGAAGGTAGAGAGAGCCTTGCCAAATGTTTTTGGGCAGGGTGGAGAAGCTACAATTCTTGGTCAAATGTATCTTCCTTGCCTGGCACTCGTGTTCTTGTAAGGGCTATTCCTCTTGTTATTCTGTGATAGATTTAAGAGGGCATAAGTTTAGACTGTAAAAGAACATGAAAGCAAGTGTATTTTGATGTGTGGAGAATGAGTCTGTAGAAGAATGTACAAAAAAAGAACCGATACTGATCGACTATGAAGATTTTTTCCTTGCAACAGATTTAGAGATGAATATGAGTTCAGTAAGTTTGCATTTCCCTCAAGTTAGAGGATTTTGTAACCTTTGTCACTCGCCCCTACGAAAATAGGTATATGGCTATATATATCTTTTTGGTAGAATAGGAGAACAGGTTCAGGCTCATTGGGCTTGAATTGACAGCAGGATATTCACAAACGAGATCTTGGAGACAGGCTGAAATGATAGTTTTAACAGAAGAAGATAGGTCTGGATTAGAAGGAGAGATCTATGACTTATCTATTTATAATTGAATAAGTGCTTATGAAAATACACAGGCAGAGGATGTAGGAAGACAAAAGAGGAAGAAGGAAGGAGCCCTATAAGCACCCACAGAAATTTAGAGGGATCCTCCCATGTAAATGTTGTAGGAACAAGTAGAGATGGGAGGAGAATTAGGAGGAGCTGTAGTTACAAAAGATATGGGAAGGGCAAAATTTCAGAAGATGATGATTATGATAAAGGTGTATGATGGTCACAAAAGATGAAAATGGAACACCAGTTCTGAGAGTTTAAGAAGATTTTGGCCTCTCAGGATTTTGGTAAGAGCTGTTTCAGGGGTAGAACCTGGATTAAATAGGATCTAAAGGTGGAGGTGAAGGAGGACTCCCAACCATGCGTAAAGCTGAGAGTGTGGGAGCAGAGGTGAACAGCAGTAATTAAAGGGAGGTCAAGAATGGGATTTTAATATTGGGAGTTTAAAGTGTATTTTTATTGTGAAGGAAAAAGAACCAAATAGGACATGGTCTAGGGAGGACCTGAGATAAGGTATCTTGGGGCAAACAAAAGGAGTTAGAAAAGAAAACTAACAATTTGATAGTTGCAAGCAAAGAGTATGTGAGAATTGTAGTTGGGAACTGACAGTGAGCTGAGGAGGTAAGAAGGGTTACAAGTTGCTAACGAGTATGTAAAGAGTCTCATGCTTTCCTGTTAGAGAGTTAACTAGGCTTGTAATGGTAGTCCAGGAAAGCAAGGAATGTACACCGAGAATTTAGCAATTACTGTTTTCTGAAACAATGAGTGGTAAGTGCTGAAGGGCTGTAATTTGTTCTAAATTATGCTTAGATCCTAGAATAACAACAAAAAAAATCCTTGTTATATCTCCTTTCCTTCCAATGGATATTTGGCTTTTTGAATGCCCAAGCTACATTTAGTTTTAATATTTCAGTGTTACGCTCAAATTTCTTTGGGAATTTTTAGCCTCTGTCAATTGCCTTGTTGAATTGTGTGGACTTGTGAGAAGATGTCTGAAGATGATGTGTGTATGGAATGATTTTTCAGCATTCATCTTTCTCAGTGTTGTTTCTCTGTGGCTACTTATTATTTGTCTCATTATTTATTTGTAATGTAAGTGTAAACTCTTCTGTCAGCAAGCCTGATACCATAAATATTCACAAACACAGTTTTGGAAGTTAATAAATAAATACTTTTTTTTTTTCTTCTTTTACAGATGAGATCATTTCAAGCTCTTTTTTTGGAAGAGGTGGTCAAAGGAAATGGATAACTATTCAGACTTCAATACAAAGAACCTCTCCTCTTCAGCTAATATGTCTCTTTCTCTGCCTGGACAAGTTGGACTCAATACCACTGGCGGTACTCCTTCTATGTCAATAAGCAGGCTTTTCCCAGCCCTGTTAGAATGCTTTGGAATAATTCTTTGTGGCTACATAGCTGGCAGAGCCAACATTATCACGACAACTCAGGCCAAAGGACTGGGAAATTTTGTGTCTCGTTTTGCACTCCCAGCTCTACTGTTCAAAAACATGGTGGTACTTAACTTTTCTGATGTGAATTGGTCCTTCCTGTACAGTATTTTAGTTGCCAAAGCTGCTGTGTTTTTCTTAGTCTGCGTTTTAACATTGTTGGTAGCCAGTCCTGAGAATAGATTTAGCAAAGCAGGTTTGTTCCCTATTTTTGCTACACAAAGCAATGACTTTGCATTGGGATATCCAATAGGTAAGTAGTTCCTTATGCTTTCTTCTTTAAAACTATTTTTCAGTGTTCTAGACATGTTTGCTTTTATTTTTCCATAATTTGAAATTGACTTCTGGACTGAAGTTATGAACTATCTAAGCCATTTCTCAAGTCACATTTCTTGACCTCAGACCATGTAAGGGAAGAAAACTGTTAGCTGGTATGAATGAGACAGAATTTAAAACAATCCAACTACTGTTATCTATGTGATCTTGTCATGTTAAAGTAAATCAGATGGGGGGGAAAAAAAGGATTTAAAATATAATTTCAAAATTGGTATAATTTACCTTATAGTTACTGCAGGTTAAGAATGCCCTTATGTGAAATTGCCAGCGTTTCCCTCAAGACCAAAATTTCTTGCTTTGCCAAGTATGAGCCTGTACCTGTGGCCTCTGAAATAGCTGTAGTGGGTTTTTTACTAATTTGGCATTACCTCTTGATTTAGCTCAAAGAAAATATCTATTTATAATGTTGGTGCCTACTGGTTGTGGAGTGTGTGTGTGTGTGACAAACTTTAAATCTGTTCAGAAGAAACTTCTAATTTTTGTGCTACTTAACATAATCTATGTAACCAATCATGTTTTATCCCTTAATCTTTATTCTATTGTGGCCAGTAGACATGCTTTAGGAGATAGTCTTGGAAGAAGTCTGTCTTTTAAAAGCAAGATTGCTGCATGATTTGTGGTAACTTGCATTTGTGTATCTCAAATTGGAATTTTATGCAGCTGTGATGCCATTCTTGGGATGTGTAACTAACCACTAATCCAGTGGAGATAAAACAAACAAACAAAAAACAAAGAGGCATTCAGAGTATAACTTGTATAGCTGTTTACTCTTGTTCTTGTAAGCCTGTATTCTAAATTCCAAGCAATATCAGTTATTAAACTGAATTTTATGCCGATATGCAAGACTATTATTTTCTATCCTTTTGTTAAGGAAGATTTTTTTTTTCTTTTTCCTTTTCATAGGTTTTCTTAATGGTTTGTTCATATGCTTTTAGTCATACATACTATGATACTTGGGAAGTGATCTGGAGTTGTAGCATGCTTCTCCCACCTGCTACTGTCTGAATTGCAGTGCTTTTTACCTGCCTTGGGAGGTTCTTTCATGCCAGTGTAGCTTTCAGTGCTGTCTCTCCCCAGGGTGACCCATGTGGCTGGTGTGGGAATGCACACTGCAGGTATCAGTATTCTCAAAATACACCTCAAGTGGAAGGCATTTGGAGAGGATGCCTGGACTGTGTTTTATGTTTGCTGCTCCCTGAAGAGAAAGTACTCTGCCTCTCAAATTCTCTTGAGATCACTCTTATCATCCAGACAAGGTAAAGAACAAAAAAAAAAAGCAAGTTTGTTCTAGCAAAGCAAAAAGCAAGATATTTGATTACCAAATTGAAAATACAGTTACAAAAGAGAAGCTTAAGCATGCAATTCCAGATTATACATAACAACAAGTAGCTCCATATTTTAGATTACTTGAGGAGTTGGGAGTTTTATTCTCCCTATTCCAGGGCAGCATGCTCAGGAGAATCTTGAATCTTTCTTACTCTCTTCAAATTCACTGGAAATGTATAAAATATAGATAAATGCAATTGCAACCTTTTTCTTCTCTAGATGAAAATACCTTGTTTCCCTCAGTTGCATCTCCAGAGATTTATTCTTCTTGAGAGAAATCAGAAGTGTATCACAAATAAGGCTGTGAGGATTATGTCGTTGTTTCTTGGTACTGGATTAAAATGCCAATTAGGGTTTCTCTTTTTTCTGTTTTGAGGTTGTCTGAAGACATTTCCATTGTATCCTTCTAGTTAAAACATTCTTTCTACTTTGAATGACTTTCTTGTCAGACTGCATTTTTCTTCAAGTATTTCCTGATTTATAAAATATGATTCATATTTCTTCTGTGTACAATCTAGCTAAGTTCACAACATTTAGTTCATTAAGAGCTTTACTGGAATACTTAATGCAACAGTAACACTTAAGCGTGGGAGAAGCGTGCTACAACTCCAGGTCACTTTCCAAGTATCATAGTATGTATGGCTAAAAGCATATTAACATACCATTAAGAAAACCTGTAAAAAGGAAAAAAAAAAAAATCTTCCTTAACAAAAGGATAGAAAGTAATAGTCCTGCAGATCAGGGTAAAATTCAGTTTAATAACAGCACTTAAGGGTTGGTAATTTCTCAGAGCTGTTTATTTTTTCTCAGAGCTGTTTATTTCCTTTCCTGTCCTTTCCCTTCTCCCATCCCCAAACTTTCACCAGCGTTTGGTTCATGCTGTCAGGTGTGCAGACTTTTTACTGGTAGTGGCTTCTCTGAAGTGTTTGCAGGACTAGGCAACTAAGAATGCCTTGCTTATTTCTTTTTATGTATGATGATAGGTAGTGTTTTGAGCAAAAACCTGATCGTTTAATGGAAATATATTTTTAAAGGCTGCTTCAGTTGCAATTTGTGAAGGAAAAAAATTA
Source organism: Gavia stellata (assembly GCF_030936135.1). Taxonomy (NCBI): domain Eukaryota; kingdom Metazoa; phylum Chordata; class Aves; order Gaviiformes; family Gaviidae; genus Gavia; species Gavia stellata. The sequence continues at coordinate 24,902,851 of NC_082601.1, read as the reverse complement.
GTATTGACAAATCTGTGTATTATAATAACACTACTAAACCAGGCAGTTTGAACTCTCTTTAAGAGATAAATAACATCCTGAGTTTTCATCCCATGTAAATTTTTTTCTTTAATAATCACTATGCTATTTTTTGCTGTTGAGCAAAGATTTGCACATAGGAAAATTAAAGTTTTCGAAGATCACCACTCTATTTTTCTCTAATAACTGTTATGACAATTCTACACTACAAACTGATGTTGGTTCGGGGTGAAAAACAACTGGTACAGAGATTTGCTAGCAGACCCCCCGATACCGATACAGATGGAATTACTATGATAGAAAGCTTTGTTTTTTTGTTACCAGGTGAGATGATACAACTCTGACAGAACAGCTTCATCTACTCTCTGCTGTTGTATTGTTAAAGCTTAGGTGTAGCAGAAGTGTTGTGTAGATGATGGCCTAGTTACCATGACTTTAATGGTGCTGATTGTATTAAGCATGAGCAACTAGTGTGTGATTTATATGTAATTTTGAGCATCTGGGATGTGCAAAATTGTTTTTTTAAAAAGTATTAAAAGATCTTTAATTTCAATTTTTTGTTATGATCAGCAAGCAGGCACCTTGATTTAAATAAATAAACATTTTTCACCAGAGATAGAAGTTGTGGGTTATTTTCACTGTCTTAATGATTCCTTAAGAGTGATTTCTTTTTTTTCCCCACTGACTCAGCAGTCTACATTGGTTCCACTTTACATTACTCAGTAAAATGCATTGTGACTTCATACATCAGTTAAATTACTTACAGAGCTTAATATATTGTGTTAAGTGTACAGTTTCACTTTGCCAAAAAATAATGATTTATTACATTTTTCACTCAGACATTGTTTACATATGACTTGTGTTGAGTTGCATTTGAGTGAAATGGGCATTCTGTATAAAGCAGTATAAAAGCATCACTCTAAGGTTTGGGGTTTTAGAAAATTTTGAATTACATAAAAAGTGTCCAGCATGTTTACAGTGGTTTTATTTATCAGAATATATTTAGTGTTTAAAGGTGGCTTGTTAAATGCAGTAACTAACTACAAACTTGTTTGTTCAGCAGTTTATTCAGGAGTTTAGGACAGGTAGCTCTTGTATGCGTACTTTAATCATGCCTTGTAAGAGGAAAAGCACCTTTAGTGCTTTTTCTTATGTACTGGAAATCAATTAATTGCAAATATCAGTTTATTCAATCTAAAGAGGAGGCTGTTTATAGTAAAAGCTGATTTAGCACTTAGGAGATCCTGTCATTCCAGATGCTTAACCAATATGAAGGTTAAAATTTTGAAATTTTTGGATTTTGAAAAGCATAGTCACGAGGGAAAACTTTTTCAGAAGAGAACAGGTTTAGTATACAGGGAAATGGAAATACATGCAACAGTTGGCTGCTTAATGATCTTAAACTTCATTTAGTACTTTAAGAGTGCTAAGTTATCCTATAGGAAGGTCCAGTAGGTGTATTTATGCAATAGCGCTTCCTTTTTTTTATATTCTTTGTAGTACAAATAGAGCTGCATGTTAAGATACTTCTGCCTGGGGAAGAATGTGTTTCTCTCTAACTTGGGTAGAAAAAACTAAAATGGAAAGCATCACTCTGCGTATTTCTGAAAACTATTGGAAATAACAACATTATAAGGCAGGTAAAAGGTAAATGTTATCTTTCCAAAGTAGTTTGGAAAATTAACATGGCATTCTTACACAGATAAGCTCTCTATTGTTAACCATATAAAGAGCAATTTTGGTAGATTTAATTCATCATTTAATACACGTATAGGAAGTACAACAGTATAGACTTAGAAGTTTTAAAATAAAGTAATTTCACTTGAACTCTTTGTTTATAAAACACATTTAAAATGCAAACATGAAGCAGTGATGACAATTTAAACGTTATTTTACTGCTTATGTGAGAAAGTGCTTTATATGCATAATTTCTCCTTTTCCTTTTCTATTTTTCAATATGAAGTAACAAAAGTATGATAGGGAGACCAAAACCATCTGCATTCTGCAGGATTCAAGACCTCCCATCTTTAGAAGTAACTTTCCTGCCCTTAATGTAGGGTATTATAATTAAAAAAACCCAAAATCCTACTTTAATTTTTTTTTTTTTTTAATTCACCCCAGGATAGAATCTTGTATATATTTCCAGAGTCTTTTGATGATTTTGAAGTGCTGTTAGCACAAACTTCAAGTAAGAAGCAGTTCTACCTTGACTCACAAGTATGTAGTAGCAGTGAAAACAAATGCTCATGATTTAAAGTTCCTTCAGGGACCCGAACTATGGCAATAACTCTTGTCAGGAGTAGTCCTAGAAAATGAACTAATAATTATGTGCTAATGTATTTTTTATTTGGTTGTTGCTTTACTGTGTTGTATGGAATCAGTGTAGAAAGATTACACCTGATTTATCCATTGAAAACTGGTTAAGTTCCAGAGGTGTGAGACTCCCCTAAGATGAGAAGCAACTTGTGACCTGCAAAGGTGCATGTAATTCTCCATGACTCTCATGTTTCTGGGGAGGAAAGGCAATTCGGCAAAAAAACAATTTTTTTCAGCATGTGGGATAACTCAAAGGGCCTGTGGCATTGTTATGTTATTTTCTTTTTTTCCTGTAAATGTTGAATATTCACAGAATCATTAAATAGTGTTGGATATCTTTGATCTGTAATGTGTTCATTAGATGACTGTGGCCTAATGGTGATTGGGCGTACTTCTCTTAACTACATCATCTTATATCGATTGTAAATGCAGTTACCTCTAAAGGATAATGAAATAATTTTTCTCTAGTTTTCAGACAACAAAACTTAATTTCAATGTTAATATATTCTTGTACTGAAATGTTATTACTCATCACTTTTCATTTCCTGTCTTCTAGTTGAAGCTTTATATCAAACCACTTACCCAGAATATCTCCAGTACATTTACCTAGTGGCTCCAATATCTCTTATGATGCTAAACCCTCTTGGGTTTATCTTCTGTGAAATCCAGAAGTGGAGGGATAATCGCACTGTCTCACACAGCAAAATCAAAATAGTGGGCCTAGCACTCCTTCGAGTTTTGCAGAACCCAATTGTGTTCATGGTCTTCATAGGAATTGCCTCAAACTTTATTCTTGGCCAGAAAATTCCTGAATACCTTGAAAACTTCCTTGACGGACTGGGCAGTTCATTTTCTGGCTCCGCACTTTTTTACCTTGGACTAACTATGGTGGGACAAACAAAAAAACTGACAAAGGGTATGTTTGTTGCACTGATCCTTCTCATCACAGCTAAACTGTAAGTTTGATTTATATACTTTTATAATTTTGTTCTCTAGATGTTTTAAGCTCTGAATATACTGGTCAGATGGCTTTTCTCTCAAAATCATTACAGTGACAGTATGTTTCACTTCTAGTATTTTGGGTGAGTGCTTCCCAAACTGATAGTATACAACTGTTAACTTGTAAAAGAAATTTTGCACACGACAAACCTGTTGTGAGGCTCTGCAGAGAAAAAAGTTCAGGGGTGCTGTGGCTTCATGGACAGCCCGCAGGCCATCTGTCATGAATGGGTGTTTGGGAAATTACTAGCTTAAATTAAAATTTACTAGTTAAACTCACTCTTGTCTAACTATAACTATTTAAGTATTATTTGATTTAGTATTTGTATTTTCTTTGGATTACACAATACATCTCTCTATTAGTTGGTTTTCCTTGCTTTGTCTATAAATCTTTGAAACTGCTATATTGGGAGAGCTTAAAAATGGTCGCTTTATGCTCTTAAACTGTCTGACATTTAAGCATGAATAAATGACAATTCGTATTTAGAACTTATGCCATCATTACCTTCCCTTGAGTATATCTCAGTTACTGGTGAACTAAATATTTTATTTGCTATGGAGCTACAACTGACATAATAGAACAATTGTTTGGTGGTTCAGTTTATACTGTAAAATTTGAAGGTGCATTTGAATATCAGTACAACTAACTAGCAAACTTAAAGACCTAGTTTGTAAACCCGCTCAGTGACAAATTTTGTAAGAACATGAGAAAAAATGGTTTTTAGTGTTACCACTTTGCTTTACTGATGAGTTTGTGATTAGCATATGTAAGGCTTACATGGGGAGTCTGTGTGAGATCTGGGGTACTGCTGAAGGCGAACAGAATAGCATTGATGCAGGGGTTTTTTTTGCTGGCCAAAACTTTCAGAATGGGGTAGTTAAGCTTGAGCCCTTGTTATATTTCAGACAGCTTTAGGAAAGGTGGTCTGAGTTTCAAAGCTGCTGACTACTTATAGCTACAGTTGAAAAATGAGGGGGTTTTTTTTGTATTTTACCTTTCTAAATCTGAGGTTTATACAAAGAATGTGTCTGCACAGAGAATGTGTTTATAACCCAGAGTTTGTTGTCATTTTTACAATATTTTTTTTTTGTGTATGGGGTTTTTTTTTTGGTTTGACTTGTGATACAAAATCTTGAAGCAGCTGGTAAATGTCCTGGTAACAGTAAAGGCAATCATCCAAAGTGATGTCAGTACTTTGCTTTCCATAAATAGTATTCAAACAAGCCTTAAATTTCCTTTTGGTTCATTTTCTGAGTAAAGAAGAGTCTATTGCTATAGCTTGAGTAATTTTTTTTTAATTACTTTTTTCCTCTCTCTTTTCAGACTTATGATGCCGTTTCTCTGTAGAGAAATGGTGGAACTCTTGGACAAGAGTGACAGCGTAGTCAACCACACCAGTTTATCAAACTATGCATTTCTTTATGGAGTTTTTCCAGCAGCACCTGGTGTCGCAATATTTGCAAGTCAATTTAATATGGAAGTAGGAATTGTATGTAGTTAGCTTTTCCCAAACATGTACTAACTTTGGGCTTAACTCTGTTGATTAAATACTTAAATAAGTAGGTTTAATGAATTTGCTTTTCTGTAGTATAGACTCCTTAGATTTATTTGTACTCCCTAGATCTCAAATAGAATTTGTGTTTCAGGTTATTAGTTAAGCAAAGTAATCTTTCCTGATGTCTCAAGTGTCTTGATAGTACACGTTCATAAATAAGTCCTCATACTTTTCTTATTCGTGACTCTAGTAGGAAGAACTAGGATAACTTTAAATGTAAAGAACTTGTATCTTTGTTGTGGGTTTGTTATGTTTTGGTTGTTTTTTTTTCAAAGACCTTATCTTTGAGCTACTGTTTTTGTAAGAAAAAACAGAAATTATGTTACTGACTTTAGTAGGAACAGTGTTAACTCGATGCTGAAAACGTATGGAAGAACTTACGCTTTAACTGATTCTGTTGTGTTCTCCTTCAGTTAAATCTTGTGATAGAAATGCATTTTACTTTTTTTTTATAGTAGAGGGTATCAATTATCTTTTCAACTTAAATTTTATAAATTTCATAACTGTTTCCTTTCTTCCACTTGAAGTGACATTAAAACATTCCTGTTGAATTCCATTATTTTTAATGTTATCTGTTTTAGGTTTGTTTAGTTGGGTTTTTTTTTAAAGAAAAGGAAAAAAAAAAGGACACTAAAAGTAAACCTTACAAGATAGAATTTTGTGCCAAACAAACTCAGGAAATCTCTTCAAAACAGAGATCTGTATTATGAGTAACAATTCACACTTCCATCACTGTGCAAATTCTAGAAAGCAGAGAGTCAATTAGAAGCCAAAATAGAAATCACTTAAATATAAATACATATGGCTTCTTCTCATGAATTGGTGCATATTAGTATTTGCGTAACTACATGTTTTCTTATTTATTTACAGTGTGAATCTTTGCATCCAAAAGTAAATTCTGACATTGTAAATCCACTCCTAGACTATAGTCGTTAGTATATTTGACACCCATGAAAAAGCTCTGTAAGAATCTGCAGTGGGAAACTCTATATTCCTACTGTTCCAGAAGCTTGTTAAAATTTTCAGTTTAACTGTGTGTATAAAATGGGTACTTTCTGGCTCAAATGCAAAATAATTTGTTATAGAAACAACTCAGTGATTTGTTAAAGGTCTATGTATGTTTAATTCAAAGGTACAGTTTTGCCAATGGTTGTAGTCCTGAAAGCAGATTATTTAGCTTGAGATCTGAGTAACTCTCTTCTTGTTTCTGTTTGACTCTTTTTGCAGATTACCTCAGGCATGGTGATAAGCACTTTTGTGTCTGCACCTATCATGTATGTTTCTGCGTGGCTGTTGACCATTCCATCTATGGACCCCAACCCGCTGGCATCTGCACTCCAGAATGTTAGCTTTGACATAAGTATTGTCAGCCTCATTTCTCTGGTAGGTGTTGATGAAGTGAAATACAAAAGCACACTGTCATGTCAGGATAGTGTTAGTATACAAGTAGCAAATAGAGTCATGATAAGATGACTCGCATTTCCTTGTTGTATCCTGTTGCAGAAGGATGAGGAAGGAGTTAAAAATCTTCTTGATTTAGCAGTGGGTGAACTGGAAAGCTGCACTGTAGAGAAAGATAGGTAAGTGAATTAGAGCAGTAGTGCAGGGCTTAAGAGTTTGTCCTTTTCATCTTTTGGTTAAATAACAGGGTGTGCGGGAATAACAGTACTAGTTTACACCTCAGGGAATAATTACATCAAGCCATGTGAGGTGCTTGGATATCACAGTAATGGAGGCTGTGTACAAACTTCAGCTCCAGAAATGTCAGTGAATATTTATTTAATGAAGTATTAATGAAAATGTTGAACTTGGAAGTTTTAATTTAGTTTTATCAGATTTCTTTCCTAGAAATTCTGGGTTCACAGTTCTTAAAAAGTGGGTTGATAATCCCGAAGTCCAATGTGAATTGTATTTTGGCTTTATAGGCACTACGGGTAGTGTGTTTATTTTGTTTGCTTTTTTAAAATAAAAACATCCATGTTGGAGGGAGTTGGAATTTTCTTAAGTTGTTGTTTTACTGAAGTCCTCTTGTCTTGAAACTGTACCTCGAGGGAAGCCACAAGTGAACACTGGCTCTTGCTGTCACAGATAATTTTGGGAGATTCAGGGAAGGGGGGCAGAATTTTAAATTCTAAATTGCCAGGCTACTCTGTGGTCATTTATGTCCTGAGGAACATCCAGCCTTCTGCGCACTAGAGGCAAGTTCTTGGTGCTTCCTGGAAGTACTTCACCATCATGAGAAAACAAAGATGCATTGCTTTTTCTGGACATAGTTGCTGAGGCATAGGGACTGGCAGCAGATGGTGTCAAGCTGACTACAGTAGTCATGTTGCTAAGAAACTTTTCAAGATTTGTTGTATATTTAGTTTCACCATAGTCTGCCAGAATACTCATCTTGTTCTTTTGGGTTTTGTTTCACTCTTGAATTCAATTTTTTCTTGTATGTTACAGATCTGGTCTCTTATTGTTGTTCTTCTGAGTAAGAAATACAAACAGCTTCCTCATATGATTACAACAAATCTACTTGTTGCTCAGGTCAGTAGTAAGAAGAATGCTGTTGTGTGAGTTTTATTGTTTGTTTTTTTTTAAAGTCTTTTAACATTTTTACAAGTTTGGTTTCTACAGTGATATCTTTGTAGCCATCTATGGAGGGTAGGGGAATCTAATGTGCGACTTGCCTGAACAATTTCTCTGCCTTAAAATACACCCTTGAAGAAAATAATAGTTGATGCTGGTTTTCCAACAGAACTATAAGCAATTAGAATGGAGGGTGGCTTCTGAAATATATTTTTAGCTTTATAAGTTACTGCCTAATACTGTTAAGTGCACTTCTGTATCAATTTGTGCCAATCTGAAGTCAGCAATGCCAGGATCAGCAGCAGCGTATGTTTGACTCTATGGTGACCTGCTTCAAAGAGCTAAATAGAAAAATAATCCCTGTGCTGGTTTAGCTCCCTTAGGTGGCTCTCTGAGGGATCAGACAGGTGCCAGTGCTGATGCAAGGAAGGGGTGTGGGAATGCATGGCTGGTGGCTAGGGAAGGGCAAAACCAAATAGCTCTGGATTAATTTTAATTGTTATTTAAATGAGAGAAAACTATAGAGTACATGTTCCTTCTTCCCTTGAAGTCAACTGCAAAACTGCAGTTTAATCCAGTGAAGAGGAGCCTGTGCTTGTAATATGGCTGTGTGGTAGTGCTTTCTGAAGTGTTTTGTAGTTTAAAAAAAAATGCATATATTTAGTAAACTCTCTGAGGTCTGATCAGGGAGTCACAGTTAAAAAAAGTCATATATGAGAATTGCAGGTGCTTCTTGTCTATAATAGCAAAGGTAGCTTTCATCTTTAAAAAAATTTTGAACTACTGTATTACTGTTTCCATAATATTTCAGCCTACCTTTTCAGATTCTTTAAGTACTAAAACTGTCATATATGCAGTATCACTGGGTGAAAACTTGTGCAATTCTTGGCTGAACAAACATCTGTTGATCTCAGCTTCATGTCCAAATCATTTCAGATAAATGGTTTGGACTTAACAAAAGCTTTACATTTTACTTAGATATATAAAGATTATATATTTTTTTTTTCTGACTTGCCTTCTACCAGTTTATCTGAGCTATATAATGGCTGTCAAAAAAAACCCTCCTGCAAATAGGGTACCATAGTCAGTGACATAACTGTAATACTGAGTTTACTGCTGCACTGCTTTACTGCTATGAGAACTATCCAATTCATAAAATCACACTCCAGTGAATCTGGGGTGGAGTTTCAAAGCTTATTGTAGCTATATTACACTGTGTTCAATTTTTCTTGTCATCCTGCTTTCCCAGTTTGAATGATAGTATCTTACCTTTCTTTCCAGTTTTTTGCTTGCATTGGAATGGTGGTATGGAATTTCATTGTTAAAGAGAAAGACCTCACCATGCAGATTCTAGTATTTATATTCCTCTACAGCTCGCTTTATAGCACCTACCTGTGGACAGGTATGATTTTTCTAGGCAGAACCTAGGTACTGTAATAAAAGATTAATGTACTGAAATAATTTTATTATATTCTTCAGAGTAATTGTTCCTTTCACTTGAATGTAGTTCTACAAATATGCATACTTGTAAGCTGTGCCAAGCTGCAGCACTGGCAACACAGGGTTCTGTGTCAGGCACTGCTTCTGCTGTTTGAAGCTTATACCTAGGCAGGTCTTGTTTGTCTTTGCTAGATACAGCAGCCTTGGTAGCTTGTGACAAAAGACAAGAACCTACTCTTAAGGCAGAAGTGATTACAAGTAGAGTGAATGTGGTGGGTTGCCCTTCAGCTAGTCAAAATCTTACTGGCGATTTTTAATTAAAGCAGATTTTAAGATTTGTAATTATTCGGCATTAAGTAGATTTAAAAACTTTGTGCCTCAAAAAAGTAGGAAATACAGAATGAAGGGAAATACCGAAGTAGCTTTAACATTTCTTTCCCCTGGCAACTGTAATTTCTAAAAACAGCGTGTGTGTTCTGCAGGTGTAGATGATTAACAAAGGGATTACTTGAAATAGGCAGAATTGAAAGATGCATCAGGAAGCTTGGAGAACCTTACATGTATGATTGAAAAGAGTCTTTGTATATTCAGGAGACTTTTTATACCCTTCCTGAGTCCAGAAGTCTAAGGGTTTAATTCCTGTGGTGTTTTTGTGGAGTAAGTTTTATTTGTGTTTAGCTGAAATAGGGAGCTCATGATTAGTATAGCCTAACATAAATACTAGCTTTGCTTCAGCATGGGGAGTGTTGCTGAGCTGCTGAGTTGTGAATAGAATAGGCAGTTCCAGAAGATACTCCCATATATAGTTATATATGTAAAAATATGTAAAACTTTTTTGTTAAATTTATCATTTACTTTATAAAGGAATAGTCAGTTTTTAAAGGAATGTTAGAATACAACATTATTTGTTGGTTACTTAAGATTGTCAGTCTAGAACTGCTGTTGATACTTAAGAAATTAGTTACTTGTGTCTTAAATGTTCTTACGACATCTTTTATATGCTTGTGAACCTTTCTAAGCATTTAGAAGTGGATGTTTAATATAAAATGTCCTGGAATTTCTTCAATGTTTTATTATTAATATGATTTTTTTTAAGATAATAGGTGTTTCTATTTTACTTTCTCAGAATACAAATAGAAAAACAATTTTGGACTATTTGAAGGTCTGAGAAGTATATCTTAGTTATTGAGCAGGTCACATCATAGAGTTTCTAGACTCTGTATTTATCAGACCCCTTTTTAATAATAAACAAGGCATTTCTTTTGCCGTTTTTTGTAGGTTTTCTATCTTTATCTTTGTTTCTGTTGAGGAAGAGAGAAACAGTAAAGATTCCCATTGGATTTATTATCATAGCTGGTTGGGGGTAAGTTAATTCAAATATTTCCCTGTTAGAATTAGTGGGAGCTTGCTAAATATGTTACTTTGTTCGTATTTTGCTCTTTCAGAGTCCCAACACTTCTGGTGGGAATCTTACTAATCGTTGGTGAACATAACAACATTAGTATTGACTCTGCCTTTTTCTATGGAAAATACCAGGTATGAACATGTTCTGTCCTCATCACTTCAGACTTCTGCTGTGTCCAATAAATACATTATTGAGAAATTGCGTTCTCTGTTTCTTATGTAAGTAGCTTTCAGTTGAAGTACAGGCTACCGTAATAACAGTATCATTATAGAATGCTTATAGATTGATGCAAAAATGTATTTCTGTAATGAACCATTAGGAAAACTTGTTTGAACAAGGACCTTCACGTTTAGGCAGTTATGACTAAGAAAAAGAGGCTTCCCAAAGAAAAGGCTTAGGAGTGGTAATGAATTGCAGAGCCCTACTCCTGGTGACTAATTTGTAGTCTCTCGATAATTATCTAAAATTGTTACCATCCAATAGCTAATTAATGGCTTTTGGTCTGTAATAGATAGGTTCTACATTACATGAACTATGGGAGGCTTCTCTGCACAATCATGAGTTGAAAGTCCCTGAGCCTGAACTACTGTTTTTACCAAAAAATAGTTCCTCTTATCAGAGGATGTGAAGTGCACTGGCATAGATATTTGTCATGTTTTCCCTCTGTCTTGCTTATGGTTAGAGCGTCTATGAGTCTCTCGGGGTTATTCATGTGGCATTTTCACAAGTACTAAAACAGCCTCACAGTGGACTCTGGGTATCGGTGGCAGATGATTAGAAGGAACGATTAATTAACGGGATGCTCCCCATTGGGGAAAGCATAGAAATTAGAGCTGTGACAGAGGGTGACAAGAGCACGTTCCTCTGTGGAATTAAAAGGTACCTGAACAGAACTAAAACTGGAGCAGTAATGATCCTGAGGGGAAAGATGATCATGATGAGGCAATGTTTTTGGATTGCATGGGAAATAGGGGTCCCCACTTTAAAAAAAAAAAAAAAAAAAAAAAAAAAAAAAAAGTGCTGAGTTACTCAGGCAAGGAAAATTAGTCTCGTGTACTGATTGCTCCTTCAATACCACAAGGTGCAAGAGCAGTAAATATAGAAAACTCTGTCTTATTCAGACGCACTTGTTAGGAAAGTACAGAAATTAGGCAGATACATGCAACTATTTTCCTTTATTTTGTATTTAAGTGTATTTTCTTTGCTCTCTTAACAGATAATTACCACAGCAGTGATCCTGTTCATCAGTATACTGATGTCAGGTATCTCACTTATGTGCATGAACAGAAATAGGCAAGAGTCAAGCTATGAGGTATTGAACCCATATTCACCGCATAGCCAAGTGGAGGAGGTTGGAGTGGAAGGGAGTGAGGGTAATCAAGTTTCAGCCGCTGTGCCTCAGCCTTCTGCAGGATCTTCTGCACAGGCATCTGCAGAAAGAGGTAGGAAAAGTAGATTTGTAAAAGAATAAATGGCTCAGGATACAACAAAATAATGTTCCAAATTTAATTCTGACCTGGGAAGGACAGTTGTTTACACCTTCAAGTGTTACACTAGGACAGAAGAACATATAGATATAACTGCCCAAGGATTTAGGTTTATGTTTCTAAGGAAAATTTGATGGTTATCACTGTAAGGGTGGGGGAAGTGGACAGGAAAAAACGCATGTGTATGGTTTTTATGTAAGTAGTGGTATCTTGATAGGGATATGATAAATGCAGTCCACTAGGCGTCTTAGATTGTTTACCCACTAAACCGTCTCTCTGCGAATGAATTATATGCCTGCAGCATTGCTACTCAGTATGTTTCTAATCCTCCTTGTTTGTATGTAGCCTTTTTGATCACTTCCCTTATGTTTTCCCTCTAGGTAAAAGTACTTGTGTTGCTTCTATGGTGGTAGTGCTATGTTAAATATTTATATATATTCATAGTGTAACCCATTTAAAAAAATTAAGTCTGCTTTCTCCTTTTGGGTTATTTTTGAGCATAATAGTTAAAGCTATATAGAATATATGGTTATACTTGGAAAATAAATTATGGTAGTGAAAGAAGCTAACTATCCTGTTACTGTATACACTTAATAGGTTGCTGTTCTTGTCAAACAACAAATGGTGAATTATCCTGTGCTAAAGAGAGCAAAGCAGTGTCAAATGCTGTTGGAAGCAAGGTTCCTTCAATTGAGACAGGTAAAGCAGTAGTGTGTCTTTGTTTTAATACTACAAACTCTTCTGCAACATTTATGTGTGGTGTTCTCACAAAGAAACTGTTTGGGCTGTTGTTCTCTCAGCTCTACCTGGATAACTTATATTTCATATTAAATTCAACTATTAGGCAATATGTTAGGTGTTTGTTCTCTTCTGCCTGATAGTTGTTAGTAATCTTTCAGTGCTCAAGATGGACACTTGTTTTGGGTTGTTTTTTTTCTACCACTAAGCTACTTTAACACGTCCTTCTGAACATTTAGACTTTATCTTTCCATTATTGCCTTGTTTGGATGCTGGGAAGCTGAATGCATAACCCTGTTTTTCCTCAAGTTTTCAACTTAAACACACTTTTTTACATGCTTATATTCACATCTTGTGTCTTCTAAAATGGCCTTTGAAGCCTTTGTTGTAATCATGTTTTGAATGAGAAACTTTAGATCTAGAGGAGCAAGCACTTACTGCAGATTAGACGAAATGTCCATGCTGCTGTATTATCCATGTCTAGGGGAGAGAGATGGAGAAAATCGGCTAAGGGGCCTTAGGAGTCCCTAAAATAGAAAAAATGGATCCAAGTGTCTGTTCAGCACCTGATGGAAAACTTGCATGCTCAGCCCATTCTCATTGTACAACGCTTTCAATAATCAAAGCTAGCTGCAGTGCAACCTTTCTTTTTTTCCTGTTTTCTTGGTTTTTTGCATCCTTAACAAGGAAGTTCATATCTTTATGCTTTGTTTGGATGCAGCGTAACTTTCAACGAATCTAAATATTTCACACTGAAACATACTTAGTTATGTCTCCTCTCTTACAATGCTAGCTTTCCACCTATTGCCAGCTATTTTATCTATTAAGTAATTCAGACAAGCATCATAAGAATGTCTTCCAATGATGAAGGAAGGCCAGTTTAATTTTCTTATCCTAAAAGATAAGGTAGAAGATACCTTATGATTGAGTGGAAATTTTTTCGACCTACTGAGTGAATGCTTCAAAACTATAAATCAGTTAAAGCAAATTGTAATGGATACACTTGTGTAACTCTGGCTGCAATAATTACTAATCCTCCTGCTATCCTGTTGAACTGCTGTGACAGGTATCTGGTACAAATACTTAGGTATGTCCTTGCCAGGAAGTTTTTCACTGCCATCTAGAGGAAGATACTCAGAATTCCTGAGAACTCTGTAGCTGGAAGACAAGCATCCATTCTCTGTGTGTTTGGCTCTTTTGATTGATAGAATTTGACAGTGTTCTGATATACCATGTTAAAAATACAGTCACAGAACTGAAATAAATACAGTTGATTGTCTGATCTAGAGCTCAACAATGCTGAGATACAGAGTAAAAACATAAGAGCTGATGGTACATTTGAAATATTTATTCCAGAAATTTATTCTAAGTTTAAAAACTGTTAGGAGAAAATGCTATTTTTTCATTATTTCTAGTAGTGTTTTCTAAATGTTAACCACAACTGAAGTTTGCATTAAATCTTTGAAAGAAGAGGTTGGTTGCAAAAACTTTCTTCATTTCAGGAGCACGCGTAAACTACTGTTTCATTCGAGAATAGATGTCTGAACAGGTTATTGTCAAAGCTAATATTAAATTTTGTGTGTGTATGACTTCACTAGAGATACTTACAAGGTAATTTAACTCAGCAAGTTACATTAACAAGTTTGCTCATGGAGTTTGTAAGTTAGAAGCCTAATGAAAAATTCTGGTTTGTTTTTCAGCTGATCAGTGTGTGAGTCATTGCAGTGCTCAAACCTGCGTATTGGCTCAGGAAGAGCAGCTTCTACAGACTGGAGACAAACAGCTGGCCAGACATGTGCTGCTGTGCTTACTTCTTATTGTTGGCCTGTTTGCTGTAAATATTTTTTCTCCCCATGTTGTTTAACTCGTTGAGGTGGAATGACTTTTAGGAAAGCTATGTAGACAGTCCAGTAAAAATCTTCTAATTCCTCATGTAGCAATTCATTAAATAAATTAGAGGCTTTATTTTGTTCCCTTGCTGGAAGAGGAAGATCATAAAATTAATTTTTCTGTGCCACATCATAAATTAAAGGCAAGTTAAGATTGACGGTGTTAAGTGAGCAAACCACACAGGAGAACCCTAAAGGGGAAAAAAAATGGAATTATATAATTTGGTAATTAATTCATCACTACCACCTCTCTTCCCATTTTTCTCAAAAGGTAGTCTTATTCCCGAGACAATAATTAAAAATTAAAGTCTTCTGAAGGAGACTGTACAAAAACTGTTTGAATTTGATCGTGCTTATATTTGGAACTTGTATTTCCTTGAGGTGCTTCAGTAATGAAGAATAATGTAAGACTTTATTTGAAATGGGGAAAATGCAGTTTTGTTGCTTTTAGTGGTGGTTTGGAGGCAACATGGCTAAATTGGTATTGCCAAGCATCATTGCTGACTAGATCCCAGCTGTGAAGGTGGCTGCTGCTGTGTAGAAGTGTGAAATACCAGAATGTAAAGCATTGGGGATATAATTTGAATTTTAACTGTGACAAAGGTGAGAAACAACTCCCTCTGTTTGAATGTAATGCTCAAAGTTGAGCTTCTTGTGGATGACAATTAGGGGGGAAGTATTTTTATTTGAAATGGAAAATTTTGGCACAAATTATGGCACAAATATGTAATACTGCAAAGTAGGACAGTGTGGTACAACTATGTAATGTAATAGTTACTACTGTTGCTTTTCAGGTCCTGTTAAATTACAAAACAGATGTTTTCTCTCTCTCAAATTTCATGAATCAAATATTCCATGTTGATATATTTTTTACATCTTCTATATTTAAGAGATGTCCCAAATGTTAGCATCTATTTTAGTTGTATCTCAATGATTACATAGATACAATTAAATGAGACCAGTTACATTAAAGTATTAGCCTTTACACCCAAAGGGGTTAACTTTGGAGGTTTTTTTTCTTTCTGTCAGGCATCTAAAATTGGTGGTATGTGCTTCAGCTTAATGCAATCTTAACTATGCAGAAAATATGTAGAAACCACTGATCTCAGCTAAACAGACCTAAAGGCAAATACTGCAAATCTGTCTGGGCTAATATTGTCTGTGTTAAGTTGAATACCTAAGTATGCTTAAGTCAAGTTCCCTATGTAAACATGTAAAGGGGCAGGACCTCCTCACTGGTATGTTTTGTAGTATTTTATTTAAAAACAAACAAGCTCTCCCCCTCCCCCAGCTATTAAGCCTAACTAAAATGATGTTTTTAGGTGTTTATTCCCTCTTATTTTTATTTATCTGAATCATTTGTTAAATAAAGACAGTGATAATTGTCCAAGAATCTGTTAGCATTTGCGAGTAAGAAAGTGCTTTTGATTTTTAACACTCAGGTTAGTTTTGTGGGGTTTGTTGGTTTTGGTTTTTTTTCTTAACAGAATCTTTCCAGTTGTTTGTGGTGGCTGTTCAACCAAGAGCCTGGACGGCTATACGTGGAATTGCAGTTCTTCTGTGCTGTGTTTAATTTTGGTCAGGTACTTATCGATGTTTGTTCTGAAAATAACTTTGTTAGTGTTGCAGCATATGCTGTTACAAGCACTGTAAATTGAAGTCCTCAGACAATGCTGAAGTCACCAACTCCTTATGTTGTTTTGCCTTTTTTTCTCAAGTTTTTTCTTTTGCTTTGATAGCTTTCGTATCATAATGCATGTCTTATGTGCGTGAGCATGTTTTATGCGCATGAACACTTTGAAAGGTACAAATGACAACTGAGTGCCAAATGCCTATGGAAATTGAGTAGGATTTTAGCTTTATTTGTACCAGAAAGTTTCATCGGTGTGGCTTCTGTAGAATTACACCAGTATAACTGAAACGGTGCAAAATGGCTACATGGATACTTTAGCTATAAGGCTTTAAGATATTATTTCTTCAGTTTCAGTTACAGCACCATTAACTAATAGCTGACAATTAGATGTGTAATTGTTCCAGCTGCACATAGCCTATTTCAGTGCAAACTGACAGAGGGTAGCTTTGTTATCTACGAAGGTGAATCACAGAATCACTACGGTTGGAAAAGACCTGTAAGATCATCAAATCCAACCATCAACCAACACCACCGTGCCCATTAAACCATGTCCCGCAATGCCATGTCCACACGTTCCTTGAACACCTCCAGGGATGGTGACTCCACCACCTCCCTGGGCAGCTTATTCCAGTGTTTCACCACTCTCTCAGTAAAGAAATTTTTCCTAATATCCAGCCTGAACCTCCCCTGGCACAACTTGAGCCCATTTCTTCTTGTCCTGTCACTAGTCACTTGGGAGAAGAGACCAACACCCACCTCTCTGCAACCCCCTTACAGGTAATTGTAGAGAGCGATGAGGTCTCCCCTCAGCCTCCTCTTCTGCAGAATAAACAACCCCAGTTCCCTCAGCCACTCCTCATCAGACTTGTGCCCCAGACCCCTCACCAGCTTCGTTGCCCTTCTCTGGACATGCTCCAGCACCTCAATGTCCTTCTTGTAGTGAGGGGCCCACAACTGAACACAGGATTCGAGGTGCGGCCTCACCAGCACCGAGTACAGAGGCATGATCACTTCCCTACTCCTGCTGGCCACACTGTTTCTGATACAGGCCAGGATGCCGTTGGCCTTCTTGGCCACCTGGGCACACTGCTGGCTCATCTTCAGCCGGCTGTCAATCAACACCCCCAGGTCCTTTTCTGCGGGGCAGCTTTCCAGCCACTCTTCCCCAAGCCTGTAGCGTTCCACGGTGAAAGCAAGGCAGTGTTAATACACATACTAGGGAAATGTTTTACAGATCCATGGACAGGTGTGCCTACAAGATGCACTGCAGTATGAAGTAATGATAGTAGTTTTGATACAAAAGCGGCGCAGAAAAATGAATTAACTAGAGACCATTCTAGCATTCAAATTACAATAAGTAAATTTTTTTCTTCACATTAACAAAGACAGATTTAAATAACTGGCCATGTAATGATACTGATGTTTTAAGTGTCAGGTGGCATGTCAAAGCGTTAGGTTTACCGAACTGTTTTCTTGAAGAGTTTCTTTGATGGACTGCTATGTGTTAATCTTTCTTTTTAAGGCCAAATGAACAATCCAAGTAGAAACAAAATGCATTTTGAAAGATATCTAGCGAAGATGGATACTTTTCACATGTGTTTTGGCAATGAGTTTTTAACATTTTATTTCTCTTCTTTAGAAACCAAAGTTTTTGCTTAATGTTGCTTTTCTAATATTTTTCCCTCCAGGGCTTCATTTCCTTTGGTATTTTTGGCTTAGATAAGCATTTAATCATTCTACCATTCAAGCGAAGGTAAATAGATCTTTACACTTACACCTATAAACTTAATTATTAACAATAATAATTTTTAAAGGGTATTGAGTGTTCAGTGCCATCGCATTCCATTTCCTATTTGTTTGACCTTCCAAATTTCTTTTCTCTCCTACTTGTGGAGAGCTAATTGCAGTTCATTGTGCATGAGTTTTTACTGCTGTCCTGATGACACTCCCAAAGACAAAATTCCCACAGACTCCCTATAGACAAAATCTTTGGCAAATGGTGGTGAAGTATGTGATTGGATCAGTGAGATAATGGATCTTCAGAAATAATTTCAGCTGATAAATTAAAACTTAGATGTGAATGCTGAACCAGAGTCTATTATCACTGTTTTAAAGTCCTGTATTCGTAACCTCATGCAAGTGCGTTGTGTGGATGGACGCTTTCATTGGTACCTCACTGTGGAGGTGTAAGTTGTACAAAGCCATCTTTTAACTTAGAGCTAGCTGGCTGCGGTATGAATCCAGCAGCTAAAACTGGCTCCCAGCTACTCTCTGTCTTTCCTTCTGCCTGAACTTACAATAAAACCTCTCAGTGTTCAAACAAAGGCCCTACAAGTTTATTAGGAAGACTGTATATAAAGTATTGGGCGCAAAAACAGTAGAACAGTTGTGATAAGCTTCCTATGAGTTCTGTTCCATTATTTGCAGTTTCCTTAAAAATGCCTCTGGTTGATTTGCTGTTTTTAATTTATTTTCTTTTTTCTTTTCTTTTTTTTTTTTTTTTAAGGCTTGAATTTCTCTGGGGAGGAAGAGAAGCAGCAGGGCATACAGATCCCTCTGTACCTGAGGAAATCAGGATGACCTGTCAACAGTTTGTTCGTTATCATAGAGATCACTGTGTCAAAAGCATTGTCAGAGGCAGAAGGTAAGGTTCCTCCCTGCATGTATAACTTGTCACAAAGGTCATAGCTCACCTTTTGGAAATAATCTTTCTGTGGGCGATTCCTGTTGCGGCATATTTATTCAAACCTCAAGGTGAGGATTAAGAATTTAGCAGTAACGGAGAAACGTTCCTAGTCTCAGAAATGAATCCCATCTAGGTTTTACATAAATCATAAAAACTTTTATATCATTATGGCATGGCCCCAGTTTTTGCATTTAGTTGGAGTTTGGGAGAGAAAATCTTTCTGAAGAAATGTATATGGTAATGCCTGTAATTGAGTGTGTCTATGAGTTTTGTCAAACTTGAGACCCTTCATTTGTTTTGTTTTGAGATTAAGAAGGTGTCATTATTTATGTGACTGAATGTTTACTACTAAATAGCTTTTACAGGAGGCGAAGCTTTTGCAACTGATGTCAGTGTGTACTCAGAGACCACTCAATATGTGAGATTATAGTGTTTATAGGACCTTTACACCTTCTGAGTTCATACAATTTCTTTTGCTCATTCCTCTTGTGAGGCCTAATCCTCAATTTGTGAGATCAGCAAAGCTTTCAGATGCAAATTATGATACCCAAATCAAGGATTATGTATTCAGGTATGTGTAGGCGGATGAAAGAGAAATGCAGACAGAAGCAGCAGAAACAAGAAAAAGATTCTGCCTTTATTTAAATATTTACTGTATGAAATGGAAACATGAAGAACTGTTCTAACAGGACACTTCTACTTTTCTTGGTATGTGAGCTTTTAAGTAGGACTAGTTTGGCGGGATGGGGTGGTCTTTTAATGGTCAGATAGTCCAAAACCACATTCCAGACCTGGATTTTGACAGCATCATGTTCTTGTTCAGTCTTCTCAGGAATTAGTAATGTTCCATAAGAAATAAAGTGATAAAGTTATCCATTTAGGAAAAATGAACTATGGCAGTTCAAGGACTTGCTTCTTTCATGCCAGACAGAAAAGATGTATCAGAAAGTGTTTGTTTTGAAATAGGGGAGGTTTCACAGCTGTGTTTCCTGTGCCTCTGCTGCTGTTGTGGTTTCTTGGGCTTTGGGCTGTTCATTTGATTGGGTTTTGTGGGGTTTTTTTGATCATATATCACCTGAGAATGCATCAAAATCTGACATTTGTTGCTTCATTGTTTTAATATTATGTTTGCACGGAACTAGTTTCATGTCTTATTTCTCCTTGTGAGTTAAAAGAAAGCATTTATCTTCTCATTTTAGATATTCATCTAACTTGATCCCATCCTCTTTGATTTAAACATACTGTAACTGAGACCTGGTATCATGGATTTTTATTTATTTTAATTTTTGCTTCTTTGCTAATAGATGTTAATACTTGCTCTGTGTTACTGCTGCTTTTAACTTAAAAAAAATAGAGAAAGAAGTTCGGGTTTTGCTGTGTAGCTGTTAATCATCTTCAGAAACCCTGCGCTTGGGTTCCATAGAGCAGATTTTAGATAACCAGAAACATTCATTGCTGCAGGTAAATTTCCGAATGGTATTTTTTACTGCAACTAGGTAGATGTTAGTGGCATTGCTTCATAAATATGTAAAAGAAAATTAGTCGAGTCTTCTTGTAAATTTTTTTGTTTATTCTTAGTACTGCCTGTGTGGTAAATATTTAACCGGATATGCAAGTTAAATGGGGTTTTTTTACAATATATGTAAGCAGTTAGTGTCTGTTTAAAGCTGTAGAGAAATTACAAAATTGAATTAAAGTGCAGATTGAGTTCCTGTTGCTGCGGGCATGCTGCACTCAAATCAGATACTTTGTTGCAGAAATGGTCATTCTAATAAGTACATGGGAAGTAAGTCTCTAAGAAATAGAATTACATTGTGTGTGTTTTAAGGAAAATTGCTACTTATGTTCACTGAAGTTTATTTGCACAAGCCTAAAATAACTTTCTACATACATTTTGCTTCTCATGGAAGTGTTTGTAGGAAGAGGTAGTGAACATTGGCATGTCCCTAATATACAAAACTTGCAAACTCTCTTCTAACATGCTCTTAACTATCATGATGTCTTTCCTTGTTTCCTGCTATTTTTCCTTGCCTTTCCCCATCATGCAGTGGTGATACCAGATTTACAGAACATGTGGGTGAATCATTCCTTTGACATACAGGTGTGGTGCAAAGATCTCCACCGGCATCTTCTTTGGCTGTGACCTGGTGAGCTGGCTCATGCAAGTTGGCCTTGCCTCTGACCGTGGTGAAGCAGTGATGTATGGAGACAGACTGATGAAAGGAGGCGTCGTCCAGCATATTACGAATGAATTTGAATTTCGGGATGAATATTTGTATTACCGCTTTATTCCTAAGAGATCAGTTGCAGTCGAGAGCCATTGACCTCAGCATGTAGGCAGAGGACAGGCAGTTAGGGGTGAATGTGACCATCTCCTCTGCCTTCACCACTGAAATTGGAAGGATTTCTTTCTCGGGGCTCCTCAAAGAATTGCGTTACTCTCTCTTATAAAGTTAAGAGATGTGGTTCTACTTGTGTCTGTACTGAAGGAAATGGTAGCAAGTACTATTTAATGACCATTCCAACCAGAATGCAACTAGAACAAAACAAGATGCTCTGGATTTAGAGCATTTTTTCCATTTTGAGCAAAACAAATAGTAAAATGGTATGTGTCACTGTCGTATTATTGAGGCTTTATAACAGCAGCTCTAGTGACTGGTGCCACAATGAAAAAAAAACATGAATGAGAGGTATTTTTCATGTTGCTTTATGTTTTTCATATTTTAGTGTGATTAAATATTGATTCCTGTTTATGGTCAGGCTTCCCCCGACTTCACAGAAGTAGGATTTCTTCTATTGTACCCCAGTATTTACCACTCTGCTCTTGTCTAACACCAGGAACATTTCTAGCTGTTTACACCTCAGATCAGGTGGTTTGTTTCTCCCTTAAAGATAAAATCCTCTATTTGTAAAAGCTGTATTGTTGTGAAGATGGTTCTGATGTCAGAGGATTAAAGCTAAGGAAATATTGAGTGGAATAAATAATGGTTTTGTACAAACTTACCAAATCTTAAAAACATATTAAAATACCTACCGCTCCCCCCAATTAGGAAATTATGTAATGGAATTTCATATAAACAATTGGTTCTGAAGTTTTGCCTTATGGTGGTAGTAACAGCTTTGTCAAGAGTAGATTTCTACCTTCTGAAATTAGCCTTTCCAGTTTAATTCAGAAGTGCCAGCCTGAAATAAAGATGTTATGTAAGCCTTGGATACCTGTGCCAGTCAAGATGAAAAATTTTATCAAATCATAAAACCTTTTAAATTAAATACAATGACTTTTAAATCTATTGCATAAAGAATCCTAACTGAACATCCAGGTTAGGGTTTAGAGTAGCTAAAGATCCTAAAATTTTAGTATTGATTGCCTATCGCCAGTTTCTAATAAGCCTCAGGCATCCCCCTACGATGTTTAAATAGTTACTCTAGTGTCATTCAGATTCTTGTGCACTGGAGGCAGAATGTGAGAATCTGTGTGTCTTCTGCACTATTTTGAAAAGGTTAAAGACAAACTGTAGTATCTGATAGCCATTATGCTGCCCTTTTAAAAGTGCAAGAACAGCATTTATATGTCTATATAAAAATTTTATATAGTGAGGGAAAGGAACCCAGGTATAAAAAAAAAGAAAAAAAATTATTTGCTCAAGCATGAGAACAACCCTTCTCATCCATTTTTTTTAAAAAGTCTTTCCCTTTTTTTATTTTAGTACACAGGTTTTTATTATAGCTACTTATGCATCTACTTTGTATTAAGAATTAAAAGTGATTTTAGCAGCATAAACTACTGTTCAAGAAACAGTTGGTTTATGGTAGCTATAACTCCATGCAAGACTTATATTGGAAAAATAATTTCTTTTACTGTCAGTCTTATTGCACATCTGCAGTGTGCCCAGAAACATAACTGCATCCTACTGCATATGTATGCTATACAAACTGACATATTTTAATGTTTTCCAGCAACAAAATAATTGACATTTGTATCAGGCTGTGGCCACAAAGGAAAACAATAGTGTATTCCCTTTACAACTGCTGAAGATGGCTGCATCGAGTATCTTGGAATAATTAGATACATGTGACTTAAGAGCAGAAGCCATGAGTATATCTGGCTTCTAAATACTGTAACTTGTCAATAAATTGGTTACTTGATTTCAGAGTTCTGAGCTGTGATGTGATGTGAGGTGTGGGAGGGTTATGTGTGAATGTCAAGATTTATGACAAATGTGTTTTTTCTGAGAATTTTGTTAAAGTGGCTCTTGCGTTTCAAATGTGGTATTTCGTAAATCCACCCTTGATGCTTTTTAAGTAGACAGAGGACTTGTTAATGGGTGTTCACACAAAGACACCAGTTTTTGTCTAACAGGCTAAACAGATCTTTAGGAACGTTTCACATTATCATCTACTTACCAAATACAATTTTTAATTTTTTTAAAAAATTCTTCAGATGTTCAAGAAGTTGATCTTATGTCAGTTTTACAGTCCTATGCATAGTCATTGTTCTTGCACTCTTTGTCTTTCTCATTTTCATCATAAAGTCCTGCCCTTGCCTCCCTTTTTATGATCTCTGCTATTCTCTAGATTTGAACACAATCTGTTTTAAGTAAGAAATTGCTCAAAATTTCTGCTTAGAGAAGGCTCCCTGTTACAAATCTAATGAAGATAACACCTTTAATTGACAACTGACACCAAGTTCTGTTATATTAACTGTTACAACATTGTGACTGCTGATATCATACCCATTAGTCCAATGAGAGTCTATGATGGTTAATAAATAGACTAAAGAAACTATGAATGAAATACGTGATATGATAATCTCTAAATTACTGGGTACTTCTGGAAGCTAAGAATAGACTTTGGATAGATTTAGAAAGTTAAATAACTCTTTTATCTGATAAATATTTGCTTCCACCAAGGAGCACTGACAAGTTTTAAAATAGTTGACAATTTGATGTATGTCAATAGTTGATCTACTGATGTGTGAATTTTTGGTAGTTAGAAGTAGCTTTGCTTTAAAGATGTGGTCAGTGGTGCAATGAGTTGTTTTATTTTGAAGGTGGATTAGTTTGGGATAAATCTCAGTTAACTTGGATGTTATAGTTCCATGAAAACATCCACTGAAAAAGTAAGTCCACGAGAGTCACCAGGGAAACACTGGATCTTTTTTCTAGCACTATTCTCAAAATAATTGTGATAATGGACAGGGTGGATATAAAACTTCTTGTTTTCTAAGTAGCAATATTAGTACTCTTTTTTTTTTTTAATAATGATCCTTCATGAAGCTCTAGACCTTTTAAAATAAGCTGCAAGAGCTACTCCTAGATGAAATACATGCAAAGATTGCCCTCTAGAGGACATTCTGATTTTTTTGCTTTTTTTTTTTTTTAATGTACGGTTGTGGGAGAGAGGGTTATTTATTCCTCCTGACCTCATCTTCATTTTCTGTTTTTACACTGCATGTGTTCCTAGGAGGATGAAATCCCAGGGAAAAAAGGTACCAAAATATCCTGTACTCTGTTGGCCATCACTTGATCTATCCCCACACATCACGTTTTTACTCTGTATCCTGTAGCACAGAAACTAGAGGAACTGTTGGACTGTATCTGCCTGTATTACATCCAGACCGATATGCTTAACCTCGTTAATTGCCACCGCATGATTAAGTGGCCAAGAAGTTCACTTGAAGGCCTGCTCCACCACCTTCACTACGTTCATTCCTGTGTAACTTCACTATGTTTGCACTGTAGCATAAAATTGTTTCTCTTGTTTTGCTATGCTACCTGTAAACTGGACTCATGCCTTGGTTTCCAGCACAGTTTTACCTGGCATTTATTGCTGCTTTGAAGTTATCAAAGAGCTAGTGTGGAAGAGCTGATGATCCAAAATAGGATAAAGATACACATGACTGACAGATATATAGACATCCATGAGAAAAACAGGTAAATACAGCAAAATTTTATTAAATATATCTTCCAGTTCATGAACATCCACTGTACTATTGAACGTCTAAGAAATGTTGTTGGCAACACAGGCACAAAAGGTTCAGTCAAACTCAAGCTTACTTTCAGTCTTACCTGCTACTCAATCTTACCTGTTACTGCCACTTGGTACACATAGGATCACTAGAACTAGAAAGTTCAAGAACCTTTCCTGACACATTAGTTTCTTGCTGTGGATCTGAACATAGTATCCCAAATTAACTTCTACGTTTTTTGTAGGGTCAGGAAGAACAAATTCTGTCAGGCTCTTCATTTTCTTACTCATTCTGCAAACTTCAGTGTATATGTATTTGTTTCTTTTGTTTGCCTATACTTACTTTTTTTACCAGTGGGGGGATAGAACAGTTTACAAAATGAGAAGACTGCATGTGTGTAGCCCCATCTTTAGCATCTGAGATGATTCTAGAAACTGACTAAATACAGAAAAATCATCGAAGAATGGTTTTTCTGTGGTCTGCTGTGTCTTTGTGTGGGGATGCTGTGTCATGTCACATACTGCTACTGCAGCTCAATGCTCCACTTCATGTTACTTGTTCTCTTCTGAAGGTTTGCAGAAGTGCTGTTTTGGTTTTTGTTTTTTTCCTTCCCATCATACTTTTTATCCTGCTTGATCATGTAGTGAAGTCAGAATCTTCTTTCTTTGTTGTTTGCTCAGTTTGTCCCTTGCCACAGATAATAAAGGTAGTGTCACATATTGATCATTAATTTTAAACAGGATCAGGAAGAGTTCCTGGCAAGGCAAAAAGCTTGATTTTTTATTTCATAGTCTAGTAATTTTGGCAAGACGAGTCATGGTTAAAAGGCTTTATATGAAGTGAAAAAATCTTAGAAGCCCTTTTAAGTGTCCTGCTGAGTACACGTATATACTTGTGTACCCCAACCTCTTCCCTTCTAGTTGCCTGATTTTAAAAGTAACAATTCAAGATCATATTAAAAAACCTCCCACTTGATGTTATAAAGTGTATTGCAGAATTAATTTGACAATAATCACATTGTACGTAAATAAGTTAGTTTATTTTTGGTATCAGGGTAGGGAAAATAATAGACAGGGTAGTGAAAATTGTGTGGTAACTTGCAGGATGCTTGCGTTGTTCAATTCCATGTAATCAGATTTCACAACAAATCATGGTAAAATTGTAACTGTGATTTGGTTTTAATATACCTTATAATAACTTCTACATTTTACGAAATCCTTCAGCATGGCCATTTTAATTCAGGCAATGTGAAATTCTGCTACTATTATCTTGACTATAAAAGCTGCATGTGTGTACACTAGAAGTGAGTTCTCTAAATCTGAGTTCATGTTCTTCATCCAGAGATGGGGTTGTTCCGCAGTGTAGTCAAGCTATTACATTCTAATTGCATCTGTTTGTTGATGAAATCAATCTCTGCTGACAGCTTTATGCCACATACAGACAAAGCCACTGCCTAGCTGTTAAGAGCCTTTTCAGTGTTGCTTCATACAATCAAAAGCTGTTTGGCCTGAATATGAATCCCCATCTTTAAAACTGTCCATACTAACTGGTATATTGAAAATAAGATTTAATCTATATAGCCACTTCATTAGAAAAGTTAATCATAAAACTGAATTTTACCACATTCAAATAGTAGTTCTAGCTATATATTTTGAGTTCTTCTTCTACACACTGTGAAAAAAGGTTAACCACTTGGTTAATGTCAAGACATCCATTTTGCAGGATTGATTCCATTTCACTTATCTTCTGTTTCTCCAACTCCTGTATCTCTTTCAGCATGTCTTTACCTTTGCCCTGCAAAAAGAAACATCTGTATTTCACTAAAAACTACACAGAGTATGTAGTGTTCACCCTAACAAAATTCTGTTCTACTGTCCTTATTTTAACTGCTTAAGAGCTGCTAGGGTACAAGTTTGTGTTGGCAGAAGTTAGCACCTTGACAGGTTTTCTTAGGTATCTTTCCTAATATCTAGCACATACTTCATCTCCCTGCATCCTTGTCTGATGGATTGAAAATATACAAAATTAAAGATGCTCTAGGTATTTATGCTCCCAAAACTTAAGTGGGCATATGTCTTATTTTTTAGAACATGTATCTGTAAATAGGAGAGATGCTACTGTTAAAAGTAAGCAACTACTTCCCCACTTCACCTTTGTATTCAGCTATCTTTGTGATCTTGTTTCCTTTCCTGTCCATACCAAGCAATGATAAAAGGCATGCCCTCCTTACTGCCTGAGACCAGGGTCCTGGAGAGTTTTAAGTACTCTTATCAGGAGGTGTACATTTACCTGTGGCTGCTCAAGCATTTCCCCATTATCTAACTAGCGCAGGAGTATGTGTGACCTGCTGCTTTGCAAGATGAGCAGTACAGATACTTGTCTGGGGCTAGGCCTGGGGGTACAGCAAAGTGCTAGTAGCAATTTTTAGTGTTTGAAACATATGCCTGCCAGATGCCAAGACGATGGTCTTCTGGTGCACTACAATGTTCTTCACAATCCATCAAAGGGCATTAAATGGTATCACATTAACAAAATGTGAGCAAGGAGCTTATATAAACCACCTGCTTGCATTGAAATCTAATTTAATCAACGTACCTGGACAGTTTCCATAACTACAGCAGCACTTTCATGTTTTTTATAGAGCTCATGTCTTCGATCTGGCTTATTCTGAAAACGTGGTTGCTTCTTAACTGGATCATCATGACCAAATGTAGGGGAGCTAGTTTTTAATAACTGAGTAATATTGGGCACAAAAATGAAAGGCTTGAATACAGACCTAGAAAGAGAAAAATAGAACAGACATCCTTTACTGATAGTTTTGTTAAAATCGTTGAGTCAGTATATTGCTGTATTTTTCCCCATTCTTCTAATTCTGTCTTTTAAGAAAGAAATTTAAAAAATAATAATAATCATCTCCTAACTGATCGTTAAGTCAGTGTCATAGCAGTGTTTCACTAGGTAAGTTGGTAGATGGCATTAATGTACATAATGTACATTATGTTCCTCCTACTTTTTGATTGTGCTTTTTCAGGGGAAAAAAACCCAAAACAAACCCCAAGGCAAAAAGGAATTAGACAAATTGCAACACTTCTCATTTAGATATTTGCAACTTCTTATCCTAATTACTTGCTGCTACATCACCTCGCAGGATCTGGAGTTCCGGTAAAGAAATGAATACACGGCAGATTAGGCTGCAGAGGCAATACAGACACCATGCTTCCAGTTGTCATAAATCCACCTTCCATATTAATGCCACTCTCTTTGTCACGAAGAATTTCCATCATTATTTCAGAAGTGATAGATCCTATTTAAGGTACAATACAATTATTTGCACACAGCACTACTTATAATACCAACTAAATGGCATGTTCTCTACAACTGGGTGCTTTTTCCTTTAATAGGCAATGCCAATTTTAGTTTGTCCGTGTTAGCAGGAAAAAAAAAAAAATCATCCTAACAGCTCACTTTAATATGTAACACACTTAAAAATATTATTGTCTTCCCCAAAGTATTTATTTCAAAAAGTAGGTGATAATGAACTATAACATTTATGACTTAGAAGAGGGGGAGGACGGTGACACACCATGTTTTCTGGAAAGGTAAAATACATATGGGTAGAAAATGGTTGTTCATACAGTAACTTTTCAGATGGAAGTTAGTAGCTGGGATTAAAGGCTGAATTTTCTGAGCAATGTGTGAAAGTTAAGATAAATCACTGTAATAGTTATTGGTTGGTATTTGCACACAGTTAATACCCCTAGGTTGCTTTGGAAATGTAAAAATAGTAACAACTGTGCATGGATTTTGTGTGTAACTTTGAAAATGAGATGCCAAGACTTTTTTTTTTTCTTACTTATTTTAATCATCTGACCTTCCAAAGCACTTAAGCTTCAAGTTAACAATTGAAAGGATGCACTGGAGTGTTCTATACTCAGAATCAACAGAAACTACAGTAGTACATCCATTTGTAAAGAAGTCTTAACCAACTAGCTATGTGAGGTGTAGTGCCAAATGTCTCTATGAAAATAATTTTTTCTTCTCGGTTAGGTGAAACAAAACCCTTTCCACATATACCTCTGCATCTAGTGTTCAAATGATATTGCTGTTTATGTAGTGTGCACTGAAGCTTAAATACTGGCATGGTATCACTAGGCAATCCGATATTCTAACAGGCAGCACTGGCAGTAGTTTTCTTTTCAAATTTGGTGTACCAGTTGAGTGTAGGCTCACAGCAGAAAAACATTAGTCCATTCACTGCTTTTTTTACTTGAAGGTATCATCTACCATTTCATCTTTTAGTGTTTCTCTCAGTTAAGTTCTAGCTGCATAAAGATTTTTTTTTTTAAGCTGCCTTGCTGTTTCCTCTCAAAATAATCACTCTGCTGCCAATTCAGATGTCTCCAATACTATTTTTTACACACTATTCAAATTTTCAAATTGCCTGTAGACAGGCATGCAGCACTACATTTCAGAAAGAAAGAAAACACTCTTAAGTATTCCCACAGTTGCCTGGGAAAGTCAGAGAATTCAAGAAATCAGCAAGCTAGATGAATCAAAGAAATTAAAAGAAGCAACAGTCAGTTTGTCAACTGCAAGTTGGCAACTTGTCCAGCAAGAAAGAAGGTATTGTATATTTTCCACTAGACTTTTTTATTATTTTGTATTCCTGAAATACATTCCCTGTTTTCTGAAATATAAATAATGTTTATCTAAAAATGGTCTTCACGTACTAGGCAGCCTGGAAAAAAACTGTAATATCACTGAGTGAAAAAGCTGGGAAGAGTAGTAGATTAAGAAACTAGTGATTTTACTGATGCTGTAAACCAAATACCTTGTAGTTAGGGCACCTATTTAAAATAAATCTAAGCAAACTAAAACCATATGAGGCTGATAACCTGAACACCTACTGTGATTTTTAAAATGGCTCAGTTAAATGCCTGAAAATGGGGATTTAGAATGAAAACACTAATAGAATCTCAGCATTGTTATAATATAAGTAAATACAGGTATTATGAAAATGCTTTCAGTATTCAGAACCTGCAATTCCCAAAATGAACGCAGGATTTACATGATCACTAGAGCAGGATAGCAAAAGGTAATTCGTTCTGATGCATTAACTAAATGCTAAACCTGGTCTGGCAGAGCTCAGCCA
This sequence comes from Gavia stellata, assembly GCF_030936135.1. Lineage (NCBI taxonomy): Eukaryota > Metazoa > Chordata > Aves > Gaviiformes > Gaviidae > Gavia > Gavia stellata. Next base: position 24,872,987 of record NC_082601.1, on the reverse strand, counting down.
AATAAATAAAAAAACACAGGGGTGCAATGTAATTTTGGTTCAGATTAATTACTTCAAATGAGCAAGTGAATACAGATGCAGCAAAAACCTGCCAGGTGGATGCAGTTAAAAGAGAAGTAATAGCTTCATTCCATAGAGGTCTGAAAAATAATAAGTTAGTGATTAGGAGCACCTGCTTAGAGTACAGAAAATTGCTTTATTCTGCTCTCAGTGTGTTTTATTAGACTACGCAAGGTTAGAGCAGCAGTTACAGTGAAACCACAAGGATTTAAAAAACAATCTCAAAAAATAAATGCAAGATATGTATCTGAATGCTGTGCTGTTGTCTTAGGCCAAAATGAATGGTACCAAACTGAAGTTGTTCATAAGGTTCTGTCTGTGGCTGGAAACCACTGGGAGTCTGGTTTAGCTTCTGATTTTTTTTTCTTAGAGGTACAGTAATAACAGAGCTAGGTCTTATGGAGTATTTAGCAGTATGGTGACCTCTCAGTGTTGTTACTGTAGCTGTGTTTGCTTGATATTTGACCATTGTTTTAATTTTTCCTTATCAACAAATTGGCAAAAATGGATAGAAGACTTCAAGTTCAGCGTTTCTCCTTTAGGCAAAAAGTTATTCTAGTAAGTTCTGGTTCACCAAATCATGTGAATGATTGCCCACATCAGGTGTCTAATAATTTATGATTTAATGTAGCTCACTAAATGCTTTGCATATCTTAAAAAAAAAAATCAAAAATGATACCTTTGTGTTTGTTCAGAAGTTTATAGCCTTCACAATATCGGCCTCTGGATGTGGTCATTCTGGCAGTATTTACATAAGAATACGTGGCAGCAAAATCAAATTCCTTTTCCCCATCCCACCAGCCCTTGCTTTTGGCATATTCCTTCAATTCTGGGTGTTCTCTGTCAATCTTGGTTGTGATAGAGAGCTGGTTGGAAATATTCCGTACACCTCCTGTTTGTAAGGTGAGGAAAGAATCATTTTAATACATCGAATGCTTTCTCTTTGTATTTTGTTTACAGTTAGCTTACTAAAGCAAATTATGCACTCAAGAGTTTCCTACAAGATCTGTGAGTCCTGTGGTTTATTTTTGGCCCTCTCTCCCTGGCTATATGTATCCTTCTGATTGAAATTCCACTGCCACTCAGTTCTGACTCATTTGCTTCTATTGTCAACATCATATTTCAGGTTCTGTCCTGAATATTCCCATCTCTGCATTCTTCCTCTTAGATGTCCAAAGACATAGTTTGTCCTTCTAAGTCCACTGAAGGAATCAGCCACTTCAGGGCCCGCTGCACCAATCCTGTCACTATTAGCCTGTCACCAAATGAAATTGTCATCGATTGCCACCATCCTTAAGACCATACGAACTGCTGTCATGCTCATGCTGACCTTCTTGTTGTCCTCTGTTTTCCAAGTGCAGAAGTGGTCATCTCTGACTCTGAAAAGGCCCCCTCTGACTCAGCTTTTCTGTGAAACTGCTAGCCTCTCCAAACTGATGCCCTAGGAAGCAACTCCTGTTGTTTACAGGCACATGTACATACCTGGAGGCTAGTTTGATGCCTTAATGAAATGGTAAATGAAAAGTGGAGAGCTGCTAATTGTCATTGCATTTGAAATATTTAAAGGGAAGAGCATCATCCATACCTTCTACTTTTTCTGCTGCCCAGTATTTTCCTGATGTCTCCAGCACCCATGCTTCCCTTCTGTCAGCTATCAGAAAACTGTTATGGTATGTAAATACCATGTGGCTCTCCATACAGTTTCCTCCCTGTCCATATTTTTCTAGCAAATCAACTATGACGGTAAGAGCCTTTTCAGCTGTGTCCGCTCTCTCGAGTCCAAGCCTAAAACAAAAGGAAGATGCGTTTTTGGAACTATAAACTTTACATACAACTATTCAGCCTGAGTATTCAAACTGAATTGGAATGCTATTTCTATATGTACCTGATGCTTATATGATCTAGTAAGAGAAAGGAGCAAGTCATTTAAAGGGCTTGTTTGAAGTAGGTCCTGTATGTCCTTGACATGGGGAGAGACAACCAAATGGAAATACAGAAGGAGAGGGAGAGGGCTCCTAGGAAACGTCTCCAAGTCTTGGACTGGGGCGAAACAGTACCAAGAAGAACTGACTGACTGCTGTAGGTTAGTGAGAGGTACCCTGGCACCCAGTAAGGCAGGCAAAAGAAGCTGCCATTATTTACATGGAGATATGTGGCTAAAACTGAAACTTAAGAGCATGCATGTAAAAGATGGGGGAAATAGGAAATGAGAGCAGACCCCAGAAAAAGGCTCAAACACTAGATCCTGAAGTCCAGCTGTGCTCCAGTTAAGCGTCTTGTTTCAGTTTAGTATAAACTTTGTAGAGAGAAAAACATTTGACGATTTCCTTGACAGATTCTGTTCTAGCACCTGGTACCTCTCACAGGCTCCCACCTCCTGGCAGAGATCTAACGCCTGTGCCAAGAAACACTTATTTTTAACCATGGCTAGAACAGCAGAAGAGACAGGCCGGTCTTCTGAAAGTGAAAGCGCGTATTTCCCCATATAACGCAAACCAAATGTTCTTAAATTAAATTCCGAATTCAGCACCGTTTACCAAAACAGCCTGTGCAAACCTTACGAGGTCCATGCCGAGGAGAGCTTCGTCGTCGCTGGTCTCCTCTCTCCCCCAGACCGCTTCGTTCCCGATGCACACGCCGTGCTCGTTGGCCCCCATCTCTGCGCCCCAGAGCCAGGAGGGGCGGCTCAGGACCACGGCGTGGGTCTTTTCCACCTGCTCGATTTGGATGTAGGTGCACTGCAGGGGGTCAGAGCACACAACGGATTATCTTTCACGCCGCCGCTTGGCGTGCTTAGTCGGCCCAACTGCGGGCTAAGAACAAACAGAAAATAGGATGAAAGGGCCGTGCTCTAACCCACCCGGCGTGCCCCCGCGCCCTCACCTCCAGCGCGGCGCCGGGCGGGTGCGTGGCGGCCGGGAAGTGCACGACCTCCTGCACCTCGTCCGCCGGCCGGTCCGAGTTCTTCCCGAAGACGACGCGGCCCCCCGCCGCGGCGGGCGGCAGCGCCACGAAGGTGTCGCAGGAGCGGGGCGGCGGCCGGGGGGACATGCTGGCGGCGCGGGGGCGGCGCCCGGTCCTCCGGGCCCAGCGGCGGCGGCGGCGGGGCGGGGCAGGGCTGAGCGTCGGCAGCGCCGCGCCCCGCAGGAAGGCCCGCCCGCTGACCCGGAAGGCCCGGCGGAGGCAGCCGGCTGAGGGCCCGTGCCGGAGGCCGGTGGCTCCTTCCCCGCCGGCGCCATGGGGAAGTCGTTCGCCAACTTCATGTGCAAGAAGGATTTTCACCCCGCCTCCAAGTCCAACATCAAAAAGGTGAGGGGGGCGGGAGGGCCTGGGCCGGCGGCGGGAGCCGTTGGGGCGCTTGCCGGGCGGCTGCTCTGGGGTGAGGCGCCGCGGCTCCTCGGCCGGTCGGTCCGTCGGTCGGTCAGGCCGCGTCCACCCCGCACCGGGGGTCTGGGACGGGGCCGGGCGGGTGGCGGGGTCCCGGCACCGCAGCGGCATGAGTAGGGCATGTCGGCCTTCCTGTGGTGGGACCGGGGTTGGGGCAAGGGGGGAGGAAGAGGTAGGAAAGAGTTGAGTAACACTTGAAGCTTCAGGTTTACCCACTCGCAGGTGTGTGTAACTAACGCCTTTTCCTGGCTCCAGCTTTTCAGCGCCTGGTTCTCTGGATAAATAGTGTCTATTTGACACTATACACCGTGCAGGAAAACCCCATCTGTCATGGTGTGCCCCTGTTTTCCCGGTATTTCACACCTGCCTCGACCTGCTTCCAGGTCTTCTTCCTTCCCCAGAACTGTACTATTCCAGGAACTCCCGAGGGAGCCTGGGATTTGGCGTCTGGTGAGACTTAGGTGAGGAATTGTTGCTACGGGGAAGGCAGTGGCACACCCAGGGTGTTTTCTGAGCCTGCTTTTCCCTTTGCATTACTAAACTTTCCCATTTCTTTTATGTTCTTAAATGTTGTTTGGAGTTGTAGCCTATCAAAAATGCTGTTTGTGTGAAGTTCATTTGTTGAAATGCTGGATGAAAATAATTTGTTTGATGTGATTAGAGTGGGAATTTTCCCTTGTTAAATATTTTCAATAGATTAAGCCAGTTAAGTATTTATACATTAATGCGTTTTGTCATAGGTTTTGTATTTGTTCAAAATAGAAACTTACTTGTTTTCACTAGGTATGGATGGCAGAACAGAAAATATCATATGATAAGAAGAAACAAGAAGAATTAATGCAACAGTATCTTAAAGAACAGGAATCCTATGATAATAGGTGAGAATTGGCATAAGATCACATACTTTTTCCTGCTGTCTCTTGTTTTCATGGCAGTGCAGGATATCTTATTGTGAGTTATTTGAAATACTGTCTCCCACTGACTGTAGTAGTAGGAGAGGACAGTGACTCGTAAATGGATGTCTGATTAAGCAGAGTTCACAATAACTACTTTCAAGTGGCTTGTGTGTGTCACGTAATTAATTTCAAAATACATTATGTTGCACAGAACAGCAGGTAACCTTGTATTTGGATCACACAGAAATCTGTCCTCCATGATTGTCTGGACACAGAATTATGTTTCAGTGGTGACTGAAATGTGTGATTTTTTTTTTTTTTCAGTGCACAGTGGAGCATGCAAAAGTATTGACTGGTCTCTCAGGTTTTTTTGATATTAAACTTTTGATACTCAAATTAATAAATGAAAAAAATGACAGTTATTATCACAATTTCCTGCTGTACACTACTTTTTTTTTTATATAACTAATACCAAAGTGAATATTTTGTGTCTAACACCCCAAACTCTGTCCTTTTTATTTAGATTGCTTATGGGTGATGAGCGTGTGAAGAATGGTCTTAATTTCATGTATGAGGCCCCACCTGGAGCAAAGAAAGGTATTCTGGTTTCCTGATCATGAGCAGACAGTACTGCAAAGCTAAAAACCCTCTGAAGACATAAGCATAGTGTCTTTTATTTTTAAGATAATGTTTTCATAGTGAGGTAATGCTAGAAGGTATGATTTTTAGTTCTTCCTGTGCGAATACGCAGAGATATATATAGTATGTAATAATTTTGATCTCATAATATTTTAATTTTTTTCAAACTGAGAATGGTTGGGTTTGTTGTTTTGGGTTTTTTTAGGCAACAGTTCAATGTGAAGGGAAAAACAGATAAAGTATCTTTCCAGGCAACAGCATAAATTCTGTCCTTGCCCCAGAGGTGTTTCTTTAGCCGATTATAAAGCCATTGGATGAGGAGGAATAGACCTTACTGAGGCAATGACTCAGACAACGCCAGCCTGTATTCTGGCCTACTCTCCTTTTTAGAAATAGCAAGGTCACTTTTGCTTAAAAGTTCTGCCCATAATTCAGCTTGATGCATGTCAAGCGTAGGAAATACTAAAGCAAAAATTTAACTAGTGAAGTTTTACAAATAATAAATACTGAGACTCTGTAGTCAAAAGTGCTGGCTGACCTGACTGTGGTGGGTCTGTGACTGTATTTAGTAGATTCATAAACAGAAGTTACTGAGTACCTGGTGGATACTCATATCACTTAATTTTAGCAAAATCTGAATATAAGTGCAGAATTAAGAAAACATGTTCCCTTTAAAGGAAAACATGTTCCCTTTAAAATGCATCTTTCCCATTTGCATGAAAACGCTTGGAAATGCTTGGATGGGCTCATTTTTGTAGAGCAAATTTTGTAATTATTTAACTAAAAAGCTCTTAAAGTAATTCCTTAAGCTTAGAGCAAATGCAATTTTAAGCTAGTGATTTTTGCTAAAAAAATCTTTTTTAAGATTTTAAAATTAAGTATTGTTGCTACTTTTGCATAAAAAGTTTAAAGTTTTTTGTATTTGTATATCAAATCAATATAGATTTAAAAGGTTATTCTGGTTTTACAGGATTTGTAACCATATACTAGAGGCTGATTATTTATAAGCGCACTCTATTTAAATAAAGTTACTTTCTGAGTATTTGCACTATTGTATTAGTATAAATCATAAAATATTTTGTCTCTAGCTTAGACACCAGCTGCATTTTACATGTATAATTAATATATAATTTCTTTTCTTTCCATGATTTCTGAAAATTCAAAGAGGAATCTAAAGAGGTATTTCATTACATAATTTTTTTTATGTTTTCTTCCTACTTACTTAAAATGTATTAAAATTTTTTTTTCAAACTTACCATGCTTTCTGTTTTATAGCAAGAAGGAGAGACTGAATACAAATTCGAATGGCAAAAAGTCGCCCCTCGAGAAAAGTAAGATGTCTGGATTTTATCTAGATACTTTTTTTTTTCTTACTTACCTTTCATATCCTTTTCTTTTTTTTTCCTTTTTTTTTTTCCCCCCCTGTTTTATTTTTGAGCAGGTCATTTGTGTAATCCTGTCATGTCCTGGCAGTTAATTAGTAAAACCTGTAAACCTGGAACTATTTCCTTGATCAGCTTAGTTTTTGTTTCAGTTTTACATCCGTATTTGAAAACACATTAAAACTATCGTTTACCAGAAGTACTCTCTGAAATGGATACACACTTAACAAGAAAAGGTAGTTTTGTATATGATGGCTTTAAAAAAAATAGTGAATTGAGTATTTGTTTTCTTTTGTGTTTGTGTAACAGATATGCTAAGGATGATATGAATATCAGAGATCAGCCATTTGGTATCCAGGCAAGTTACATAAATTTCACTCTGTGGATGTCTTGGGTATATTTCAAATATTATCTAACTGCAGAACATTCACATGGACTCTTAATTTTATCATCTGTTTCTCAGTGAGTTTAAAAGCTTCTCTTATGCCTAATAACATAGACATTTCTGTAAACGTTAAGCTCTATTGTTAACTAAATTATGTCAAATTTTTTTTCCTCTTAGGTGCGGAATGTGAGATGTATTAAATGCCATAAGTGGGGTCATGTAAACACTGATCGAGAATGTCCCTTATTTGGCCTTTCTGGAATTAATGCGAGTTCAGTCTCCAGTGATGGTTCAGGTAGGCAGTGAATGTCTTTTAAAGGTGCTGGTTAGAAATTTTGGGGGAACTCATCACATTTCATTTTAGAAGGTTGAAGTTTATCATATTTCAAAGAGTTGATGAAATGGGGAAAACGCTTTTTTATTCCAAATGTAGGATCCACAATTTCAAGTTAATTATTTCAAATTAGAGGGACCTAATTTTGTAATTAGTAACACGTTTTAAAAAGATTCCATAATGACTGGTGCTTTGATTCTATCTGTGGCAAAAATTCAGGAACTGCAATGAGATTGTTTATATCAGAATGACAATATTTGCGTCACCAAAAGAAATTAATGTAATGGATTGTCTAAGACTGTCCCAGTTCAGATTCAGGCAAACTGCTTAGAAAAGCTGGAATATATCAGTAGATCTTTGTTAATCACTTGGAAAAAAAGGAGAGGTTTGAGCTTTTTATATATGTAATTGTGCTTCTATAAGTGGACGAGCACTTGAAACCTAGATTTCCAAATGCCTAGTTTCCTTTCAGCTGGCTTCTTGCTGCTTCCTGAACTACAATTTTTTTTCGTCTATGCACTTTCCTGTTACGTAAGTCACACAGCATTTAGTGTTAGATGAGGTTTAAAGAAGTGGATATACACATTCAAATTGAATAATTTTTTTACTACAGTACTTTGTTTTCTGTAAGTTGACCCAAGTTTGTAACACTTTTAAGATTCTTAAAATTATGGCACGTTAAAGAAACACCTGGTAACATGGGTGAGTCTTCAGACTTGCTGTACTGTGATTTAAGATCATGTGCCGTGTTGTGTATTCAGTTTTGCAGGGATACCATTACAGTGGCACACTTCACAACATATGGTTTTCTTCTGTTTTTTTCCTCAGACTGTCTATTTTATGTGCTAGCTCTTAGTTTTATTACCTATTTAGCCTACCAACAACCTTGTTTTTCAGAATTAGATCACCTAGATATGTCATTTATTTGAGATGAGGCCTGGAAGACTTAAGTTAACGGAAATAGTGCTTCTTACTCTCCTCTGCTTTTAGGCACTGTCTGATGATTATATCATTGTATTAGCCATCCTGTAGTTGATATTCTCAGCCTTTCTATTCAGTATGTTAGAACATTAAATCATTTTCTTGCCTTATTCTTACCTTAGAAGAAATTGTGCCTGCAGTGTTTGGTGATGGTAGAATTATATTGTGCAGCTCTTATGTGTCAGATATGCTTTTGTGCTGCAGAACTCTTCCCCCCCGCAGTTGAAATGATGTTCGTAAATTTTTAGGAATGTTTGGCTGGGAGAGCAGGATGTATTTGTATATGCTTGCACAAACTTGAAAATGGCCTCCTTACGATTCATACCAGTGTAATACAGACACTTTGCATTGTCCATATAAGTCTAACTGCTTGTTTCAAACCTAACTGAACTAACTATCCAGGTGTAGGCAATGTTTGACTGCTGTGGGTGTTTCCTAGCAAGACAGATGTTCTCTGGGTAGCTTTCCAAACTGTCTTTCTAAGCCTAAGGAGAGGGATTTAACACGTGGTGAATTTTGCATGAAGGAAAGTGCTATAAAACTACTTAGATGTTCTCAGACAGCGCCAGTGTGCCCTCTCATTTTCAACTCTGGAACTTAGAAGACGGTGTGCTATGCTGAGCATAGACTTTTTTATAGGCTGAGGAAGGATTTCAGAGAGTAGGGGTGGGCGACAGATCAGGGTTTGTATATATAATTTGTAAGACACTGTTCTGGGATTTGAATAGTCAGCTGTAATGACACTGCTACTTTCTCTTTCTTTCAGGGAAACTATATGTAAAAACACTGTAGGTAAAGTTTAAAACAATTTTAAGTTCTTGATTTAATAGCAGATACAAGGCTTATAGGAAGCGGTAATATCATTAATTTGATCATCAGATAAAAGGTTGTCTGCTTTTTCTAACCTCAGGAATATGATCCTTTCATCCATTTTTCTAAAACTTCATCTGATTTAATAACAAGCTAAATTATGCTCCTTTGATGACTTCTGGAAATTCCATGTGTGTAAATGAAGTACTACAGTTAAGTGAGAACACAAGTTACTGAATTCACTGATTCTCTTAAAACTCATAATTCATCCACGTGGTGTGTTAAAGCTTACGTCACACATTAAAAAAAACAAACCACAACCTGATTTGTTTTAACTAGACCCTGACACCAGTCCTGTGTTGTCTGGGATGGGAGAAAGTAATAATCTTTGCATTGATGAGAGTTCTACCCACTTGTTACAGTGCTGCAGATCTGCAGTTAGCTCTGTAAAATTAACCTACACTGAGAGTAAAACAGTGTGTTAGCATTTCCTAACAAGACACTGCAACATTAAAGAGACAAATTCTATCATGTTCTGATCAACACCCCCAACAATATAATCTTGTCTTGACCATTTCTCTTTATTGCTTTGTTTCCTCTCATTACTTCTACTTAATGCTTTGTTACTAGCCCTAATGCTGAATCAGTATCCACCTCTAAGACCCTTCTTCTTTTCCTCTGTACAACACATCTCCTCAAGCTCTGCTTCTTCCTGCTTCTCTTTATCAGTAATTGCATGCACTCCTAAGCTGCTTTTATGTCTCCGGACTAAATTCCTAATTATTTTCTGATTATTTTATAATACTGCAAAAATATCCATTACCACATCATTCTTATTTAGATTGGCTAGAACTGCAGAAAATACTGCTTTGTAAGGGACAGAGACTTTATGATACCATCTTTTTATGAAACCTTTCTGTGTTTCATGAACTGATGATTAGGCTTAAAAAACTCCAAAGCACTTGAATTGCTTCCCACCCACACCCCCGCCACGTGTCACAAATAAGTGTCTCCTCATGCTTAGAAAACTGGTAAAAATCATGTAAATAGTCCAGAGTTTTCATTTATTGTGATTGTCAGCAGCAAAAAAAAAAAGTGCAAAACCACTTGGCTTCTAAGGTCTGAAGTCTAAAGAACAGTTTTTAGAAACTGTCTGTTCATTTCTAGAATGTAGAAGGAAATGTGCACCTCTGAAGAGAACAATTAATAGGGATTTCAAGGGTAGGGAGTGATTTCTTATAGTATACAGCAAATCTGGAATGTGTATTTAATTTGACTGGGTTTTTTAATAGCTAAATGTGTAAAAAAGAAAAGAAAAAAAAAACCAACCCAAAATCTTTGCAGCCAGGTCTCAAGAAAGAGTTGAAAAATGTTGGGCTACATTATTAGAGCAAATAATAAATTTTAAAGGTCAGGAAGTAATTCCATATGTAGAAAGTCATCTTTGAAAGCTTGTTCCTAGCTTTTGTGTCAGGAAATTGAAATATAAATATTGTCTCATAAATGAAAGGGTACATCTGAGAAATACAGGTATAATAAGGAATAAAGGTGAAACCAGAATAAAATTTTAGTACAATACCCAATATACCGGGACTCCAATTAGTTGATGAAATTGATTGTGTTAGAAGGACCAAATTTAGGCTATAAATCATTAAAACTTTAAAAAAAGAGCAAATTGTTGGAATTTTTTATAAAGTCTTTGAAAAGAGCTCTTTTGCTTTCAAGCTATTTACTTGGTGTAGCACTTTATTTCCTCTGATTTATAGTCTTTTCATCCTAATAAAAGATGATCTCTCATCCTTTTCTTGCAAACTGAACTGAATAATTTTTTTCTAGGCAATGCATGGTAGTTACGCTACCTAAATTTAGATTAGGATTCTTTAAACTTTGAAAATACTCTCCCTTGTTAGAGCACACCATGCATCAGCACAGTGTTGGAAGACGCTAGTCCACGTAGTACAAAGCATCCTGGCTGGTAATGAATCTCTAAGCAATCAGTGCTTGGGAACCCTCAGCCTCATGGTTCTGAATCTGATATTCTTAAGGACATTGGCATCACTAATTTCTGCAGAAGCAGCTTTTAAGAAATGGTCTGGCCTCCCACTTTTAACAGGCCTTGTTCTTCTGAACCTTGTTCTTTTGCTTTAGAGAAGCACACTTAACACACAGGAAAACAGATGACTTTGTTTTGTGCACTGCTGTCTTCATGCATTTACCTAAATGTGTTTCTATCCACAGAACAGTAATGGTAGAAACTTCAGATGCTCTGCTGTAAAGAAGGACTGAAACATCTCATACATGCAAGTTTAAGAACCATGGGAGAAATTCATTATATACTAATTAGACTCATGACTGAATTCTGTCATGTAATAGCTTTGAGGTCTTTAAAAATCTCTAGTGTGGAAGGGTAACTGCTCTCGGGAACATTACTGAACAGAGTTAATTAACCTGGAAAGGAAACAGGGTGGTTTAGCCCAGGTGGGTAGCTCAGCCCCACACGGTGCTTGCTCACTCGGTTGGAGCAGGATGGGGGAGAGAATCGGAAGGGTGAAAGTGAGAAAACCCGTGGGTTGAGATAAAGTCAATTTAATAGGTAAAGCAAAAGCTGTGTGCGCAAGCAGAGCAAAACAAGGAATTAATGCACTACTTCCCATCAGCAGGCAGGTGTTCAGCCATCTCCAGGAAGGCAGGGCTCCATCACGTGTAACGGTTATTTGGGAAGACAAATGCCATAACTCTGAAAGTCTCCCTCCTTCCTCCTTCTTACCTCAGCTTTTATTACTGAGCATGATGTCGCATGGTATGGAATAGCCCTTTGGTCTGCTGGGGTCAGCTGTCCAGGCTGTGTCCCTTCCCAACTCCTTGTCTACCCCCAGCCTACTTGCTGACAGGGCAGCCTGAGAAGCGGGAAAGGCCTTGATGCTGTGCAAGCTCTGCTCAGCGATAACTAAAACATCCGAGTGTTATCAACACCGTTTTGGTCACAAACCCAAAACATAGCCCCATACAAGCCACTGTGAAGAAAATTAACTCTGTCCCAGCCAAAACCAGTACAAACAGTGGTAGCCACAGTATTGCTAACAAATCTTTATGCATGTATAAAGGATTGGCACTTACCCAATTGGAGGGACATTTTCATCCTTCTCCTTGGTCAAAAGCAAAATCTTTTGACAGAAAATGAGGGTAAAAAAATTGTTTTATTAGGATAACCGAATTTATTGAGTTAAAAACAGCAAGAGCAGCCATTCCCTGTCCTTCCCTTTGTTCCTTCAAAAACTGGGCCTTCAAAGGTCTTAGTTGAATAGCGACTTCAATTTCATAAAAGCCCAGGGGGTAATGTTGGTTTGTTTAAATGCCCAAATTGGTGAGTTTCAGTAGGATGTAAACTCCTTTGAATAAAAAAATGTTTAAGTAATGCAGAAGACAAATCCAAGAGCACTTGATACAAGTTCGGTTTGTGTTTTGTTCTGATTTTTTTACTGCTTCAGAAAGAGAGCAAAACAAAATGTCTTATTTGGACTCAACTATTTTTTCAGCTTCAGAGGAGGTGTTTGAGTTAAAATGAATGGAAATGAAACTCCTATGTCTGATTTAGTTGCATTATATGAAGTTCTTGCTCTGTTTCTCTGTGAGGAAGAAGAAGAGTTACTGATTGCCTACATACTTCTTTTTTTTCACATCATAAACTAACCACCAATATAGGCTGCTTCTTTCCCATAAATTCTGTAAGCTGCGATTCTCTTATTTCAGGAGAAGGATACTTGTCTTTGAATCTTACGTGAGGACTGCATTGTAGTCTTCCTCTTTGCACAGAAACTGATTGGCAATTGCTGTTTTGAATTCAGTGTTGAATATCTTGTATGCAAAGAGCAGTCGTGGACTTCAGTTTACTCTGGTGGAACCACTGCAGGGCAAAAGCATGTCTGTGGCATAGAGAACTGTGTTCTTTGAGAAGACTGCTGTCTTTCAAGGTCTGATACACACTGCAGTGCCCCAGCAAACAAAAATAATTACAATCAGTACCTTAACTTAGGCATGGTGGCTTGGTATTTTGCTTCTGGGACCATTTTACTAATCTAGCTGGTAATTCATGCAAAAAAAAAATAATAATCTTACCATTAAAAAAGCGCCTATTGAATAATATCTCACCAGTGAATAGAGATTATTTTTGCAATAAGGCAATTTCAGTGGATGTGGTTATCATGGGATAATCACACCCCTGGGGTACAGCCTTGTCTGTAATCTCCCAGGAGTGTAATTATTTCATGATAACTGCACCCCCTGGTGTTTCATTATTTCCATTATGAAATTCTTAGTTTTAGATATGAAGTAACTTACTTTGATCACTGGAAACTGCGAAGTAGTGTTAGAATGTTCCAGCTGTGAGGCTTGCAGAGACCAACTTATAAGATTTACTTCTCCTTTACAAAGCTAAATTAGGCAATCAAAATGCTTCTTTGGGCTAAACTGATTTACAGGGTTTTTACTGATAAAATCCTGACTTTCAAAGTTCAAACAAGATGAAAATATCAGTTGTAGTTCTGACTTTATGTGCCACTGTGTATATATGCATATATAAAATATGTAATATATACCAGCAAAAAAACCCCCAGGTCACTAGCATCTTAAAGTTTGTATGTTTGTACAATCCTTTTTTATCATTAACCAGCAGCATCTGTTGATTTTTGTGCTTTTCAGTGCTTTTTTTGTGAAGCCTGAAAAACCTTTGACTTTACCAGAACAGAGACTGGTAGGTTTTCTGTGCAAAATGTTTTGAAGTGATATTGTTATTTCACTTCAAAATTGCCTGCAACTTTCTTGGTCAGGTGAAGTTAGGACAATACCTCTTTTTAATTTTTTTTCTTTTTTTTTTTCCTTTCCCTGCAAGCAATCTGTCTTATTCAGTGAAGATTGGAAAGGGATTGCTAAAAAGTTATGAAAGCTTAAACGTTTACAACTTCTATCGTATGTTTTTAGAACAAATAACCTGCTAGGAATCTATTACTATCTTAGAAGAAAGGTATCACTATCTTAAGAAATAAGGCTAGTGTCTCAAATGGGGAGGTAATTTTATGAATGGTATAGTTAGAAGTGGGGTGCTAAGGTTGTTATGCTCTTGGCCTATGAAACTTAAGCCTGGAGAATGCTGGGCATTCTTCTCTGCTACGGACTACTTTGAATGTTTTACAGCCAACTGGCTCCATATGTGATCCATCCAGTGAAATTACTGAGAAGAAAGAGAGTACTGTAAAGTGATGGATAATTCAGGCAAATAATGTTAAAAATGTAACGGAGCAACATGTATATGTATCTAGTGTCTTATGGTCTTCGAAGATAAAGACACTCTAGGTACATCTATGCAAATGCAGCCTTGTAAGGACTCATTATCAGCTCCTAGAGTTTGTGCCCTCTCTTTTCATCGCCTGAGTGCCCGTAAACTAAACTTGTGGTTGTGGTTTCCATCAGTCTATCACTTAGTGTGTTCAACTGATCTTTAGCTTGTGGGTGAAATTCCTTTCCACGGTAATCATTGAAATTATCAGTCACAGAGAGACAGCAAAAAAGGAAACCTATGTCTATGTTATGTCTATATCTCACTGCATTTTTTCAGTGACAAATATGGTACTTTTTTGTATCCCAACAGACAAAAATCTGCATTGTATCAGGAATGCAGGAATTGGTTTAAGTGTTCTCTTGAATCTATAATAACAAAGAAAAGGTATTTGAATATGTTAACTGTGAATATTTGTATAAATGGTCATCTGTAGAAACATACAGGGTATGAAACCTTCCTTTACGATCTGCAGCTGAGACCTTTGATTGTGAACAGTAGGAACCTTAACTAAATCTTCACATAGTTTAAGAACTGTCACATTTTAGAATAATCCTCCATTTATATTTCGGAAGCCTCTGTATTTGGTGTGAATGCATAAAATACAGATTTCTGTTAGCAGTCTTGTGCTTGGCATTTAAGCAATAAATATGGATTCCTATAGCAGTTTGATAAATTGAAATGGTTTTTACTACTCAAAAAAGGAAAAAGGAAACTCAGGATTCTCTGAAGTACCCTATGACAAAAGCATGGTAAATTGTACTGAAATTATGTGCTGAAGTGTTAAATTTTTTTTAAACTGCAGACCCTCTGAACAAGAGCTAATTAAAAGCCAGAGGTTTTTTATTCATTGATTTCTCTCAATGCCAACTGCAGCAGTTGCTTTGAAGTGTAAATATGGTCTGAATGCAGTCATCTCTGAAATAGATGAAAAGGTTATTAGTAAAAAATGATCAATTCTGAGTTAGTGGAGGCAGCATAAATTTGCGATGTTCTTCATGACCAGGATCATGGTCACATAATTTTGATAATAGCTCTTTGTCCTTTAGATAAATAAGTGTCTACTCTTATCTCTGTCACAACCGCAATAAAAGTTCACAGATGATATTAGGCTCAGTCTGTAATTTGTTTCCACTTTTTGTTCAATTTCCTTTTAAGCCATATTAAAAAAAAAACAAAAAAACATGAAACTCTGTGGAGAGCACAAAAAAAGTATATGGATTTATTGACACAACTGTCTATGCTAATTTTAAAGTTAGTTTCTTTTTTACGCCATAAACATAAAAAGCCTTGTGTCATATGTTATGCCTTTGCTACTGCCCAGACAAGGCAGCGTTGTGAATGCAGAGTATATTCATCCTTCATGTGATTGTGTACTAAACTAAAATCCACCAGCAGAAGGGTTTTCTAAAACCTGGTTAATGTGAAAGAGCTATTTGCATACTCCCTGGAGTATTTATTTGGTTTTCAACAGAAGAGCATAGCTTTAGTATCACTGTTATGTAGAAAATCAAATTTCAGTTTGGAAGAGTTATGGCCTCGTGTTGTCCAAGATGCATATAAGAAAGAACAAAGACGATGTGCCTTAGGCCTACTTTGTTAACAAAAATTATGTAGTAATAAAGGATAAGCCTTGAAAGTATCTTGTCCTTGATTCATAAATCAATTTTTAAACATGGTAGAGTGTGACACATACCAACGAATTGATAGCAGATATGCTATTGTGCTTTATATTTACATTCATGTAAATTATCTCTCTGTTACCAAGTCAGGAGAAGTCTGATGGTATGATAATGGCGATACCTTTAGATGAAAATGATCACATCTGTAAACTAAAATATGTCCCACACCAGAACACATTGTCAAGAAGGGGAAGCTCTAGAAAAGCCCTATTCTAAATTTTCTGGTTTGGTGATACACAAAATGGGCGTTAGTTAAAATAAAAAAGTTGTAATTAAAATGACACCTTGAAGAATCTACTGCCTTTTTCAGTAACTTTTATACTGAGTAGTCTGCTTCATTTCATAACAATACGTAACTGCAGCCACTATCTAAGTACAACTGGTTACTGTAATTTCCCCTGCCACAGGTTATACTATTACTGCTTCTTACCTCTTTGCTTTCTTTACGTATTTTGCAATAAAAATCCATTTAAAACTTAATTGATTGCAAAGAATAATTCAGTTTGCTCATCAGCACTAGTGACAGCAGTGAAAGTTTTTATCAATAAATTGAGCGGATACTGTCAAGACTATGCATCATGAGTAGATAGAAGTAAAACTGCTATTTTTGGTGATACTGGCGATCATGACATTATGGTCTATCCTTACCGCCACTGAAACTGTTGCAGAAAAAGTGGTAGTTAATCACAGTTGTTATGAAAAGAGAGTTTAGCATATTGCTCTCTAATATTGGATAATTTGAAAAATGTGCTTTAGACATTTTAAGGGAGTCCTACTAGATGGTGTGTTACAGCTAGCATTGTTCCCCTAAGAGGAATCCTGTGCCCATGCCTCTAGAAGAAACATTCTGGCAAGAGCAGTGTTACATACGCTCTGCATTTGTAGCTTCAAGTACAGACAGAATCAAAAATTAATTGTAGCTATAGGTTTCTCTTGTTTCTGGGATGGGAGTGGGTGTAGTAATGCAGGGTGGGAGAGCTTGCTTGTAAGCTAGGCATTTAAGTATGCCCCAACCCTGGAAGTGTTCAAGGCCAGGTTGGATGGGGCTTTGAGCAACCTGGTCTAGTGGAAAGTATCCCTGCCCATGGCAGGGGGGGTGGAACGAGATGATCTTTAAGGTCCCTCCCAACCCAAACCATTCTATGATAAGTAATTGAGATCCAGAATTGTATTTCCCCCCCTGGTTGTTTAATAGAAGCAGAACTGATTCTGTTAAACTGATCTCAGTTAAGCGTGATAAGAACTTAGAGTGCTCTTTGTTATAAAAAAGCAAATTTACAACATGTTGTAGAAATCATAGTATGATACCCTTCTGCAATCCAGTATAATTGATGCTCGTAAAGGCTTCAGAAAAAATCTATTTACAGCTCTTCTGTTTATTTAATTGTACGAACATTATAAAGACACACCAACAGCTGTCAAGCTAAGGTTGCACTCAGGTTGTACTTCATGAAGACTAAAATTCTTCTTTTCACATTTCATTGAATGGTTTGAGTTTCCAGATTTTGTGCCCTAACTCTTTGACTCAGCTGAGCTATCTGGATTTTTTCCTTAAGTAGTATCTTAAACAAAAGATTACAGAGAGAATTAATGCAGCAAGAACTTCTGTGGGAAGTAAGAAGCGGGAAGAAACTGTAGCCTATTTGCTTGACAACAGTATTTCTTGAGAATTATAAAGGCCATGAAAAAATATTTTAAAAATCCTTTGGTGGGTTTTTAACTATGGAGCCTCTTTTGTGCAAACCCTTAATAGAATTTTAAGTACCTGTAGCTGTAGAAAACGTAACAAGTTGTCAGTTGTCTTAGTGCATAAAAATAAGTATGATATCAGCATGCAATTAATTCCACTATGTGGTAAAAAGCTTTTCCAAGACTATGAATTAATTTTAAAGCAGATAAATGTTTTAGTTTTAAACAAGTGTCATCTGGAAAAGTTTTAAAGGTTTTTTCTTTTCTTTTTTTCCCTATCAAAATGTAAATTCCAGAAAATAAGCTTGACAGTCATATTCAAAAATAGCAAGGTACTGTATTTGACTTGTTTCAGAAAGAATAAGAAACAGATGATGAAGCATTGTAACTTTGAACTTATTTTTAGTTTGCTGATGGAAAAATGCTGAGAGACTAGTTGTCAGAAGTCATAGCAATCAGCTATTTTTACAGGATCCCTGTATCTAATGTTCTGTCAACTCATGGCATAGTGTCATCTCTAGATGTTTTCACCTGCATGAGATCACGCAAGTAGCTTCTTCACAGACTGTCTAGCAAGTCCATAAGGAATGCATATATGAGGAGATCAGTTTTCATAGTGCATAAAGTATTTTTCTATGCCTGATGTAGGAGTGATTTTTTGCAAGTTGATGGGTGCTGTTCAAGAATCCTTAGCTAAGATCAGTTCCCAAGATTATAGCCAACTGAGAGCCTCTCAGCTCAATCTTACTATCTGTTTTACAGTTTATGACTTAATTGGAACTTAACCAGATGAAGATACACGGCTGTCAGGTATACTTAGTACTGTTTTGTCTGAAGATCTTGGAGGGTGATGATGTAAGTGTAGTCATAAGCCAAAGATGGGCTGAAAAGATTTAGCTCTTTGGCTTACCAGGCAAACCAAGTTTGATCATGCTGGGCATAGTCGTGTCTCCAACAAGCAGAACTCCACAATCAATTCACACCAAACAAAGGAAGAGGCCCTCTACCAGCCAGTATACTGGTGGCTCCAAGATTTAAGCTTTAGCTCCTAAATAAGGAAGCCAAGGACAATTCTGAGAAGTTGACTTTTTCAAACCTCTGTTAAGTGAGGTTCAGTGTTTGGGGTTTCTTTTACAGTTTTTGTCTCCATCATTTGTATTAGCCAGGAGAAATTCCCTACCTAATTTTATAGATTGTTTGCTCACATATTTAGGTATCTACGTCTTTTAAGACTCTGAAGAAACAGCCCAAAAAGAAGTGTGTTACAAGCCTTGATGCTGTCACATAAAATAGCTGTGCCCAGGAATCCTGGAAGACCTCAAACTGTCACTGATATTTCAGAGAAAATCACATCTGCTTATCAAAATCATTAAAGCAGTCTGTTGAGGCATGGATGGGAAAAGAAAGTCACGAAGCATTTGATTCCAAACAAAGGAGTTTAATTATGAGAATAAAAATTTTCTTGATTCTCCTTCTTGTGTTGCAGAAAGTAGGTAGTGGTAGAGGTTTGCTATTAAGCTGTGCAGCCATTGTCAGATACAATGTCTTAATTGAACTTCTCAGCCTGGACTTGTAACCAGATAGAAAACAGTCTCTTTAGACTTCCCAGATCAGATACTGTTTTCTCCTTACTGTGGTCTAGCATTGCTACCTGAACAATGGGAGCGATGTGGTCTTGCTGTCATTGGGCAGCAGAAGTTCAGTGGCATCAGCTGTTCAGAAAAAAAGTGTGAGGAGGTTCACCTGTGTCATCCTCTCAAAAATGTTAACGTTTTTTAAACTGCAAAGATCACACGCTGCAAGAGAGTCCTCCGTAATCAACTGTTGTGAACAGCGTGCTTCTGTTGTGCCTGGCTGGGGTCTGCACGCAGAAGGGTTGTGAAATAGGACTGTGTTTTGACTCTGCTTTCATTTATGGGGTTGGTTTATTTTTTGAATCTGATTTCCTAGTGTTTTCTAAAACCTTTAATTACAGTAAAAATAATGTACATAATAAAGCTTCATGGAGATCCTTGCATCTCCTCACAAGCTAGACTGAACCTAAATTACTGATTCCCTCACCACAATTAAAGGGAGACCAAACCAGGAATAATTTATTTCATAAACCACTCTGAAGGTTCTGTAGGTGCCTTTGATGTAACTTGTATACATCCACAAAACAGGAATAACGGTGATTTGTTAACCCTCCTTGTCATGGTAATACCATGTTGCAACTAAAATACTGTAGATGGAGCTATGAATGTTTCCTTGATGACATTAATAAACAAGGGAACAGAAGGCATACACATTTATTTTTAGCCTGGCTTGCTTACCTGTGTTTTTATTTTGTAAACCTAATGATGATTTCACTTCTAAAAAGCATATGGAAGCTAACTTAGAAGTTTGCATGTGGTTGTGTGTTGGATCCCAGCTTGAGCAGCCACTCTGATGGGCCTTTTGATCACTTGTATTGATCTGTACATTACAGCACAACGGACATTGGGCACAACTGCACAAAACCCAATAGTATTGTGCATTCATTATAAGCATTTTATGTAAAAGAGGAAATTATTTTCCTTACTCTTTATAGTGTTATTCACAAAGAATGCCTGAAAGGTTTGTTTCTGGAAAATAATTTTGAACTGTGCTTTTGAAGGCTGATATGCCTTCATGCATCTCTGGTCTCAGTTCTGCCCATGGTCCTTTTATGGAACCACAAAGTTAGGGCTTCTTTTGCAGATCTTCTGTATAGATTTGGAGAAGCTGTATTCCTCTATTTATCTAATCACTTTAATGAGAACAAATAGGTGTCCGATACACATCAAAATGTGTACAGTGCTGAGACACTGAAGTGGGAATAGCTGGTAAGTTACCAGCTATTTACTTTGTTAGGTTACTTTGTTAGGCAGTGGTTCTTACTGCCTTCAAATAACAGGGGGATTCCAGGCTTCAGTCTCGTCACATGTTTTGGTTTCTTTGGTATGGTGAAATCTTCTTTCATGACTCTACACCTCATCTCCATTCAGCTTCCTCATACAGGCTATTTGACTATATTGTATGGCTGGTTTATGTGGCCTTTTCAAATCAAGACATCAGCTGGTACCAAATTCTGTTGTTACGTTTCTGTTAGTTTCTGCTCCAGCCAGAGTAGATTTCGGCAAGCACAGCAAGGTTTTAAATTTGAAATAAGCAAAACTGTGGATACTGGAGCCCATATACATTCATTAACTGTCAGTGAGCTTACATTTACACTGTAACATGTAAAAAGAAGAAACACTTTTGGTAAAATACATGGGAGGGAATAACCCCCTACTTAATAAAAATGTGAACTCAAGGAAAGACTAAGGTATCTCATTAGAAAATTCTGCTGCCTGGCAAAATAAGGAACTTGTGAAAAGAAAGTCAGTAATGCAAGGGCTCCTTAAACAATTTTCAAAGTTTTATCTTCTTCCTTCCTGCTTTACACATAGGCCTGTTTGTTTCTGTAAGCAGTGTATTATACAGGAAAACTAAGAAAAAGTTGAATTTGCCATTTTACTGGGAAAGTGCTATTTTACTTTCCATATATTTTCCATAGTAAAAATATCCCTTTACTTTCCACACTTTTTTGTGTTAGAAATTTGTGAGTTTTGTCCACCTCCACAAGTAAGAAACTCTTAAAACCACAAAGCAGGATCAGATGTTTCATAAGACTAGTTAATCTTATCCTTTACAGTTAGTTTACTGAAGTAATAGTAATCTTGTGCTCCACGCTCTATTTTACATTGCTTCTAATTTAGATTTACCTTATACAGTAGTGCTAATTCATTGACAGTAGGGTTAGTGAATGAACTGGTAAGGAAATTTACTGAAAGTGACCTAACAAAAGAGTGTATGTTTAGGGCGAAGGAAAAGTACCTAATCAGACAAGTCCGTGAGGTTTTGATGATCACAGGCGTTCAATTAAAGCAAAGGAGTGAGTTACAGGGTTTCTAAATTACGCAGTCAGTTCTGAATGATCCAAAATACATCCCATATTTTGCTCCTTGTTAGATGTTTGCAAAGAAAGATAACGTGCCTAATCTCAAACACCTACTCTAATGCAATATATGGTGTATTTTTTAAGCTGATATTTTTTAAGCAGAAATCTGTTAGGAGATAACAACCTAGAGACCCAGCATATTTGGGGGTCCCTAGAATAAGTAAGGACATAAAAGAATTTTTTTCATGTATTTATTTATTTTCCATATGTATACTGAGTTTCTAGTAATGGTTACTGTCTACGTTTAAGTTCAAAAATTTGTGTCATTATGAAAAATGCCTTGTTAGTGACGTATTAGAAGTGTGTTTTCCCATTGTTTCAGAGGAGAGGAGGCACCTAGAAGTCTTATTTAATGTGCTTTCTTTAGGTTTCCTGCGCTTTTTTACTATAATAAAAATATATTGCTAGACTTACCTAAATATATTGTTTTCAACATGACAAAGTTACATAAGAGAATCCCCTTATACTTAAAGAAAAATGCAATTATTTTCTATTCTGAATCTCCAGACTGCTGTTTTAGAAAATCATATCTGATTATTTGCTCAGCAGAAGATTATTGAGTTGATTTAGCTGTGATTTTACTTAACAAAGCTTCAACTGAATTCCTACTGTGGAGTCCAAAAAAGGTAGAGAGATATAAATGATACATTCAAACTGTGATTTTTGTGAACAGGGCCATCAATGCACCCCTCAGAGCTAATAGCGGAGATGAGAAACAGTGGGTTTGCACTGAAACAAAATGTACTGGGGAGAAACTTGACCACAAATGATCCATCACAGGTAATGATCTTTTTACCAGTAAGCTGAAAATGTCTATAAATCTAAATGTGATTGCTTGTGAATTGCTACTCAATGTTTTCAAATATGCATATCCATAGGAAAGCTGAATAGCTGTACCAGTAGAAAAATACCCAAAAACTTAGTTTTCCAGCTTTGTTTTAGTCAGAATGGTGAATCATAAATTGCTTCTTCTAAAACCATATATAATCAATTAAATCCCTCCTCTGGGTGGCTAGAAATTGAATTTTTCATAAAGGGGATGGTTAGGGGGTTTGCCACATACTTCTGATGCAATGCTAGCCTTTGGATGCCGTTTGAGCAAGTATGCACAAATAATTACTGCCAGGAATGCTATATCTGAAGATTTTTTTACTTGATTGACTATTGTTACATTTATTATTTCTGAAAGTGAACACATTTAATTGTCTTTACTTAAACTGCACAGGGTACATTTCTAATTGAGGTGCTTTAATTAAAATGTAAAGTGAAAAATTCGTATACACTCCTTGAGTGAGCCACCATGAAATAACCTTTGTTCATATGGCAGGATGGTCAAACCACTAGTAAAGAGGGGATGACAGCCCTCAGCTGGTCTTGAAATCTTGAGTAAATCAGCAATTCATTGTGTCTCCACAGATGGATGTACCTTTGTATTTAAAAAAGCTATGTAGCCCAGAAAAGTGTAGCATATGGGCACTGTTAAATGAATCACAGTGATATCAGTATGTTTGGTGTATGTTAGGTGTGGTGCGGTTTTTTTGGAAGAGCTTTTTTATTTCTTCTTTCCCTTCCTGAGTGTGGCTAAAATTAAAAACATCATGGTGGAGAACTGTAGTGTACCAGATGCACATAATTTGAAGAATTCAGGGTCTTCAAAGTAGCTATGCTTTGCTGATTGCGTTACTGTATGTAGATTGTATGATTACAGTATTTTGCATTGCTAGAACACTTCATGATCATTTAAAGACTAATAACACAACAGTGAGGTAGATGTGTTAATACCCATTTTCCTAATGACTAAACCGAGACAGAAAAGTAATTTGCTTAAATTACTCTGGGTTCGAGCAGGACTAGCATCTTACCTATTCATCCAAGCATGATAACAATGGAGTGACTTATCCTGGGGAATCATGTGAGCTCCAAAATTGGCTCATTTTTATGAACATTTTCAGAAATGTTTCTTTCCCTAGCAGTGATTTTTTCATATGTTACTAATAACTCCTGTTGTATAACCCCCACATTATAACACCTACTCAGCTTTGAGACAGAACTGGGGGAGGAGGGGTTCGCTTTGTAGCGAGTTTGCTGCTTTTTCCAAAGAGTCTTAAGCTGATTTAGTAATACAAATATATTTCTGCCTGTGCAAAAATAAGGTACACAGAGGCATCACTTTTAATACAGAAATCTGAATGAAGAGATTATTTTTATATATAATAACTTAATGTCTTACCACATTTTCCTAGGAATTTGTTGCAAGTGAAGGAGATGATGATCCAGAAGTTGAATTTTTAAAATCACTGTCAACCAAACAAAAACAGAAACTTCTAAGGTAAGTGTGGTACCTAGTGGAGGGGAGCTGTATCGCCAGTAATTCTGACTCCATGATTGTCCCTGTAAGTCTTCTATGCCATTGAAGAATTCAGCACCATCAGTACAGAAGAAATCAGCTTAGCTTAACATACGCTTGACCACAAATGGCGTTATGCAGCATGGTTTCTTAATCCGGTTGTTTTTTTTTAATCTGGCTGTTCTAATCTAGTTGTGATACCTTTGCATTGGGGCTCGTTTCCAATTTACCTGGGATACTGAAATAATAATTGGCTCACTGAAGATGCTGTCAGTTGCTATTTTGGAATATTATTTTACACTCCATTGTTTACAGTATCTTCTTCCAGGACTAAAAATTCTGTGCTCTTGTTGACTGGTTTACAACTTGGCAAAGTTTGTTATCTTCTCCTGTGCAGCTAAACTGAGCCTGACGTTGCACCCCAGGGCCGAGGCTGGCCTAGCTCCACACTGCTCTCGGGTCAGGGGTTATAGTTGCTGCTCCAGCAGAGGCAGCTCCCCCTGGTTTTGTAGTTCTAATAAAAAGTTAATGAGGTTTTCACTGCTTGCTTCTATCCTACTGATTTCATATGTCAGGTGACTTACATTTTTTTTTTCTCTGTTGATTTGGAACATTATTTTGAAATAACCTGAAAATGTTTAAAATGAAAAATATTAACTACTGCCTGGTAGATCCCATACAGGTATCACTAGTTAAAACAGCCTTTTAGGTTAAAAGACGTTCTGTATGTGGGGAGTGGGAGGGGAGAAAGGTGAATGGCTAAGCAGGTACATGAGTAGGTAAGTACGTATAGTATTTGCATATATAATAAATCATTCTCTGAAAATAATTGGCATATTTTATATTCCTTTTAAGTAAGGAATGTGTATGTAGTTTGAGTAATTTAAAACTGTATTTTGTTTGACCTTCTGCTGGCCCAACACAATGAAATTGTAATACTTTGTATTTTGGAAGTTGAAGTTCAGTAAATATTTGGGTCCTTTAGATTTTACTAGTCTGAAGGGTTTTTTTTTTAATACGCTGAAAGTAGTTTCACTATTCAGTCACTGACTTTTTGAGAAGAATAAACACAGAAAGCAAAATAAAAACTAGGTGAAAGCAGTCAAATAGCAGTGAATGCATGTGCATGATGGAATATTGTACTTATGGCTAGAAAATGTAAATTTCTAGTTGTGACAGAAGAGGTTATTGAAAAGATGAGTATTATTTGCCTGGAGAACTCAGAGAGTTAGAGTCTCAGTTTCCATCATTAATAGAAAGTGAATACTAATTGCGTTTTTTCATTTTCAAAATATCTTATAAAAATGCACAAACAAAAGCAGCAATGATTTTCCAAAGTCTCCAGAGCAGGCTGACAAGGAAAAAAAAAGCTATTGAATGTATTAATTCCTAGTTACAAGGCCAAAATTGACATATCTTACTTATCTTCTTTAAAATTAAAGAATTAAAAAATCATGTTCTTCCTGTTTCAGCGGTGGATTACAGGAGGATTATGGTTAACATCAGGTTAGAAGTTTAAAAATAATACTTTGCTGAAAGAGCAGAGGAATTCAACATGTTTTATGGAAAATAGTGTATTTACTGTGTAGGTCATCAGAAGTAGTGAACTTTAAACGACAATGACTTTGTAATTTTGAATATCTTAACACGACTGATTGCGCTACTCTTCTGTTTTGAAAATAAAAGGAAGTTGGATCGTCTGGAGAAGAAAAAGAAAAAGAAAGACAGAAAGAAGAAAAAGCAGCAAAAGAAGAAAAGCAAAAGTAAACACAAGAAACGTAAGATGCGATCCTCTTCCTCATCCTCCAGTGAGACTTCAGTAAGCAGCAGTGATAGCGAGACTGACAGCAGAGATAAAGCAGCACAAAAGAAGATGTATTCTAAGAAAAGAAAAAAAGACAAGTTTTCAGAGGCTAGCAGCAGCAGTGATTCAGAAGGAAAAGCAAAGACGAGGAAGGAAAAACTTTCTGAAGATCTCTCTGGTAGTCACGGTAACAAGGACAAAGATAGGGAGAAGTACAGACTTTTAAAGCAAGATAGTTCTGCGGAGAACAACAAATGGAGCTCCTGTGAGGGGGAAAGAAAGTCCAAAAGCAGATACCATAGCACCAACAAGAGAGAGACTGAAAGAAAGGAGAGGGATAGTAGAAGCCAAAGCATGGATAAGGGGAGCAGGAGAAGAAGCCCTTGCACAAGTCACAGCAGTTCCAGGCAAAGGCAAATACGAAAAAGTCCAAGTCAAAGCCCTGGTGAAGAGTGGCCCAGGAAAAATGAAACCAGAAGCCCCAGCACAGATGTGCACAGAGAGAAGAAAAAATGCAGAGAGCGCTATGGGGACAAGTGCAGTAAAGTGGAAGACAGAGAAAGGAGCAGACGCAGTAGAAGCAGAAGCAGACGCAGTAGAAGCAGAAGCAGACGCAGTAGAAGCAGAAGCAGAGAGATAAAAAAGCAGATAGTGTAGGGGACAGGTGCAAACAAGAATGTCTCCATTTTTTGATGAATACCTTTAACAAGGGCTCAGTTATGTGTTGCTGTTCACTTTCTAACCTCTGTAATTAGTGTTTCCTACATAAAGCCAACAGCGTCATTTCTGTAATGTTGGAATATTTGTAAATTAGGTATAAATGTTATGATATTTTTCTTACTGTATAAATATACTTGTTGGCAAATACCTCTTGTATACATGCAGTAATTTATAGACCTGATTTTAATGTTTTAAAATATTTCAGAGCAGTGTATGATATTCTTGGTTTTGTCAATGATGATTTCTGTTTAGATGCAACTGTGAGGGGAAGCAGAGAGTAATTTGGGGAGAGTCCTGGGGTATCTTAAGTGCTAACAAACGTTTAAGATAGTTCTGGATAAAATCACTGCTTCAAGTATCAAAACATTGTGTACAGGGTTTTTTTTTCGTACTGAAGCATTTTTCCTAAAGTTCCCTGTAAGAGATCAATTTCATGAGTTAAAACAACAGAGAGACATAGTTCTCGTAAGTGTGTAGCCAACATTTTTTGACCTCCTGCAGTGTACAACTTGGTCAGGGCTATCTAAACATCTTGAACCCCTGTTGGTATATGTCAGTACAATGTCAAGTTACTGTTCAATAATCTCTCAAGCCATGAAAAGAATATTTACTGCCTCAGCTGTTTCAGGTATTTCTCTGTTTGTGGTAGAAAGTTAATGTAAATAGTCATCCTTCTGTTTTCGTGAAACAAACTTTGTTTTGTTAATGATTGACAGTCATTTTCTGCACACATTGTTATGAAGATGAATTTCCATAATAAAATACCTTATTCTTTAAAAACAGTAAGAATTGCCACCTTCTCCAGAGTTCTGAATCCGTACAAATGCACGAGGCAACACCCCACGGTGTTTTTATTGCAAAGGAAATGCTTCTCTGCCATTTCAGGGTGGCAGATGGAAGTACATTAGTTAGTGGACAGGTGAAAAGGTGTCACTGTACTCAGTATTCCGGCAAGCAGCTTTCTTCCTCTCCTCACTCACAGGACAAATGGGACTTTCTTGTATTACCAGTCCACTTCTTAAAACAGTCACTCAGAAGTTTTTCAATAGCACACAGAGTATAATATATGATGGAAGTGACCTGGCTTATCTTTTAAGCGCATGTGAATGAGTTTGAAAGGGTGAGCCATTAAGGGATGTCACCACTTTCTTTTAAATGCGGTTACATTAGGTTGCTCCCAGCGTTCTTGCTGAAGTAGCTGGGAGTTAAAAGGGCATGCACAATTTGGTAGAGTCAGGCACTATATTAACGTGGATGTGGAAGCTCTGATTTCGAAAGAACAGGAGGAGACTGCCAAAACACCTGTACAAATAATCTAAACAAAACCGCTTGTGAAGAATTTTATTATCCCTCTGCGTAAGAGAGGACAGACAGAATAATGTGATAGGGGAAAAGGTTTATTCTTGTAGAATGTTTTCATGTTAAGTGCAGCATGAAAGATACAAGGAACATCCAGTAAGTACTGGAAGGTGCCTCTACTCCAAAGAAAGGTCTCTCGCTTACAGGTCAGTCTGATTGTTGTGTGTGTGGCACAGCGATCTGCCCACCACTGTCTTGCCAACCACAATGCAACAATGACCCTGACTTCTACCTGAAAAAGGAAGGACAGCTCAACATCTGTAGTTCTAGGCAGTTTTGCGGGCTCTGCATTTTATTCGTTTGCATGTAAAGTGTACGTTACATACATCTTCATTTTCACATAGGAAAAGACTGGCAAATGGCATGGGTTTATTGTGAGGGATGGCCACTGAGAACAAACGTTAAACCAGAAGGATAATGCCATTTTGGATGTATGTGTCTCAAAGACTACCTGTTGAAGAGCTTTGAAACAAAACACTCATACTCGCGACACCTTTCCTGCTTTCAGTGCAGCCCTGACGGCCTTGGGGAAGGTCGGTGCAGCTCTGGAGGAAGAGGCTCACTGCTCTCAGTACTTCCCTTAGACGAGTTTGTTCCACCTTACCGGTGCAGGAGCCGCCCTGAGCGACGGACAAGGCGGCTGTGGCCTCCTTCACCACCCTGGGGCCCGACAGCGTTGCGCCGGGAAAAGGCGGTGGGTTCAAAACCCGATCAGAAGGAGAAGGGCGAGGGTCGCTGGGGCGGCTTTCCCCGCGGAACCTGCGGGCCCCCGCTGAGAGCCCTCACGGCGTCGCCCGGGGCGGCTCCGCAGGCCCCGGCCCCGCCCCGCCCCCTGGCCGGCGGCGCAGGCCGCCGCGGGACGCCGCCGCCCCGGGCCCTCAGCGCGGCTGCCCGGCAGAACGCGCCGGGGCCCTGTAGGAGGTGCTGTCGGTTCACAGATGACGGTAAGAGAATCTTTTTTTTTTCTTTTTTTTGCCTTAAAAGCCGCGGAATAGGGTTAACCCTCTGCCGCGCGGCTGGGCCGCGCGGCCGGGGACCGCGGCGCCGTGAGGTGGCTCCCTCAGCCTGGAGGGGAGACGCGGGGCCCGGCGGCGCAGCCCTCCGCCGGGGACGGGAGCTGGGGCTCCCTGGGGCCGGAGCGGGAGAAGCTGGAGCCGAGGGAGGGCCGGCGGCTCCCCGAACGGCCGCGCTCCTGCCGCGCGGCCCGGGCGGGCTGGGGCAGGGGCTCGGCCCCGCGCTGAGGGCGGCGGCGGGGCGGGGCGGGCTCCCGCCCTCGCCGGCTCCGTCGAGCGGCCCTCGGGGCGGCCGAGGCGGGCGGCGGAGAGCCTCCGTCCGCCGGCGAGGGGGTCCCGGGCCGCCCTTCAGCTCTGCCGCCCCGCGGAACCGGTCCTTTGAAATTAGTGCTGAACCGTAAATTATGACTGTTCCGAAAGTAAATAAGCAGGTGACTTCCAGATCAGGTTCCTGCTCGGATCGTTACAATAAATATCCCTGAAGGAAGCTCTCTATTTATGTTGTCATTGATTAATTCTCGCTACCTCATTTGATTTCGATTTAGAACGATTTGATTCTAATTTAATTAGCATGTAATTTGGATGTACATAATTACTGTAATTATGACATTCAGGTAAGGCAGCTTTAGGCTGAAAGGCAATTTCAAATTTTCTAGCAACCTACTTTGTACTAGGAAACGGACAAGGACTTCGCGCCCTGCCATCCAAGTAGCAATTAGCACATCTCGGAAATAGGCACTGCCGCGGGTTTGTGTTACAACAGCGGCGCGAAGGCGGCGGCGGTGCCTCGCCCGGTGCCCGCCGACGGGTGCCCGCCGGCAGCCGCGGGCGGCCCCCCGGACGGCCGCAGGTGCGGGGCCGGCCCACAGAGCCGCGCGGTGGGCGGGGAGCGGTGACCCACCCCCGGCGGGGTGCCGGCATTAATTGTGAAGGGCCCACCCGCCCCCTCAGGTGACGGCCCCGGAGGAGCTGCAGAGGCGAGCCGGCCACCCCGCCCCGCCGCGCCGCCGTCTCCCCTCAGGTGGGTGCGCGCTGCCGCCGCGGGCCCGTCCCGTCCCGCCCCTGCCGCCTCCCGCAGAAGTTCACCCCAGCCCGCCCGCTCCCGGGGGCCCGGCCCCGCCGCTCCCGCCCCCCTCCAGCCGCCGCGGCCTCCCCGCGCTCCCGCCGCCGGCTTCTGGCCGCGGCCCGGCCCGCGCCGTGCCACCGCCCCCGCGGCGGGCTCCGGCCGCGCCCCCGAGCCCGCCGCCTGGCCGCGGGGGCGGCGCGGGCCTCTAGGTGGCGCCCAGCAGCCGCCGTGCGGCCGCGGGCTGGGGCAGCGGCAGCGCCAGCGCCGGGCGCGATGGCGAGTCCCGGGTTTCAGGCTTTTCTCTTTATATTTTAATGTGCTAGGCTGTTATTCCTTGAGGAAATTTGTAGCTAAATTAGTCTCACTTAAAATAAACACTTGGTGCACCAACTACCCGAAGGGGCGGGCTTTCTGTTAGATTCCCTTCATCTGCGTTTCGGGAGGGTGGGAGAGGACCTTGGCGAACGGATAATGGCTGCAAATAAATTACAGCTCCCGCAGATAAAGTTTCCATTTGAATGGGAAGACGCAATTAAGAAACTGTCCGGGCACGGGATCGGGTGTTTATGTATTATCTCATTAGAACAAAACCATGAATGTTACCTTTTAAGTGTAAAACGAGCCGTGAGGGCTGTAATTCGCCGCGGGGGGCAGAGGACACGCTTCCTGCCAACCAGGGAGTCGGCGATCGAATGACATTTACTAAATAATTTCTCCTGGCGTTTTACCTTTTGCCGTCGGTCGGTGGTTGCTGCCGCTGGCTGGTTTTTAGCCGCCTTTTAACGGGCTGGGGGAGCCGGCGTGCAGCTGCTGTCCCCCGAGGTGTGGGAGTGGGAAGCAATTGCTCGAGGAGCGGTAAATGGGAGCTGGGCTCAGCTCACCGGCAAGCCCGGGGCGAGCGGGGCCAAGGCGGTGGGGAGCCCGGCTCTCCCCCCTGCCTCCCTCCCCGCCGGAGCCCGGGAGGGCATCTCTCGCTCTTTCCCGCTGCTCTCCTGCTCTCGGGTTAGCGGCTTCCCCCTAAAGAAGTGGTGCTGAACTGCGGATTCAAAAAGTGAAATCAGATTTATTTTTCGGTTCTCACACCGTCTGCTCTTTAGTTTTTTTCTTTGTGTAAAAGTTCCCCAGACCATATAATTATCGCCAACATGTACGAAAGAATGGTGTCATTTATTTTTAAAAAGGCGACATGCTTTCTATTTTCCCGGTTAAACGAACCGGCTCTGCGGCCCAGAGCTGCTCCCTTCTTCGTTTCTGGGGAGTCTGTAAGTGATGGACGTTTTCTGACCCGAAGGGGCAAAGGCAATGCAAAGAGGTCCTTGATCACTGAGCTGCGAATTGTAACCCCGGCCTGGCAGAAACTGGACCTGGATGGTTTCCTTTGATGTGTTTTATTATAAATCGAAAACAAAGCTGACTTCTGCCCAACACCCCGCGCGGGTGCGTTCCTCCGCAACCCGGCGGGGAGGGGAGCCGTGTCCCGCCGCCCGCCGAGCCAGCCCGCTGTTTATTTTACCTCTGCCCGAGCACGTCCCCCTCGCCCGCTCCCGTTGTCCGTCCCGTCCCCGTCCCCCCCCTCCTCCCCGCCCGCCGGGAAACATGCCGGCACCCGGCCGCCGGCGGGGCGGGAGAAAAGGGACCTTGCCGGGATGCTGTCGGCCAGAAAAATTCCGGAGCGGCTCCGGGGCAGAGCTGGTGCTGTCGGCAGCCAGACGCGCGGTGCACCTCCCGGGAGGCTGCCTTCCCCCCGTCCGCGGAACGGCCCGCCGGGCTCCCGCCGCCGCCCCGGGGCAGAGGCGGTGTCGGCGCTGCCCGGTCGCTTTTGTGCAACAGTGGCGCGGAGGAGGTGGGAGGCGGTTATTAGTATTCACGGCAGATGTATTTTCTTTAACGCAACGTCTTTATTCCAGTTGGTGGCCGACAGCAGAATCCGTTTCCCGATGTTATTTGCATTCCCTGTTTTATGGAGGATTAAAATATTTGTATTCCTCCAATCTGTACCGGGCAGACTAAATCAACTTTTTTTTTCCCCCCCTCCCCCTTCTCCCCCCCCTTTTTTTTTTAATAACACAATTATCTCATTTAACAATTTGCCTTTAAAAAAAATACTGTGGCTGTTAGGTTGGTGGTCAGGAGACAAAGGGAGTGAAAATAATTTTCATTTCAATAATTGCCTTCTGGTCAATTTAACTGTGCCTTATTTTGAAAGAGCCTGTCTAAATGAGATTCCTGTCCCAAATGTGTTCCCAGGCCTTAGCCCAGCCTTTAATTATTCCTGAGTTTTTTTTCTTCAGCATAAGACGCTGCACTGAGTAATCACAAAGAAGTCAGAGAGCATCCTTGAACCTTTTCAATAGCAGAGCCACTGATATTCAAATAACATGCAAGGACCATTTGACTGCATGGGGACATAAGCATTTCCAATTCACTATTTGCATAGATCAACTGTCTTTGAAAAGGAAAGGAGCAGTTGTCTTCCATAACATTAAAAAGCCTAGTTATCAAATCAAGTGCTTAGTTTGGGGCTTTTAAAACGTTTACATTTTATCTCAGGTTGCCCTTTACCGTTTGACATGCAAATTTGGTGCAGTTAATTTGGACAATTAAAAGGATCTTCAAGGGAGCTTTGTCACCGAGAATATTCGGAGTTTTCCCCGTGGACCAGCTGAGATAAAGTTGGCCAGAACAAATGATGTCTAGGAGATTAATTAGATATCTGATAAGACATGAATCCCTAATAAGGGAATACAAGGCACAGGGGGCTGCTGTGTGCTCTAAGTCAAAATTAATAACATTTAACAAGATTTTCATTTAGGCATGAAATGTCTTTTCCGGAGTATTGACTCTAGCGATTTATTCCCCCGAGATCACCTCCCAACCTCGGCAGCCCTCTGGCGCCAAAAGCTTCTTAAATTAAAGAAATCGTTCCTCAGCGCAGTCCGGTTTCACGCGATTTCGGGGCCGGTTTCCCCACAGGCGCTTAGGGCTCGGCCCGGGTCCCGGCTGGCGTGGCGGGACTCGGTTTAAATTTGTTTCTGAGAAATAAACCAGAACTAAGGCGGTTTGAAAAGAGCGACCGGAGCGCTTCAGCGCGCCTGGCTCGGGGGCCGGTTCCGTCCCCCCCCGGCTGTCGCTGCCTGCCCTATTTTTAATCGCGGTCACTGTAAGGAGGAGAGGGAGGGGTGCGAGGGCTCCCACTAAAAACCCGACCCCTGCGAGGGCTGGGCGGGGGGGAGGAGGGGGCACGAAGAAGAACAAACCCGTGAGTATATTGTTCGGAGTCCTTTAATAATACCAAAATGAAAATATGTCAAGATTTTTTTTCCATACAGATAAACGCATTTAATTTCTTTAAGAGACCTTAACTTACGTGTGAGTGAAATGTTAACTCAACATTTTAAATATCTTTTACATATATACTGACTTCCACAAAGTGCATCAGAAATTTAAAATAATAATAATAAAAAAAGAACCAAAACCCCAAAACCTCCCTGAATTTCAGGAATTCACCAATTAAAAAAAAAAAAGGAAATCCCCCAACCCCTTATCAGATCAACATTTACAAGAAAAATAAGCGAACACGATCTGGTTTTCTTCCTTTTTTTTTTTCTTTTTTGAACCCTATTTATACAGATGTTTATGAGATACAGAGGAACCGTCTCGGACTTGCAGTTTGATTTCTCACCTTAAGCCTCTCCTAGGATGCTCTCCTCCCAACAGAAGGGGAAGAGAAAAAGGAAACGGAAGAAAGTGTCACTCGGTACCCACTGGCCGGGCGGGACGGGGACGGGGCGGGGGGGGGCCGCGCCTCTCCGGCCCCGCCACCCGCCGTCCGGCCCGCTACCGCTGCGGCCCCGGGCGCCGTCCGCGGCGGGGCGGCTCGCGTCCCTCCGGCCGGCGCGGAGCAGAGTCCGGGCGGCTCCCCGGGGGCTCGCCGGCGGCGCCGGGCCGGGCCGGGCCGCGCTGCCCCTAGGAGTCGCCGGGCCCCGCGGTAGGTTCCTTGCCCGGTCCGCGGGCGGCGGCGCCCACCCCCTCGTGCAAGATGAGGTCGGGGGACTCGGAGCGCGGCGTCTCCAGGTTGCTGGCGTCCGTGTCGCTGTCGCTGCCCTTTTTGCCCCCGCCGCCCCCGTTGTGCGTTTTGATGTGCTTGCTGAGGTGGTCGCTGCGCATGAAGCGCTTGTTGCAGACGGGGCAGGCGAAGCGCTTCTCGCCCGTGTGAGTCCGCAGGTGCCGCTGCAGCTCGTCGGAGCGGGTGAAGCGCTTCCCGCAGAAGAGCCAGTTGCAGACGAAGGGCCGCTCGCCCGTGTGCCAGCGCAGGTGCGCCTTCAGGTGCGAGGTCTTGCCGTACACCTTGCCGCAGCCGGGGATGTGGCAGCTGTGCAGCCCCTTGCGCCGCAGGCTGGCCCCCGCCGGCCCCAGCCGCTCGGCCTCCTGGCAGTTGGGGCAGTCGCAGGTGGCGCGGCCCGAGTAGCGGCGGGCGGAGCGGGCCGAGCCGCCCCCGGCGGCGGCGCCGGAGATCATGGCGCTGGCCGCCGCCACCGCCGCGCTGGAGTCCGTGTAGGAGGGCAGCACGGGCTTGAAGCCCTCCTGGGTGAGCAGGTGCTGGCTGGTGGAGAGCAGGTGCGAGGCGGCCGTGGAGCCCAGGCCGGTGGAGCTGAAGGCGGAGTGGGTGAGGGAGCTGAAGTCGGGGTTGTAGGTGCCCAGCTGGGAGTGCAGCGAGGCCTGGGGGGCGCCCGAGTGCAGCGAGCTCTGCAGCCCCCCCGCCGGGTTCTGCACCTCCAGCCAGGAGCCCGGGTTGGTGTGCACGTCCCACCAGGAGGAGGCCGCCCCGTTGGCCACCTCGCCCGCCGAGAGCGTGGAGTGGAAGCCCGACTTGTACCAGGACTCGTAGGGGTGCGCCATGCCCACCCGCGGGTAGAGGCTCTCGGCCGCCGAGCTGTGCACTTTGGAGATGAAGGCCGACTGCCCGCCGGGCTCCTGCGGGGACACGCCCGCCGCCGCCGCCGAGTTGGAGAAGAGGCCGCCGTAGTCGCTGCTGAAGGCCGAGGAGGTGGGCGAGGTGGAGGCCAGGCAGAAGGCGCTGTTGGCGGTGCCCGTGCCGCTGGCCAGTCCGCTGGAGCCCCTGCTCGTGGCCACCGTGAAGCCCGAGAGGCTGGAGCCCAGGTTGCAGCTGGAGGTGGAGCGTTTCCAGGGGTGGAAGCCCCCTTTGGCGAAGGCGCTGGACTCGGGCAGGGTGGTCAGGGGGCTGGTGTTGCCGATCTTGTTGCAGGTGGCGGCCAGCATGGCCAGGGGAGTAGTTCCAAATCTCGGCTCTTCCTGCGGGAGAGACAAAGCCGGCCCGTCAGCCTCACCCCTGCCGTCTGGCCAGACTCCCGCGGGGACGCGGGTGGAACCGCGGCGCGACGAGCGGCACCGCGGAAAAGTTTTCTCTTATTTTGGAGGGAAGCTCCAGCCCTGCCCCGCTCGGCACAACTCGTTTTCCGCCGGGGACCGGTCTCGGCGCCCGAGCGATTTACATCGGAAGCGGATCCCGGCGGGGACGAGCGACACGCGTGTTCCGAGAGGGCGGCTCGGGACGCCCCGCGCAGCGCCGGGCTGCTGGAGCCTACCGCCGTTAAACCAAAAATCCCGTGGGAACGAAATGCGGCGTCTCCTCGAGCCACCGTGCAGGAGCGGCGGAAAAAGGAGATGGCAGAGAGGCAGGCGGGGTGCAGAGCCTTCCGAGCGGCGCCACTCGCAAAGCCGAGCTCGCAAAAACCTTTGGAAATTTACCGTAGCACTTCGAGTTAAAAAAAAAAAAAAATTAGAAAAGCAAACAAAGCACAAGCAGCCCGACTTCTCTCCGGCCAAGCGAGTTCTCAGACTCAACTCTTTGCGAGCGACCCGACGGGAGACCCGCAGGGCAGCCCCCCGAGGCGGGTCGGGATCACCTCTCGCCCGCGGGTCAGCGCGATTTGCACGAGGGCCAGCCGCGACGCGGCGGCGGCAGCAACAGTTTCCCCGGAGGGCAGAGAAGCCGCCGGGCAGCGCGCGGTGCCGACTTACCCCGAGGATAGACGTAGCCATAGCACGTCGCTGGGCTGGGCGGTGGGGCGGAGGGGGACGGCGCTCGGTGTGCGCCCCGCGCTGCCCGGCGGCACTGAGGACACTCCGGCTCGGCGGGGCTAAACTCTGCCTAAGTGCGGGCAGCGCCCGCTTTGAAGTACCGCTGGCGGCGGCGCTCGCCCAATGAGGGCGCGGGCGGAGCGGGCCGGAGCGGGCCGGCAGCCAATCAGGCTGCGCGGAGGTGCCGGCGCCGGGGCTCGGGGAGCGTGCCACTCAGCGCGCGGGGAGAAAACTCCCCGCTCCGGGCTGCGGCGATTGCGCTGCAATTAACTACCCACCCCGGCTGCCCGCCGGGTTGTGACTCCCGCCGACAGAAGCCGGGAGGCGTGCGGCCGGGGTGGCGCTGCCCCGGCACCGGCCGGCTGCGGGAGGAGCGGGGGGAGCCGCAGAGGGCAGGAGTCGAGAGCGGGGGTCAGCGTCGGCGGAGGGCTGGCGTCACGCCTGCCGCCGCTCCGCCGCCGCCGGTAAACGGCGCAGGAGGTGTTTGATCCCCCGCTGCTTATTCAGTCACCTGCGATCCTCGCGTCCAGTAACCCATACCTGCATTCGCTTCATTCAACAGGCCCTTTGCTTCCTCGACAGGCCACTGGGCAGCTGTCCCTGTTGGACACAAATAACCCAACAGCGCCCAATGACGTTTTATGAAAAGAGGTTAATTTTTTGGTTTTCCTTCGCTAAATACTAGAAGCGATTCCGGGCACGACGTATTTCATACTTTCTTCGCCAAAGGAGCTGAGGAGGCTTTTTAGTTACATAAAGCGGCCAAAAATCCAAAGGCAGGGAACCGACAGGCATCCCTTTGCTCTCGGACCGGGGCGGGAGGGGGGACGAGGGGCATGCGACATCCTGTCTCTTAAGAGAGAAGATTTTATTCTACAGGGTAATCCCGGGCAAAATACTTTGA
Source organism: Gavia stellata (assembly GCF_030936135.1). Classification (NCBI taxonomy): domain Eukaryota; kingdom Metazoa; phylum Chordata; class Aves; order Gaviiformes; family Gaviidae; genus Gavia; species Gavia stellata. The sequence continues at coordinate 24,836,095 of NC_082601.1, read as the reverse complement.
AAGTCAGATTCGCAGCCTGCAGCACGTTTTTGAAGCCTCACATAGCCCCGTGGAAACAGTGCTGCTGATGGCAGAAGGCTTGCTCCCTGCTAGCAGTGCTAGGGCGCTGCTGGAATAAGCCTCCCCAGCACTTGCCTGTGGCCTCTGCACTGTGCACACTCCACACGCCCAGTGAGCGACAGAGACTTTACCTGCTCTCTGCATGTGCGGAATGTAAGTCCAAACCTCGGCTCCTCAATGTCTTGCGAGCTAGTCCGTTTGATTTGTAATTATTGGAGGCTTCTTAAGTAACTGGCTAGAACTTGCCCGTACCGTGTCCGCGGAAGATCAATAGGCGTGCAACTTTTCATCATTGCGATCGTCTCTGGAAGGTTGGGAAGAGGAGCTTTCTCCCTCAGCTCCTGCCGTCCCCAGTGCAGCTGGGTACAGTTCTGAACCAGAAACACGAGTGCGTTCAAGCAACGCCGGGTGCTTGCTCTGCAGTTGAGTCAATATCTCCTTCTCCTCGGTGCCGCCTCAGCCACCCAGGGTAAAACCTCCTAGCAGATGCAAAATAGGCATCGCTAAGGAGCGAGATGGAGAAACCGCGAATTTGAGGGGATTTCGCTTTTCTGTACTTGTTTTGATATGTTATTTTCGTGCTTAAATAAGGCGGGCACTGCGTTTTGTGGTACGTTGTGTCATGCAATCTGCAGGACGCCTGCATCGCTAGGGAAGGATGTCCCTGGAGATTATCTTTTATTTAAACGTCTAAGGGTATTTTCAAAGGGCGCTCGCCTTTTTGTCGCCGCGTATTAAACAGAGTCGGGGCCGTGGGAGGAAATACTGTTCTGCGCTTAATTCTTTCCACATTGACTCGCAGCCAGCGCAGGGCTCCGGGGAGCGCACTGCAAACCCTTTCTCGGAAAGGTCTGCCTGCAGCAGATCATAAGCGGCGGCTTTACCCAGGGGGGCTGTAGCGCTCGACGGGTGGAGGCGATTGAAAGGCGGTGGCGGGGGGAGCGACGTAACCCCGCGGGCGAGGCGAGGAGTCCGACAGGGGCACCCGGGAGCAATCGCCCAACAGGTGACTCTTCCTTCCTTCCTTCCTTCCTTCCTTCCTTCCTTCCTTCCTTCCTTCCTTCCTTCCTTCCTTCCTTCCTTCCTTCCTTCCTTCCTTCCTTCCTTCCTTCCTTCCTTCCTTCCTTCCCTCCTTCCCTCCTTCTTCCCTCCCTTCTTCCTTCCTTCCCTCCCTCCTTCCTTCCTCCGGGGGGAACCCGCTCCTTCCCAGGAGCCTGCCGAGGTGGTCGTCAAGTGGCAGCGAGGCGCCTCTGGCCAACCCCGGGGCGGCGGGGGGAGAGGGTCTTTCCCCTCTCCTCGGGGAAAGTCATAAATAAAATAAGGCTGGAAGGCAGACCGAGAGCGTGACGTTTAAAAATGTTGCCTCTACATCAGCGAGTAAAGGCATCCGCTGCCCGCTTGCGCTCCCACAGCAAAGTAGGGTTTCTGTTGTGCCTGACGGCAGGCGGATGGCTCTGCCTGCCTTACATCTATCTCCTCGCCCCCTTTGTAACGGGAAAAGTAACTAAAATCCGCAGGAACGAGGCAGGCGGCGGAAAGGCTGAGCGAATGGCGGCGAAAGGGGGAACGCTGCTCAAATCTTTAGGGGGTCAAGTATTTTCTGACAGATTTTTTCAGACTCCAAAAATCGAGTTTTTAAACAAAGATCAATGTGTTATGCTAAAGTGTTGAGCTGACTGTTAAAACATTTGGGGGGATAATGACATTGTAAAAAAGGCCTGGTTTGGAGTGAATCATCACCCTTTTAAAAGTTAAAGCAATTTTCAGGAGAATAGCTTTCAGCAAATGCTTTACATTATTCAAAACGGCCAAATAATGCTCTATTATAGCGCCTGAATGCTGCCAGTCAGCCCATAAGTGCAATTTGTGCAAAGGCTCCGTGCCTTATCTCCACTTCTTTATAAAGAGGTGAATATAAAACAATTTCTTCTAAACCCAGACAGAGAGCACGAAAATTGCTTCCCTTTCTGCAATCAGGGCAATTTAACTGGAGTGCAATTAGCACTATTAAATGTCGATTCTGCATAAACAAATCTGACTAAGAAGCGAAAGTGGGGTGAGAACCTCATATAAACTGAAACTGATTTTTTAAAATTATGTATCCGGGTCCTTTACAATTGATCCGTGACGTTTTCATCTCGGAATATATTTACATCATAAATACATTACGGTTAAATAAACATAAATCTTAAAAAAAAAATCTCAGTGTGAATACTGATAAAGAAGAATAGCCTAATTAAATGCAACAGTTCACTTCCTTTGAACAGTATTGTTTCCCCATCTTCCCTTTACGCCTGTCTTTTGATCTGTGCAACTACTAAAGTTGCTGTCTTTAGGAGGTAAAGCTGGGAAACAATTCGTTCATTCAAGCTGATTGGGAGGCTCCTGGGTTCATACTCAAGAGCCTCAGATGAAATGGCTCTTCTGTTCAAACAGAGCTCTGGGAAAGAGCTGCCAAATATTTTCCAAATAAATCGATTTAACAGCGGTTAAATGTAAGGTTGCTGTACAATTTCCCGTGAATCCTAGGAAGGGCACGGGGTTTTACACATGGATGTTGCGGGTGGGAAAGGGGCAAACCCTTCCAAGTTCCGGAGAAGCAGCCTCATTTTCTGCCAAACAGAAGGGACGTGGGCAGGAATCAGGCAAACTGCTCATCGCCGAGATAAATAATTGCGTCCTGCCAGATTATTTTTTTTTTTTAGCAACAGGACTTCCGTGCGACACCCCCACCCCCCCCCACCCCCCCCGCCCCATTACACTTTTCATTTGCGTGATCTAGCAACCACCATTGATTATCAGAGCAACGCAGAGGGGGACCTGGTGATAAATTAATAACTTCAGTTAAGAAAAGGCTTCCCCACTCTTCTGCCCAAGAGTAGATATTAAAAGGGGGAAGGGTATATAGAGATGGTGCTAAAATACAGACCTTGGTGCCTGTTGAGTCCACTGAATTCTTTCTGACTTTTTCATTTGTGGGTAAAGATGAAGTGCAGCTTTGGCTTAGAAGGCAATCTTTTGTAGTTAATAAAAAGGGAATGAGCACTGGGATCAAATAGATCATGGAAATTAAATGAAAATTATGGCACTCTCCAACAATTTCTGCTTGAGCTTTCACATGATGTTTGTTACAGAATGCGCTCCCCTCTCCTCCTGCCCCCTGCACAGAGCCCCGAGGTGGAGCATCAGACTGGGCTTTCATCCTTTCCTCGGTCTTTAAGGTGACACTGCTCAGGAGTAACACATTACCCCCCGTTTAAAAAATCTGCACGGTTAGTTTTGGAAATCCTCTCGTCTACTGAGCGCAGTCAAAAACGGGTGTGTGGAACTAATTCTCTCCCGGTAAATTTATTTGGACCGTGTATTTTAAACCTCCCTTGTTCTGTTTATCTCAGCCGAAGACACGTTAACAATTCGAGGGAAGACTAGCGTCAAAGGAAGGAAGGTGACTGCAGACTGTATGATGATTTTAATTACTACAATTATTGGAAGCTTATTCAACAGCATCATAGATTTGTTTTCTGCCTTGGTAGGAAAGTCTGAGGAACATTGTACGAGGATTTTCTCTCTCGGTTCACAGGCTTTCCAGTGCTGTCATGATATATAGGTTAGACACGACAAGCTCAGGCTGCAGCAGGGTTTGAAATTCAGCCCGTGCTAGCGTTCATAAAGCTTTCTTGAAGTGAAGGTGTTTCTAAACAGAAGGAGTTTAATTAGTAAACGGTTGGACCCGCGTTTATAGAGCGTAAAACCACCTCTCCAGACAAGCCTATTAAAGCAGCTCTGATGAGTTGGTAATTGGGTCTGTATTTTAAGCAGAGGCGCAGTGGCCGCGGCCGGGCAGCCCCCGGAGCCGTCCCGCCCCGGCAGGTCGCTGCCTGCCCGGCGCCTCAGCTGCCTCCGCTTCCCCCGGCGGGGCCGGCCCGGCCCGGGGCGGAGGCGAGCGGCAGCACCCCGCGGCGGGACAGGAGGGCAGGCGTGTGCCCCGCCGGGGCATCCCGGCGGCGGCGGAGTCCTGGCCCCACCTTGCTCCTAGCAGCCCGCTTCTGGTGCCGTCCTAGCTTTTTAGATCACGTTTTTAGCCAGGCGTGACTCAGAATGTTGGTTGCGGTTAAGCGAGCTGTCTGTCTGCAGATGGAGAGATGTGGGAGCGTAACAGGCAGGATGATTGACGTTACGAAGTTCTCTTCGCTCCACAATGACCAGTAAGTCCTCCTGCGGGTTTCGCCCGTTAATGAGTTGCTGGTTTGGACGAGGAAAAAACGCTGGCCCCCCCATTCGTATGTGCCCCCCTCCCCCTGTCCTGGGATTAGGGCGAGGAAAGACTGGGAGCCGTTCATTGTGCTCCTTCTGTGTTCTGTAATTACTGGAGCTCAGGCTTAAGGTGAATTTCAGCTCAGATCATGAACCATTTCACGTTCAAATGCAAGCTTGCAGTACTTTCCTAGTGGCAATTAGGAGCCTATTACAAGCCATTAGATTGATCAATGTACCTTAAACAATGTGAATGATTTATATGGCAAAGAAAAAAACCTTCTTACATCCATTGTACTGTTCCAGCGACCAACCTGGCCCTGTGTCTCCATTCATCACAGCCTTAAACAACAAAAGCGATTTATTTAGAAAACTTACATGCAAAGAAACAGGCTCAATTCCTTCATCTGGAAGGGCATCCGAGCTTTATCTGCCTTTATTGTCAGGAGATGTAGGCTGGAAGAATTCAGGCATATGGGGGGGGGGGGAGAAGGGGGGGTGGATTTGCTGGTTTCCAAACGGATTAATTCACCTTGTACCTGAAAGAAGGAAACAAAGAGATTCCTGATTGCTTCCTAAACAAGCCCCTAATCTGCTGTGCATATGCAACGCAAGGAGGAAAGCAGTGGTTTACACGTGTGTTTAACAAAGTCTTTGGCTAGCTTTTTGTAGCCTGTTAATGACATCGGGGACACACAACCAGGAGCCCTGGAAGTTCTGAGGCCGTTATGGAGTGGGGAGCAGGCTGGGACGTGCTAGGCGGTGGAGGAAGGGGGTACGCGCAGCCTTCTTCACCATGGATAATTATTCTAACCCTTCTACAATGAAGAAATTGCAAAGTATCAGCTGCTATCAAAGCCAGAGCAGCCACCCTGTAGGCCTTGGGTCTGACTGTGTTGCCTTTTGGAAGACCCTGGGAATCTCTCACGCCTGGGAAATTCCTCCCAGCTCCTGGCAGCCCCGAAGTGAGGGGCTGGGAGAGGCTGGTGGCTTTGCACTTGCCAACGATTTGTTAGGGGTATAGAAATTCAGGTCGGAAGGAACAGGACCATGCTTTGCCATTCATTCAATGGACAGCCTCTGTTTCTCGCATTTTCCTTACCTTTTTGCTAGCCTTATTTACCTTGCTACTTAGCACTGCAAAATTACTGTCTTCTTTATAGCTACAAAGTGAAGGAACGAATCTTTGGCTTAGTGTTAAACAGTGCTGACGTGTTCCAAATTAAAATTACTGAGAAAAAAGCCCATACATGTCAACTAACTGAGTCATTCTTTAAAATGGGGCTTTGATGGGACCAGTGTAACTGGTGACAGTGTTTGTTAGAAAAAAACCCAAAACATTTGTAAGCCTTAGTTCATCTGGAAATTTATTCTGAGATATCACACGAGGGAGAGTGTTATTAATTTAAGATCCCAATTATCATTTGTATTTCAGTAACAATCTGGTCTACTATTTTCTACATTCTGGTCTCTGGAAATCACTGCAACGCTTGTCAAAAGTCACCATTTTATCACGTCATCTTCTGCGAGGAGGTAAGCATGCGGCACATCAATATCTGTACAAAGAAAAGAAACAAGGGATGGTTGTCAAGTCCTAACAAGAGATACGTCCCTTTTGTTAAAAGCGCGGATACAGCCACTTCAGAATCTGATCTTCCAAGTTGTCCATATGGGATTGAGACTGTTCACTTAGTTCTCTAGTTATCAGCTGCTTGCTTTCTTGATAAAAAGGGATTAGTAAAACGCAATGTCTACCATGTAAACGGAATGATAGATGCAATAGGAATAAGAGCTGTCCTCCCCCTTCCCTATAGGGGATCCCATAAGGAGAGGAGGAGTGTTTCTATTGAGCCTGTCACGTACTAAAACCAGTTCTGCCCTTTCTTATAGACCCTACGCCATGAAGAGCTTAACCCATAGAATCAGCAGTGTGTCCTGCTTGCCTTGAACTTGTTCTTTCTCATAGAGGAGACGTGAAAGAAGAATAAAAGATGTGGAGGCATCTTTCAAAGGTTTTGTAGAGATTGTCCCTTTAGTCACATTGTGCTTTAGTCTTTTTCCTTTTCCAGACCTTTGTATTTGTCACTTTGCCCAGGAGAATTGCGGGGCCAGCCTTCTCAGGACAGGTTCTGGCCTTCCTCTACTTTAAGTATCTCTACAAAAACTGTCTACTTGAAGGGCTTTCTGCAAGCCTTAACCTACAGATGTATACCCTCTTGTACAAAAGCAGCCTATGCTTCCTAACATGCTGCTTCAGGCACTCACATTCCATCTGGGTTGCATTGCCCTTTAATTATCAGTCTTCTTATTGTGATCAAGTGAACTTTTACATTTATTGTTAAGGTAAATAGATGCTGCTTTTAATCAATATGGAGGGCCACACCAATGCAGTTCGAAGTAACTTAAGTCAACTGTAAAGAGTTCAATGCGTGTATAATTACAGAGGACGTCAACTATTCACTCCAGCCTAATTCAGTGTCTCTTTAGAGACAGACCTCTTCCTTTTCCCCGGTCCCACTCTCACCTCCTCTGCTCCCCCCCCCCGCCCCACAAAGCAGGCAAGAGGAATACAGCGGAGGCCAAGCAAGCAGCAGCCCTGCTGAACTTCTGGCTGCTAGGCGAATTGAAACTGCTAGGTGAATATAAGCATATGAGTACAATACAACACCTTCTTCCAACAAAAAAGATTGATTGCATCTTGGCCTTGGTATTAAATGTGCTATTATCAGAAGAAGCTGAAATAATGCATACAGTCACTTTAAAAGAAAGCAGGTTTCCTTTGCGAACATACCTATTATTTCAATAGTACTTGAGAACTATTTCAATAGTGGCCAGGTTGTTGCTTACTAAAATACATTTGAATTGAATACGTATGTATCAAGGTTTTTTCTTAATTTTAGTTTGAATTATTCCTGAAGTTCTCATTAAATTTACCATTTGTAAAGGACAGATTAAATGAAAATGGCTTTTAGAAAAATAGAGCTGGAAATTATTTTGGCCTTTCTGACCTGGAAGAGGTGATAATTTGCAGCAGCACTAGATACTGGACATGTCTGACATTTTAGGTATTCCCTCACCGTTTCAGACCTTGGTACAGAAGAACTCCGTCTGGGACAACCCAGCAGTCAACTTTTTGTTACCTTAATGTAAATGAGGAGACTACTGCTGTCTCAAGCAATCTAGCAGACAACACCAATGGAAAATGAAACTCGGGCAAGGGCAATGCGAAGAAAAGAATGTCTATTATGCACAATAATGCTCCTAACATTTTCTAAACAGCTATTACCTGTGTCTGTCCGTAATTGTCCTTGTTACAGTAACGGTGCAATCTTTCTTTCAGAACACTTACAGAAATCTCTCTCCACTGACTTTTCCAAATGTAAACAACCTATACGGCATTTTCTAATGTAAAACAAATGGGGTAAGTAGGTCCCACATTAAAGAATCACTTTGACTGGAATGTCTGAAATGCTCAAGGGATTTTTGGGTGGGTTAGAAAATACCGCCATTCGCATTCAGTTTCCAAACGCAGTCCCATATACACATATGAGTGTTAGTAGTACCCATATTGCACATTGTTGCTGTATTTGTATGGTCGCAGAGGACAGATAGCTCACTTTCTCTTTTGCAAAGTGATGTGAAATAAGCTGTTGTGGATTTTTGCTATCTAATATTTCTCAGGGCTTTTATTGCACCCGAACGTGACCAATTTTCAGCGTTGACACTAATAAACATTTGCCTATTTAGAGAACAACATGACTACAAAATTCCCAGTAACAGCAAAACAACCAGAAGCCAACATCCATATCGCCCCACCCCCCCGTTCGTAATCCTGTTAGATAAACTGTGTTCGCTACTCTCATTAAAATGGGACACTCTGTAAATGCAGACCGTTAAACACCTCTGTGTTTAAAATCATCTCTGTGATTGAAAGCAGTGAAACAAGATGCCAGTTTCACATTTCTAAAATCTCATCTCCGTATTAAGAAATACGATGCTCACAATTCCTATGCAGTACTTATACAGTGTAACTTGATCCGCCATTATGCAGTCTGGAGGAAATTTAGCAAAGCTCCTAGGTTTGTTCAGCCTGAGACAAGTACCACAAAAATGTGTGCTGTTTGTTTTTTTGTAAAGATGATGGCTGAAAGCACAGGTCTAAGAAGAAGAGCTGGCAGTGTCCTCCAGCTCTTTCATATTATCACTGCACATACATCCGTATCTAAAATCAAGTAGCCAGACCTTTCAGTCATTACCCAGGTCATTATGCACTAACTTTAACAGAAGCTTTATCTGAGTGAGGACTACATGTTCCTATTCAAAGTAAGACGTTGAAATGAGTGCATGTAAAAACTTGTGCTCATTCAAAGAAAATTTTCTGAAAAATTGTAAAGTGCAAAATCCGATTGCAGGCTTTGGAAAGGTATGTTGCTGCATTCTGCTTTAACTCCTGAGACTGCTTTGGAACACTGTTTTCCCAGCAGTTGGGAAGGTGCTGATTCCCAGACCGCAGAGACGCGATACTGCACTTTTCCAGGGAGTAGCTGCGGTACCTGCAAAGAGACTAGCCAGATCCTATGAAGCAACAGGAGCGCAGGAACACCTACCTCTTTGTGCCGAATGTGCAGACTGGAAGTGCTACAAAATGTGGTTTTATTGCCACGTGAGGGAGGGACTCAGCCCATATAACACTGGATGTTCTAGTGGACTGGATGTGTAAAAGTCTGTGGTATCTGGAGTTTTGCAGCTTCCAGACTGAAATTCTACAAACACAAACTATTTGCAGGTGGTGCCTTACCTGAGCATGCACACTCACACTTGTGGCTGCATAAGGAAGAGGGAGGGGATCTCTGTAGATAAACTGCTTAAAAAGAAAACCAAATAGTCAAACTAGCAGCTTGGTAGTTTGATATTTGATTGCCTTTTGTTACAGTATTTTTCAAATAGCTGTTACCATAACAACCTAACATATTTTTCTTTTAATTTTTTTTTAGCTGTTTGGAAAAAAAAAATTCTTGCCAGAATTCTTCCATAATAGCTTCCATTAACTGCAGTGACTTCTATTGGGGAGGCCAGTGCTGATGTCTCCTGCTGTCACAAGTCACTCACAAATCTAGCAGATGTTTTGTTTGATAAGGCCAATTTGAGCTTTATAAAACATGTTGTGTTTTTTTTCCCCATCCTCAAAGAGCAAATATCAGTTGGGATGGGATTCAGAACTGGTCATTTGCCAGAAGACACGGCGCTTGATACCTGTCAGCAGAATGTGTCCCACACTTGAAAAACTAGATCAGACTGAACTGTAAAGATTCTTCTTTAACATAGAGATGGAGTACCAAATACCAAGAGATAGACCTTAGAGACACGTGTAACAACAACAACAAAAAAAAAGAGAAGGAGGAAGAAAGGAGGTACAAATCCTTTAGGAGGCCAGTATGTTTTCCCCTATTCTATAGTACGTGTTTTGCTAAACTCTTAAGGTAAATGCTGTAGATGACAGTGGTTTATCACAATCAAACAAAAGTTACTATAAAAACAATTGGAAAAAGCGAAAGAAAAGGCATCCGCTTTAAACATTGATGCTGCCCCAGAAATACTGGCGATTTTATTTTGGATTCAAGTAATTTGCATGACTAAGAAATAATCACTTTTCCAGGCCCTCCACACACTTGACAGTTGCAAACATGTCCAGATTATTATATTTAATAATTTGTCTCCTAATACCATCTTGCTTCTGGAAACAGGGACAAAACTATTTATTTTTGCAAGGCTTATTTTATAATCAGCTTTTTCTTATTATATAATCAGCTAGAACCATGTTTTAGTGTAAGTTGTTTTATTTATTTAAGCAGTTAACATAGAATAAGTAAAGGTTCCATGAATTACTTCAATGCCATTAACTAAAATTTCTCAGAGGAGAAGAAAATTTAACTATTTGTTATTTTTATGTTGATTACCTGGATCAAAATGACTAGCAGCTAGCCAGCCAACACTGGCATACTACTTTTCTAGGGGAGGTGTGCAAGTGTGTACATCCATATGTATGCAAGTGTGCCCATGCTTTCTTTGTACTAGCTAAAAAGAATATTTTTAAATCTTTAAAAGTAAAAAGTGTTGGTAAACAATGTGCTTTAATTTCCATACTCTTTTCTGTATATCTGCATTCACAAGAGTAGTTTAAATTAATTCCAGAGAGGATATTCCAGATTTGCACATGTGTAAATGACATCGTAAAATGAAGTGGTTATCTGGTCATTAAGTCTTCAGTGAGACTACTGCCATAAGATCGAATCTTCTGTTTAGTTTGTGAAGGTATCAAACATTGCAGTGAACCTGAAAACAGCAGTGTTGAAAACAGCATCACAAATCCTGTCGCTCTATTTAAAATTCAGAATAGATAGCATTTTTTCCTGTGTAGTTCAGATTGTTTTTCTAATGTGTAGCTGAAAACATTTCTGTAAGTAAATTAATTTCCCCCTCATTTCAATGTATTTAAAAGCGTACACACATTGATGTATTTCTGCTTTTAAGAATGCTAATTCCACTTTTAAGAATGCAGCAGGTCCAGCATTGGACTGTCTACAGATGCCTGCAGTTTGATTGATAATGTTAAGAATGTTCATCCACAGAACTGTCCACTAGATTTTATTTGCTGCAATGAGGTTGCTCAGTCTGAGATCATTTCATACAGGCAACAAATCCGCAGTTTTGCAATCAAGCGACAAGTACTGCATGCTCCTTTTTTATGCTCCATGTTAGTTATATGTGCATGTAAAAAATGTTAATGAGATGTATTAAATTTATTAACAACTAAAATCTCTTGCATTCACACCACTCTGCTGTAACTGGGATTGAGAAGACAAGCTTTAAACAAAAAGAGCTTTCATACCCCGTTCTGGTGTGACCAGTCATTGTAGGTTGCTCTAGGACTCATAACTACCGAGGGGACTTTTGAAATGGGCACTATTTGAACTTCTGAGCATGGTCTATAATCTTGCTTAATAATTACATCAACTGTGACAGTTTAATTCAGTGTAGGTATCTAAAACTATTTCTGAAATTAATAATAGGCATGCTTTATAGCTTATGCATGTCAAAAGTTGTAAGACAAGTCTCATCATGGAACTTAACTATTTTAACATGACTTCTTAAATAGCCCAACAATTTAGAACAATTACATAACATTTTTTCTTTCCAACTTTTAAAACAAAAAATGTTTCATTGCATTTATAGGGTTGAATATAGTTAAGTGACCTCTACAAAAGGCTTCCTCTTTGAAGTGTTCTCTGAAGAGAGCTTCAAGGCAGCTGAATGTCTCACATTGTGATTTTGCAAGGTTTTGATGCTAGAAAATTGTTTAACAAACAGCTCCAAAATATTTAGATTTTGATTAATAACACACAGTGCTGTGGTATTTAACTAATATAAAGTATGAAATCTAACATATGGCAGAAGAGTATGTGTTCCACATGGTTAGGAGAATAGGAATGGAGGCATACCAATATCTAAGCAGGAGGGAAATAGTTATACAAAGCCAATTAAACTATTCTTTAGGAGTATATTAAATTGTCTCTACTTGTGTCAAAACTTTTTCTCTAACTTTGTGGTTGGAAAGGATGCTCCTTCAGCAGTGTAGGGAGTTCTGGTTACCATTGCTTTGTTCTTCAGATGTCCACATTGTGTATGAGTCTGCAGAACCCTGGGTTTGGTTAACATTGACTTCTCAGCAGAGAACAGTTTGGGGATATTAGCCAAATTTCTTAATACAGTAATATCTGAATAGTACTAAGTGAACTCAGGGAAATTAGTTGTGTACAACCGTCTTGAAGAGCAATGCTCACGCTGAAATCAGTCATAGGGCCTCAGAACCTTTGACTGTAGTTAAATTCCTGTATAGTTTCACAATCTTCTCAAATGTTGAAACTTCACTGATAAAAGAAGCTTTACTCTGCCAAAAGAAGTTTTACTCTGTCTAAGAAAGTAAAATACTCCTGTATTTGGAGTCTTTCCAATGAAAGGACTTGAACTGGCCTACACTGAAGGGTTCATTTAAATATCCCACCTCACTTACACCCTAATTACTACTAGATTAGGATCACATCTAATCTCATAGTAATTATATATTAGCTGTATATATTAGCTCTAGGATGAGATCTGATGTTTGCATACAAGTATTTATTTTATTAAACGAAAAGGAGAAAAGACCTACCCAACTCTGGCATCATCGTCTATACCTCATTTGCATATATATCTTTTAAATTCCAAAACAGGAAAAACTTGTAACTTTAATTTCTATTTGGGGACAAGCCAAAAGGAAAAAAAAAAAATCCAAAAGCATGGATTTTTTAAAAATCAATTTTTCTATGGCGGAAGCAAAATGCAAACTAATTAGCTATTTGCTGTGAATACATTAACATTGTGAATATGCAAGTTGTCATTTAACATGCCAGTGCAATGCTGCAACTGTCCAGACATAACGCTGTCAGAAGATGAGGTTGTACCTGTAATTCTTATTGAGGTCAACATTTTTTTTCATTTATAATGGCTGGAAGTAGTATGTAGCCACAGAGATATATACAACAGAAAAGACTCATAACCTGCATTTGTGAGCAGTTTCACATTTGATCTATCAGTTTGAGGAAAATCCTTCCAAACGTAGTGCTCTATTAGTGATGGGTAGTGGTTACAATATGAATGTGCTTTCAGCGAAGCACTACTATCTGAAATGGACATTGACACTAAAGTGATTCTGTCTTCAGATCAAGATAGCCATGACTGTTAAAAATGTGAAGAAAAGAGCTCATTCAGCAAGCCGTACTAATTATATCTAGCCCACATTTGCAAATTGTTTAACGGTAAGTATTCCTGGATTCGTATTACTAAATCTGAAGGATTATTTTGCAGTTGTTGGTATCAAAATTAAAAACAGTCTCCATTTAATCTCTTTCAGAAGAGCTGAAGCTGGATGTTGTGAAAACAAAATGTAAATAATAAATAAAAGCCTTATAATCAAATGTCTTGATACCTAACCAAATTATTATCTAATGACTGGAATTTAACTTCAGAATCAATTACAGAACTTCTTTTTTTGGTGTTCATTCACCCCACCACAGAGATAATATAACAAAGATTTTAATAGAACATTTTTATAAGCAGGAATGTGACAAATTTTTGTGATTCAAGGTTTTGAGACTTTAGATTACCATCTTCGATCTCAGCTAAACGAAAGAGTCTCTCAAGCTTCTTAAGCACAAACAGATTTTAGTGAGTATCCACAAGAAACAGTATTTAGGGCTTTTTAAATCATGAGATTTTTTTTTTCCAGGTGCTTTCCCTGGGTGAACTCCCAGTCTGTAGATGCACATACCTACCACAGCTCACAATCTATCGCAATTTCACATTTCAAAATTAAGTAGGCTGGTATTTCTCCAGGTAATAATGCTGAAAGGTACATACTGAAAAAGGGAGAAAGACCTTAAAGCCTTAAGATATCAAGTATTTTGAAAATGCTTAACTCTTGCAGTCTCCAGGAATTACAGGAATATAAAACTGCAGTACTGAAGTTGCTGACAAAATGCTAGTGGGCTCTTTGTCAGGTACGGGAAGATGAATCAAAGCCTGAGGCGGCCTCATTGTTGTTGTAATTTCTTCTTTCCAAGAAGGCTGGTCTCTGAGATACTGGAGCATCAGTTTTTCACCTGATGGATTGTTGACTTAACTGACCAGACTTCACAACCAAATCCTTCTTACGGTGCGTGATTTACAGAGTTGGCTCTAGACAACTTCAAGTTAAGCTATTCATATCCATGTCACTTTGGACGTGTCTTGTTTTGTGAGCAATTAAAAAAACAGGTCATGTTTTGTACTCTGGAGATACTGCTGTTTGTGCTTCTCCCCAAATTTAAACATTTTGTATGCCTTGGACCACTTCAGAAAGCTTGCAGGGTAAATGTAGTCCCCTGCTGAGCAGCTAATAGGGGAACTCACACTTTCGGGAAAAGTGTGTCTAATAGCAGGGGATTACTATAAATCTCCTGGTTTCATGTACACCCTCGCTTAAATGTTATGGGAGTGGCTTCAGTATCCTGTGGTTTCTGCATCCCACTTGTAGCTGCAGCCAGGCGTATTTACAAATTTACTGAAGGCTGAAGTTTTTAAAGAGGAGTTATGAGCTCTCCTTAGAGATGCAAAAATCAAAACTTAAGTCATCGGTTTACCTTTCTTCCCTCCTTCAAAATGCTACACGTTCTTATTATATTCAGGTCAAAGTCACAACTTTGGGGGATTTCTGAGTTCTGTGGGGGTTGAACATTGACTGCATACATATTTATTCGACCTTAAGTAGAGAAAATAAAAGAAGTAAAACTACTTTTGAAACTTCTATAAACAATCTCAGTGCATAGCATATAATAGTATGTTGTGTACTAGATAATATTGATATGAAATTGACCTCTGAAGTAAGAAAAAAAGCAAACCAGAAAATATTTATTTTGTAAATGTAATGATTACATTTGTTCACTCTTAGACATATCATCTCCCAGGCAGTGTTTGTGAGTCACAGACTGCTGGGACCTTTGGATTATTTCTAAAGGAATCTGTGGAAAATGGCGAGAAACTAAGTTCATCCACAGAACATCTCCTGTAATTGTGCAATTAATGGTTTTAACCCATCTTGCAGTTTCCTGAAACACTAGAGAAGCTTTCTAGATTTTCTTTTCTAAGCCCTGAGGGTGCCAAAGAGTCCTTGAGCTTTGGCTGTTTCCCAAAAGCCCTTGCTTGGATGTTTCTAAAACAGCTTGATGTTTCTCAGCTGGGCAGAAGGCATTCAAGCAAGTGCTAAGCATAACAAGGCTAGATAAGAGGCCAGTTCAGGATTTTAATTGCCTTATTTCTCTCCTAGCTTTGAGAAGTGGACACTGGATCATGACTGCTCTGTCATTTGTACTTCCAGGTACAGACTGGAGAGGTGGCTGGGATTTGTATATGATCTATATAAACAATGTGGTTTTTTTATCAAGTGCTTTACCAAATTGGGCCATTAAAGATTTTTTTTTGTGGCTAGCACAGCTGATGATCTGACAGCAGACATAACTTCAGCTTCCATGCTGTGGAGGTCATCTAGCCCCTCATGTTATCACATCAGTGAGATGAATTCTGGCACTAGTGATCATCATCTCTTTCCTGACTGAATGCTGTTCTTAGGCATTTTGTGCTTGACAGTACACCTCTCCAGAGAAGTGGGAATCTTAAGCTCAAAAGAATCCTGAGGCAAATGGTATTTCAGTCTCATCTAATTCCAGTGATACACCAAGTGCTGAACAAAAAAACCCAGAAATGACAGAAGAAATAACGGGAGAAACTCAAGATCACCTTTGGCCTGAATCAATTACTCTACCTTGCAGATGAGTTCGCAAGTGTTGCTGCTGTTGTTGCTAATTCCCTTGAATATATGACCCGTGAGATTGGAAGTGAGCTCATAGGAGATCTCCTGTGTTGCCACATGCTAACAGTGCAAAAATATGCAGAAGATATAGGCAGAATGTCATCCCCGACTTCTTACAAGAAAATGTTGTGAGGTGTTAAGTGCATTGAGATTTGCATTGGGGTGGACTTTCAATGACTCGAAATCTTTCTTGATTGTTGAATGCCTTTAAAAGTACCTTGTGTTTCTGCTGGGAACATGCAGAAAGCATTAGCCAACATGGAAAGTATCACAGATAATTGCTGTGAAATTGGTTAACTTTACCTAAGATTCACCTGTGAAGTCATCTGGATTCCCAGTTTTATGCAATGAAATAAGCAATGAACTTGTGGGCTCCTGTTTTTGTTCTAAAGTATAGTGGCTATTGAGGCAAAATTCTTAATAACTTATTTTCTTCATTTTTAACTGCAGTATTTTATACTGTGAGCCTTTTTCTCTTCTGTGTATTTTGATTATCATTTTGCTTTGAAAACAAGATATGACTTTGCTTGGCTCTTTGCGTAACAAAATCAAGACCTTCATCATGAAGTTTCATCCCTGAGTCTGCTGGGTTAGAAAAAATAACTTAAATACATTTGAAACCTTTTATAACTTTGGTGAAATATGTATTGAGATTGATAGGGATAGTAGTCAAATACTAGTTTTGCTAGTACTTCTCTGAAACAAAGAATGATTAGGACTTGCAGATTCAGACTGTGCAAGTATGTTTCCAATCTAAGGGTTAAAAAAGAGGGGCAGTCATTCAAGTTATTATTCAATGATGGACTGAAACTTGCATTTGAGAAGCGACTTCATAACTTACCCCAGCTAAAATGAAAAGGGAAATACCCTTACCTGGAAGATAAAAAATAGTAATATTGTTCTCAACCATCTACTTAGGAAAATTGGGTACAAATTGATGTAAATTGGGTGTTGAAGCAGAAGTATTGCTAAAACTGTGACTGTTTCTATTAAGTCTTCTCCCACTTTGTGCTGCCAAGCAATCTCTATCTTCTTGTTAGAATGGTTGGACTCAGCCCTGTAAGTGACTGTAGATTTCTTTTCCGGAGGCTGTAAATGTTTCAGATGTGTCTGTCAGGCCGTACACCAGTTATGCTTTAGCATTAGCCAAAAATAATGACACTTCATTGTTACTGAACTAACATAACACAGCTATTCAAATTTGTCCACCTACCTACACATTCCAACCTACAGAACACTGTGAGGGAAGAAAATTGGAGTGAGATCATCATTTGGCAGATACATATCATAAATTAGCGATCTTCCCAAGGCTTTTCACTGAACCAGCAGCGCAGATAAATAGCTGTCATTGAGGCACCAAGCTCGCATTGTAAGGGAATGTAGTAAGAAGAAATCATTAATACAAACATTATTAAACAGTCACTGATTCTTTGGAATATAAACTGAATGGGATATATAAACATTCTCAGCTGTGTGTTTCAGGCTAAATCAAGGCACCAAAGGAAGGAGCATCAATTACTGAAAGCTGCTTGAGTCAGGGCCCCAAGTGAAGTGTAAAGGCACTGCAACCTCTTCCCGCTGGCCTGGGGGCTCGGCTGCCCGTGCTCGGGGCAGCTCTCATGCGGTGCAGAGGTGTGACCTGGGCTCGGGGTGCTGAGACTAGAGCTATGACAGAGAGTCTGGCTGGGGGCTTGTTGCCTGTGCTCGAGAGCTACGTTTATGCTCAGGTGTGAGGTTGTAAGTGTGCCTGCCTCTAGTTCTGTGACCTTTCGTAAAGGTCTCGTGATCCAATCTCCAACCTATTTTTATTTGGCTACCTGGCTCGACCACAGAACTGCTTTGTAACTATGGGCTTTTCTGGCAATTACGGGACTTTTGGCTGATCCTGGTTACTGTTACCAAACCTGCTTTGCTCTTCTTGCTCAGGTATTGTGGGGATGCTGCTCCCGCTGGCCTTGCTGTCATGCTGAGTGCCTGGCTGGAGTGCTGCATGTGGCTCACCTGCTCCAGGCCACCAGCTGCCCTGGTGGGAAGGGGCCAGTGTCTCCAGTTTCACGCCCTTAGTTCAAGGCATTTGGAGACTTGTAATTCAAATGGAAGAGAACAGGGTGCATAGGAACCAGGTTTTCTCTAATTAAAACCAAAAGACCCATTTATTTTGGTGGGAAAGACTGTAGCCAACTGTAAATACCATTACAAACTTTTTTGGAAACAATGGTTTACTTCTGCAAACCGCTCCAGATCTTCAAAACCTTTGAGCTTTCCATCTGTCATCTAAAATAAAACATTAATGGACATAATTTAATGAAGGATATTAAAAAAAAAAAACAAAAACCAAACCACCCAAACAAAACAAACAAACAAAAAAAAAAAACCCAAACCACCACAACAAAAAAATACCCCAAACCTCAAAAGTAATGCTAATGTCATTGACATACTGGGTTAATGGTTTGTAATTAACTTTTTTTCCCTTTACAATCAGTAAAGGACATTGAGGACTAAGTTACTGTGCCACTACTATCAAATAAGGTAGGCAATATTTTATCATATTTTGATCCCTATTTTTACCCCAATTTACATTACAGCTTGTTAAAGATTTCCATTCTTCACTCTAAATGTTTTCACACTTTTGGTTTCCATCATGTATTTGACATAACTCAAACATAACTACTTAGTACTGAAGTACAGCTTTTCATTTATCACATTTTTGCAGATAGATTTTTAGAGCATTTATTCTGATTACTTGTTTATTATGATACACTGCTTCAAATTAGAACCTTTACTTATTTTAATAAGGATTCTGAAATCTATTAATACATCCTGCATGTAAAAGAACTAACAAGAATCCTGTTATTTCCATAACATAGTGGTATTGCTGTAAAAAACACAAAGTGATTATGTTTTCAACATTTTATTCAAAGATGCGCAGTACTAATACTTATTCCTCAACTCCAATACAATTTTGGAACCACTATCCTGAGAAGTAGATAACGTTAGAAAGAAGGCGAATTATTAATGCAGAGTGGCATAGTCATCAGTAGGCTACAAAATACACATTTAAAATCATGCTTTTACAAACATGGCACAGACTCTGCTGTAGCACTGTATGCTCTAAAAGCCGCAGATATATTTTAGAAAACACTGATGAAGCCATTACTGCTCCATCCATTTGTTCATAGTATATATCATTATTCAAGAAATTTAAGAACTGTAATGATGGAAAATCACACAGAAAGAAAAGAAAAGGAACATGGACTTTGTCAGAAACAAGGGCTACATTTTTATTCAAGAGGCCCATAATGATGGAAAATCACAGTGAAAGGCAGAGACGAAACAGGGATCCCATAAAGGACTGACACACCACAGTGGCACAAGTAGTAGAACAGTCATAGCAAGTGGATAAAAATAAAGAAAACAAAATTAACTAGAGAAGAGCTGGACTTGGGGATGAAGCACAACACAGGAACAAATCACAGCAAATGCTGAAGATTAATTTCAAAGAATCTGCTGAGAATGAGTGGAGAGACAAGTTGCATCAATATTAATGAAGCTGAAATAGAACTCCAAACGACCACGAGTACAAAATGGCACACAAAGCATTTTCTTTTAAATAGGATGAAGGTTGGATCACGAGACCTTGACAAAAAAGGACAGAATTCACAAAAGACGTTATTATGGGAAATGTGATAAACAATCACAACATAAATCTTAAAAAAGAACTATAGAAATATTAATTACCAGCGCATACATTTATTTTAAAACAATGGTTTATAGATGAGATATTGAAGAAAGTAAGAGAAGAAGAGTATTTTCTGATATCCAATGATCTATAAATGTCTTAAAGGGATCTTATATATCTTCAGGTACCAGTCTTTGATATTTTTTTTTTTCAATCAGTCTAAGAGAGCTAGGCACCTTAAATCCTTAGTAATATATTCCACTTTAAGTTCATATGGTGTGCCCACCTTGAAATGAGAAAGGAATAAATATATGTTATAGAGAGGTTGGCAGTCAGAGCTCTGTGCAGGCAGGAAATAAACTTTTCTTCCCAAATTACTTAAGCTACCCACTCATATTAGACAGCCATGACTACAGGCTATGGAGCTTTCAGGGATTCTCAGATTCTGGATGTTAAAAATTTCTGCCCCACCAGCTGACAACCGTATTCAATTCTCATCAGATAGCCTATGGTTAGAAACAAGGGGTCACACTTTAAGAACCTGATTTCTAAAAAAGACCAACACAAATGTGTAATTTCTCAGATGATGTTGTCAGGAGTCCTGTAAATTGTAACTGGCATGTCAAACATCGTAAGATCTCCCTTAGCGAGAAAGCAGAGCAAGTGAGTACCTTTCCCGATAAAGATCACTCTTCCCTACGAAAATTCCTCTTGACAGGCAAAATTTCGGTGTCGCGGAGATACAATCAATTGATCTGTTTCACTTACGTAACAAATTAAGCTATTAAAGGTTTTGCATCTGACACAAGAGTGGCCGCACGTTTTTCCTTCCTCTCATAGCAGGTCACTGACGTTATTTCAGTGCCTTCCCACAGCTTATCAGCAGTAGTCTTCTCCACTTCAGGGTTCCCATTGTGCTGGCTGTAAGTGCACTAACCTTTCTTTTACATTGTAGTAAAGACGTAATGATCTAAGTAAAGCTATTGAGAGGAATAAAAATACTTTGTAAGTCAAAGTTTTGGTTTAAAAGGGAGATGGGGATATAAAATATTGGCATAAATGTATATAAAGATGTAGATTAGATTTGGCAGAAGAATAGTTATTTGTGGCAGGCCACACTCTTGTGTTTCTTCACGGGGGCAGGAATTACACAGTGGCAGCCCGTAGTTAAACTCTGGCTGAAAATCCCTGTGCAGAATTTATTTGGGTTCTGAAATCCGTATTAGCAAAATCTGTATCGAAGCATCCACACTGTTAAGTCATACTTTGGTTGTACTCACAAAAATATTAGGATTGTGAGGCAACAGGATTTCTGCGATCATGTTTTATTTCTTAACATGGTGATAGTAAACTTTACCACTTGATAAGTAATTTCTCAGTGTTTGGTAATAGGATTTGCCTTTCCAGAACTCCTCCGGGGAGGTGTTCTCAGGCTGTCGGCTGATCAGCGAGCACTTCTGGCGTGCCCCGCTCTGTCCTGCTGTGTGCATCCTCCATCCCAGCCACCAGCAGGGCAGGAGAGTCATCTTTTCCTATTACTGACGTGAATGTAATTCTCATTTTGGGAAAACAGGGCATGGGATACAATGGGAAGGTGACTGCTAAACATAGGTTTGTATTTGGCTGCATTGGCACCTTAACAGTTGTTGCCGGATGATGGTGCTTGCAAGGCTGTGACTGTTACTGACCTGTAGAGAGGTAAGGACTGTTAGGATCTCTGCAATTGCTGTGGACTCTTGGCTTATGCTGGCACCACAGATAGTGTGCATATACAAGTTGTTTCCTAAGTCACAATGTGGCAAATCCCACGTTTACAGATCAGAGTACTGCAGAGTTTGGAATAGAAAGTTAGGAACAACTTTGTAAGTAAATTATGGGGAAAACATTGGTGTTGAGTGAAGCTTTGCTGAGCTGCTAAGCTTTTCCAAGAAGAGAATTATGAAGTTACAAAGTAAGTAAGAGGTCCTCTCCTGAATGCTTAAATAAGGCATAATTGTATTGTGACTTTTTCTTACAAATAAGAACACTACCATGAAATTAAAGAAAAATAATATATCTATGATCCAAGGTTTAAATTGTTTTTTTATTGGACTTTTATAAAATAGTAGCTGAATTACTAGGAATTAATAATTGGTTTCTTGTCATAACCACAAGAATACAATACCAGCAGTTTGCTGTTAGCATTTACAGGTAAACTGAAGCATTCTACAAAATACATCTCCTTTGTATTTACAGAGGTCACTGTAATCTTAATGTTGAACAGAAACTGTCATCCCACCTTCTCTAGGGGTGCGGTGGTACCACAGTATTTCTGAACTGGACTGAGATATACACCCATCTGATCATCCTAACAATGTACGTTCATGAAGCAAAACTTCTAGATGATTGCTGTTGTAAACTCTTGAAATTTTATACATTTTCATATGCAATCTCATCTTGAAGGTGTAGACTATATCCCTGTTATCATCTTTTCTACTTCTGTAGGTATGATGCGCTTCGGTGCTTTAATGAATAAGCCCAGAGGAACACACAGCCCCTCAGCATCCAGCCAGTCACTCTCCATCGTTACTGTAGCTATTGCAATTTCTGGAAGAACTCCAGCTGACCTGATAAAGGTTGCAGATTTTCCAGCGCTTAAAGAATTCTTTGCCATTTTGCAAATGGTGTCCTAACTACTGCCCACTAGTAACTCTTTTTCCCAGCCTCTGGAAATGTAGATGAATAGTATTAATCAGTTTAATCTGAACTCTTCAGGTTATAAAATACTGTATAACCTGAAGTTATAAAGTAAAATAAATAAAATTTAAAACACTTCAAGAATTGCTGTATGATGTCCTCCGAAGTTTTGTTTGCTTTTCATTTTACAGTAATTTTGCAAATTATAGGTAGTGTATAAAAAGTAGAGTTTTAATTTTACTTATGTAGTTCATTAGGTAACTCACAGACTATTCCAATGGAAGAACAAGATATCTTATCAGGCTAGAAAATAACTAGCTTAATGTGCATTAGGCTAGGCCCAGAATGAGGTTTGTGGCTTTTGCTCTGAGAACGCATTTTGGAGTTCAGTTATCCAGATCTCTCAATACATTTTTGTACTGTGTTCAATACAGGAAACAAAATTAAGTCATTGAATCTATCATAAAGATATTACATCACAAACATTTTTGTGCCCTAGAAGAGAAACAAGAAATGTCTTTGAAAGCTAGCAGGAGTCTACTATTTTTGCATGGACATTTAACTGCAGACAGTTAAAAAATCTAGACTAAATGCCAAATACTATCTTATTTTAGCTTGCTGTGTTGTAACTTCAAACTCACGCCTCACACAAACTCTAGGGCTTAGAGACAAGTTATAGAAAAAAAAATACAATTTTCCCTGAAGTTTCTTCCTTGCAGGTATCTTCCAGGCTGCTGAACATGCCCAAAGATTTGTAGAAAACAAGATTCCAGAATAAGTCCTCCTGTGGGCTTATTCCTAGTCAGAATTCTTGCAGGTTTTGTGGTTTTTTAAATAGGTATACAGGCATAGCCCAAATTCAGAGACAGAAGTCTCCCTACTTGTAGGTTAGAGCACCTCCTTCCATGTTCAATAACACTCTTCAAGGCACAAAAAATATTTTACACTCACATTCCTTTCTCATACTTAGTTGTTCACCTGTCAAGCATCTTGATTAATCCTCTCTGCAGTGCTACCATACCCAGCACTAAATAAAATGAAATCGAAACCTTTTTCTTAGACCACTACCATTTCTTTCTTCTAACAGTCCTTTCATGTCTTAGAGTTTCATTTGTAGAAAAAAACCATGTGGTCATGCCAGAATGGTCCTAGCATCTTTGAAGCCTAGAAAAAGCCTAGTATTGCCCACTCCATGATCAGTCCCAATTTAAGATATTTTTCTCTGTTTTTATTAGTAGTAATCATAGGAGTATTTTTATTTTAGATTGGTACTTGCTTTTACACTGTCATTTTGCTAGGCTACTGAAAAGTTCAAAGTAGACCTGTCATTTTTGAACTAAAATTTCATTAATTCCCAGGTAATTTCTCCTACTATAGTACCTCTCTCTTCTTGGCTTTCTCTTTCTTTCAGTGAGTGAATCTGTCTTTCACTATTCTCACTATGAAAATCTCAGTAGGCATTATGCCTGTTAGTGACATCATCCACGTTAAGGTTATGAAATTCAGCTGAAATTTCCAGACTCGTGATCTAGAAATATTATTAACATGTGGCAGATCAGACTGTTCTGTATTATATGTTTCTAGACTGCCAAAGTCTGGGGTATTGCAGAAATGGGTTAGAGATGCTTTATGTACCACAGCAATCCTGACCGACTTTGGAGCAGCACTAACATCATTAACAACCTGTTACCATTCTTAGAACAAGGATAGTTAGAACAACACAAAAGCATGAAAATGAGTAAATACAAAACACAAAGTATAGTCTGAATTTAAGCATATAAAGAGCGGTATAAGGTTAGATTATCTATGAAACTGGATGAATCCACAGTTCGAAGGACAAATCCTATTGAACCCTACCAAACATAACATTTAAAAATACCGTATTAAAGCACAGTTCTGCTGGGTGATGACTGCCTTTAAACTTCACAGAACTCAATGAACACCTTTTAGTTTAGACCGTGCCCTTGAGTAGTGTTTCTTTTTAGCACTGAGTGTATTTATTACTGGGAGCCATCCAGTTCCCTCCAAGTGGCACGGACCCAGGCAATTCGGGAGCGGTGGTGTGCAAAAGCAGCTGTGTTCTTCTCACCCCCTGGGTTGCGCTGAACATTGCCTGGTCACAGCAAGGATCAGGGGCTCTGTCTTTATTCTTTCAGTTCTACAAAACCACTTATTTTTGCAGTTAACGGTGACTTTGCAATAAATATATGTTCTGGGCAGCAAAAAGCAAAGAGTATGTTGGTGGCACAAACCACAAGGTGTGTGTTTTATTACTCTCCCTTAAACATTGTTTTTAATCAGGTAGAGTTGCTCCAGGGCTGTTTGACTTCTGCACGTGTTCCAGCTGTACAATAAGCTGTATTTGTGCAGTACTTCTGTGTTGGAGAGTTGACATTGAGATGACTGCTCTCTAGGTGTCTTTTTCCACTAAACTTATAAAACATTTTGAACGTAATACGGTTAAGATTGTTATGGTTTAAACTATGTATGCCAGTTTAAAATGAGGTTTTCACCTTTATGACAGATTTGGATAGAAACATTCAACCAAAGAAGGCAAACCGTGACTCTAAAAGCGACTTGTAAGTGTTACCTTGCCAAGAGACGATTTCTAGCTGAAAGACTCAAGTGCTTTAAAGTCCTGTATCTGTATTTAGTGAAGTGGCCATGCTAACAGTAAATTAGATATAGAGATTAATGGGGGGAGGCATTACTACAGTATGTTGTATAGAGAGCATAAATTAAAACAATATATTCAAACTTGCAAATTTTTGCACACACAGCACTGACTTTTGTACCATATGTAGACACACTGAAGTGCAGCAACAGAAGTAGTCAGGATCTCAGCAATTTCTTTTTCTCTTCCAGAGTTCAGCTGTTTTCCCAGATAGCTAAAATCAGAATTATACCTATTGCAGGCTCTATTATTTTTATATATATATACACACACGCTCCTTTATTTCATGTAGCAAACTGCTTATGCCTGTATTGTGCTTATGAACTGGTGATAAAAAAAAAGTTAAACTTAACTGGCTGCTAGATAAATACCAACTTTCTGGTCACAGACAAATATTCAGCAGAGTTAAATATTTTTATTTTACGAAGACAGTAATAAAGTTTATCTTCTGAGAGCTCTCATGCCTGCACTAAGAAGATGGACAACAAAATTGTCTGACAAAATGTTAGGATGGTGAGAAAATTTAATGAATGGAAAAGCTCCCCAAAAGTAGCCTTTCAGAAAGTTTGTGGTCTTATTAACAGAGCTAGGCAAATTTTGCTGTTATTGTTGCTGTGAAATAGTCTTGCACAACCCTACTTTCAGGACAAGTTTGGAAAAGGTGGGCTGTCTTGAACTTTAGAAGGGTGGAAAACTAAGATGTTTTTATTCCATTCATGAAAAGAAAACTAATTTTGGTTACTGAAGTTTGTAATTTAGGGATGTGAAGGACGCAGGGGCTGCTCTGCAGTTATTTACAAATATTTTTGGTTAATTTCAATATTTCTGAATGTTTGTTGTAGTGATCCATTAGCTTCATTCAACAGCCAAGTAACTATATTTTAATCTGAATTAGTTGGTTGATATTAATTTTTTTCAGCTTTAAATGTGTAGCGCTAGATTTTAAGACAGTAGAAAGACCATGTAAGCATGTTACCAGCAAGAACTGACTATTATTGATTATCACTATACTAATAGAAAAGCTCTGAACAGATATGGTATTCTTTTCCTCAACCATATTGTTGCAAAAATCTCATGTCACTGAAAAAAAGCCGTTTTTGATGTGTAATTCCAAATTAGGCTTAGTAAAAGTGTTCTTTCTTAGAAAAAAGAAAAAGAAGATTTTTTATTTAATGTTCAAGACTGTATTCCTTTTATTGTGACAGAGATGATATATAATCTGATGATACTCTCACCTTGACTCCTTCACTCTGGTGTTTTTCAAGTTTTGAGAATTTTATTTTATGGACTTAAAATAGGACATGCTATAAGAACAGTTTTTACTGCCTTCTCTCCTTCAATTTTCTTAGCAGGCAAACACTTGACGGTGCCTGCCTTTAATGGTTCAGAGTAGCGGAGCCTGAGTTAAAGAAAATGTCTTTAATTTTTTGAAGAGTCCTCGTCTGAATTCTATAACATTCCGCAATTAATTTTTCATAGATTGTAAATGTTTCAACTTTTCTTCTTGAAATCTCTATTTTATTCCCAGATCATCCTCTCAAGAGGATGATTACTTTACTATTTATTAAATTGCATGTGAATTGTTATAAATAAATCCCAATGTGTTTACAAGGGGCTCCTCTTGACCATACGCCACCTTTATAAATATCTAGACAAGCATGAACAAAAATCTAGTAGTGTGCCCAATCACCAGCGCTCCTTTGAATCCAAAAAGCCTACGGATGCTCAGGGCACTTCTCTGGGCGCTGGGTATTTCACTTTTCCATTGCTTCCCACTCTGATGCAGGATTGCTGGGTCGGGAAACAGAAGACCAGGAAATTTGAGCCCACATCTCTACTTGCAGTGAACAGCGTTACTCTTTGTGCCTTGATGTTTCCCTTTCATTTATGTTATTATTTCCACAAGGGTCCAGGTTCTTGTTCACAGTTTCCTTGCAAGCCATAATCATCTCAGAAAGCTTTTGGAGCTCACGTTCACTAAAAAAGCCTACAGAGAAGGACATCCTAAATAATAGCACCACATATTTTGACAGGGCCAATTTAGGTTGAGAGAATTGTTGTTTTCTTGCTGAAGACTTATTTATTTTTTTTTGGCAAGTTCTTTTAACAGAACTTAGGTGAAGATAGACAAAAAAGGAATTCTTTTTCAGTTAAAATACTTTAAAATGCTCACAAAAGGAAATTGCATGTACAACTAGAGGTAAGTATTTTCATGCTTGGTAGTTTCTGAAGATAACGTTAGCACAGATTTATGACAGAAGAAAAAATTGATCTAGATACAGAATGCAGACAAGGTGTAATGATTATTGACTCAATTTAAAATCTTTTTTTCTGTACAAATTATATAATCAAAATAACGCTACGCAGGGGAATTGGGGATCTTAATGACTCTTACAGCTGGTTAACTATCTTCCTTCTGTTTACAGATTAAAATTATATACCTGTTTGTTTGAGACAGCAAATGGAAAAAAAATCTTTATTCTGAGAACTGTCAGTGTAGCCCTAAATTTACATGCTGTGTTGCCTAATACTGCCCAGAAATACTCACTTCTGAAACCGGTCACTTCTTCCCAGAACTGACCCAAGGGTCAAATCGAGCCTTGCATCTGAAGACTGAATAAACAGGCTTTGCATTCCTGCGTTCTTCTTAGGGAAAGGAAAATTGATTTTGTAGAGCCATTGCTGAAGCAGCAAAAATGCAGGTTATTATAAAAATGATCGCTTATTACGCTAAATGCCTATTTACAGGTTAAATGGAACCCCTGCATGGAGATAATTTTTCTAGCACAATTGTAAACTCTTGCAGACCCCTTTTACTTCCTCCTGCCCATTTTGGCAGATTCTGCTGGACAGAAGAACCACGGGAGGGTTTACTGCTCCTCTTCCAGAGGTGGAGATTAGACTCCTCACCTGCAGCAACTGTCTCTGGGGTTCTGCTCTTGCCTCCAGCTCTGGGTCGCTGGGCCTGGGAAATTAAACGTCTTTTCCTCACATTCCAGTTTTCTGTATAGAAAGGATGCAAATATTCACTTTTGTAAAGTAGCTGGGAGTCCTGACAGCAGGTAACTGGGTAACTCTTACAAGCTGCTACGGGAAACCCCCGACGGCTCATTGCGCCACACGCTTGGGGCTGCAGCGTGCTGCTGCCTGTCCTGGCTGTGGCTTATTCCCACGCCGTGTGCCTGCCGGGGAACTGCGAGGGAACCACCCTTTGGAGAAAGGGTTACATGCAATGGCTAGAGGAGTAAACCTAGGTGAGTTTCGTTGCCCGCAGTCTGGAGATAACCAGCCAGGGAAGACCTTGTCCTACTCCTAGGGCAGGAGAGGGTGAGGAACCCTGGGAGGATGCTTCTTTTCTGCGTGGATTCCTCAGACTGGTTTTGCACCTCACGCAGCCCCAATTTGGGGGTTTTTTTTGCCTCATCGCCTTTCTTTGACTAATTTCACCACTTGGCACTTCTTCCCAGAGGCGTGGCTCTGTGCCTCACTGATTTTTGGGAGGGGTGGATGGAGAGGGGGAACAACTGCTTCTTCCAGGAACGAAGCTCTGGGTGGGTGGTGTTCTTCTCAGGGCTCGCTGCCGTGGCCACCAGCCCTCCCACCGGCCGCAGGCTTTGGGAGCCCAACAGTCGCCAGCGCCGGCCTTGTCCTGAGCCCCGGAGCCGCACGGCACCGAGCTGGGAGCCCGGGGAGGAACCGGCACAGCTCGGGCTTTGGGCCTCTGCAATCACAGCAGACATTGATGTCAGTTCCTACCGCTCCTCTTTCGTACGTCTGTGTTGAGGCTTCTGGTTTTTTAGCCAAGAAGGTAAAATAATAATTTATTATTGATGATGGAAAGATTAACGTTTAAATTACGTTACATTAAGGGATTTGCGTGTATCTTGTGGCACACCGCCGTCTTATCTCTACGTGACTTCTGCAAGTCGCTTTATAGTACACGAGCTGCTGTTCCGTAAGCACTGTCATTTATTAAGTAGCTGCAATTACACTGGGCCGTAGTGCACCTGAATGACGTTTACTCACTTCTTGCAATGACGATCTTCCATGCCCTCAGCCCCAGACCTTGCGTTAAGCCTGTGGATGTCTGGGAATGGGTTTGGAGGAGTTACGGGAGGGAGGGCGGCGCTGGCGAGACGCGGCGGCGCGGAGCGTCCGCTCCGCGCCGCCGCGTCTCGCCAGCGCCGCCCTCCCGGCGCGACCTTTCCCCTCTCGCGCCGCTCCCGACCAATGGGCGGCCTCGGCCCCGCCTGTTCCGCCGGCGTGTCCGCGTGCGAGGGGCCGCTCGCGCCTCTTCCTCTCCGGCGGGGTCCGCGCAGCCCGAGCTCCGCCAGCTGAGGTGAGCCGAGCCCGCCCCTCTCTCCCTCCTCACGTCGCTACCGCCGGGCCGGGCTTGGGGGAGCCGCCGGGGGCCTGGGAGCCGCCGCGCCTCCGTCTGGCAGCGCGGGGCGGGGTGGGGGTGGTGTTTCTCCTCGGCCTTTTCGAGGCGGAGGCCTGGGCTCGGCCGCCGCGCTCTGCCGGCAGCGTCCCTCGCCGGGGTGGAGGGTGCGCGGCGGGACCCGGGGCTGTCGCGGGGCCTTCAGCGCGCCCTGCTCTGTGCTTTCAGATGCCCCCGAAAAAGGGAGGCGACGGGGTTAAATCGCACCCGATCATCGGAAGGTTTGGGACGTCCCTGAAGATCGGGATCGTCGGGCTGCCAAACGTTGGGTAGGTGCTGAGGAGAGCGCGGGGCTGGGGGCCGGCGGAGGGGCGGGCCGGGGCTCTCCGCCCTCCGGGTCTGCTTCCGCTGCAGGTAGAGCGACCTGACACAGTTTCTGGGTGAAGGTAAGTGCCCATAGATGCGTATAGGAGCTGAGGGGTACAACCGAAGTCTTTTTGCTGAGTGATAGACTTACAGCTTTAG
Organism: Gavia stellata; assembly: GCF_030936135.1. Classification (NCBI taxonomy): domain Eukaryota; kingdom Metazoa; phylum Chordata; class Aves; order Gaviiformes; family Gaviidae; genus Gavia; species Gavia stellata. The sequence goes on along the minus strand of NC_082601.1, from coordinate 24,806,406 downwards.
CTCGAGCTACTTACAGATGGAGCGGTGCAAAACACTCAGGTAGTGTGAGGCTGGTATGTACGAGCCTGGACATGACAATAGTGAAGAACTAAAAGAACAAAAAGTCTTAGCAACTGCTGAGTTTTATGAAATACTATGTCTTTTGCACTTCCTTACTTCCACTGTTGTGTACGTGTAGTGCATGTTTTTATGCAAATACATACATGCACATGCATACAAATTCCTTTTATGTTTTAAATTTTTGGAGAGGATGATGTGCCCAGGAAGGGGTTAACGATACCATAAGTGTCATTAGCAGTGAAGAGGACTTCTGTTCTTGAAACTTCTTCAGAGTTTGTAATGAAGAAAGTTGTGTAAGTTATAGTTTGGGACACATGATGGAAGATGAATCGTTCTCTGTCATGCTTCTCATCTGTAGTTGTTATGGCTCCTTGAAGGAGCTATACTTAAGGCACTTAAAAAGGATGATGAATTACCTGTAGAATATCTGTGTGGAACTATTGGTATTAATTTGTGTATCATATTTACTAAAAGAAGTTCTCAGCATTCTCAAACTTTATATCTTTAAAATAGAGGAAAAGTCTCTGAGCATGTCTCAGAACCATAGGTACTGCTTTCTTGTCTTCATTATCCTTTATTTTATTTTTCAGGATGTAGGTAAGTTGCACACCAGGAAGGAAATGATTAGCAGTAACATTGTATAACGTGTCAATGGAGAAAAATAGCATTTGCAATTATGTTACGATGTAACTTTTAGAGAAAATTGTGACGACTCTTGAGAGTGTTGGCTTTCAGATTATTTTTCCAATGGCTGAGAAGTTATGTGAAACTCAAAAAACAAAACCAAACCCAGAATATTTATGGTAGAAGATTCAGGAGTTCATTAAGACCCTTCTTTTAGCAATAACTCAAGAATTGCTCTCTTTTGGTTTAATAAATTCCAGCTAACAAAAAAATACGCTCTTTGGTTTGAGTGAAAATATTCTTTTTTCCCTGATACTACTTGCAGTTTTTTTCCATTGATGTTTAACAAGGATGAAAAAGGTAGAACTGTATCTTGGTATGCACAAAAGATTACTTGTAATTGATTAACTGATGGGGTTTGCTTTCTGTGCCCCTTTTTTCTCTTTTGATTGTTGACTTTTATTGCTTAGATACTGAAATTGTATTAATATGTAAATAAATCTGAAGAAACAAGACAGTTGTGGAAAGAGCTGATGAGTCTTGGCAAAACTAGTTCACTCAGAATAAGTTTCAAGCATCCTTACCGGTTTCTCACTTTGTGCTTGAGGAAAATGAGTAGTGGCCAGTAGAGCTGTGCTTTGCTTTTGACTTGAAATTTATTTGCAAACTGACATGTGCAATATAGTCACTTAGGGGAATTTTCAAGAGCAGGGAAGAGAGCCAAACATCGTTGGGTTTCAATGGGTCACTCCGTATGTGTATTTGAAAATGTCTTGTACTAGAATCAGGGCAATGGTCACTGTTGTTGAAGTAAAGGGAAACCAGTATTGTTTTTGGGTTGGAATAAGACCTGTTTCTATCCAGCCCTTTTAAATGCTTCTAATTTGAACTTCCTTAAGAATGTGTGTATTTCGTTTACAGGAAATCTACATTTTTCAATGTGTTAACAAAGAGTCAAGCGGCAGCAGAAAATTTTCCTTTCTGTACTATTGATCCAAATGAGAGTCGAGTACCTGTGCCAGATGACAGATTTGACTTCCTATGCCAGTATCACAAACCTCCAAGGTAACTCAAATTCTTAATCTTTTCTTTTAGTTAAGCAGCTGAAATAGTATTACTGAACCCAAAGTTTTCATAGAAGTTTAATGCAACTATAAAGTCTTTAACCAAGTTTTTACTGACATCTGTTTTAGAATGGGAAATTATGTATGTACCTGGATTATATCTTCCCCCCCGCGCCCCAACATGACCTTTGCGGTATGAGAATGAGAAATCTAGGAGCTGCTAGTCATTGCTCAGCACCATTTGGTGCTTGGTGTTCCTGTCTTTGAAGGTAGTGGTTCCCAGGTGTCTTGGAGGATCTTCTGAAGAGATTTGAAAAATGAACATTAGTAGACATACCTAATGTGTCATGAGGTTGCTCATTTGTAAAATTTCCACCCTGTGTTTTGTATCATTCAGAATATTGTATATGCTGCAGGTAGCCAAACAAATACCTATCAACATCCCTGTGCCCTCAGTCTTTTGACAGTAAGCTTTATGGGCAGCCTTTTTTCCCCTAACTCTTTCTCTCCTTTTTATAGGCTGTGCTGCTTATTACCTGGTATATTCAGGGATGTTCCTACAATAGGTCTCTTCTAATTGTTTCCTTATTCTACGAGTGTATTAATTTTGTCACATCAATGGTTTTTGCTATTGACTGTTTCTGTAATCTGCTCTGTATGTTCAGTGTGGGGACTGGATTTTTGCTTGAACAGCAAAACTTAAGGTGCTTTCAGAAAACAGAAACTTTAAAATAGACACCTGTGACTTGTTAATTTCAGTTTGCAGTTACTTGCAGAGGCATCTTGAATAAAGTGAGTGTACATAAATCATAGGGCAAATTAGCATGCGCGTCTGCTTTTGTTCAGCACTTGGGCCTCAGTTTTAGAGCCAGATCACACCCACAATTAAAAAAAGATTGATTAGTCACTGATCAAAAATCCATCTGTTAACTTAATTTTCAGGTCCAAACAAGTTGCTTCCATCTAATTCCTGTGTACTTCTTAAATACTGAAAAATGCATTGATATGGGGCTGTTTGTTTAGGTGGATTGTTATAACATGTTATCTTGTTTTTCCTGCTCAAGTGAGTATTAAGCATACTCTTTTACTGGATGGATCATAAAACAAAACTGCTGAATTGGAGACTAAACTTTCTGGATGTTGATTGTGCAGAGATAATGGTGTGGCTTTTAAGTTCTGTTGACAAATTTGTTCTAAATTGTAGTCTTACTGCTGCTTTGGCCACATCAATAATATTTTTTTTTTCTTCTCACTTAGCTATGACTGGCTACTTCTAAGTTAATAGTTGAAGTGACACAGAGGTTATTACCTCTTGCCTCATCCATCCCTCATCTATCTTTACACGGAGTGCTAAGATTATAAATACCTGTATGCGCGTTCTCCGACTTGCAAACTCTCTCTCTCTGGAAAAAAGTCACCCTTAAATATTAACGAAAATAGTATATTTACTGACTCTGTATTCAGTAAATGTACTAAATTGGGTAATAAGCTGGATGTAAATAGTAAATCAGCTTTCATTTGAATGGTCTTGACGTTTTTTTAGAGAGTGTTTGTTACTTAAAATCAATGGATATGGGGATTAGTGGGTAGTTACAGCTCCTGAGTTCACTTATGCTGCTTATGATTTTAATATTTCACTGTAACAGTAATAAAGCAGTGATAATTAGTGATAATTCAGTAGCACAGTAGACTGAGGTAACTCTTCTTGGGCTGTTTGTGCTTGTCTGCCTGAGACTAACTCGGGAAAAGAAGGCTATGGTCATGAAGATATACAACGGAATTGTGATTTAAATTCCGTAATTTATCTTGTATAGTCTTGATTTTGTTCTTCATCTTTATGTAATACATTCTGTGTTAATTTTCAGCTTGTTTGGATTAGTAGACATATAATCAATCTGTGCATGCAGAATGTTTTATAAACAGTGAGTTCTCTTTAAATGAGACTCTTGTCTAGCCTCAAGATTTTGTCTTTTAAAATCTAAAGCATTCAGGTTTTTATTTCCCATATGTTACACTTAGTCATCACATAACTGCAGTCATTGTTGGGAGGTGGGAAAAAAAAAAAAAAAGAGGACTTTGTCTTAACTAAAACAATGTATGACAGGCCAAAGTGATCTTTCCTTGATGCCTGCTGTGAGCGAGGGAAGGCAAAAGTGGGACCGGGCCGGGCTGGCAGTGGCTCTCTGTGATGCTGAGCTGAGATTGCTGCTGCTGCAGGGAGACTGACCCTATTGCTGACAATATTGCTGGTATGAGTTTGCGGCTCTTCTGTCATCAGAGGAAGAGTTAGGCTCTTCAGGTACCGTTTATTGCTTGAAGGTCCGTTTCTATCTCCAAAAGAAGAAAGCATCAGCTTGGATGGGACTGGTGTGCAGTTACTGGCTAGCCCATGCTGAAAGCTGACTGGTATTACTTAATTGGAAATGTAGATGTTTGTAAATGAAATCATGTAGGCAACGATTTAGAGACTATTACGTAAAGGTAAGTCTGGATTAAGGTACGCTGCCACTACTTACAACCTGTGCTTTTTTCTTTCTGCAGCGGTGGATGATGTATATGACTGTTTTACAATAAATAGGTTCAGTGATATAGACTGTACACAGAAGGTGGGCTCCAGGAAGTTCCAGTAAAAACTTCTATGTCGCTGCCAAATCGATTAGATGAGCAAATTTCCTTGAGCTTTAATGTTACTTATTGCTCGTTTTCTGGTGTGAATGAAATTGTGGGTATTGAAAAAGGAAGAGACCTTAATATATTAAAAATATTTCTGAATGCTTGTTAATTTAAGATCTTAGTTTATATTCTGTTACTAACTTATTTTATGTATTTAAACTACTTGTTTGTTTGTTTTAAATTTTATACAATATTCAGTGAAAACTCACATTTGTTACATTGTGCCAACATGTAGCTTTTTCAGAAAGGAAGAACTGTTGACTTTTTTTTTTTCCTTTTAACCCTGTTCCCCCAACAGAGGTACTTTCAGGCATGGTTTGACAGACTAATGATTGAATTATTTCCAGTTTAGGAATTGGAAAGAGAGTATTTGCTTTGGACTGATTCACTTCATCAGGAACTAAAGCAGAAAGGTGTATTTCTTCTCCTCCCCCCCCCCCCCCCCCTATGATTCTTAAGCAGCTAGCAGAGGATGAGATCTGCTAACTCTAAAATGAAAAAGAGATGTTCTTCATCTCAGCAGGTAGCTCCTGCCTTGAAAATGGGTACTTAGAAGCCAGAAACAGTTGACCTGTTAACTACAGTTAATATTTTAATGCAACATTTTGTGTTTAGAAGTGATGGGTTTCTTACACAAGAAAAGAACTGTGTGTGTAGCACTTCTAAAGCAATTTTAGTAACTTAGTAAAAGCCTTAATAAAGCTACTCTCGTGCATTTTTTGTTCTAAATTTCATTAAGATGCTGCTTAATCACCTTAAGTCTAAAAATATTTTTTTAGTGCAAGTATGTCAAACTGATGTCACTTGGACAAGCAATTTGTGTCATAACTCACAAATATCTTGAAAGCCTCTGAGTATATATACCCACCAGGCTTAGCCTGTATGGTCCTGCCTGCTGCCGCAGCTGTAGTGTACTGTGCCTGACCACGCGATGTGTCTCAGTGGTGGCATTTGATTCAAGCCTCAAGTGATTGTGAGTGAGGGGGTGGAAGAAACTGCTATTTCCTCTTTTTTTTTTTATTTTGTGCCCCAAATAATCTCCCCACTGCAGTTATTTTTATTCTTTCTTCTTTACTTTGAAATATATGATTAACTAAAAGAAATACTCAGGTAGAAGCAATGTAAGCCTAAGCTGTGTTTTAACTGTAAATAGTTAAAACTGAAGGACTGTATTGGCTGATAGCAATCAACCTGTGTGAAAACTTTAATAAAAAACGTGATTTAAAAGTCTATGTTTCTGCTTCCTCCTCTGGTTAAAATCAAATGAGATTATAAGCAGGGATGAATAAAATGTAAGTAGTTTTGTTCATCCTTTTCTCAAGTTATCAGTATTCATTTAATTCCTTGTTTGCACCTGTAAGCGGGTGTGTTACCTTCCACATACATGTTTACAAAACACAATGCTTACTGCAACAACAGACATTTCTATTTCACTTAGACTGCTTTTAATCTATCTTGGATGTCCTTTTCAAACTTAAATTTTAAGGCAATCCTGGTTATCTCGCAGGAGGCTAATACGTAAAGTGCAACTACTCCTCTTCAGCTCTAGCACTGTCCAGTGTACTTCAGGATCTCTGTCCTTTTTGTCAGCAAATGGCTTTGGTTTGTTCTGTTGCATTGTAGATTGTTAAAATTAATGCATTCAGATCTTTAGTGCTCAAGCACTAAGTTACTGAACTAAATCTGAGTAATTTCCATTCTTGTCTAGGTCATGAAAGTCCTGTGCAATATTAAATAAAAGTTCTATTGAACTTACTGTAGGATAGCATACTCAGATACTTGATGAAATTTTGAAGTCAAAATTATGTAATGAGTTGGTGGAAAGTACTACTTAGAAACCAGATAAGCAGTGGGACTTTTTGAATGACATTATGTGGGACTTACTCTAGGTTTAAAAAGAGCATTTATGTAAATGAAAACCACCTGTAATTCCAGAGTGAAACACAAATATCTTAGCTGGATGTAACTCTGGCATATCAGCATTTGTAAGAGAATCCCATTTTTTACAGGAAACAACTGAAAACTGGCAAGTACATCCTGTTGTTAATGTGCTTCTTCCTTTGGTGTTACTGAGTTTGCCTGCTCTTCAGTTAGTTCTGAGCCTGTGTGAATCAACTTGGCTGTGATGCTTGTTCAAGCATTGCAAAGGAATAATTTGCCAGCAGTGAATGAAAGACCTGAAGTAGTGGTGACTTGAGCCATCTTTTCTGCCTGGTGGGAGAAGGCAAAATTTAATTCATTGTATTTTATTGGTGTAATAACTAACTGAATAGTTTGAGAATGCAGGCATTTGATATACATGGGACATTGAGTATGTGTCTTACTCCACATTGAATCTTTTACCTTTTTATAATTCATGTAAGTGAAATTTAATTAGCAGATTTTTCACTTCAGGTTCATGTGCTATTAGGTTCAAGTCTTGTTTGTCAGTACCATGGATAAAATACTATTAATGAAACTGTTCTTGCATAGAAATGACCAGAGTTCATCTGCAGTACCTAGTTCTTCAGAAGCAGATTCCTTTAATTACCCTGTGAGATATTTTGCTTACATTGGTCAAAACCGCTTGCAAGATTGACTGCAGAAGTTGTAATAGGCAGTATAGTCTCCTGGAAGAAGGCGGGACTGTGAACTGTTCTTTTCTGTTTGGAAACGAGCCAAAAAGAGCATGCAGGGCAGACTGAGAGTTGAATGGCTTTCTAAGAAGTTGTCAAAATATACATGTTCTCCTTTTATGTTGCAACTTTTACTTCAGGTAATTTGTGAACTCTTAACGGATGACTCCTACTTAGGTTATATGAATTTTTGGGAAGGAAGAAGCGTTTCCCTTTTCTAACAGGTTTCAAGTAACAGCTTTTAAAGGAAGAAGAGCCTGTGCTGGAACCAGGAGATGAGTAGCACATTTGGCTTTACCAAGGAGAAAAGGGGAGCTGGACATTTTACCTTATTACTGAAGAATCTGGCCTTTTTGGTATGTGGGACCTAGGATCAGATAGGGTTTGAGTTGAGAGAAGTTTCTTGAACTATTCAAGAAATCAATAAAATGCTACTGTGTTATGAGGGTTATCAGGCAGGCTTACTGGAAAATATCTGCATTTTGAACTTGGTTGAAGCTGTCATGTGGCTTTCCGGGTCTCCTGGTGGATGTGAGATTTCAGTAAACTGTAGTAAATGCTGCAGAGAATTATTGGGGTGTTGTTTTCATTGGAGAAGAGAGATTGTGGAAATGTAGAAGACTAAAAACTGAGGGAGAGGAGCAGCATTTTGGTTATGAAGTTTCAATCTAAGTCGGAGTTTCAGGTGTATGCTGCCTGCAAGGTTTCTCAACTAAACAATTACTTGGGGAAACTTCGAAAAATAAATCTATGCTTCTTCCCCTCAAATCCTGGAAAAAAATATATGCACAACAAATTGCAGATATTGTATGTATGTGCATTTTAAAAGAAGAAAAGGTAACTAGTTGCATTGGACTGTTCAGTACTCCTGTACTGAACAAACAGATCAGGTAAAGAAACTCCTCTTGCCTGTTTAAATAACTGTTTTGGATGGAAGTTTGAAGCAAAGTTGGTGAGAAATAGGCCTCCTTCCCTGCAAAATGTGTAACCCTATGGATGCATAAGTCTCTTATTCCTGAATAAATAACCCTAACCACTACAAAACTGTGCTTTCTTTGGCCCAGTGAGTCTTGTGCTCTTTGTTGCACAGTAGTTTGTTCAGTGAAGGTAGTATGCTAACACAAAACCACTGTTGCTGTATTTCTAAGTGAGGTAAAGAATCCTTGCTCAAGGATTATACCTATGCTTAAAATATAGAGATACTTCTGGATTTGGTAATCTGTTTCATATTATAAATTCCTGTGACATGCTTTATGGTAGATTGGTGTTGCACTGATTTGTACAAATGTTCAGTTGATGCCACCTGTTCCTGATGATCATTTGAGGCTCAGTGACATTATGCTAATGCTGACTAACGAATCTTAAGAAATGGAAATTAATCTGTTTAGAGGAGGGGAAAAAAAAGAACAATCCAGTTAAGTCTTCTACCTTTACAAAGAACCAAACCACATTGGGATATATGGTACTTTTCCCCCATTCTTTGTTTTCTGTTTGTTTAGTTTCATTATGTTTACTCTTTGCCCTTCAGAGCACAGGCAAGTGTGTCTAGTTTGTGCCTTTTTCTGCTTTTCTCTGTATTCATCTTTCTATCATAAAACAGAGATTTAGGCTTAGGAAAGGGGCTGCCAAGAATGGGGATGGTTTTATTTTGCTTGGAATGTTAGCTTTGTGGTACCCAAGGTGAAGGTGAGGAAACATCCTGGAAACCCGGATACTCCTCTTCAAAGGTTTCTTGCTCCTATTAGTCAATTGTGAAATAAATGTGCTGGGATTTTCTTTCCATTGTCTAGCAAATGCGGTTGATTCTGGTGATAGAGTGGTCATCTGCATATGAAGGTATCTGTCTTGCTCTAATGTGGCATCTTTGTAGTGAAAGTGTGAATTCTTCTGATGGCTGGCCAGGAAGTTAATCCTACCAGAATGATGAGAGGGGAGCATAGATGAGAACGTTTCTAACACCACCTTTGTTTTTTTTAAAACACAGTTTAAAATGACAATGGAGAAGTGCTTTAAAGAGTGGCATTTTTCTACCTTGCTGTTGACTTAGTTATGTGTCAAAAAGCAAGGAATTATAACAATTCTGACTGGGAATTGCTGCTGTTTCTTCTGAGGTATGTATTAGCTCTGAGGTTCTGTCAGGCAAAAGGAGTTACTGGGTTAATGTTTTAATAGAGTTACTGGTTTCTGTCTTCTGTCACTTCTGTCTAATGGAGTGTGCATTACTCTTGGTAGTGTGTTAAACTTAAGGATTTGCTGTTTCCATTTGAGTTTGTGTACTGGTAGTTAAAAAAAAGGATAGTTTGCTAAGAAGACTATACTGGGACAAAAATGTGACACTTTCAAAGTTTGTTTACTTCAGAATGTACTTATATTCATGTTCTTTCTACTGCATTCAACAGCATTAACTTGCAGTACACAACAGCTGTCTTCCCAAGGATGGGTCCTTCTTTTCATGGTCCTTGTGAAGTTTAAAGCTAAAAGTCAACATATTGTGTACCTGAATTCAAGTGACTCCTGCTACATTGTAAATATTTTCTTGAATATTTTTTAAACTCACCCTTCTGGGTATTGTGTTCTATTCATGCTTGTTTCTAAGCGCATCACAAAGGTACTAATGACATGAAACTTGTCATTAAGTTCCTAATTTATTACACCTGACAGGTTTAAGTGGTACTTTGAACTTCACCTTGGTAAAGAAAAAGATTTTGTCCAGATCTTGTATTGTGAAACCAGTTTACTTGAAAGAAATATTTTTTCTTGGGAAGTGTTAGAAAAAGATCAAAACCAGGATAAGATCTTTTGCTTTTAGGTCACCACACTTCCAGAAATATTGATGTTGCATACTAAGACAGACTCTAATGGATCATCTCTTCCCACATTACGGAGTTCATTTCAAGTCAGGCAGCGCATCTGCTAATATTAAACTATGTGTTGTGTTATTTGCAGTCAAATGGAAGTGGGATAGCACTAAAAAAAAAAGTTGGAAACTTGTTTTGTTCTCTGTAAGTCCATTGCTCTGAGCAGAGACAATGATCCATAGATTTCCATAACTACAGCTTTTTCTGTCTGGGCCATAGCTGCCATGCCAGGCATCGGGATAAGAAGAGAAGGGTGGTTTTCTGACGGTAATGGAGTTTTCTGCTGTTACAGATTTGACAGCTGTCATGCTGTCAAATATTTCAATATTTGAAAAAACAAATATATTTATCAGCAAGATGTCACACTAATAAAAATAGAGCTCAGTTTGGGTTGTGGACAATAAATACTTCAGAAGTGTAATGCCGTTCAGAGAAGGTTTCTGTATAGGGTTGGCTAGGACGCCACTGGCTAGGTCATCGTTAGCACTCATTCACACCTATGTGGTTGCCTACATCTTTGAGCAGCACTGCAATGGTAGATCTTTGGGAAAGACATCTTAAGGTATATCACAGAATTTATATCTTTAGATTTGAATCTCATGCTGAAGAACACTCACCGTAAAAGAAAGCTTTTCACCGCTTTACAGATTGGCACTGTATGCTCACGCAGCATAGCATAAATCACACGCTTCTCTCACCGTTGTTATTAAAGCTATGGATTTGGGTGTTTTCCGTTATACTTACTGTCAGTAAAATAGTGAACTGTTATATTAATCTTAGCAGAGTGCTAATGAAATATAATGGTGATAATTTAAAGCATTTGATGGAAATTAAGTAGTGTTCCAGTTATTTATTTTGAAGTCATCAAGTTGGAGATCTTGATGACTGTGGTGTGCGGTTTCTGGTCTTTTGCAAGTCAGGAATTTGCAGTATTTCAGCATGGTTCTGTCTCTGCCACTGTTTATGATGGTGTTGTCATTCTCACAGACCATATGAAGGTGCTTTTAGTCAACGCCTTATCACAAATTTTTAGGTTTTTTTTTCTGACTCAGCTGGATTTTGAGAAGTGATTTGGTTTAGAATATACCTGAAAAGATTAATGCCCATTAAGTTATTTGCTCATTTGAAAACAACTTGAGAATCTGCAGAGGATAAAGGCTTGCAGTTTATAAATTGCCATATGCATTTCCCATAGCTCTAAAAGCTTTTTTCCATTTTTTCTAAGCTAATTTGAACTTCATGACTATTCTGTTGTTGCTATGCAATATGTTGTGTAGATACGTTTGCTAACCCTTTGCCGTTAACTATGGTGGAAAACATCACAGCTGTTTACATTATAATGCTAGCTTCATCTTAACTTGTTTTCTACTTGCTTTCAAATCGTTTGCACAATCCTAATTGCTGATAGTTTTAACCACCACTGTATTAAAAAAAAAAAAAGCCCTTGTCTTCTGAGAAAGTTGCTTAACGTACTGAACTAAATGGTAACCTTAGATGTGTGTGATAGCGGAGTGCAATGCCCATTTATGTGTCTCATTCCTTTGGTACTATGAAAACTGCTCATTGCAGATGACTGACTTCATGCCTCAGTGTTCCAGGCCTGGTTGATTATTCATATAGTTGTCAGTATGATTCCACACTTAGAAACTAGTTTACTTCATTTCATGTGACTAATGACAGAGGAATTAAAAAATGTTTGATGTTTTACATGGGAGGGCGGAGTCTTGTCCTTGCACGTCCATTGCACGTTAAGGACAAAAGCTACTGTCATGTAAGACTTGTTCTAGAAAAAAGAAATGTTGGATTTTCATGTTCTGAATTTATTTCTGTGCCAAAAGTTTTGGCTAATATGCTTCAGTAATGAAACTTTAACTTTTATATTTCAGCAAAATTCCAGCCTTTCTGAATGTGGTGGATATTGCTGGCCTTGTGAAAGGAGCCCACACTGGTCAAGGCTTAGGAAATTCCTTCTTGTCTCATATTAACGCCTGTGATGGGATCTTTCATCTGATGCGTATGTAAACTTATTTATGTGTTCTCCCTATAGCTTAAGGGCAGCATTGTTGTACTGTAATTAAGAACTATGGAACAAATATCCGTCACAATTGTTAACCTTTACCATTCAATTCAAAGTCATCAGGTTTTGGGATTTTCCAACCAAGAAAATCCCCGTCCTCTGCTGTATAACAGGTACGTCTGTCTTCATTGGCATTGTGCTGAAGACTTAAAAAGGAACTGTCTGCAGTAATGGTTTGTGGTTTTCTTTTGCCAGCAGTGCATGGCAGTTGATTTGTTTACTTTTATAAAGGAGGAGTGGAATGTGATAATAAAATGCTGAAATGGAAGTAGAAAATTAAAATACGGAGTTAGTAGCAGACTCTGGGATTCTGTTCCTCACAGGGCAAGCCTCACTTCTTTCCTTTTCTTGATTTCTGTGTGACTTATATTGAGTCTTGAACACACCCCTCACCCCCATCTCTGTGAATTCTGAACATTTCTCAATTAGACCAAGGGCTTTGATTCTCTCTTTCATCACTTATTATCACAATACAGAACTGGCCTTCAGAATATTAACAGCACTTACAAACTTGGTACTTAAAAGCTTGTTGAAAGTGTATGTTGGTTTGCAGTACACTTTGAGTGCTGAAAAAGGCTTTGGGTCTGAAAAGATTGAGCTTTATAATGTTAGTGCAGATTTGAGGAAACTGGATACCTTTGTTGCTGTCTTTTGGTTGGCCATTATTATACAGTGAGTGATGAAACAATAGAACAAAATAAAAAAATTAGAAATACTTTTTATTTGGTGATTGGAGCAAAAATTTTTTTGGTGGGCAGAGTACATCTAAAACAAAACTCAAAGGCATGGAATATTACTATCTTATAGTACTGATTTAGATGCTTAGAATCCTTGTTTCCATGAGCTTGTTTTTTGAAGCATATTTATACAGAGCAGTGAACTGATGTGCCTCTACAGTCTGCTTGCTTGGTGAATAGGTAAATAGGCTACCGCAGTCAAATGCAGTTTATCATGCATCAAGAATTACCTAGGCACTGATTTGGCGCAGAGTGCTGGTACTGTGTTTTCAGTTGAGTGAGATGAACTTTGTGGGGAAAGGTATTATGTTCTTGGGCTTATACTGTTGAAAAACAGGACATGCTTTTGGGAACATTGGCCTTTTTTAAGGTTGTCTAGTACCTGGAAGCCATCTATAACTGTTTGTGGAGCATTATTTCTCCTTTGAAAACTTGGCCTTATCTATATTTTATATCCAGTACTATTATTGTCTGTTAAAGTTGTTTGACGCATACTTTCAGTAGAGTAGAAAACTATGGGCTATTGATCGTAGCTAAGCAGTTAATAATATTTAAAACTAAGACATTTTGAAAAGGTGAGGACAGATCCTTACTGGGTAGGGTGAAGTAAGTCTTTTGAACTTGTGCATCATTTTAGGAAATAGTTTGATATCTGAAGGCTGTATATTTTTATATCTGAAGGCGGTATATTTTAAATATTTGTAACTACCCAACAACCATTGCTACAGTATCCTCAGAAAAAGGGGGGATCAGTTTCCCCAAATCCATTGCTATCCTGGGATTGTAATTACTGTTTTGCCTGGTGTCAACTGAGAAGCGATATACTTGCTGTTTTGATACTTGTATCACAAATGCTTGTTAAGGAACAGATTGACAGAATAGCCAGTGGAGGGGATGCTTTTTAATCTATATGTTGAATAATCCTAAGCATTTGTTTCAGGTAGCTATTATAAGGGTTAACAACATTTGTGTTTTTCTTTGGGGATTGAAAGAGGAATGAGACTATTGTGGGTTTTTAAACCATTTGGATACTTAATTTGTATTAACATCTATTTCTTCTAATCTAGTCTTGCATTTACTTGTTACATATTTCAGTTTCTTTCAAGGTTTCTGAAATGTAGTGGTTATGAAATGATTGTTGCTGTTTTTCTTTGGGAGCATAAAAGATAATGGAATCACTTTTTAAATAGCACTTTTTCCTTTTTTCTTTTTAAAATCTTAACCCTGCCTCTTATGCTACTCTTGCTAGATGTTTTAGCTAGAATGCAACCTAGTGATGAACTGAAGCAGAAATTCTGTGTCTTGATTGCCCAATAAACACAAAGCTCTTTCAAAATATTACTTAGGGATAATAATAATAAGCTAATGCAGAATTTTGTAGTTGAGAGATATAAACCTACCTTTTTTTCCCTGCAAAGTGCATATTAGTTCTACTTTCCTTTCCCTGCAGTAGTATAAAAATGAAGATTGGCACTAAAAGCTAGTAATAGCCCCCTAGTAAATTAAAAAAAATAAATAAATCTACTGGTTACACAGCACAAACTCTAGGTAAAACCCGTAACTCACTGAAGTTTTCAACATACCATGCCAACTTATGAAAATGTATAAACCTTTTTTTATATGCTGTAATGTTTTTACACCCACCCACCTGTCAAAATTATTTCCAATCTAAAAATTCCTTTTTATGAGTCTGTGGCATACCTGGAGTTTGCATGGTTTCTATCAGATTACAGAAACTACCTAAACTGTTTTTGTAAATCCTTAAAGTGTGTCTTTAGGAACCAGTGCCCTGAGCCCGGCCATCGGTTTTCAGCTTGGCAGGTAGGCACTGAATCTCTGCAGTTGTGTAGAAGCTGACTTAAAAGGAACCCAGACAAGTTGCTCCTATTAAAGGGGAATAGGTAGTGGACTGGAGGGTGAGGCTTTGTATGCCAGCAAGCTGGAAAGGAGGTGTTGCTGAAGATGAAGAGAAGATGAGAATAAAATCTTAAGAAGAGATGCAGTAGGAAGTGATCTGGGGACCATGCTTTTTCAAAGCATGTAGTATTTAGCGTTTGTTTTTACTCAGGTTTTGAGTTGATCTGGAACAAATTTTCACCTTTGAGCACTGAAACCGTTGCTCCCTGTCTTTATACTGTTGTAGTATGCACTACTGCTGCCCATGTTAATGGCTAGCATGCAAAGCAGAGCCCTTCGGAGAATTGGTCTTTTCTTATTTCTGAATGGCAGGCAGAAAGTCAGAAGCAGGTCATTGTGGGGTTTGTGCTGCAGACTTTGGTCTGCATGCCTGAGTATATTGAAGAAAGGCTTGTTAGGTTTTGACTAAGCTTGGTTCAGTTCAAAAACTATTTTTGCAAAAAGCAGTTTGAGAATTAACTTACTCACGTTGTATTAATTAAGGTAATGATAGGCTAGGAATGGAGAGCTTTTGTTGCGTACGATGAGACAAACTTTGGGAATCTCACTGAACGTATATTATAGTCCTAGGCTAAAGGTTTTGATCCTGTTTTCTTTATTCATTGAGAATGTGTTGAACTGTGTTTTCTTTATGACAAAAGGTTTGTTTGTGTGTTGTTTTTTTTTTCCTGTGCCATAACAGAATTCACTGTTGTTACCTCTTTGTGTTATTAGATGGTTTTTGAAGAAGGTTGTTGCCTATCAGTTTATCCACCACAGGGCACATAGGTGAGCTGCAGCTGTAGTACTCTCAAAGTAATTATAACTACATTTCAGTTGGAACTGTGGAAGTTCTGTGTGGTGGTTATTTCTTACATCACATAAAGGTGAGGAGAAATGAGATTTATTTCTGTCTGGCTAATTCTCTACTTTCCTTACTTCATTTAAAAAAGGAAAGTACCCCCAACTTGAAATGGTTATGGATTTCAGCCTTCAAATTTCCATATCCTAGATACACTGTTACTTTCCGTGGGAGACACAGTGTTCACTAAATAAATGAAAACATTGTTTTTTATGTCTAGGGTATATTTTAATATATCTAAAGAAACAGCAACATGTGTGAGAACAGCATGTGGTAGGGTGGGTAATAGGACAAGTAAAAGGAGAGGTAAGTTTTGTGTTGAGCACCATTGTATTTTTGTACATGATTAGTAACACTATGAAGTAGATTCTCTTAGCTCGGCAAACAAGGTGAATAAGTTTTCCTATACAGAATAGAGCAATACATTCTTGGGTTTTGATACTTCCTATATATTTTTTTTCCTATTGAAGTGCACAAACTGAAAATTAATTACTGATATTTAAAATAAACCATTTGCTCTCAATACACTTAAAAAAAATTATTTCAGAGGTTATCCCAGTTTCTTAGGGATAGGGGTGTATTTTATTTTTGGCCAAATCCAATTATGAAAACCTCAAACAGATATACTTGCTTACTTATTGGCTGAGTGAATGGGGAATTTAATTTTAAAACTCTCTTCTGTCCTGTGCAGGGGTGTCTACAGCATTAGTACCATAGTAACCTGACACATGCTTTAAAGTAGTTACAGCTTTGTTCGTCTTCCAGGTTTCACTGTTTAATTTGAAACATTTCTGACAGTTCTATTTTCCATGTTTCAGGCGTATTATGGTTTTAACTGAGGCAGCAATGTTTTCGTGGTGGCAGAAGGCAGGATGTTTGAAGATTGTAATAGTGTTTCTTCCCAAGTTGCACAGCTTTAACCACCTTTCAACTTTTATGGCAGATCAGTCACAAGTACTTGTAGAAAATTACTTTCTTTGTATGGTGGACTAAAAATGGCAACCTTGTTGCAAGTGTAAATTTACAAATTACTCTTAAATAATGCTTCAGTGAAGAAAATGGTAGATGTCAGTATTTAGTCCCTGCTACAGCTTTGTTGAGTTTTTGAATGTACTGGATGTTAAACAGCCAGAGCTCTTCATGTTTTTGAGTTTCTCTTCCCACTGATATCCCGCAGTCCTAGTGTTCTAGAAAATACGTTCCACGTTTTTCTCTTATTTTTAGTTTCTTTAATGAAATCCAGTCTTTCTCTTCAAAGTTACAGAAATTGGATGGAAGTTTGTCTGTAAAAGTACTTGCTACCAAATGCTCCTTTTTAATAAATAAAAAAACTTAGGGTTCAATGCCCAGTGCTTGAAGTAGGGCAGGCAACATTGGCTTTTGTGGAAGAACTTGAGAGCTCACCTGTGTGCCATTGCCTGGTCTTCCAGTCCTGCAGAGGAACGTGTGAGCCGCCTGCCGTAACACAGTGCTGGAGGAGCGCAGGCAGGTAGGGGTGGGGAGCTCCTGCTTTGCTCCTCTGCCTGGAAGTGCTCTGACTCCATAGCAAAGGAGCTGTAGCTGTCTTTTAGGGGCAGGATGGGGAGTTTGGTAACTGATAATCCATGAAATGTGATTCTTTGTCAAGAGTGAAAGAACCATGAAGCTAGGTAAACATCCCCTGCGGTCTTATAGAAGTGACTGGTGTCACCAATGTGAATTAGTTCCTAAAAAGCTTTAATTGCTTTTACTCCAGTTTTATGTCTGTTATAACTGGAAATGTTTAGTACACCCCCTGGTTCTTCCTCCTTCTGGGTTTTAGGTAACTTTTAAACCAATTTGCCATCATTTAAATCTTGGATAGATAGGAATCATGTGAGCTGAGCGTAGTTTATTCTTGTTTGAGATAAACACTGATCAAAACTGAGTTTGACGATATTCATATTATTTTTTCTCAGCATTTAAAATCAACTTGACTTAGTTTTATTTTTTATCATCATGAGGGTTATTTGGAACGCGCAGTAATGCTGCCAGTGTTTTGATTTGCCTGTAAAAATAAAAGTGGTGATAACAAAGTTATTTAACTGAATAAGATGCATCCTCTGTTCTGACTTAATTTTTTGACTTTCTATAAAAATGTGTGTATTTTCTGTATAAAGATGCTAATCTTTCTGTAGCTTTTATGTACTTGAGGCACTATGCATTTTTTCCCCCCCTCATGTTTTCTAAGAAGAAATCATACCTGCTGATTGCTGCTCTTGGAAGCTGACTGCTACAGAAAGGAGGCATATGATGATATCACTTAGCCACACTCCACTGCACTAGCATTTCAGTGAACAAAGTATAAGTCACAACTCATCCCTTCAGCATGTGTATTCTGTGCATTGGGAATCATAGTGGCTCTGTTTATGCAGCTGTAGCTTGGCTGTGTCACTTCTAATATCTGAAACTGGTTTTTCATCTTCATAATGTGTCAAAATTCACCTCGAAATGATGTAAACATAGCTAACAAAATTTTACTGTCTTCAACATATTTTGTTTCAATTTTTTGAGATGCTTTGTTTTTGTTTTGTATTACTAAATGTAGTTGCCACCTGTTGAAAATGTTAGGGTTCCTCCTTTACAAATACAAACCTTTCACTGCTAAGTTACCAAAGTTTGAAAGTAGTTTGTACATATCAAGCTTGTTAGTGTTACACAATCAAGATGCGTTTGTGTGCTATTGAGTAGATAATAGTTCTTACTGAGATTTTATCTTCCTTCTTATTTGTTGTCAGAGTAACTAATTTAATGTTTAATAAAATATTTGGAGTAGCTTACAGTTCAGCTGAACTTTCAGTTAGCTTTCAGTGACTTCTCCGTATTAAAACCAAAAATTGTGAAAGCTTTCAAATTAAAGTGTGAGACTGTGTGAAACGCTCTATTGTATTAACTAATGCTTGTGTTAAGGCTTTGCATAGGAGATTTTTTGATCACAAAGTTGTGAAAATGGCATTCCTCTACCCCTTTTAGCAAATATTTTTGTATTAGCAAGACTATTTTTGCATTGTATATTGTAATTGCAGAATATCAGGTCACAAAAAACCCCAAACAACCCAGGGTAATTAATCTTAGGCCATGTGTTATCTGTCTTTGAATTTTACCTCTCAGCATTCAGATACTAAGCCCACCACCTTGAAAGGGAAGGGAAGCTAATAACGATATTCCCAGAGATGCATACAAATTTGCTTATCAATAGTTTTTCCTCATATAAAAAGAAAATGCTTTTGCTGCAGGAGAGGAGGATTTTTCAGAGGCTGTTTAGCTTTGTTTTACTTCAGACATTTTGTTTGTGTAGCTGATACGAGCAGAAGCAGTAGAGTACTAGATTTCTCCCTCTTCCTTACAGCATTTGTGTACCTGCAAGCAGAAACAGAATGCACATGTAACGACCACTAGCTGAATCTAGTAAGGCCTTTGGAACCCTCTTGATACTGTACCACATTCTGTGTGGTAATGAACAAGACTGGGGAAAGTGCCTTCTGAAAATAAGTGAAGCTACCTTTTGAAGCAAACAACAATGATGTATAGAGGAATTCTATATGCATACAAGTCGTCTTTCTCCTTTTAAATAATGAGAAGCAGCCAAAAGGATGCACATTTGAATAAAGCTTTTTTTTTTACTTCAGGGCACAGAAGTCAGTTTGAGGCAAACTCCCCACCCCCAAAATGCCCAATAAAAAAGGGATTGGAAGAGGCAATGAGCCATGGAAGACTGATTTTCAAGAAGTGCTGCCTTGACAAAAGATTTGTTGCAGGGAAACACATGCAGTTGTCATTAGTGTTATGTACTAACCTTAAGCCATCTTGGAGAGCTAGTGCTGTCTAGTGTGGTTGGATTTTTCTCTCTGGATCCAAGGATTGGAAGCACAGCAGTCTTTTTGCTCAGAAAAGGTGTTGTAGAGAGAAGAAACATTCATACAGATGTATGCTCAAAGAAGCTCCTTGAGAAATAACCACGTAGGATTGGAGTAAAGCATTTGTGCAGCATCCAGCAGCAGAGACAGTGGTTGTAAGTGAAATTGGGAGTAGATTAGGGGCAAGACCAGGCATCCCATTGTGTGGTACAATGGCTGTTATCTTTCTCATGTGCCTACTCTTCAATATAGTGATATGGGAAGAGGCCCCAGGATGAAGGCTGATACTGCAAAGCAGTTGTCTGTTGATGTAGTCTACTTTGCAGCAGCATCTGAAGAGCAGAAGAGAACCTTGTGTGTGTTTTGGATAGTAGTACATTATTGACCAAGATGTTGGTAGTGGAATTAAAGGACCAGGTTGGAATCCTTGTGAATCTTCTGACATGCAGCTTCAACTAGTGCTACCACGAAACCTAAATCTGTGAGAGGGAGACATTTTGTACACCCGCGCCCCGTTCAACAGATCAGTGTCAGTGCAGGATCAACTAGCTTAGTTTGGCCAGCTGTGGAAAACTTTTAACTACTCAGATTTTTCACTTAGGCAAATAAGATAAATAGAGGAAGGACAATAACCTCCTAAGCTAAACTATTTCAGAAGAATTTTGCAAGACCTATTGTTGTTCTTACTTGAGCATAACATTAGTGTCTCTTGAGATCTAGGAAGTCATACTGTAAAATCACCCTCATGTCCTGTTTTATTGCTGGTGTTTCTTTCCTTTTGGTGTGCATATATGAACAAAACGTACAAGTTTGTACCTCAAAACTGTTTGCAGTATGCTCTTTGCAGCTTTGTCTCCCACAGAGGAGTGGATTTATTTTCCTGGGCACATGGGTGCAGATTGTGGAAATGCTGCTGGTAAATTGTCAGCACTCTAGTGAGTTATCCTTTGTCTTTATTGAACAGTAAATTACATCGCCAGGCTGAGTGAAAGTGATACCTGAGCTTTAATCCATATTCCTCTAAGGTCAGGTGACTACAGTTTAAAGCACAAATAAACTCAGGTAAGGGTTTAAATAGGCTTTATTCTTAAATTTGTCACAAGTAATTGTTATTCTGAGAGCTGAATAAGCCTCCCCAAATGTACGGGTATGAGGAGCAAAAATTTATACGTTTCAGGGTGGTATCATTTTAATCCCTGAAAATTGAATAAATGTCTCTCAAGGATATACTTTACTTCTTCAGAAAGAGTAAGATGAGAGCTGTGAATGTTCAAACGTCTTTATTACTAATCAAAACCTCCAAATTTTGTTTTACATTGAGGTTGCCTTGTGATGTCACAACTTGAATTTTTACATTGAGGTTGCCTCTTGATGTCACAAGTCGAATTTTGATTGTACACTACCTAAGAGGTTTCTTTTCAGTCTCAAATATTCTAAAGTCTGTAATTTTAGTTAATTACTTATGCTCATTGGGAAGGAAAATTATTGTTCTTGCATTATTCTTTAGTGTTTATTGTAGTTTGATAATGCTAGAATTCTAAGTCTGATGCTAATTGAAGTTACAATGGATTTTGGAGCCCACTTTGTCATACATCTTAGAGAGGCACAGGATATTAGCCTATGTCCAATTTCTTTTTCTTATCAGAACAGATCAAAACATAAAATTTCGTGTCTAAAGGCCACCACCCTTGCTAGAGTAGCAGCATCTAATGCCATTCTATTTATAGATGGTACTTGTTAAGTTTCCTCAGCAGGGACTTAAAGCTATGACCTCGTAGGCCAGAAACAGGAGAGCTACCTACTGAGCTACAAGGGCAATGTCTCAATTCTAAAGAAAACACAGAAAATTTCTAATATACTGTACTGTGAGTCATAAAGTACTTGACCAGTAAACCCCCCCCCTCCCCTGAGAATAAAGACCAGGCAGGTTATCTTTACTGAGTCATTGCTATCATTTGACCTGCAACTACTTTTATTATAGTTCTGTGTGTCATATGGCAGTGTATAATTCCTATTTAGGCAATACAGATGAGACTTAAGTTTTTCTCTGTAATACTTTAAAGAAATTATCAGGATGTGTATCAGGATGTGATAGTGTTGGAGGGTGTTCAGGTGACTATTTTTGAAACATGTTTACCTGTTTGAGTGGGTTTCTTTACTGAGGGTGTAGGGTATCCTGGCTTTAAGACAGTGATAGTTTAATACTTCAAAAGTAATTTCTTCTTTGCTATACCATGGACTTTCTTGAAAGCTTGAAGGGAAAAATACTGCAGGTTTTTTTTTTTTTTCCTGGTTGTAATATGAAACGTGAAAGCCTGTTTTCCTTTGGTTGGAGGAAGACTACCTCAGAAAAGGTAAAATCAACAATTCTTCGCAAGAATTTGGGAACAGAAAAAGATAAGTGCCTGACTGTTTGTCAGCACCACTTAAATTAGCTGCAGTGATTGCATCAGAAAGGTGAGTGGTCTGTAGATTGAGAATATTATAGCTTTCCTTTCAGAAAGTTGCTTTCTCAAAAGTGCATTCCTCAAAAAAGACAGGGAGTTAGGTTTTTTTGGTTTGTTGTTGGGTTGATTGTTTTTTTTTTTTTAAATGAAGTATTTTAATGAAAACTTTGAAATAGGCTCTTAGAAGCACTTCTCTGTTTTCTAATTTACACATAGATGGCCATGCTCCCTAGCACAGCTGAGGGCATAGACCTGTGGTGGGTTTGGAAATAGCAGTAGGTGTTAACTGTTAGTGCTCAGGGGCTCTTCATCACTGTCCCTCATTGCTCCAGAGTTGAGTATGGCAAGCAAGTATGTAAGTGTGTCAGTATCAAATTCTTTAATTATTGCTGAGGCTGATGTGAAATCAGGTGACTTCATACTAAAATAGACAAGGAGCACTCACAAAAGTGATTGTGGTGCATCATCTGTGGGAGTGGTGGTCACTTGGAACCAATGCTTCAGCTCCTGCTAGAGGTACAAATAGTATAGCTTTTAGTGCCTTGAGGCAAGAGACCCAGTTACTCTGAAGATTTTTCTCTTCCTCTCTTTAAATAGGAACTAAAGTCTAAGAATTTTAAGTAAAAAATCTGGAATGACAGTAATCTAGTTGAAGAAGGGATAAAATATACTTGAAGTGCTTGTGAAGAAGAGCAGTGGTGAGCACTGTGAGTACTCTTTTGTGCTGGCTTATTTTATTTTGTTAAAAAGAACTTGGCCATGTCATGGGCTTATGTTCAATTCATATTCCTAAAACAAATGTGCACACATCATTGGACATATGTTTGTTGTATTTACAATTATAGTAAGCTTTAAGCTTGCAAGTTATTTTCAATATACTTTATGCGCTGCTAGGTCTTCTGGCCCTCAAAATGTATGAATTGAATTTGTCCCTAATTGTCTGGATTTCTTGTATTGGTATTTCCGCGATGTATGTATGTGATACTTCTGTGTACTGAACAGTGGAGTTAATACTGCAAATGAAGACCAGGAGGTAGCTGGCTCTGGGTTTGGGTTTCTTATTCTTATCCTAGACAAGTTAAGATATGTAATTGTAAGGCTTAATTAAAATATAATTACTTTTTTGTGTGTGTCAAGGAAATCTGCCTGTGATCCTTGGGGTGTCAGAGTACTTCCTTTTTCTTTGCCCATAGTCCCACAAGTGCTTAAAAGTCGCTGGCAGCAGTTACTGCATGTTAGAAAGCCAAAGAGTATATTTACCTGTACCAAAGGAGCTGCTTTAGGAGTCACACCCAAGCAAAAGCTCTGTTCAGTAATCCAATTCAGATGCAACCTTTTTCAGTCTATGAGATTGTTTAATAAACTGACAGAAAAACCTTTGGTTCAGTTTTCTTTCAGAATTGCTATTTATTGGAAGCAGTCCTGGTTTCCACAATGACCAAAATGCCACTTCTAGAAAAATAGGTGTCTGCCCCTTCCCAAGTCATACTTTGTGCCTAACTTGTACTTGGATAAGTATGTCTTTTGGCAGCTGAAGCAGATCCGTGCTCCAACACCTTTTCTCATCTATATGCTGCCGCTTTCTCCTGTGCTGTTGGAACTGATTGTAGAACCATGTAGTAAAAGGGCTTTTGGTTTTTAAAAATAACCATATACTTGCTGGGTTATTTTAAAAACAGGTAATTTCTCTAATCAGATTTAACATGTAATCCAGCAATCAGTTGTGCTGTTCTAGCTGAGGGAGCATTAAGCTGATACAGTAAGTTGAAAAATGTTTGTAAAAAGGCAGCCATAGGAAATATGTGATGCAAATTGCACTCTCTTTTTTTTTTCCTTCCAAGTCTCAAGGCTTAGAGATGTTTTCTTTCAAACAATGCATGTTGTCCACTGGAGTCTGAGGCACACTGACTTTTTCATGACTGTTATGTATGCTGGAGATGTTACTGAGATGCAGGGTTTGGCTGCAGATGTACCTTTATGCTGTTGTTGTAATGATAAAGTATTAATGTGGAAATCGGCTGAATTCTTTTGGTAAGCCTTCAACAAAGGTAGTTGGTATTTTTCTAGTATGCTTTCCAAAACTTCTCTTCCATCCTGATGAAGCCCAGCTTCACATTGGCTAAGGACGAAGTTTTCTTTTCTGCTTGGGTTTACAGGTGATCATTTATTAATCAGTTATCAACGGCATCTGAGCAGAAATTCTGATGGTCTGGGTTTTTTTTCTGTTTGGAAGTTGTCACTCGTGCATTTGCTACTCCCAGGTTTTTCCCAGCTATTTTTTAGTGTATTTCAGGATGTATTTTTATCCTGAAATCTTAGGTGGGAGAACAAAATTAGCATTGGGCTGGATTTAAGTGCTGGATATTTATGTCAGCAGTAGTTACTAGAGATGCTTTGAAAGCTGTTGTTTTAATATTGGTGCCAAGGGGTCTCTAGCCTCAAATGACATCCTGAAGCCTCAGTGCCTGGAGGCAATTAACAAAATGCATTAATTACCAATCCAACCATTTGTTCTTGTGGAATACCTCAGAAATGCTACTTTCAGTCCCTATTTTGAGTTTTGCAGTTAATGTGGGGCTTCATCTGTTGTTGGATACAACAGCAACAAGATTCTTCAGAACCTCAGTGTTTATCCTTAGATGTAGAATTAATTTTCTGAGTATTGAAGCATTACATGATTAATTTCTTTTCTGTTAAAGTTAGTTTAAAAGGCTTTCTTTCTAAAATCAAACACACCACCCCTTTTTCCTTCCTCCTCTCTAACTTCTTCCTTCCCTCCCCCCCTCAACCCCGTCACACAGGTTTTTCTCCCAATAACGGTGATGGCAGATAAGCTTCCATACCTCAAGCTCACTTTTCTAGTTAAACTTTTAAAATATGTTTGAGCATAGGTTTGCATTTCAGTACTTACTGAGATAGCTGTTACTGAGATAACAGTTCCCTGAGGCTTATTGAATATTTTTATGCACCAAGCTTTGGTAATTTGATGTGAAAATTGATGTCTCAAAACTAAATAGCAGTAGGAATGGGAAGTCAAGTGTGTCAAACAGTTGCAAAAGGGGGGAAATTTATAGCTACAAGAATGTAGGCTACCTGAGAGGGATTGCATGCTTTCAGAGAAAATATAGAAAGAAGCAGAGGGACTCTGAAAGATAGGCAGTCTAAGACTCTGGGTTGAGCTGCTCTGCACTGCTCTGAAGTGTCATAAAGCAAACAGATTAATCTAGCGAACATCCCCATAGAAATTCTGTGTGTGTGTATATATATATATCTGTAGTATACAAGACAAAAATACTGATGTGTCGTATTTTTTAATTGTTGGGGATGGTATGGTAAAGTTGCCATGCAGAGGAAGAAGTCTAATATCTTGGTATGTGCGTTTAATCTATCCAAAACAGCAAACACTAAAATGTTTTAATCATAAGCAGATGGTTATTTCATGGTTTAATTACAAGGCAGAATATAAAGATTGTTTTGGTATACTTACTGCATTTTTGCCTTCTCAACTTATCTTCCAATTTTTTTTCAATGTAACTAAATCAGTCAATACCACTCTAACTTATTTTTTTATTATTAAATTTTAACCTGAATTATCTGTGTGTTTATGGTGTCTTTTATTTTGCCTGGAAGTCTTTTGCACTCAAATGTAAGTGTGAAGTATTATTCTGCATTCTGTGTAATGTAGATGTTTTAATTATTTTTTATAATTCTCTGTGTGCTTAAAGAAAACAAAACTGTTCATTGGACTTTGCAGTATTTAGAAGAAAAACAATGCGTTTCTACACTTCATCAAGCAATAAACTACATCAAGCAACAACTGAAACACATCACTCTTTCAGTTGGTTTAAAGACCCAAAGTAAAAACTTCCTTCCAACTGTGCTACAATATACAGCTATTGTTTGAGATGGTTATAGAAAAGACAGTCAGCGAGAAAATAAAAAATTTCTTGTCTTAAATTGATTTAATTTATATATCACAGGGTACAGTTTAAATATCGAGTGCTTTGTGCAATTACAAAACGTTGTGAGTGTAGGCAGAGTTCAAGTCAACGGGACCCAGAACCTTACCTCAGTTTCTGCTTTTATCAAAATAATGCATAATTTTCCCTAAGCCGTAGTTCATCTTTGTAGTTAGTATGTCAAGCTTTTATTTGTAGAGATTGTTTAGTCATTATGATAAAACATATTTAAAAATTTTGATAATCAAGAGTTAAAAAGCTCTCAGTGTTTTCTTTTTATAAGCCACCTGTTGCCTTAGATGCGTAAGTATATAAATTCGAACAAAGTGCTCATCACTTGTCAGCCATCAGTGGCAGCATAAAAATTACTTGTGGTGCTTGCTCTGCAAGAAGTTCTTTTGTGTTTGTGACATCAGCTTTGTTTTATACAATTAAAGTATTACACGCTAGAATAATCTAAATTGCAACCACTAAATGGTGATGTAGTTCTTTTTTCATAGAGCTGAATTTGTTTACTGGTTGTATACAGCTATTGACTACTGTTTAACATGACATGTCCCTTTTGCCTTGAACAATCTTTGGAAAAGGTGTTTTTTTTGTGTCCTGTTCTTCTCTCCCACCCCCTCCATTCCTCCTCCCTCTCCATTATGGAAGGCTTTTCTCACACTTTTTTTAACAAGTTGATATAAATACATGTTAGGCTTCAGTATTTTTTTTTCCAACTAGCAAATTAACGGCACATGATGATATTGCAAGAGAGAAAAAAGCCTTGCAGTAAAATGATCTGGACTGCAGGAGATGTTTTGTTCCATATGAACACATTTTGACATGAATGGAATAGTTTTAGTTTGCATCATTTAAAATAAAACCCAAAAGCAAACCCTGGTTTTGATAACACACACAGGGTTTTCTGATTCTGACCCTACTGTAGTAATGACTGTACAGATACCTACTGAGTGGCTTTCTCTGTCGGAAATACCCAATCTGTGATGTTCTGTTCCTCTGTTATTGCTGTATTTGTCTTTTATTCACATGTCTTTCCACTTCAAAGTGAATGGGAAGAATTTGCATGTGAGTAGGTTATGATTTCTTAATATTAAGTTGTTTTCCTTGTGTTAAAACAGATATTCAGTGCTACAGAAATTCGTGGAAAATACTGCTGTGTCCTCCTCAAATTCTGTAGTCTTGAATAAAGGATGATTTTTGTGGAAAGTTCAATACGGCAGGTAAAATTAGTATAGTTTTTTGTATGTTGGTTGTGTTAAGTATGCAGTAGGCCTGTCTTGTTCCACGTAACATTAGTAAAGGAATAACCTCTTCAAAATTTCCATATACTTTAAGTTATCTGAGGCATAGTTCCCATTTGAAGAAATTAGGCTATAATAAAGCTATATCGTTACTGATTTTTATATTAAATTGCTTTATTTTTGTAGGGAATATATGACAACTGTGTAATTCTGTAGTAATTTGCATGCAGGCATTACTGGCTCTACTGAATCTGTGATAAAATCTCTGTGGCTGCTTTAGAGCAGTAAAGACTGCCTTTAGCAGTCACCCCTCCTGCTTGGGCCAGAAGAACTGAGTCAGGAGCGTATAAGCTCAACTTTCCTATTCTTTCACATAACATTGATCTAGTATCTTACCCTTCTGAAGAATACTGCAATTTAGGGACTACTTGTCCTAGCAACTCCATTTTTTTTCTCAAACCTCCTGCCCCTTGTGCTGATGGTGAAGTGAAATAAATCCAACTCCGTTTGCTCGTGTGTTCTAACCTCTTTGTATGGCCCTGGTGGAGCAAGGAGTCTGTTCATACTGGTTACAACTAGAACAAAAATTACTGAAGCTTGATACTGAATTTCTTAAAAGCAGGTATCATGATGTTGGCAGGTTTCTTGTTTTACTAGTTAAAGCTTTTACAAGGGAAGGGGAAAAATATGCAATGGTATTTCTAGGTAATCCCCCAATCCACAAGTAAAAATAAAGTTAAAAGTAGCTTACAGTCGAATAATGATTACAGCACTGTTCCAACACTAATCCTGTAGTGATGGGATATGAAAAGGATAGAAATGCAAGCTAAAGACCGTCCAAAACAGTATTAAAAAATGCAGTTATACTCTCATAGTCTCTTTTCTTATGCAGTAGCTTTGGTAAGAATATGATTATTTTAATGCTCAAATTTCAGAGTTATGTTTAAACTGTGATAAACCATTAACAACAATCACTTTACCAAGATGATATTTTTTATTTTGTTATTCCAACAGCATTCTAAGCTGCTAACTGGTAAATTACTGATTGTTGCTCTCATCCTTTCACATGTTTTCTTGTTGTTGTTTTTCTTGGAATGTGTATGTAAGCAAGTATGAAGAGAGAACAAAAGTGAATTTTAAAGTACTTCTATATTCTTTCCAAAGGGCGGAATTCTTTATTTAGTCATACTGTGTGATTTAAATTCCGTGAATTGCAGTCAAGTTCTGCTCAGCGTGAATAAAGATGGCTTGGTCTGAACCTAAACTAATCAGTGTATATTTATTAAAAACAACAATAAACACCCTCCCCTCTCCTGTATTGATGACATTTGCAGACTGACATTAACGTGTCTGTGCCACATAGAATGAATAATTTAATGTATGAGTTAATTGATCATTTACAAATACACATTCTTCTTGTGTGGAAAGAGAGAAAATGTTTCCTTGTAGTTGATTTGTCCCATACTGAAATAAAATAATGACATTGGTATGCTAGTTTAAATTAATTTTTTTTTCCTCTCCGTATATTTTCACTCTGAGTAGTTTTGAGTATTAGTGGATGCAGTTGCACTCTCTGAGTAAATAAGTGGGGAGGTGCCTTATGTATGTATATTTTCCTTTATGTGGAAGCGTTACAGTGTCACTGTTGGACTTGCCTTAACCATTGTTAGAACCAGGGAGTGCAGCGTGAGTATGCCTAGCAGAGCAAAAGTACCTGCCAGCTGAATCGGCTACTCAACTTTTCAGGTGTCTTGCTCACTAAACCTCAGCAGGGTTTCAGTTATTAACACAAGAAAAAAACATTCAGAATTATTTAAAATTTGTTTCTAATGAAGCCCTATACTTTTTTTAAAGTGTTAGATATTATTAAGTTTTCATTTTCCTCCCGTGCAGTCAGTGTAATGTTGTCATGCTAAGATATTTTAACTACCTCATTTAAGCATTGTTGTTGAACAATATGATGGACTAGACACTTCAAAAGATAAGTACATCGTAATTCTGATCTTCCTAATCAGCTGCTGTTTCAGACAAATATTTTGCAGCTTTTCCTGGTCTTGCTGCAGATGGGAATGTACAGCTTGCTGCTTAATGAACTAAGGGAACCAATTAGGTCCAGGAGCACAGTGTATACTAGTGGGGTCTGGGTATGTAAACTGTGGTTTTCACACTTGTGCCGCGCAGATGTCTCTGTATCCCCTATAGTAAGGATGATCAGCTTACAGCTTACAAGCCTGTTCTTGTCTGCCCTGCACTTGGTCCTCGCTATTGCAGGCCGGACAGCTTACTCAATTTCTGCTTTGTTGTCGTGTGTCAGGAGCACGTCATGCCATATTCGGGAGAGGGAGAGTGGGGTTCCCACGAAGGGTGATGCTGAGAGCCCGCAGGGGTAGCAGGTGCTACCTGCCTGGAAAGTGCCTTCAGGCTGCCTGAGCTGGCTGCATACCGACAGGTTGTTGCAGACCGCCATCATTTCCAGCTTGTGTGTCGCAGTCACACAGGGAGTCCTTACTTCTTGGTGTCCCTTCATCTGGTTCTCCAAATTACCTCTGTGCTGGAAAGAAACACTGCCTTTGTCAGCTAAAAACCTCGTTACACTTTTCTCTCATCCCTTTCTGTTTCTGGAGGTGGGGTTTTTTTTCAGAATTCCTCAGCACGTGGTAGTAGTTGCTGGTTTGGGGTTTTTTGCCTTCCTACTTTTTGTTTTCTTGCTATGTAACAGCAGGGTGACACTGGTTAACAGGATTTTGTATCTCGGTGATGCTATTTACTAGAATGTTATTAATTTATTGTAGTAGAGCAGGGAAAATATGAGAAACAATAATTTGTTTGCAGTCTCAAAGAGCTAAAAGCTTCTTGACTAGAAAGATATCTTTGGGACCACTGCAGCTATAGGGAAATTGTTTTAAATTGAAGTGTTGAATTTGGTGAAATTTGATAGGTTGAGCCCCAGTTTAACATAAAGAAACTTCAAATCTCACCCATAAAACCAGTGTGAAGTTACTTTTTTTTTTTGTGTTTTAAACTTCGCCTTGGAGAACAAATAGCTGTTCTTTGTTTCAGAACAAGCATAATTATGCAGAAGTGCATTATTTTTGTATTATACAAGCACTGCATAGAAATATTTCCACATAACTAGAATGAAATATTCAGTATGTTTAAGAAGAAAGAGCCTTTTGGAAATCTTTGGTAAGGGAAAAGATTACTCATATGATGCAGTTCGAATACATAAATCAGTTTCATATGTATGGTTTGCCACCAGTTTTAATATCTTGGTGGATTGATGGGTAAGCTGGGCTTACGGATGGCAGTGTGGGGGAGGAAGGCAGATGGAGCTGCATCCTAGAGCAAGGCAGCGTCTTCCAGTGGAATGCAAACAGGCTCTAAAGGCCTCTCTTAGGAGGAGGGGATATTGTAATATTATCAGCAATGTTGTTTGAAAATTGGAAACTGGTAACTGAAAGCACATTGTAAGGAAACAGATGATTTTAATGACTCAGAAAACATTTTTAAGGTTAGTAATCAGCAAACCACAAAGAAAATTATCTTGTGATCAGAGTTCTGATTTTTCACCAAAATCGAGAGCCTAGTCAAAGGTAATCCATCTTCTATTCACTTAACATGTTTTTTCTTAGCTATACTGCCTACCAATTTATTTAAAGAAAAAGATTTTATATATGTATGTACTATTAAATAAATGACAGAACAGAAACTTAACAGCTTTATAGCTCTTTGAAAGTTCCTCTCTTCGGCAATAACATCTCATAAAACTTCAGAAAACTATTGCATAGAAATAAATTGTTCGAAAAATCAGCATTGAGTAAACACTAGCTTGCTGGTAGTAAAATGCAGCCTGTTTTCATACCATTGCAGCAGCTATGCTTTCTTCGAAATTTTTTTTCTAGCAGAAAAGTCTCTTGTTGATTTGTGGTGCGTTTCTACCCTTTTTGAAGTTTCTGCATGATATTTTCATAAGCTCTGAATGTCAGGGTTTTCCTGCCAAATGAAAGGGAAAGAATCTTAGATGGGTAACATTTTCTTTCTGTGTTATGTGATACGGAATTTTTTTATCCCTGATCCAATTTAGGTTAGAACATTTCATTATGTAAAAAGGTATGTATAATATTCTTTGTCAGGGTTGTTACAAAAAGGGAAAAATTGCACAGTGAACTGTGTCTTCATAACAAAGTTAAACTGGTTTGAAATCGTAAGGTTACTGAAAAATAGGATGTAACTTGTAAGAGATCTTCTTTTCTGTCATATTCTCCTCTTATAACTAGCAGGTGATGTGAAGTCTGCTAGGACAGTTCTTCTGGCCTCTGTCTTGCTCTTGTCAGCCCTCTTTCCTGTGGACGAATGGCAAGCAGGCTGCAAGTTGAGTGAAACTTCATGAAGTGATGGTGGTGCTTCACTTGCTGTTCTGCGGAGCTATCTATAGCAGTAGTGTTAGAGGGGTCTGTGTAAATGCTTAAATATTGTATATGCCTTTTTCATGTCCTTTGAAATTTGGGTGTTCTTTTTGTCATCTATCTTTCACCTAATGTGAAAAAGTATAAGTATTGTGGCTCAGCATCTACAGAGAGTCTACTAGTTTTAGAAACCCTAAAATAATGCCGTATATTTTTATAAAAATGATAGCCTCTTCAGGATAGACAAGGTCCAGGACAAATGCTACATGATAGCTTTTGGGGAAAGAATTGCAGGAACCTTGCTACAATAATTCGCTGAAGATTTTTTATAGATTTAAGTGCTGATGAACAAGGACTTTCTTCAGGGACTTAAAAAATTGCCAGAAGTATGATGGCCAGTATGGTCCTTTTCTTCTGGAGAGTTTCTTTGAAAGTGGAATGTTTTGAGATGGAGAGAATCTTCATTCTGTCTAAGAATGATTTTTAGGCTTATTTTATCAGGAAAATAAGACCAATGTCAAACCAGACCTTGAACAAAAGATGTTGCATGCTGGAATTAGCAATTGAGATCGTCTTTTTCAGAGTCCCTTCTGACTGCCTGTGAGTTTGACAGTTTGTATCGCAACCTGTTAAAAAATTTGTGGTAGCCGTAATGTTTAGAAAGGCAGTGGTCAAGTGAAAGATGACAACATTAGTATTGATTATTTTTCATTCTGAAACATTTGAATGTTTGGATTTCAAATGCCTTTTTTTTTTTTTTAATCGGCGAGGGAATGTTTTAAGATAAAGGCAATTTCTGGTGGTCTGCTTGACTTTTTTGCTGCATGATACAAATGTTCATACTGACATTCATATGCAGAGAACTGTGGATATTTACTTTGAGAATTCGAGAGTACCTTTATATAAGCACTTCTTCTAGATTTCAAAATTAAAAAAACGCTGCAAAGACGTACATACTATTGCCAACTTAGAGTAACTAGGAAACAAAGGCAATACTGCTGAGACAGGCAGTCTGCTGTCCGTTCGGTGGTGACCACATGTTTTTGCTTGTGCACTGCCCTGTGCCTATACGTGAGCACAAAACTAATTGTGGTTGTGTGCCAAACTTTATGGAAGGCCTGATCTTGTTTATTACTAACCAACAACTAATTTGCAGCTGTAATCCTTGTGTTTGCTCATCTAGTAATCATGAAACTGGGGGGGAAAGCTAATACACCTTCATACACACTGTGTTTGGAAAGCTTAGCAAAGAATGTGAATGACACAAAGTAATTCCTGATGTTGAAAAATTATGTTAAATAATAAAAACAAATAATAAGAGATAAGCACATATAGAAGCTGGTGAATAATGGTGGGATACAAATAGTGGGGAAAAAATACCAGAAGGTATTTTCGTATGAAAGTGTTTGTCTCCAAAGAGACTACTTGCTAGGGCTGTGTGCGCGCACACAGTTTTACCTAGCAAGCATTTTTAGGTGTTGCTGTTAATACAGACAAATATGAAATACAAAATATGATGTGATAAATAGACAGGTTTAAAAATAGCATGTAAAGATAAAATATTGCCACTATTTTAAATTTAATTGCAAAACATAAAACAATTATCTAACGAAGTACGCTGCTGAACTGACGTTGTAAACCAGTGCATTTAAAAGAACACAGCGGCGGTCTTGGCAGCCGTCCCCTAACTCCAGCTCAGGGTGCCATCGTCACAGCTCGAGTTGTTCTTTGCTGTTTGTCCCTAGCTGCAGTTCAGGTGCTGTGATGATGGCAAAATAAGTCTTGACTGCCATGAAAATATTGAAACTGTATTAGTTCTTTAACTCTGCATGAATAAGGATAATACAGAGGTTGGGTGTGTTTGCAAATGCTGAGCCGTCCTGAGGGTTGCAGCAATTTGTATTAATGGCGCTTACCCTACATGAACCACGTGGTGAAGGGGTAGTCCCTAAACCATGTACATAACCGTGCATAACTTGGGTTGACATTTTTAATTCATTAAGTACTGTAATTTCAGATTCCTAAGTTGAAGTTTTTTATCTTTTAAACAAAAAGGTTTCTAACAAACTGTTCCTTATGCTACAGTACTTTATAACATCTTTGTCTTTTTCTATCATTAAGAAAAGTGTTTCTGTAATGTTAATTAGCTAGTAACTGCTGTTTTCAGTGTGCTTTAATTACCGTATGTTGCTTGATTATATGTTATGAAATAAACTTAAGGTTATTCTAGATTGTTAAACGGTGAGCTAATATATAACTACTGTGCTTAAGACGAGGTTTTTCAGATACGGTGGCGGGGATACTGGGAGGAGGAAAAGCTAAAAATGCAGTCTCAGTATATGAAGACAATTTTAAGAATTGCCTCATAGATTTTAAAATTACTATTTACAAGAAATATCTGGTAAAATACCATGAAAATACTTTGAATCATAACTATGCATAATCATAGAATAGATTGTAAAGATGTAACTCTCGGATGATTTGCGTGTGTGTTACTAATAGGCATCCTTTGCTGACAGTCTAATTGTACAATGCAAGATACTTATCATTTACTATCACTTAAGAATTTTTTAAAAATGCTCCTGTTCAAATTACATTTAGTAATAGCTACGTGACTAATAGAAAAATTACATGTAGTTCTGTCTGTGCATGTAAGTAAGCATTGCTGCAGTGACAGTGGTACTTTTAAATCAGCAAAATGTTTAAATAACTTGGTGCTCATGGGCAGTTTTATTTTCAATTTCAGCTAGAACAATGCTAAATAAAAGGTTGTGCTTAATTGTTATGTTTGGTCAACACACAAAAAAAAGTAAGCTAAGCTTTATAGATGAGTTAAAGCTTCTGATAACAAATATATTTGATTACCTTCCATCAAAAAAGTTGAAAAAGTGTTTTGAGCAAAATTTTTGAGTATTGTAAAATGTATCCTGTAGCTTCTTTGTCTTATTTAGGAAGATATTTGCAGTAGTTTTTATATTAGCTATTGATGTAACTGATCTAACACTGGAAACCACTAAGAATTTTAATATTGTTCATGTATAATTGCCTTCATCTCTGGTCTTTGCAGGAGATGTTGCTTTAAATACTCAAGAGGTTTTTTCCATGGTGTTTCTTTCTCAGATTGCTAGCATAAAGTCCGCATTTGTTTTAGTTGATTGTACATAGAAATAAACAGTTTACATTTTCAGCTGATGCATAACTTTTTCATTTGCTTTACTATATTTTAAATTCTAGCTTCATCCCTAGTTAAATTTTGTGGTTATATTCACATACCTCCCCTCAGATCTTCAAGAAGTTCAGTGTAAGCAGCTGTATAGCTCTGATCATGAGCTAACTTTGTAAAATGGTGCAAAATATATGGAGAGAAATCCTGTATTGTGCCAGTTTATTCCCCCAAAGATTTTCGTCATCATTTCTTTTACAGAAATGTTTTCAAAATGACTTCACCAAAAATATTAACTCTCAATAAACCACCAGTCAATAAATCATTGTAGTCAAGATCTTTTAGTTTTGTGAGGTTTTTTTAATAAGTTTCTCTTTTTAAAGAGTTTTTCTTTGAAGTAGAGCAAGAGTATGGCTGAACAATGTCGATACCTAGAAGGATAAGGTCAGCTGGGGGGTTGGTTGGTTGTTTTTTCCCTGTAGCCTAATAAAATGTGGCATTTTAAGTGCTATAGAGAGGGTCGCAATTGTGGCCACTCTCGCGGTTAAGTAACTGCTTAGGGACACTGAAGACACATTTTTTTCATTCAAAGAAAATAAAACAATTAAGTGTTCCTGCCTCTACAAATGTTATAAAATGTAACATACCTGTTAATTTCCCTTATTTCACTATTCATAGTGGACACTGGGGCTTTGGTACAGATCGGTCCTGTTTCTTTTAAGTTTGATACATTTTACAGCAGTTGTTGTTTTAAGTTTTTTAACTTAAAACTTAAGTTGTTTAAGTCTCACTGTCAAGTCTTCAAATGGTAGTATTTTTTTCTTGTTTTTTACTAAACTTACTGTTGATAGTGTTAAATGCTATTGGTGGCATTTTTTTATGGAAAGTTGCAAGTCTTCTGGATTCTTTGGTCACCAGATGACTTGTGTTTATGTAGTTAGTGATTATACACTACTGCATTTTGATGCTTTGTACTTTGATGAAAATGTAGTAACAAGAATACAGTATTTCTAGAGTTAACCTTACAGAGTTGTTTGGGGTGGGGAAGAGTATCTTTTTTTTTTTGAGGGGTGGAAATTTGATGAACCACCATTATTAATACAGTAGACAGTGTATAACTGATATTTTAAAACATTTCAATTTAACTTGTATTTAAGGTTGATAAAAAATATGAATTAATCCACCTGGGCTTTAGGTGAAAAGGTTTTCAAATTTAAAGCTTTTGTGTCCCTGATGGGATTATTTCAGTGGTTGACTGAAACATTTATGAGAAGGAAAATGTTTCTTTAACTCTAAACAGAGGGAATTGAGTTGGGAATTGGGAACAGAGGGGAAAAAAAACCTTTTAAACCCCCCTCTGATTATGATTATAATGAAACTGAGCTTTGCTTCGAGATTTTAACCAATGCTATGTTTTCATAATTTAATTGGTATTTATTTTCTCAGATGTAACTGATCTGGATTTCTTAGAAGATGCCTATAACAAACTGGATCCATCAATAAGTAACTCATTTACAGCATTATTGTACTCCATTGTGAGAAGTTTAATTGCAGTTTGCTTCCATCATTTTTCTTGACAGTTGTTGAAAATAATGTGGTAGAATTGGATTTATACCGACTTTTAGGAGGCAGATATTTGTTCAAAAGCAGTCGGGGAGTGCAAAGATCCATGCCAATATTCAGAATTCATATTTCCCTTGAATGGAAGGTTGTGATAAAATGGTACATGGTGTGTTTTCATTGCCTGTTGAAAGACTTTCATGCAGTTAAAATAAGCATTTTGATGGTGGTTGAATTAAGAGTTTTTGTCAGTCTCTTCTCATCATGGATGATTAGACTAAAACGTCTGCTTGTCTTGACTTGAGATCACCACAGCTTCAGATAACATGCTTTGTGATTGAAGGTCGAAATATTTTGAATTCTAATAGGCTGCCAGATGAATTGCTTGAAATAGACTGTAAAATTTCAAGGCTTCCTTTTCCATCTGCTGTGAAAAGAACCATTGGGAATGGTTGAGCTTGATGATCATAGAATTACGGGATGGTGATTCTAAAACCCTCAAAGGGAAGTTGCTATGGAGATCTAGTTCCAAACTGTGAAATGATTCACCTCTGAAAGGCTTCAGGGTCTGAGAAGCTGAACACATCATTGTTCAGGTGGTCATTGGTTAGGAAATTGCTGGTGCCTGTGTAATCAGCACTCCTGTGGTAGTTAACGATCTAAAAAGGTTTGTTCTGAATGATGTGGGACAACAGCAATGTGCATAAGATGGCTTCTCTCAATCATAGTTTGCTCAGCCTGGTGCTTGTAAAAATACAGTGAGCTAAATGGCAGAGAAATGAACTGCTTCATTGAGGAAGTCTTTTAAAAACAAAATTCTTTTCTGTGATGGATTTGACATCGAAAGTAAAAGGAGAAGAACTGTTTCAGCTTAAAGCTGTGGTTAGATGTTGCAGTAGTATCACATTTATATATTTATTTTGCAAGGAGCAGAATGGTCGGGCTGTGTATTTGTGTTTGCTCGCAGGCTAAAGGAGTAGAACTGTTGGAAATGAAGTTTTCTACCCAGTCACACCTCCGGAACCTAACAAAGTAGCCTCAAGAGTCTCATATTGCTGCCCCCCTGCTTCCCAGTTTTAGGGCCTGCCAGACACTGTGCTTTGACAGTCATGGAGAAACCCCACCCTGTATATCCAGGATTCAAGTTAATCAAAGCATATGCTTTCTTCCTTAGTTTCTAACTTACTTATGTGTTTTCAGGGTAGTGAAAGGGAATAAATGGAAACTGTTTGCATACATACATAAAGCAATGCATTTTGTCAACCATTGCTAAAATTTGCCAGCAGATTCTTAAATTACTTGGAAACTTGAATGTACACAGAAGTATTTAACATGCTTTTTCAAGGAAGGCAGAAGGTATTTGCTTAGTGTACAAGTAGCTACTGACTATAGCTGTCCGTACCTAATTCAACGTAAAACATTTGTTTGACTGTATGAGATTCGGATAAAGAAGTTTGTGTTATTATTTCATCCGTATCTGTTCAGTATCACTGTTGTCACAGGTTCTATTAATGGGATTTAGTAAAGAAGATGCTACTTGCTACTAGATGGTGCCAGATAGTTACAGAGCACAACTGACATGTTCCATGATGTAGTTGTCATTGAAGTAAAATGTTACTAGAAAGAAAAGTAAATCCCTGAGTGTTAGGGATTCCTTCACTGAAATAATGTGCAAAATAGTGAGTTCTTCCCATTTAACTGTTCAGCCGATCTATTGCAAGTAATATGCTTAGTTTTCTGTTGGGATGCTGTTATGAGTTTTATAAGGAAGAGGAAGGGATTAACATCCAAAATAAAATATTAGTATTGAGTTTTGTCTGCTTAACTGTTACATTAAGATTTGAACATTGAACAGGAAATATTGCAAACCGTCTTTATCAGGTCTAGCATCTCAAATAAGATGCAAATTATATATAACCTTTTGTTTTCAGTATTTCAGGTGCTGTTCTAGAAAGATAATTTGATATTTCTTGTGATTCCAAGCCTGTACCATTATGTGAGGTCCTAAGAACTGTGACATCATCTTTAATTTGTTGAAGAGTAATCATTGCATGTATGAAGAACAAACTGTCTCTTAACCAGCTGATGATTTAATTTTTATTATTATTAACAGGATTTCTATTAATAGAAACCAGATAGGCAGCACTTTTATAAAACTTGAATTGATTTGCAAAGGATATATGTGGATGAACTTTATTGCTACTTTTGCATAAGTTTATGTATTATGTTATGAATGGGGGCGAGAATGTCCAGAGGGAAGGTTGTATGATGAGGTACATTTTTATAAGGTAAATTTACTTGAGAGGCTTTTTGCTTTTGTTTTTAAAGATATTTTATTCACTTAGCAACACAGCACTTCATTACAAACTTATGTAGGCCATATACATACATAACGGCACTTATCAAACAATTTTTGCTTCTTTAAGTCTTCATCAACTCTCATTTTTGTTACACGTTGGCTGGTCTTTCCTCGAGGATGTTTATTCCTCCTCACCTCCATTGTGTCATGAAGTAGATCCTTAAAGGGGAAACATTCAGATGTGGAGAATAAGGTTCTTTGTTAACACGTGTTGAGCTGAGTTTACAACTCCTTATAAATACCTTTCTTCTAAAAAAACTCAGTTACTCTTTTTGTAAACAATGACTGATCTGTAAACATAAGGGTTCCCCCCCCCCCCCCCCAATTCCATAATCCATTTTTATAGCATTTTTTGTAAGACACTGCAACAAGAAGTTTGGCAGTTTTGTAGTGCTCTTGCTTTATCGTAACAGCAATACAATTTTAAGTTTCAGAATATTTGGGAACTGCTTAGATAACTAGCCTCTTGAAGCTGAAAGCTAGTCATTACTGAGTTTTGTCTAGGTATTTATATAGCTTAAGACTGCTTTAAATGTTTTTGAAGAGAAGTTGCCTCATTGAAACAATTTTATACCCTTTGTTGTGGGTTTCAGGAGGGTTGTAATTTTGCATCCTGTGCTGAACTGAACTGTTCATTCTCTTCATTATTTTACAAAGACTAATAACCCTCCAAGGTGTTGAAGAATGCGGAACAGAGAGTTGAACTGGCTCTGCACAGGAGCCAAGGTGGGCTCAGCAGAGTTTAATGGCTTGGACTTTGTTGCAGCATTAGGTATCCAAAGTGGTTCAGTAGGAATACAGTCATGGTAGCTGCTATGCAGTGCTATGTCAGACCCCATAAAAACTTCAGGGCTCAGGTGATTCTTTTTTGATATTTCTGCATCTGTGGCATAGTCAATCTGTGACCCAGATAAATTGTCCGTGAATAATTAAAATGTTTCCTGTGTATCTGGTCATTCCAGGCCAGATAGAACTGCCCTGTGGGTTTCTGCTGATGGCTGCTAGTTGATATTCATGATCTGTGTAAATATATTGTCTTAAAACCACAGTTATTGTTAGCAATTGTATTTTGTTGTGGTGACTCTCAGAGATTCCAGTTAAGACTGACACCGTACAGCTTGGCACCGAGTATTCCTGAAGAGAAGACCTTGATGACTGACCTTCAGAAAGAAGGGGTAAAATGCACAACGGAGATGGTGATGGTGAAAGTAATATCAATACACAGTTATACATATAGGCATATTTCTAATTTTCAAACACTTTCTGCTTAGGAACCATGTTTTTGTACAGTGTAGATGCCATCAG
Organism: Gavia stellata; assembly: GCF_030936135.1. Taxonomy (NCBI): domain Eukaryota; kingdom Metazoa; phylum Chordata; class Aves; order Gaviiformes; family Gaviidae; genus Gavia; species Gavia stellata. The sequence continues at coordinate 24,766,619 of NC_082601.1, read as the reverse complement.
ATTGCAAATATGAGTTCCAGTCACGTTTGAGTAGGAACGTTGTCTTCTGTGAACAGTCCAGAAATGTGGTACACGGCGGCATGTTAAAAGTTACCCACTGATGTTTGTGGCCAGGCCTTCCTGTGTGCACTATCCTTTATGCAGGCAGTGCTACTATGAGAGCGCTCACCAGGGAGGGTGATACTGCGGAGACTCTCCCTTGTTCCTGTTCGCTTCTCTTTTAATGAATTAAATTCACAAAGGAAGGTTTTCAGTCGTCAGAACAGAAAGTAACATAAAGCAGAGTGTAGCTGAGCTCAGGTTGACAAGGGCACTTGTCTCTGAAGCCAACGTTCGCGTTCTTCAGCCTTTTTGTCTTTTGGACACTTTCACACAGAATCATTAAGGTTGGAAAAGACCTGTAAGATCGTCAAGTCCAACCGTTTTACAGTGGCCCAGGGTAGGTTCCAAATGCCCCTTCTTCTTCCAGTTAACACAATTGTATTTTGGAAAACTCTGAACAGAGAGGCTAGTTTTTCCTAGGGAATTCTTATTTTAAACAATTTATGTGGTATGCCAGCCATGTCAAAAAGCTTTACATTGAGTGCCACCCTTCCTAGTGTCTTCTTATAGCGAGTCCATGCAAATTACCATGTGCTGTGATCGTGGGTAAAGTGTGTTGCATGAAGAGTAACCAAGGAGTTTGTCCCAAGCACTATTTGGTGGGCAGTGCAGTGATAGTACTTCAAATATATGATCAAGGGCAGTCAGAGTGAGCCCTCTGTAAATGGAGGCCTGAAGGGCTCAAAGATTTATTCCTTCAGCTGTCAAATAACGTCCTTTACCCAGTGTGACCACCTTGATAGCAAATCTCAGCAGGTAGAAGGTTTTGCCTGCAGAGTGTTGACTACATCCCAGTGGTGCTAGGATGAAAGAGCAATGGCAAGTAAACACGTTTTACATCTGAAATAAATCACTAATATTTGTCAGAGAGACTCTGTAAGGGTAAGGGCTCTGGAACAGGATATTACAGATAAGCTCATTGGAGCGACTGTCTTCGTAACAACTTTTCCCTGTTAAGACTGCATCCACCAGGAACAGAATAGTGGTTTCTTCTGCCGACTTACGTGTCCTGAAGTGAATGAATTGCTTTGCCTCACTGTTTCCCGGGGAGGTTATAATTCTCATCTCTGACCTTGTGCAGTACTCGCTTGATGAGTACTTTTATGCAAATGTAAATTCTTTGTATGCTCAAGAAGTTGATACTACAGTCATTTAAAATCCTGTATTGCTGCTACATGCTCTCATTGTGTGTCTGCCGGTGCAGAAATAAGACTTGCCCTTTTTTGTCAAATAATCCCAATAGATTTGATATTGAAAGGACTGCCATTCAGCCACTATTTCAGACTTTTGGGGAGGGGTGCTTGATTTGCGCTCTCTTGACTGGTGCAGTATTAGGACTCAGCAAGGTGAATGTAGCTGCTTATCTTTTATGTAGGTAAGTAATGAATTTGAGTCCTAATACTGCACCAGTCAAGACAGCCTAAAGCAGCTGCTTTTACTATCCTGTGTCTGTAGAGCCATATGGTACGCATAAACTGTAACGTTGTGTTCAAAGTAATTAATGCTGCAACTAATATTCTGAACTGTTTTTCTGTTGCTAAAAATCAGCTAAACTTGAGAATAAAAACAAGTGTTTTTAATGGGAATTAAAACCTTTTCTTATATTTCTATGATGCAGGTAAAACAAAATAATTATTGCCACAGTGACTGCTTGCATTTTAAATAAATTTATACATATTATTTAAAAAAAATCTAGTTAACTTTAAAATATGTAAGTTTTCTTGTCATTTAGGGTTCTGTGAAGCTGATCATCAAGAGGGTTGCAAATCATTGGCGGTTTCTATTTTCAGAGTTCCACATCCCAGAGTAATTTGCTTTAATTTCACCCAATTTAACCTATACTTCACACCATCACCATTCAGCTTTAATAGCTATGTTCTATGCATAAGAAAAGCAGATAAATGTCCACAATTAGACTGCGAGTGATTACAACTAGTTAGGGCTTTATGAAGACAAAACTTAAAGGGCTGTAGCACAAAACAAAGCCACAAAAGACATCTGAAAAAATTCTTTCTTCAGAAGTCAAGGTTTACTACAGCATTATATTTAATGTTTTTTGTACTTGATTTTGCTTATGTTGAAGATGTAGACAGGTGCACCTTCTTCAACTGAAAATTACTCTGCTTAAAGAATATTAGGTTTGTGTTACAGGTGATTAATTTCACTTGAAATTAACTTGCAAGGGAAAACATGCTAAACCTACTTTATTTGTTGGTTCTTTGTTAACACGTGCTACATTTAAGAAGCTGTAAAATGTTGACTCTGACAGTATTCTTTTGCCCTTTTAATCATGAGTATGCATAGTAAAATGTACCACCATCAAAGTTTAATACATTCTATAATGTTAAATGTACTTGTACCTCAGTCAGAAATAGCGGTATCTTTTACCATTTAAATCTTTATAATACTGATGATAGCATGTCAAGCCAGTCTAAGTACAGATATTATTTATAATTTAATGTTTTTTGACACGTAGTCTTGTTTCTTTTGATAGCTCAAAGAAATACCCTGCTTCTAGCCCCCCACCCAAGTTACCCTATTTTATTTCTTTTTGTTCTCTCCCTTGTTCCCACCCCAGTAAGTGTCCAGATAGATATTATTGCTCATCTATTTCGGGGCTTATAACAGGGTACGTATGTGTATTGTGATGTGCCGTATCAGTCTGTGACGAGCAGCTTTTTTTGATAATAGTCGTTGAATGTATGCTGGAGAGGAAGTGCAAGTATCAATTATTCTCTAGGTCTGGTTTTTGGTGGTGTTATTAAACATTCTCTTATAGCTTATTGACAAAAAAGACTGGTCATTACCCTAAATACCAATGGGAGTTTCAGCTTGTGATGCAGTTTGGATTCTGATCAAATTGTAAATATCCCTCTTAATTACAGCATAAAATATACCAACATATACCAAGCAGTTGCTTATCTTTTGTAAATGAATATGAGATGCCAAAATGCTATTATGTGGAGCTTTCTATTACCCAAATATTTTGTTCTGTTTTACTTTAAGGATAAGAATAGTTAAAGAAATGAAGCAACTGATATATCAAATATAAATTAATCTTGAAGATACTAATTAATTTTGATAATTGCAATTAGAAGCAGAATAAGTTAAGTCTAGTAGTATTATTTTGATTTGGTTTTTAGCATTTTGGTGGCAGCTTGGAGCAGCTAGAAACAATAAAGTTTAGGCTATAGGCAGCTTCGTTTTTGTGTCAAACTAGTTTTATATGCTATATCATAAAACTTTCAGTCCAATCAGCAACTACATTTAAATACTGCAAATTGTGGCAGCAAAACAATAATTCTGCTGATTAGCCCCTTTCCATTTCTTGTAAGTGAACTGTTTATGCTGTTGAGTACCTTTTGAAAAAAGAAAAAGCCAAAACAGCCTTGATTAGTCAAGGAGTAATTGGATGACTTGATTTTAGCAAGAGAATGAATTGGTTGATGATAGCCTGTAACTAAGTGTAGTGGTTCTGTTCAGATGAATACATAACATACAGTCATCAGATCTTGACAGGTATAACATAAGCAATGCAAAAATTTCTGGAGGCTGAGAGGTAAATTTTGTCAAAGAATTTTGAAGCTGATTCTTGAAAGAAATGGAAAGAAACGTGCATGCCATTAGATGATACTGTTTAAAATGTGGCATTTGTTACTGCTGTGCTGTATACATATTTATCTGCTATTACTTTTGCATGTGAAAAAAAGATGTAGTCTGTGTGTCCTGGTTGCCATCAAGACCTGACAAATAGACAGTTCCTGCTCTTCCTCAGGGAAAAAACAGAGTCAGGTTTCACATCTTTTCCAGCCAGTCGTTCCGTTTTCTGGATCTTTTTTTACATAGTATCACTTGAAAGCAGAATGCAGAATCAGCTATCACCGTGTTACTACTTTAATCCCGCTTTTAAAATATTTTTGGGCCCACCACACTTGGACCCAAACAGCCCAGATAAAGTGCTCTGCCGAAGATAAATCCTTCCCTGAAACTGAAGAATCCTTTAGGTTTGGGCCCAATGGCAACCGAAGAGCTCCTCATTTCTAGTAATTTCAGGTTAAGTCATTACTTTTGGTGCTGTTAGATGGCAAAATGAATTCTGTTGCTATGTTATGCTTTACTATTTTCCTATCTAATTACTTGCCTTGTTTTAATAGCAATATCTGCATGCCACTAAAACATTATGGGAATTTACCACAGCAGATTTGTTTACTTACAGCAAGCTTGATGTTTCTGACTCTGTAATCTTTGTTGTTCTACACTAAAGGAAGTGGCAGGGGTATGTCTTTCAAGCTAGAGTGCAAATCCATCAGCATTTTCTGGGAGATTATTTGAAAAAAAAGCTTATGGCTAGGATACTTAGAAAGAGATGGATTCCATTCAAATTCCTTTTGACTAACTTCTGCTAAAATTATACTTTACCTCTGGTGGGATATGTGAGACACCAGAGAAGTTGTAATCAGTTTTTTAAATAATTAAATTACTGCTAAGGGTTTCCTAGCTGACCTTCCTATATTGCTGTATGCTTAGCTTAGTTGTGAACAAAGAGATGTTTCTTTGGGGGTATTCTTGAGTAAGTCTATTTTATGTATATATTTTTTTCCTCCCCATATGGTAACTGATTCCTTTTTTCTCTTATAGTAGTATGCTATAGTTTCCTGTAGTAGAAGGAGGGCAGTTTTGGAGCACAGACAGTATAACTTTAGAAAGTAGGCAAAAGGAAGATGCCGTAGTTTGGGGTAATGTTTGAGAAATGCCAAGTCCTTCTGTTCTAAAAGCAAATGTAGTTGATGAAGACATGGGAAGAACAATAGATTTTCATTATATTCATTGGAGAAGGTCATTGTCCATAGGTCATACTGTCTTGAGAGTGCAGTGGTATGGCTAGTTTTGGAGAAGTTCATATTAAATATATTTTTAAATTAGTATTATTTCTTTTTCTGGAAATAATAAGTAAATAAATAAAATGGCAGAGTTAGATCAGTGTATTGTGTGATGAAATTCCAGAATATCACATCATCTTTTTTTAGCACAAGTTTGAAAAAAAATGATTTTTTTAATGAAAACTTTGGAAGCTAGACCACAGAGCTCAGCAGCCAGTAGCCTGGCAGGTGTGACTATGCTGCAGAGGATAGTGTGTAGACGAGGTTCTAAGCTTGGAAAGGTCCCTCATAGTTACAGAAGTTGAACCCTCACTATGTCAATAAGAAGACAGACATTGTTTTTGAAGTTCACCATATTTAAATACAGTTCATAATCAGAACGGGTTTTACCTCTGACAGACGACCGTGTTTGCTCTCTCCGTTCTTCTGCAACTATCCCATTCTAGTCCTTTCCTTCCTCACCTGGATGCCCTGTTAGTATGATTTCAGGGAACGTTTCCTCCCTCATTTTTCTACCAAGCTCTCTCGAGCTAGTAATCAGCTTGAGATCAAAATAAGACTACAAGATCTCCTTTTCTCCCTCTTCCCATTATTTTTACTCATTGATTCTGTTGTAATCAGTGATCAGTATCAGCCAAGCCAATATCAACATTTCTTTGTCAATGTTTATTTTTCATTTGTCGTCTTCGGAGAGCTACATGCCTGAAAACTAACTAGTATTCTTTTTCTGCGTGATACCCAAGATAAGCTTAGCTGTTCCTTCAGAAAACTGAAATTCTTACCCGTTTACTGTCATCTTGCATCTCAAGACCTACCTCCCATCCTCCCTGCTTCTTCCAATTCAGCATATTTTAGTGGGTCTTTTTTATTTTCAACAGACTGCTCTTCTACATAGTGCTCGATATCAACTACTTTTCCTACTGCTTACTCAAGGTTCATGGCCTGTGTCCACCTTGTGCATCTTGTTCATCATACAGGTGTTGCACCATCTTTAATTAGACAGTGATGTCATTCTTAGTCTCTTATTTGTGGTATTTTAAAATAGAGCCTTTGAGCTTTCTGTTTTGCTGCTGTTTATGCTAGGGAGAGGAGGGTTTTCATATCATCTTCCCTAACAAAAGAGAGTTAAAGACCTTGCTTAACAGAGGAGTTTCACTCACTAATAAAGCAGAGCCAGAGAGACATATTAATAAATAGCAATAAACTGTTAACAATCTGTATCAGGTAAGATTTGTAGATTAATATTATAGTTCTTATTTTTATCTTTGTAAGTTGCAAATAATACACACATTTTCTGGTATGTCCTATTTCTTGAATCAGTTTTACAAGTCCATTTTTTCCTACTACTTTACATTTTTATATAGACTGTTTTTTAAACCAGGGACTGGGTAAAACATTTCTCTAATAGTTTAACTGTTTAATTTCTCACAGTTGTACTTTTTCCAAGAGATCTCATCTCTTGCACAGAACCTAATTCCTAAGGTTACCACCAGTTCTTGCTTGCTAAGTCTGCGTTCAGCTCTGCAGACCAAAATTGAATTCCCTACAATGCTCAGTGTGATTTGTGCTAGACCATCATTACAAAGCAGGCTTGAGGCTGGCATAACGGATTGCCCAAGATACATCCCACATGGATATTGAGACGAAGTTATAACTAAGGCTCTTTTATCATAGCAGCGTCCCTCTCCCTTTTGCTTTCTTCTTTGACCATCCCATCATCTTGCTTCTGGCTTCAGAGGCTGATGTGTTTTAGGTTGATGGCTGAAGTTGGCATTGACAAACCCTGAACAAGAGATTCGCAACTAAAGCTCAGTGCCTGTTGCATATCAAGAAGAGCCTCTCAGTTTATCAGTTTATGCCAAAATTTGGACATTAATGCCAGTTTGGCCTTTTGTTTATACAAAATCTTATACCTACCACTTCCTTATGGACTGTGGCTGTCTCAATGGGAAGAGATTTAAATTTCTCTCCTCTAAGTATTCTTGATAACTTAAGGGGAAAAAAAAGTCTGCCATGATTAATTTAATCAATTTCCTATCTATTTAGAAGGGAATTGTATGACCTTTCTCAGCACACCTGTTGATAGGTTTTCTCCTTTCCAAGTTAGGAAAATGCACTTTTCCTCTAAATGTAGAACTGAAAATTTAAGCTCAAAATCCAATGTTTTAATGGAGTATGCAACTAGTGTCCATTTCTTCCATGAGAAGAGTCAAGCAACCTGGAGGAGAGAAGGCTAAATTGTTGCCTTGAATGGGAAATCATCAGCTCAGTAGAGGGGCTCCTTACCTGACCAAGCAACCGCCTGTTGCCAGCCATGGGTCTCTTGTCATCGATGTTGCCTAAATGAGCTGCAGGATGGCTGCTGGCACAGGTATGAGAATGGCTGATGGGAGGAGGAGACTTGAAGAAAACTGGCAGAAAGTTGAAGTGTCCATAGGTTAAAGCATTTAGTGGACTGAGAAGAGAGCGAAGTTGAAATGCATAGATTCAGTTTTATAGGGGTGGAATTACACTGAATTAATTGGGTTTGGATGAATAAAGAACTGGATTTTTTTTTTTTGTGAAAAGGAATGGGAAGATGTGAAGAAATGAAGATCATTGCTGGAGAAGTATTTTACTGTTGCTGAAGAAAATGGAAAAATATAACTAATAGATAAGCTGTGTTTTGTTATTACTGACTAATTCATCTTACAGTTGCTTTTTCAGAAAAACTTCATTCTTCCTTAAGATCAAAACAAACTGTTTACTTTACTGTTTATTTTTATGTTCTAAATGCGAGATCTTTATAGTCATGGAGCTTTTCTCCTGACTTTAACAGTTTGGGGGTTTTTGTTGTTTTTTAAACCCATGGACACCAAATGCAGAAGGAAAATGTAAACAACTTGAGAATGCATTATATAGATGGTAATGGACACTTTTTTTCTTGATACAAGGAAGAAAGATACACTTCTTTTTAGCTGCATAAATACTACTCATCTGTTGAGAAGGCTGGGCAGGTAGACTTTTCTTTGATCTGTATGGTGACATCTTCCTACTCCCCCCCCCCCCCCCATTCAGTTTTTTCCTTGTAAATCAGAGCAGAGCTGTTAAATTATGTTTTCTAGTATTTATTCATCCAAACAGCCCATGTCCCATTGAGTCAGGTGCGCAGATACGGATTTACGGAAGGCAAAGGCTACAGTATCTCTTCCTTAATTGCCTGGCATTAGTGTTGGGTTAGTGTAGTGAGTTTCCATCTGGCAGAGCAGCCTGTTCTCCCGTCACAGCCAGCATCAGTGTTGGATCTATTGCTGAGGTGATTTTCCTTGTACCAGGGGAGCTCATTGATGATCTGTGGAGAGAGACAGCTGATGGGAGAGGAGGCAACTTCTGGTAACCACTGTTCTAAAGACTTTTCATAGGTTTATGTGAAAATGATTTTGACATTTGGCTGTCAACAACATTTTAAACGTGTGAACCATGTGTTTTGATGTAAAATCTTTATTGCTAAAACTACTGTTTTCAGTAAGTTAAAAGATGAAGTTTAAGATGTGCATGACAACAAAGGACTCCAACTTACTCTGTATCAGTTAAGGAATTGTTTGTAGTTTACTCTGTTTCCCATCTTATTTTTAGTACAAGAAATGCCTTGGGGTATTTCTCCCTGTGTAAAAAATCAGTTGATTCTCCTTTTGGTAATATTAAAATTATTTTCGTGGTTGATTTCTCAGCCATATTTTTAATGTTACAGGGCAGGCATGCAAATACTCTGAAAATTGATCCAGGAATAAGTAATAAACTGTTTTTAATTGTTAATATTTTTTATTTTTAAAATATGTATTGATTTTGGCGTGGGTGGGGTTTTTTGGTGATGGTGCTTATCTGATAATTTAAATCCTAGCTGAATTATGTTGCCAGATTGTCTTCAGAAGGGCATGAAGTCAGCACACATGCTTCAGTAATATCTGGTTGTTTTACCCTTATGTTTCCAGTTGGCAATTTGAAATTATGGCTTCAACTGCACTTTAAATATGTGATAATAGCATGTGTTTCTAATAAGGGCCAGCACCATTTTGTTCAGATAGTGTGAATGGTTGTCACTCATATATGACAAATGCACCTTCATCTGCTTCTTTGATGGCCCCCTAAAAACCATACCCTCAAATCAGGCCGATGAAATTAGCTGCTGTGTAAATTGTGTGTCTGAGTGGTTCATTATCTAATCACCGTCAGAACCATAGTGATAAAGTAGATTGAAACAGGGACGAGGTCTGCCAGATGATTTCAGGCCTTTTTTTCTAAGCCCTGTTTCCCTTGGAAACACTAAGAGTCGTTCAGAACTTCAGAATTCTTTGTCTAGAACTTCTTTTTTTTCTTAACGCATTAAATTGGTCAGCCAGTGAGGGCTGCCAGGGTGATTTGTAAGGTTTTCTTGCCATAAGTCTTTTAGTCATTACTGCATGTATTAAAATGTTCTGTGATGTTCAATTTAGCTACTATGTTTGCTACTGCTAGGTTAGATACTGTTAAATACAGTGGTACCTATTTTCAGGAAAGTGCTCTAGCCTGTTCCTATTTAGAAGAAACTCTTAAAGATGTGTTAAGTGCTCTCCTGAAATGGAAAAGCGCTATGCTTTGTATGTATCTGTATAAAGCTTTGGATTCAGGAGTTGATACATAAATTAACAGACTAAACTAGTATGATACAAAAGATTGCAGGTGACACTTGTATACGGGCGGTATGACAGACCTACTGACTTTTTCATCTCAAACTCTTGTGACTCTTAATGGTTCGTTGTAAATATATATTTCTTGTCTTTTTAGCATAGTATGTAATTTAAGTGTTCTTTTGTTTTAGGAGCATTTGAAGACGATGATATCACTCATGTTGAAGGAAGTGTAGATCCTGTTCGTGACATTGAAATAATACATGAGGAACTTAGACTTAAAGATGAGGAGCTGATCATGCAGAGTATAGACAAGCTTGAAAAAGTAGCTGTAAGAGGAGGAGACAAGAAGTTAAAACCTGAATATGTAAGTATATGACCTATAAAAGTAGATCATAAAGTACTCTCTGTATTGAATAGAAATCTTTGTATTGTTGGGTTTTGTTATTGATCTTCCTCATGTATAATATGAAACACTACTACTATTTTTATGTATATTTTAAAGTAGATATTATTATGAGTTGAAAAATTATTAGAGTGAATTATTTGCTGTGTTGACAGTGTAAGATTTCACTGATAAAGCTAATTGTAATTTTAAAAATTTAACTGTTATTTTCTTGCTGACAAGCTTTATATGAGAATTGCCAATGCTTCGTCAAACTTACGTCAGTGTTTAGTTATAATTCAAAGTCCAGCAGTCACTTCTGAATTATTCTTGCTGTTAAGTTCTACTCTGATGTTGATAGTAGTATTCCTGTAGCCACCAAGTGAATGTATTTTCTTCGTGTTGTTCCACTTTGTGTCTTTTAGTGCATGTTAAATAAAAAGTGCTGGTTGAAATTAATTTTAGAATGTTGTTGTGAAAAGCTGCTTAAATTAGCTCAATTATCACAGGGTAGTAGTGGTGTTTCTTAGTAAATTAGAAATGTATAATAATTATCAAATTCAAAGTGTATTTTTGTAAATGATTATTTTACTGCCACTTGACTTTGGAGTCTGCTACACTTTGCCAGTAGTCTAGTTATTAATTTTTCTTTATTTCATTAGTATTCTATAAATATTTCAGGTGGTATATAAAGTGCATTCTCTAATTGTTACAGCAGTGTATCAGTGTGGAAATAGACTATTTATGCTTAACAATTAAGTAGTAAAAAATACTGTTTTCTTCCATGGCTTTTTAGATAGCAAGTAGTAAGAAAAACATTGTCGTATCAGTGTTGGTGTTTTAGTTTATCAGCATTGAAGTGCAATGAAATTTGTTGGCCCTGCCTAGTGTTTGGAAGTGAATAGGAACTGAAAGTGAACACACCTCTCCAAAATACTGATCTTCATGATGCAGTGTTAAAAGCACTTCTTTGGTAGCTTCTGTTGGTGAAAAGCTAGTCTTCATCTGGCTTGAAAAGTATTTTATTCCCTGATGGGTCTAAGCCAGAAAAAATAGCTATTGTGGTATGGTTTGAAGGCTTTCACATAAGCCCAGAGAGAGGGAAGCAGGTATGCTTCATTTAAGGTCTTATCTGATGTGTCAATCCAACCTTGGGTACATGTGGGCGATGATTGTTATCTTTTACCAAAAGTTGCACCTGCTTAGAGGAACAGTGCAGCTTATGCCTGGTTTTAAATAGCACCCACACAGTCTTTCACCTTTTAATTCATCTTAAAGAAAGGGGCAAGCAAAAATTCTGTCCATAGCAAATTTGAAGTTCAGCCTAAGGCTAAATTTTACATTGGTATGAAATGATGAAAATGAGGAGTGTTGTGCTGCTGTTCTGCCCAGTCTTGAGCTCTTTTTGCTTACTTTCTTGTGTGACTGCCTTTGGAAACAGCTTTGCTCGGCTCCTCATGATGGCGATGTTCTTGTCCAGTTTTTGAGTGTACCTTTCTGGATGCTTTGAGGGTTTCATATCATACTCTATGTTCTTCTTGTGTTAAGGAAGAAGTCAACGCTTTTGTGATTGTGAAGAGACATAACTGAAGTGTGTTTTAAATAAAATTCTTAGTAGTCATCATGTACCTGTAATGGGTTGTAGGTACCGTTACTGTTGTATGACAGAGCTGCTCTTACTCATTTTTTAACTATAGGAAGTTGGTATGTGTTTGAAAACAGAAAATGTCAGATTATTCTCAAGTCAAGGGAGACAGTAAATAAAAATTCCAATCTAGAAATGCGATTTAAATTTATTAAAGAAAACTTTAAAATCTGCATTATTAATCTGTCTTTACCCAGCTTCAGTTTCTCTTCCTTCTCTTTGCCTCTTCCTTCAGTCTCCTAATGACTACTTCATCTGTAGTTCACCCGTCAAAATGACTGTCATCTTGTGCTTGTAACTTACACTTCCTGTCATTCCTTGTTTTTTTTTATCCTTTCTTTATGAACACATGCACAGAAAACACCAGGTTCTTGAAGTCGTGTTGCTGTGCCAGTTCTGTTCTTAGTAACAGCTGTTACACTTGACCAGTCTCAGCTGAGTTTGTCAACAACAGAGATTTCAAAGGCATTAAATCTTTTGTTTCATGGAAAGGGGTGGGTGAACAGAGCAGAGAGGCACAAATTAATGCTCCCCTTGAGACAAAGGCCAAACGTAGGAACTACAGTCACTAGGGAATCTCTTCAGGGAAGTGCTGTGGGGCATCACGTCTTTGAGTCCTGCTGATCTTGGACCTTCTTGCTTGTCTTCCTTTGTGACTTGTATGCTTGAATTGTAAGGTAGACGGTAGACCTTAATGAAGTGGACTTTTTTAATGGTAAAGGGCTGTGAAAGCTCTGCCTGGTTTCTTTTCTTTTCCTGGTAAATTAATCCTTAGGCCTAGTGACATAGCTTCTACAAAGAGATTTGTGTAGTTGTAAGACTGTAACAGCAATTCTTGGGCTTTTCCAGCCACTGGATGGGTTTATTTAGATGTTCAGCCACTGGATTGTGAGGCAGTCCTGCAGAGTTTGCTTTGTGTCTTTTCCTTTAACATTTTGTGTTGCAGAGCAGGCCTATGGTTGCATTTATATAGCATACTGCGTGATTAACTGTGCAGTAAATGACTTATGGGTCTAGGAGAGAAACCATACGGGATTGGTGAAAAAAACAGTTAAAGATTATGCCTTCCTAAAGCAGTAGCCAAATGTTAGGAGTGTCTTTCGGCTGTTTGATCATTCTGTACTCCCTGAATCTGTTGTATTTTGCAGTTAGCTTGCTGGGCACAGAGTGAGTTCCCTGTCCAGCACCATTTATAATGTTATTTCTATGTGGCTTGTTGCTGCTGTTCAAGGCTTCCTCTTTCCAGGGCAGAAGAGTCATTAAGAGGCAGTATAGACTGCCTCTTAATTTTTTTTTTAAACAGGTTGTCTTAAAAAGATGGGGGGGAGGGGAGGGACTGGGAGAGAACTTCTCAGGATTTGCCTTTTTAAGTTATTTACCAGTATAATACATAGCCATTGCTATAGCACAAGTTGCCCTTAGTGAAGCCACGACAGCCAATCGTGCCTGATAAATTTGGTGGCCTTCTATGATGGGATTACAGTGTTGGTGGATAAGGGAAGAGCAACTGATGTTATCTACCTGGACTTGTGCAAAGCATTTGACACTGTCCCACACGACATCTTTATCTCTAAATTGGAGAGACATGGATTTGATGGATGGACCACTCAGTGGATAAAGAATGGGCTGGATGGTCGCACTCAAAGAGTTGCAGTCAGCGGGTCGATGTCCAAGTGGCGACCAGTGATGAGTGGCATTCCTCAGGGGCTGGTATTGGGACCAGTGCTGTTTAACATCTTTGTTGGCGACATGGACAGTGGGATTGAATGCACGCTCGGCAAGTTTGCTGGCAACACCAAGCTGTGGGGTACAGTCGACACGCTGGAGGAAAGGGATGCGATCCAGAGAGACCTTGACAGGCTTGAGAGGTGGGCCCATGCAAACCTCATGAAGTTCAACAAGGCCAAGTGCAAGGTCCTGCACGTGGGTCAGGGCAATCCCAAGCACAAATACAGCCTGGGCAGAGAATGGATTGAGAGAAGCCCAGAGGAGAAGGACTTGGGGGTTGTTGGTTGATGAGAAGCTCAGCATGAGCTGGCAGTGCACACCTGCAGCCCAGAAAGCCAACTGTATCCTGGGCTGCATCAAAAGAAGAGTTGAGGGAGGTGATTCTCCTCCCCCTCTACTCCGCTCTCGTGAGACCCCACCTGGAGTACTGCGTTCAGCTCTGGGCCCCCAACATAGGAAGGACATGGACCTGTTGGAGGGAGTCCAGAGGAGGGCCATGAAGATCATCAGAGGGCTGGAGCACCTCTCCTATGAGGACAGGCCGAGAGAGTTGGGGTTGTTCAGCCTGGAGAAGAGAAAGCTCTGGGAGACCTTATAGCAGCCTCCAAGTACCTGAAGGGGGGCCTACAGGAAAGCTGGAGAGGGACTTTTTACGTGGGCATGTGGTGATAGGACAAGGGGGAATGGCTTTAAACTGGAAGAGGTTAGATTTAGATTAGGTATTAGGAAGAAATTCTTCACGATGAGGGTGGTGAGGCACTGGATCAGGTTGCCCAGAGAAATTGTGGATGCCCCAACCCTGGCAGTGTTCAAGGCCAGGTTGGACGGGGCTTTGAGCAACCTGGTCTAGTGGAAGGTGTCCCTGCCCATGGCAGGGGGATTGGAACTAGGTGATCTTTAAGGTCCCTTCCAACTCAAACCATTCTATGATTGCTAATGTTCTGTTCTTTCCATAGCAGAGGTGTGCAACAGATGGCTCTTGCCTGTGCCCTGAGTGTTCCCAGTCATTTTCCCTTTCAGGAAAACTAGGAGGTTATAAGGGAAAAAACAGTATTTGTAGGTTGTTTTTGGTTTTGTTTTGGTTTTAAGGCACAATGTTAAATTTTTAATATCTCTCTTTTTCATTGTTTTCCTTTTCCCATCCTTTTGGGAGTAATTTAAGGTAAAGACACTTGAGAATTTCTAAAGAGTTTTAACTGGTTGAGAGTTGTGAAAGTTCTGTGGTTCATTCAGAGCAATGCTATCAATGCAAGCTATCTTACCTGTATCACTTTCAGACCTTTCACTGGCTTGCTTTCCTGTGCTGAAGAAAAACATCTAGCACTTGAATTGCATTTTTCATTTCTTTCCACTTTTTTTGAGAGTACTTTGAGATATATTGAGGAGGAACACTATATAAGGTTAGGGAAAGAAGAAGAAGGTGAGGAAAGAAAAGAAGTAATATTGATCTTAGTCAAGTATGTTTTTTCTTTGGTAGTTTGCTGAGTATAACAAATAACCTTAATATGAAAGCTAAGGGAAAGTTACTGATTTCAGAGAGGCTATAATCTCTGTGTGACCTGTGTAAACTTATTTTTGGCATCAAAGGGGATTTCACTGTGTGTTCATGGAACCTAATTGAAAGTAGAAGTCACTTTTTCTTATTTCATAAATATGAATTGTCTGCTTTTGAGGATTTTTTTATCAGTAAGCCTCCACAACTGTAACTGGATAGTCTGAAATCTCCAAAACATTTAGGAGGAGAAAAAAAGAGAATTGTCAGTCTGTATCAGTCAACAGTTCTTAAATCTGAGATTTGTATTTGATTGCCCGCCTTCTCGGACCTGTGTTCTGACTTGTTAATTGTATTTTTTCCTTCGCGTAAGCCCACATTGCATACAGGTGGTAAGTTCACCTTTGTGCAGTGACCTGGCTTTGCAGTTGAATACAGTGTTAACTGTTCGTCCTGTCTCTCAGAGAATTGATTTCTCAGTCCCCTGTCAGCAGAAATAAAATAGCCAACTGCTGTTAAGGAGCCATCAATGAAATAATTTTCAAGTTCTACTTAAAAATCAATGACACCATATGGTCCAAGATCAGCAACATGTAATGTTGACATAGGCTTGGAATAGCTTCCTTTACACGTATATTTTTGTCTGTTTTGCAAGTGTTCTCACTGCTTTCTTAGAAATAATTGTCTGCTTTTACTAAGGGTACTATTCTTTCAGACTCAGTATACCTTTAAATATTATTTTGGCTACAACCTTCTAAAGAGATATTATAGAATAAAAATACCTCTGTTATTTGCATGTATTAACGCAAATAAAATTCCAGAAAGCAATCAGAGTAATTTTGATTTTATATTTTAAATCTGACTGGTGCTGGTATCTGCAGAGACATGAGAAAGATATTGGGTTAAACTTTATTATTAGCTTATTATTCATCTGTCATTTTGGGTAGCAGAAGATTTCAAAGTAAAGTTTTGAATATGTATGAATTTATAGATCAGAATGTACAAATTTTAAAACTTGTTTTAAAAATATGTATTTTTTAATTTATGGGATTTTTGGTCCTGGAGACAGAAGTCTTCAAGTTAATACTATATAATATAGTTAAGTGAACATTATTGCAGGATTCTCTTCCATTACCCTTCCTGTGTGATTCAGTTCTAGTCCTTAGAGATTGACCCTCTGCAGTAGACTGCTATTTCTTCCACCCATTGTTAGTGCGCCGAATCTTGAATTCCAGCACAGAATAATTCTTAGTGGTAAAGGTATTGTGATTTATATATCTGACCACAAGAATATTATTTGTAGTTGTGTTCTTGCAGATTATTGATGTTAGTGGTATGAAGACAGAATCTTTAGGTCCATATCAATTGCAATTATGAAAAGAACCATTAGAGACTCCTTTTCAATGTAATAGTACCAGAACCATCTAGTGCATATTTAACTTCCAAGAAAGGCATCAAGCTTTGTTTTGTTACTGCAATGGGCAATGAACTAATAATTGGTACAATGACCGTAGGCATAGAATATAAGTATCTGTTGGCAGAGATGTACTATGAGGAGTAAAGCAAAATCTTCCTAATGATGTTTTAAGTAACTTTAATCCCTTCCTTCTCCCTTCCATTTAACGTCTTGGTCCTGTCCTGATAATACAGTAACTGTTTGAAAGATGTTTTTTTGTTAATTTAAAAATTACTGATATGGTGTGGGAGATACTTTACAAACAGCAAAGAGCTGGTAGATTCAGTTTCTTCTCATTACCAATATATACTAGGTGAAAACAGGGTGAACATTTTTCCTTCTGATGAATGGGATGGCACTGAGCAGAATTCGCTGACCTCGTGCTGCAAGCGCTCGCCAGAGTTCTCACGGATGGATGAACTCTTATTTCCTCTAACTGATGATGTCAGTTGGGAATTTTCACCTTTCTGTCGTTCCAAGTTGAAGATAAATACAGCAGTGAACTGTTTTGGTTTTTTTTTGCCAGTTTCTTTGGCCTCCTTTTGTGAGGAGTGTTTGAGAGGCCAGTTTCTTTCACTGGAGATGGAAGGAAAGGAGCAGCATACGCTGTTGACATACTTTCTGCTGATGGCTGTTACAATTAGTAACTTAAATGTTAAATCATAGTGAATCGAGAAAATATTTATATTCTTAATGCATATAATTATGCCTAAAATCTTTAGTGGACCATTTACTGTGCTTAATGTGGTATTTAGAGGAAATTAAAGTTCATTCTGGAGAACATTTTGAATGTAACAGGAAAATATTCATGGCAGATGTTTGTGAATTAATCGGTAGTAAAGCCTGACTTAAAAGTACATAATGTATAAATACATGTTTGGATTTCTTTTGGTATTACCAGTAGACAAAAAGAAGTCAATGCTTAAATACTTTCTGTCAAGACTAGTCTTTCCTGTGTAGATTTGAACAGTGACTTAAAGTAATTACTTTTGTAAATAATGCCCATCTGGGTATGTCTAGATGCAAGCCGTGGTGTAATTTTTAAATAGTATATACTTATGCCAAAATAACTCCATACATTAATTAATTGTATTCTGAAAAAGACACCTTTTTCAGCTGGCTTAATTCACATCTAGAACAAATGCATTCACACATGGATTTATTTGGAAATAAGTGTGTGTAGACTAATGCAGTAAGAAAAGTTTAGTGGAACTCTATGGAAGATGTTTCATTTTACTTTTCAGTGCAGTTTCCCTAATTTCTGAACTGCTAGAAATTGTAGATAGACTGCTTCCTGTATTCTTGCCTGCTTTTTTCTTTGAGAAGCTACAGGTGACTATATCGTTTGATGTATAATGCCTTATAACCCACAAGGATGACTCACACAGGAGAATTTGGGGATTATTGACATGAATTATATTGCCTGGAATGCTTGTAGGATGTTTTGAGTGAAAGTACTTGCTGTGGCTCATAAACATTATTGGCATCTAGCTCTGAGTAAATCTTATATCATGTACAGCTTGTACTGGCTCTGTTAGAAGGTATTGAATAGAAGAAAGGATAATACACTTGTCCTAAATCCATTACTTCTCCCATTGTATTTTTATTAAAGTCAGCGAGCAAGGGAATTGTAAGAGATTAGACATTGTTTTGTACCACAGAGGAGCTCACTGTCACTCCAGTTGATGCAATACCTGACTTGTTCTCTTTCTTGCACCCAGCTGCTACAGCTTATTTAATCACTTAACACAATTGAAAAATACGATCTAGCCTTTTTTTAAACTGCCAAATTTGTCTTAATTGTCCTTTAAAAATACCACTGTTTCTAAACATTGTTTTTGCAGCCTCACTCTTTTAGACCACCAGAAAACCTCCAGGAAAAGCAGAGAGCTGAGGCTATGCTAAATAGAACTGAAGAAGGTTTCCAAGGAAAGCCATGAATGGAAGGACTGTGGGCACAGTGCACACCATACACCTTGTTGCACACCTTGGTGCAGCACAGTTTAACTAGTTATAATACTCTACCTCAAATACCATAGTTTTCTATCTGTATCTGAAAAACCATCATGGCTATTTGGAAGGCCAGATGGTGGAACACTAATTACTATCTAGTTTGATCTCTTGCATATCCCAGTTTAATTCTCACAATTGTTGTTAAAATAGAATGTATCTCTTAGGAGAAAAAATTAACCTTTATTTAAATATTTTCTAGCTAGAGATAAATTACTGTAACTTGTGTAAGCTGTGCCAGTGATTAATTATCTTTACTGTTTAGAAATAAGACACAGTTTTAGTCTGTATTTGTCAAGCTTCAACTTTCAGCCATTTGATTTCTGTATGCTAGTGTGAAAAACCCTGTACTATGTGAGTTTTTTGTTAATTATATATATATATGAAATGCAATAAGAATAAAAGCATAAGATTTAAGCACACTGAGTCTTCATGTGTAAGAACTTTTTCAAAACCTCTTATTTTTCCAGTATTTCAACAGAGATAAGTGTATAATTATTCACATTGGACATTAGCCTATTTATATACTCAAAGATTGTATTACTCTTTTAGTTACAGTACAGTTCATTTGCTTGCGACCCTCAAGTCTTTTCAGTCACTCTCACAAGGGGAAAGTCCTCTACCTGGTAAATACTGTATCCACACTCCCTTGTCCCTCACCCAGCAAGTGTATGAACTTGGATTTATTGTATTGAAAAACACTGTTTACTTTCACTAAATCTGTCTAGCAGTTCTGGTCACTATACACATGATTCACATTGTTAGTAATTTACTATTCTCAGAATCCGTGCCATTAACTTGGTCATTTTTAAGCTGTTGATGAAAGATGATAACTAGCGAAATGCAAATAATTTATTTGGAGTGCCACCAGAAACACAGTCATTGCATTTTCTATTTACAGTTACATTCTGAGCCTACTGGTTAGGTGGTGTTGACTCCATTTAGTGTATGCAGTGCTTTTTGAATTAAATACCTTACAACACTGAGCCAGATTCCTTAGGGAAGTCTGAATACAGTAATTATACACTACTACCTTCATTATTGCTATCCTATGCTGTTGGACTTCTGTATGAAATAAGAGGAGCTAACTAAGAGCTACAGGTAATGTTTCAGATACTCCTTATAGCTTTTCTGAGGAGCAAAGTAGTGAAAATGATAGAATTTTGGATAACTGAAACATTTTAATAAAAAGTATTTAACTGCTTTTGAGGTGTTGACAGGGAGCTGGTCAGTTATTACATCTTGGAAGTTTTGAAGGGAAAAACACTCCATACTTCCCAGAAATATCTCCCTTGGTGGGGGGAAAAAAGCCTACTGTACTCACAGTTACTCTCTGTGGTAGTGGAGACTTTTGCACTGCCTGCAGGATCACAGAGAATTCACTTGCACTTTGAAGTGTGAAGTGATAATCCTCACAACTGCTTACTTCTTTATTAAATTTGCGGAAGTTAATTACATGCCCTGCTAATTTACAACAAAAACCTCACAATTCTCTGATGCCAAGTAGGCAAGTGAGTTTTCCAAGCTTCAGTTTAGTCCCTCATGCTGTAAGAAGAATTTGGCATTGGCACACATTGTTACTATCATCCATCCAGAGAGTTTATTAATGTATGCATATTTTTCTACACAGTAGTGTCTCATGAGCATGTCTTGATAAATCTCCTAAATGCAATTTAAATTTATTTCTTTATAGTATTTTATACTGTTGAGACTTATTATTAAAAGTCCTGCTTAGCATTTGTGGGTTGACTACTTGCTACCTTTGGAAAATGAGAGCAGGACATAAATTAAAATCACTGTATTGCATATGGCTAAATATACTAGGTATTCACATGTGCCAAATATATTGTCAAGGATATAGTCAGAAATTAACTGATGTTTAAACCAGTGGTATTTGATATTCATGAAGTTTGCTCTATTTCATATGCCCTGACAACTGTAAGTAAATTGGATTTTGGAGGGTTTTTTGGTGACTTTTTAAATGGTGCTTGCTATAATGTTGCTAGCTGAAGAACAGAACAAGAATAACCCTCTCATCAAACAAGGGGAAGTGGATCATTCTGCTGGTGACAGATTGACCTCGAAGTGTGCAACTGGGGAGGCCAGATCTAATGAAACAAAGTGGATCATTGCTCTGTATTCTGTTATTAAGCATCTCGGAGTTAACTAGAGTAGTGATTAAATGTGTTTAAATGACTGTTACAGTGATAGTGAAGATAAAAAGGTCAGTTCATACTCTTTCACCAGGCCTAAACAGAAGCAATTGATAAAACTAAAAATGGTGCTACATGAGATATAACCTGAAAGTGTGTGTTTTGCTTTTTGTGTGTTTGTTTAGAGTATTGGGGCAGCTGAGTGAAAAAGAAATACGTGAAAATAGTTGCCTTTCTTCATATTGTCATTAGTATTTAATGATTTCTTGTTAAGGGATCATATTAAATCTCATTTACATGGGACACCACCATTGATGCAGGGGAATCTGAGTTCATCAGTCCCTTTTTTTTTTTTTGTTTCTTGACTGTCTGCCTTAGGTTCTGCATGGTGCGACTGCCCAAATAGTCCATCAGAGAAAATTTGACTTTGACTGAATAATTATTTCCAAATCTTTTCTTTGTGTCTTACTGCCTCACCAGCTTCAGACATAAATGCTGTATTTGCTTATAAGTTTCCATGCTTTTATCTAAAGAAAGTTTTGCAACACTTTGCCACCTTCTCTGTAAAACCAAAATGAAATTGCAAGTATACAGCTGTCAGTTCTCCCCAGCATATTCTGTTGTTGGTCAGCCTTCCCCGCAGAAGTTAGCCATGTAATTACTCCTTTAGAACAACAATTGCAAACAGCATCAAGTCAGGTACCTAAATGAGAACTCTGAAAAATCAGGTCTGTGCCAAAATGGGTTTAGTGTGTCACTGTAGGTAGCAGGTGAATGTGGAAGAGAAGTTCTGACTGGCAACTATGTGCTTAGATAGGCTGTAGAAAGAGCAAACTTTATTTGCTGCATTGATGCTTGAAATTTTCTGGAGGTTCCGTGTTATGTAGCTACCCTTACAGTGTGGTTAAAAAACATTTCATTGCTGCTTAAGCCTAAAAGATTGGCTTTGATAACTTGTGCTATAATGTTTTTTCTGTCAGTTTTTTATCGACTGCAATTTATATGCAATAATGCATTGCTGTTGAGGGGGAACTGTAATGCTGAAAGCCACTGAAAGCCACGTGGTAGGTGCCTACAGAATTAGTTTAAAACCCGAAATGGTGTGTAATCGGAATTCCTTCACTACTGAACAGGAATCTTGGAGGTTGTGTTGATTTTTTATATACCTATTTAAACGAAAGCTGAGGATAAAGATGTTAAATGAAAAGTGCCTATTGTTAGAATTGCTTCCCTTATCTTGTTTATACCGATTAATTAAAAAATAAAAAGCACATAGGGTTAAAGATAAGATGGTACCACTGTTTTCTTCTTTATGTGTAATCTTGTTGCATGTCTCTACATAAGCTGTTCTGGCCACTCATCATAGTAACCAGCTGGGCCATTTCACCTGCTGGAGCCATTAAAGAGGACTCTCTCCCCCTAGATTAATCCCCTCCGACATTAGTTTTTTGCTCTGACAACTGGAGCAGGCATTCAGAATTTGCAGGTGGCCAGTGTGACGCACATAATTGCCTACAATTTTAGGCAATGAATAAAAATGGTCTACATTACTTGTCAAAGGTTGTATATGCAGTGCCAAGTGAGATCTATGGGAAGCCTTTTAGGGTTTAAAGAACAGTTAATAGCAAAGCTGCACAGTGCTTTTTTAATCATAATGCATTTGTAATATAGCACTTTGATCTTCTCCTTGTAGGAAATGGTGTTATATTAGCCACTTTTAAACATTTATGAGTGAAATTCAGTTATAGGAGAGTAAAAGTGATTATTCTTAGGCAGAACATGTTAGATTTCATTAAAAGTTTTAGCTTGCCCCTTCCTTGTTAAAATCTGTGGGGAGTCCTGTTCCTGGAGGGTTTCAAATCAGGATCTGAAGATTCAGAAGAGCTTTTTCTTTGTTTTTCACTAAAGCAACTGCAAGACTAGAAAAGACTGTAGTAAATACTGATGTTATTTGTGGTTGTTTATAAATGTACTTTAACTGCATAGCATTAAGTGCAAAAAATGTTGCGTGCTCAATGGTGTAGGGAATGTTTCCTTGTATTTTAAAGATCTTAATTCTCAGTTGCGTCAATTATAATCTTAAAAATGCATTATTTAAAGCATGATTATAAATTATCTACAACAAAAAATAGGCGACTCTAAAATGTACTACTCCTAGAAGAGCTGAGTTTGACCTTTCAGACCCAAGAGCCTTTTATTAACACCTGCCTGTAAGGGGAACCGTGCCACACGCAGCTTTCGGATTCACGACCACAAAACTGATGAGGAAAGGCTTGAAGGGTTCAGTTTGTGTCACTTGCTGTTTGCCGTTTCCATTTCACAGATGATTAATCTTTCTGTGAAGAAAGGCCAGAGAAACAAAGCACATTGGGCTCTTCCTGCAGTTACTCCTTCTGAATGCACACTAGCTTGCTAACTAAAAGGCCTTTAGATTTCCTGCCGAGAGAGATGTTCTGAAAGTGAATGCAGCTGGTTGGAGGTCACCAGTGCAAGGCTCTTGCCATTGTGTAATGGAGGCTTTGGCAGGTTTCATTTTGGGGGGGAGGGAGAAGGTGTTGGCGAAAAATTAATGCGGAATAAAAAGGGCTTTGGCCATTTGAATTAATTTCTTGAAGGGTGGATCATCAATAATAGGCTCAATTTCTTTGCTCACAATTAAAAAAAAAAAAAAAATTTGCTGTGTTTTTTCCCACCCATTCCCTTTTCTTAATGGCATGTTTATATTGTACATGGTCTCTCTGGCTGGATGCTGCAATGTTGTGTCTTACTGAGTTTGAAAAGCACTCTAAAATGTACTGATTTTTACATATATTTTATGAGCTCTGCTAATTTTCATGGTGGCAAGAGATGATACTTGAGTATTGTGTATTTAACTTCCGAGTTATGGGATTTGTATCGGTATTAATCACCGATTTTAATAATCGATACTGCTCTCTAGTGACTTTTAAAGCTGCAATTTCTGTTTTTCTGGGAGAGTAAAAATTTGTTTTTAAAAGGTATTATCTAATTTTTAATTTGTGTGTATGTTTTGAATCTTAATATATACATGCCTTGTTTATGGAAGAGAATGGTCTGATATCCAGCTGAGTTTTTGACTTTGTTTTTTCTTGGTCTTGCATAGGATGTAATGTGCAAAATCAAGACATGGGTAATAGATGAAAAGAAAGCTGTCCGCTTCTATCATGATTGGAATGACAAAGAGGTAGGCTATAAATATTATCCCATGAATTGACTTCTAATTTTGCTACCTGTTACTGTCTTTTTTTAAATGGGTTTTTTTTAGATTTCATATTCATAGTGTATTGAATGTTAAATTTATCAGCCAATTCTGTGTTTATCAGTGATCTATATATGACACTTTAATTCTGTTGCCTTCTCAGACATGTCGTGAGGAAAATGGTCATAAAATTAACTCAAGTTGTTATAACTTGTTTTTAAAATTCTCCTCCTGTATTTTCACTTCTAGATTGATGTTTTGAACAAACATTTGTTTTTTACTTCAAAACCGATGATCTACTTGGTTAACCTCTCCGAAAAAGACTACATTAGAAAGAAAAACAAGTGGTGAGTGTGTTCAGGTTAAATATCTAAATTAATGTTTCTATTTCACATTTTTCAGTGGTGAACAATTCCTTGCACATTAAGATCGGGATATTAATTAAAATAGGAATAAAAACTAATGTTGCACTTTCGTTACTTCTTGTGCTCCCATTGACATGCTGCTTGAGTACAATGCATATGGCAAAACCCCGAATGAAAGTGCAGAATAGTAAAGAATGTGCTTTCCTTCCTTACATTTTGACATGAATCCATTAACTGTTGGAAAAAAAAAAGATTTGGCTTAGAATTACTGATTTAAATAAACATATGGTTTTATCATTGTATATAATGCTGATTGTCTGAACAGTATCTTTTTCATTCCAAAGGAATGAATTGAATACCAGAGGACTAAAGTTATGTGAGTTGCACAGAAATCTTTCAAACTGTGGCAAAATTGCACATTTTAACAGTAGTATTCTGTTTGCAGTTGGGTGCCTGGCTTCCTTGCCACTGCTTATACTTTGCTTACGGTTTACAGGCCTGTTCTGATGGGCATTAGTGCCAAACAGCGCAGGTTTTAGTCAAGTATTCCTGACATCAATATTATGACTTAAGTACATGATGGTTACAAAATCAATCTATCAGACATTCAATGAACTGGATGAAGATCCAGTCCTAACACGGTAGACATATGGTGGGAATCCACTGTTGAGAAGTACAGCATTTAGCATGTCATTGGAAGCTCTAGATGGGATAAATACTTGGTTTGGGGAGGAGGGAACAGATTAAGTAGTATATGACAAAGCAAAATCTATAGCAGTATATTTAGTTTAAAAAAAACAACGAAGCAACAAACCTTTTCTTAGTATTCCTATCTTTAAACACTGTACTTGTGAGGTACTTCGAAGATGTATAAACCTATGTTTGTGAACAGATATATGCATATAACTCATCCAAACAAATCAAAAGTATCTAAAGCGGAATATCTGAATTCTCCTAAAGTACACCCTCTGTTTCTCCCTGTACTTCATTAAGTACTTAGATGCACATGGTTTCAATTTTCCATTAAAAATTCTCATTTCCATATGATATCAAAGAGTGAGAAGGCTTTAAACTGAAAAATAAACATTCATAGACTGGAAGCCAAAACAATAATTAATGTCAGATGGTTAACTCCAATAAATCATTAGAATAAATTCTGTGAAATTACTGCAACTAAAATTGTCCTTTTGATACTCCAAGACATTTTGTGTTAGTATTCAAGAACAAAATTTAACCTATATAACAGCAAACCCTCTCAGCCCAAAACACAGACTTTGGAATAAACTTGACAACCGATGTAATAATTCAAGCTTTTAGTATTTGGCCAAATTTTATAATTTTAAATTAATTTGTTCCGTCTTTGATTGTTATTTGGGTATGACGATTTAAACATTAAAAGTGGTTCTACCCAAGGGAGTCAGGATAGTAGTATTTGCTCTGTTGTTGTCAGGTGGTATTTTTTTCAAAGTACAAATGTTGAGGTTTCCTAAGGTTCGCTATAACAGTGCAGACGTGGAAGTTTATGTGAAAATGGATGAGTTGGTTTCCCTGTCCGAAAAAGGATCCTCGCACCTGTATTTGGATGATTACAGGTAGAGCTCACTGGCTCTAATTGTACAGTAAATACCATTTCCCAGACCCTAATGGTAGACAGACTACTTAGGAGACGCCAGTCTGTGATTTAGCTGTCGCCAGTCACCCCATGTTTTTTGTGAGACTGGTTGTGATGATGACATAGTTAAACCCAATTGTAAGCAAGTCTTTGTATAAATCGCAATTTTTAATTTGTAAAAAATCAGATGTTTGAGTTGAGGAATCATATAATGAAATGGGTTAACTGTTTCCATTACAATTAATGATTTAGTTTTTTAAAAAGTATACCCAGATCTCATGGATGTGAGTGTAATTGTAGCTGAAAGATCAAAGCCTGGGTAGCTGAGTGATGTTCCAGAAGAGAATTTACCACATAGCCATTTTCAGTACAGTTTCTGCCTCCTGCTGTTCCTATTTTCCCTCAAGCTAGCCATTGACTACCCCCTGTGCATCCCTGCTCGTAAAAAATGATTGAGGAAGTATTTGTCATGTATTTATGAGTGGGAAACATTGTGTGATAGGGAAAGGCATCTACTAGAACCAGAAAGATTGCCATTTTCTTTCATTCAGCCACTCTGCCACAGCTTTAAATCCTCTGTTTATGCAACATAGCTTTTATATTTAAGAGCAGAATAAATGTTTTCTGTGAAGGATGCTAACGGTAGGCTTTTGTCATTTGTGTGGTGCAAGCAGATGCAAATGATTAGAATATATTTTACTGTTAGATGCCACTTAATTTGTGATTTTTGTTATTATTTTGAGGGGTAGAGGTTCATATTTGAAATGCAAGCCACATTTAGACTAGTCGTTCAACTTGAAAAAGTTTGATTCAGAGCTTAATTCATGGTATTACTATAACAAAAGTAAGGTTAATGCAGGAAACGCTCAGCAGTAAAATGTTTTCATAAGACTTCTACAACTATAAAAGTGTTTAAAACAGCAAAGGAGAGGAGAGGCTTTTTGATTGTGGGTAGAGAGGAAAACTAAAATTGTCTTTGCTTTACTGGGTCACTCTTTCAGAATTAATGAACATTTTGTTAGTTAAAACACGCTTACATTTAAGCACTAACGTGTTATTTTTCAATCCAAGAAAAGAAGAAAACACTGTGAAAGATAGGAGTATTGTGTGTTTGAGTAGGTGTATTGACCTTTTGAAAGATGTAAAAACTGGAATGGCTCCAAGCGGTTACTTGCTGGTTTTAACAATGTTGAATTAGTCATTCAGTTGATTTATGATTAAGACCTAGCCCCTGAAGAGAAGCTGACATGGCAGCTGTGTTAGTCGCACTTGTGTTATGATCAGATGACAGTAATCATGATGTTGTATCGGGGAATCCACCGAAACCATTCTTACTACATATTGCTGTGCTCTAAATGAGTACTTAAACTCTTCTTTTAATAATTCCTAATGGTTTTTATATGGATCTAGTACCTCCACATGGTATACATGTATTTGAGTTTTACCGTGCAAGTATTCTAAATAAGCCTATTAATTTTCAGTTAAAACTGCTTTCTGAGTCACAGGATGTCACATAAATGCAGGACATGAGATTTATCAGCCCTTCACCTAATTAAGGATTTACACTTTAATGTTGCTAAAGAGGGTGCTTTTGGTGGGTCATAATATGGATTCCAATTATGAAATATATTGATGTAATTAATGAGTGGATGTAGTGGACCATGCTTAGCATACTGTTCGGCTCAGTATTTTGGGCTTATTCTTTGTAGTGAGCAGGAGGAATACTGCATGTGTCAAAACTGCATAGACTGATCTTTTGACTCAACTTCTCAGGTCTAAACAAGTGAATTTTTTCATTCTTTGCATATACCGTGGTTTAAAGAGCTGATTATGGTGCTAAAGATTTTCCAACATCTATAGCATCGTAACTGAGTTGCCTGAGATTTGATATGGATTTTTTTGAACATTGTTTTCTCTAATATAATTCAGATTTGTTGAGCATCCAAATGTGTGTTAACATTATTTTCAAGGGGTTGTTTTTCAAAAATGTTATGGTAGACATTCTGTTAACAAAAATAAGTTGGGTGTTGATGGGATAGGGTACCTCTCTTGAAGTATCTTACTCCTGTGTATTTAGAAAGGTGGCATATATGTCATAATAAATAACATTTTCCCCATTAATTTTATAGTATGTTTAATGTTCTTAAGCTAGAAGAGGCATAATTAGGTCAGATGAAAGGTCTATCTTTTCTGGTATCATGTTTCTGACAGGGCGCTAACAGATGTCCAGGGAAGATTATAGGAACAGATGAAGCAAACAGAGTGTATGTGTCCAGCTTCTCGCAATCTGTTATTGTGGAACTGACTAAGCCAGATATGATATACTTGTGGTTAATAATTTTTGACTGATTTTTATTTTATGAATTTAGCCATTGACCTTTTGAACCCAAGTATGCTTTTGGCATCCCAATATCCTGGAGCAGGGACTTCTACAGTTTAACTATGTGCTATATGGAGAAGTACTTCCTTATGCTTGTTTTGGATCTGCCACATCATAATTTCATTTGATGCTCCTTAGATCTTGTAGTATGAGAGTGAATAATCCTTTTCTATTCATCTTTTCCATATTGCTTCAGATGTTCCAAATATTTAAAAAAAAAAAAAAAGTGGGGGGGAATCTGACCTGAAGAAAGAAATATCAAGGGTAAAGTATAAGGAAGACTCAATAGGCTTGAGTTGAGTATGAATTAATCTGCTTCACTCAGTCTTTCATTTTCAAACTACTTAGGAAAGAAAGTTTTTGTCTGGTGGTAAATGGAGACTTGGTGTTCTTGGTTGTATTTCTGCAGGTATGTGCCCAGTGGTAGAATAGATCTAATAGTTGTGTGTTCACCGTCTTAGCAAAAGAGCAAGGCAATGTCATGTGCTGGTAGAGCAAGAGGATGGTGACAGGAGAAGAAATGCTATCCAGAAGGTTTTCATTGCTTCAGTACGCCTGTTAAAAACAAGAAAAGAAAAGAAAACTTAAAAGAAACTCAACAACAAAAAAATCCTATGTTCCCAAACCTCCCCTTCCACCCTTAAATAATGTCTGATTTTAGAGAAGTCCTGGAGGTACTATTTTTGTACAGACTCTTTCTTAAATTGGTTAGCAATAAATATTTGATCTCTATCTAAAAAAAATTAAGAGTGAAACTTCTTGCTTAGCATTTTACCTGCATTTTGGTTTGAGACCTTTCAAAAAGACATTTTGAAAACCAAAAGAAACGTGACATACCTTGAAGCAAAACGTGATTTAAAGAGCAGTATAAGGATATGTATATTTAAGAATCTTAGTAAATATATTCACAGGAAATAAGGGAAAGAACAGCTGCAGGCCAGCTCCATCTCTTTTACAACTAGAAATATGGTGACTCAATAAAAGTGGGAAACATCTCCATCTTAGTCCCACAGAAACACAGTCGCCTTTCACTGTCCAAGTTTCAGCCCTTTTCAAATGCTGTCGGAAATGGATGAACTTCCCAAATTTTGCTAAAAAGAAAAAAAAGTCCCATTTGGACCATATGCTGAAAAGTCGTTCCTCTTTTAAAAGGAGGGGTGCTGCTGTTAATGAAACTCTGCAGTGCAGAGACAATCAGAATTACATCACTTAGAGCAAACAGTTATTTGCAAATACCAGCATATTAGTCAGGTAGCAAGATAAATAAATATAAATATTATAAATATATTTGAGAATGTATTTGATGTAGAGTTCTTTAAATCATAAGTTGTAATGCCATCGTGGTATTGAGATGTTTTCTTGATATAACTGCTTAATGATTTTAAGGCTGTCTTTTATGCTGACAGATTTTGAAAATTATGATTTTTTTAAGTACGTTGCACTTCTTGTCCCTGCCTTACAACTGAAATGGTTTTAAAAAATATTAAAAGGTTACGTATATTACCTGTTTTGCACACAGAAGTTGTGAAGTGAGATACTCAGAGTTAACAAGATCCAGAATTCAGGCTTCCTGCTGCACCTTTACTGCCTGATTGAGAGAGAGAGGGTAGCTTACAGCTCAGGTTGTTTTAACTAGAGGATGGCATATGTTTTCCATAGAGCACTTATCTACTGTAGTAGGGGATAGTGCATGCTGTTTGCTTAATGAACAGTTATTCTTTATTATGTCTTATACAAATTAATTAATGAATATGAATTAATTTATCATCCGTCAACCTAATAGCAGTCTCTTTTCTTTCCAGCACCTTTGCCTGACATTGCCAGTTGGCTTCTTGTAGTCTTCTGTCTTACCAATTCCAGTGACTTTTCATTCAGTTGTTCTGTGTATCCCAAACTTTTTTCCCCACCCTTTTCCTAGCTGATGTGTTCTCTGTGGGTCTTTGCCAGATTATCTCTCCCTCTTGTCTGATTTCATCTCATTCTTGCTGGCTTAGTTCCAGTCCAGTCCTTTGGTCTGGGTGACTTCTTTCAGCAGACTTCCTGCTTTGCTTTCCTTTGCCTCCCACTCTGGAGTCCCCCGTCTGTTTGAATGTGAATGCATATTGTTTGGGTAACAGCAGGCGTTGGGGAGGTGTGTCTCAGCATGGGGAATATGGGTCTCTGCTCTCAGCTCCAGTGCGTAACCTCACCTCAGACACCAAAACACCTTCCAGGAAATGTCTATCTTCACTCCAGTGCTCTGCTTGCACACAGGTGCTGCGGATTATAGGAAGAGATTAAATTGCTGAGATTCTTCAGTGTTAAATTCGAGCAGTTTTGCTACTGAGGACATGAATTTCTGATTTGGATGGACTTTCACACAAGTGTGGTGGTTTATCTCTGATACTGAGTTTGCTCTGTGCCAGATGTAAAGTCTTGGCTTCTAAGCATTAGGACAGTAACATTTTTCAAATGAAATGTTTCTGGGATGTTTCAAAAATGGGCAATGCTGTATGGTGAAGCTGTTTTTGAAAATTTCAGTCCACCTGGTTACAACATGGCACTTATAAATAGCTGAAGTGTAGGTTGCAAAGTCAGGAAATGAAGCCTCAGTAATTTACTTTGGATATATTGGGTCTTGAAACTGGTAAAAAGGGGGGTGGTGGTGGAGGGGAGCCTCCTGGTTTTTGGGAAGGCCTGTCCTGGGCAGATATTACAACTCATCAAAGGCTGCAGACTGTAGAGAGCAGAATGACCAGAGTAATGAAGAACTGTTTCTGCAATGTTGTGAGTGATACTTGACAGTCCAGCATACCGCAACACCAAACACCAGCCCAACACAGCCATACCCCAGCGAGCCGCTCGTATTTTCTGACAGCATCCATGTGCATCAGGCTGATTATACTATCAGAGTAATGCAAAAGAACTAAGTATTAACACTTCATATCAGTAAGGCTGTGCTGAGTGAAAGCAGCTATAAAAAACTTTTCAACTGCATTGCTGTGTGTATGATCCCTGTCTTACCAGCTGCATGTCATACCAAACCTCCCTTTGAACAATTCAGCTTTGCTTCCCATCTTCTGTTCCTTTTCTTCTTCTCTCTCCAGATGGTCTTCTCGGGGTTTGTTTTAGCTGTCATCACCACAGTTTCTGAGCTGTTTATACACAAGTCTGTGGGTGCAATGTTGAACAACAGCAGCTTTGAGTTTGGATGCTCCACCAGTTTTATAGTTGGCTAGTGTAGTCTTATGTATTGCTACCTGCTAACGATACTTTTTTTATCTGCCGTGGCAGTTTGGAGAATCAAGTAATTTGTGTGATATTTTATTTAAATGCTTGGATTTTCATAGGCAAAATCTAAAGCAATAGATGCTAGCTTTCAACAAGCAAAAACTCAATTGCTTATAAAGTTATCCAAACCTGTGCAGGGTAAGAAGGGGCATCTTTCTTTGTGCGTACTGTCAGAATACTTTAGAAACTTTGTTTCTTCCTGATCTTCATTGGAATTGGGACCTTTCAATAAATATTTTTGTCACCTTTATAAACACATGCTACTTAAGATGTATAGTACTAGGGGAGAGAATAATGTGGCACTAGATTTCAGATCAAATAATTACACAACTTTGCTTCGTTCAGTGTATAGATAATGTGAGCAGTAAAGAGAGGGACTTCCACAGAAAAATGGTATCTGGTGACATTGTCAAAGACAATGATGTAAACTTTGTTGCAAAATCATTGCAGTGCAACATGGATGCATCATGAGGTGCAACATCCTTTTCAAAATTCAGTCTCTTTAAAACTGAAGAATGCTTAAACTGCTCAGAAACAAACCTGAGATGCAAAGACATGTCTGAGTATAGATTTCATTACTGCATAGTGGATGTGGAGAAAGCAGACACTAATAAATAACTGCTCTTCTTTCTTCCCAGTATGGTGTGTAAAGGGCTTGCTTCAATTTTCTGCTACTTACTTTCCACTGTTTGGGAATCTTGTCCTTTATGCCTCAGTTTTCCTTACTGTTTCCCTAAAAGTGTTGGTGCTGTTGAAATCATAGACAAAATGTTTTGGGGAAATGTTCTCTACTTTTAAAATAAGGTTACCCAATAAAAATATTGATATCTTCTAGTAATTACATTTTTTTTTTTCTGGAATTGGATCAGTGATTTATCTCCTGAATGATTTCTGCAAAGAAACTACGTGTTCTGTCAGGACTCTTTTTCAAAGGCTTTCCAAATGTGCTTGGAGTGATTTAAGTGTACGTTGTATGTAGTTGTGGTCCTTCACTGAATGCCACTGTCACAGACTTAGCTGGCTAAACAATGTGCTGCTTACTTGCCTGATTGCAGATTTCTATTTTTTTGAATCAATTCTTCTTTAGAATGCTTCCCTCTTATTTATTGTAGGTTAGAGCACAGCTTTTGACAATGTATGGTAAAGCAACCTGTAATAGTTTTGCTGGCAACTAAATGAGTTTGGGAATTTTCAGTAGCTTGGTACCTTTTTTGATACTCTAAAGTGAGTGTCTCATCTTGCTTTTTATGGCTTATGTTTTTACATTCAGACTAGCTTCTCTTTTGGAGAACAGGCATCTCTGTTTTGTAGTACTCCGAGCCAGTGAAGTCTTAAACACTGAAATGGAAAAAGTGAAGGAGAAACAATGTTTTTCTTGTCCTTGTTACAAAATGGAAGAAGGGGGAAGGGTAAGCAATTTTAAACCCCAGCTTTTATATTGAGGACCAGATTCTGTAATTTACAGTATGTTCCAGTCCAGGGTTGTTAGTCCTGAGCATCATCAACGCAACCCCATCAACAGGTCCTCGGGGATTTTGGAGGAGACTAGGGTACTAACCACCATATCAGTGCTGTCATCTCTCTACAATATCATTACCTCAAATGCAGATTTCAAATCCTACTTCCAATGGTAAATAGTTCAGTAGTGATTTCACTCTTACTCATTTTAGAGTAAAGCAATTTGACTGTGCATGTAGGCTTGTAGATGTTTGTGTCAAAATCCCTTTCACATTTCAAGTTCCTGATGAGAAACAGTTACTAATGAAGAAGTAGAATACTTTTTGTTTCCTTACTCTTTTGTATCGTGCGTATTACAAGCACAGCCACCTTCACTGCAGTGATTTTTGGATGTAATAATATTGATGAGAGAAAGAGAAGGAAGTAAGGTGAAATGGTCTACTCAATTAAATTTCTCAGCCATAAAGATTATTCTTTGATTGAAAATTAGTGTCGAAATCTACTTGGAAAAGACAAGCTCTGTTCTGCTGCATTTTTCTGTTTATTGTTGACTTATAAAAATATTTTTATATCTCCTTTGTGACACAAGTTACAAAGGTCCAGTTACGCTTCTCTCATTGCAGTTAAAATGCTATCTGCTAATATGCTGTAGCTGAATCAAGTTACCTTTTTCTGTGTATTTGAACCTCAGGAGAGTTTTGACAGGGAAAGAGGGGTAGAGACTGATCTACATATGCCATGGTTTGGTTTATGAGCTCAAAGAATAACTTGAATTTGTCCCATTAATGAGCAGGTCTTATCCTAGAAAGTAGGATTTTATTGTTGGGGGTTTTTTTAAATAAAGGTTTTTTCCCTTTTTTGCTTTACAAATCAGCTAATAGAGAATTGTGCAAGAGATTGTTATTCTTGATAGTAGTTGTTTATTCTTAAGTTATTGTATATGAAGTTATTTATTATTAATTTATTGAGCCCTGTGCCTTTCAGAATGAATGAGCATTGTTAGCCTGTCTTTGTCAACTAGACAACGTAGAAACAGAAGTTGTGCATAGTCCATGAAGCAAATAAATTATTCTCTGAAATCAAGGGGAATATAGATACTACGGGTATGTGTCCCCAGCTTTTAGCATCTGTTGTGTCATTATTATTACATCTGACGTGGCATTTAAAAACCACCAGTTATTTTTGTGTGGGTCCTATTGAGAATTTGGAAGGTGGAGAGTAAGGCTGTTGAATGACTGTAGAGAGGTGAGTGGCTGTGTTCTCCCACCAAATGAGCAATGGGTAGCTCCTTCTCTATGTTAGGATCTGATACCTCCTTGCTTGCTTGTAACTGGTGGTTTTTGAGAGGAAGGACAGTTGTAAAAACTGACAGATAAACTTTCATGTCAGAATTTTTTTTTTAAGCAAAAAGCCCACTGATAATATTGTCTCCTATCCTGAAATTACTTATATTGCTTTTGCAAAAACATCTGTATGGGGAAATTTGGATTGGGCATTGCAAGCAGTATCGCTATAATAATATCTCTTAAAGAATTTCCAAATGAGTAAGTAACTTTCTTTCGTAATCTGTTACTCAGTATTGGTGTATCTGATTTGCAAACAAGTATATGTATGCACCTCTAAAATTCTGCTTATTGAATTTGTCTGGATCACGTCTTGAAACGTTTCGTGCCATCACATGCTACAGAGTTCTGTTACTTTCTTTAAGTTCTCGTAGTTGATGAAGTTAATTTTATTTCACTTACCATTCTTTATCTCACTGCAGTTGATATTTGAGATATTTATGGGTTCTGGGAACAATACTCATCTTGAAGTTGTTCTTCATGAATGGTCTGCAGCATCTCTATTATCTGGGGGAGTGTTTTATGGATTATTTTTCCGTTTTCTACAAATATGGGCTAAATGGGAACATCAGCCAATCAAAAGTAATTTATTATAAATAGAAAAATAATGTTTAAAAAGGAAAATTCTTTTATATAATTGCAAATGTAGGCTGCTGTGGCTTTGGCACCCATTTTTCAAGTTTACTTTTGCTGTGAAGTAAATTATTTGTTTCACAATTGACAGACATATTTTTCATTAATGATTATTTTGAAAATCTGATGCATTTTTTAATAGTTTTCTTTTTAATTTTATGGTTATTTACAGCTCAATTTTATGTATTAAGTATATGGAAATATGTTTTCATTTAACTGCTTGTTTTTTCCGAGAAAGATTACTTACCTTCTAAAGTTTTGGCAGAGTATTTTATTTTCACAACTTGAGTTTCTTCTAATGACTAATACTAATGGCTAATGTTCAAATATTGACAGTCATTAGTTTTACAATGACTAGAACTACATATCCTTGTTCTGAAACCAGGAATAGATGCTTCTTCATGTTTAAATTGGAGAGGAAGGTTTGTAGGTTATATATGTTTAATGAAGAACTGTCAAATGATACATTTGATATGGGTATCTTATTATCCTTTATAACCAATGTTTGACCTTAATTATTGTTAATTTGGAGAGAAGTTAAATAAAATAATGTTTGGCAATAGTTTCTAAGGCCTGAAGAGATCACAGAATCACTAAGGCTGGAAAAGACCTGTAAGATCATCAAGTCCAACCATCAACCAACACCACCATGCCCATTAAACCACGTCCCACAATGTTTAGATGATAAATATTTGAAAGCGAGTAAGTGCATATGCTGGTTTTGTACTTCATTGAGTTGAACAATGAAAATGCATTAATCAGATTCACTGTATATCAACTCTCACTCTTGTTCTCGTGCACTGGCACAGTGTTACACTTCTGAAGTGAAAATGTATTTAAATCCAAACAAATGGCTTTTATTAAAAAAAAAAAAAGAAAATCTTACACCTAATACATTGAAAACCTGCACAGTGTTGTCAATCTAAAACATGTGATAGTTCTCCAGCTTATGTTTTATTTCAGAGGCTCATTAAATCCATACCTGTTTTTATTTAGTAAAATCTTTATGTCCCAGAATACTCAGATTAATGATGTGTGTGTGCATGTGCATGCGTGTTCAGTTTCCCATAGGATTTTTAAATTATTATTATTATTTTAAAATAACTTTATAGAGGGTAAATGTTTGTCTTTGGCTCCCTCTATCTGCCTGTCTCTACTTGTCCTTGTGAATTAATGCTTTTTCATAACTCAATCCATTAGATAGATTGGAATCAGTAGATAAGATGTCTGCAAGTATTCCATATAGGTGTTCGGTAAAATAACTAAATAAAAGTATGGTAAAGAGACATGGAGGACTAGTAAGGAATTCACTTATTCAAGCTTAAAAAACAAAGTTAATGTCTTTGTGCTCAGACAGTATATTTCTGAAATATTTTTCCATTCCGGTCGAAGTCTAATTTCTGTATTAGGTTTTCCATAAAGATACAGCTATATGCTCAAACTTTATTAAACAGAAACGTGGTTTTAGCTGCCTGTCTTGCAGTACTGTGTGGTTGTGTGATAGCCTTTTGTTTCTGATTTCTAGTTCTGTTAGTACCCTATTGACATAGAAGGTAACTAGATTGTTCTATTAGTGATTTCTGACAAACAGAAATGATTTGATATGCTGAAGCTATTTCTGACAGAAGATATAAAGTTTTGACAAACATGCATGGCACAGCAAGTGTCCAATTCTAAAGAGCAAAATAAATGCAAACCACCATTATGGGGAACACAAACAGCCTGAAAGCAAGTTATCAGTAAGCAAATAATTGTTGAACTGTTATGAATGGAATAGGATGTTGAAATAGGGCATGATTGGCTGATGTTACATATGTCCTTGATTACCTTCCTTGTGCTTTTATCCTAATAAGTGACATTCTTTGTATTCCCTTGGACGGCTAGACAGTCTGACACTGAAGAAGAATAAATATTGCATGTGGTACACATTAAGCTGTCATCTAGGACAGCATTTATAAAAAGTAACTAGAAAAATTCATAAGAAATTCTGCAGTGCTACAGTTTCCTGGCTCTAGTCATAATTGTCAAAGTTCTTGACACATTCAGGTCTTCTGAAATGATTTGGGTTTACAGTTACTTGGTGTATGAATAATTATTAAGGATTCATTTTCTCTGATGATGCAGACTGTTAATGTTAGTTCTCAAAATGTTGCATTTTCATTAAAGGCCATGTAGTAATAAAAAAAATGCAAGTGTGGTGTGTGTAGCTAGTTTTCTTGCAGAAATCAGAACCAGGAGATGTATATGTATAAAATAAAAGTAACTGATAAAATTAAAAAGCTCTTTTTCAAATGTTGTCTTTGAATCTTGGTGGAAAATGCATTTTGAGCCTGCATTGTTACTATTACTGTACTTTGGAAATAGAGCTAATTTTTTATGTAAAATATCAGTCTTCTGTTTTTCTTCACTGACTTGAAATTAAGACTCAAAAGCAACATAGCAAGTTATCATCTCTGCAAGGGCAATGGAGAAAAACCCTTCTGAACTATCTAAGCTGACGAGTTAGTGTTTGAATGATAATTATTTTAATCTTTAATTTTGAGAAGAGGGAAGTGTAGTAGTTACATTCTCCATACTCTTAAGTCTCTGAATTTCTTGTGACGACTTGTATATTGACCAAGAATTATTCAATGGCTGCTTTGTCTTTCCATGCATTTATCTATTGCCTAACACAATACCATGATAATCTTTGGAGTTTGACACAAGATTTCACTATACATATTTTAAGGATTCTTACAGCTCTGTGACTGACCATGTCAGTGGAACATTCTCACTGTATACTGTATTCATGGTATAATCTGGTTTTGCTGCATATGAAAACGCAGCCTTCTTCTGTTTATGGGTTACATGTCTCTCCATTTGTGACAGTATTGTCTAACTCATGTGATAGGTTTTTTTTTTTTATTATTTTAAGAATACCCTGTAAGGAAAAATAGCCTGTTACCACCTCATCAAGTTAATTGAGGACTAACATAATTTTATAGGTGACATTGTGCCTATTCTCGTCCCTCTTCCAAGTAGCCTATAACTTACAAGACCTCATTGTGAGTAGCTTGGAATGGGAAAATAGAGCCATTGGCTCTTTCATAAATTTGCATTTAATGTTAATTGAAAAGACTTAAAACAGAGTTGGGAAAAAAAAAGTGTATTCATGGGAACAGATAAATCTGAAAGACCTGTTTGGGTTGAAGAAAGTTTTCTCCAAGTATAACACTGCTCAAATGTTACAGGTAACTGTTAACTCTGTAGACCACTACAGAGCACAAAATACTTGCCCAACTGGTAAATTGAACTGTAAGTCCCACTGCGGGAAATTGCTTTGCTGTGCTCCAAACAGCAGTTATCTTAGTAATTGTACCTGAATTCTTTTGTGGCTAATAGGCAGTTGATGTTCCTCTTACCATGACAGAATTATTTTATTGCAATATTATTAATTGTAAAAATTCCAGGTAAGATGTGTTAGTGTAGTTTGTGTAGTGGGCTGAGTGTGATGTTTAATTGATGTTCTGAGGGCACAGGTTTTTGAGTTGAGAATGTGCATAACCCCACATTTCACATTCTAAACTGGCGCTCACAACAAGGAGCTTATCAGAGCAAATTGTCTAGTCCATCCCCTTCCTCACTCAAAACCTAATGACCCTTTATCATCATGGTTTAGATTGCTGGACACAGATGTGAGAAAATACAAGTAATCTACAGGTAACTACAGTAGCTGCACTGATGTTCTCAGAGAACTGACTGCTGGGAAGATAAAAAGCTTCCCACAGAGCCTGTGACTTTCCAGCAGCAAAGCACATCATGAGCTCATACATGAAGTTTTATTTGCTGAAGATTCACAATAAGATGCATTAGGACATTC
This sequence comes from Gavia stellata, assembly GCF_030936135.1. NCBI lineage: Eukaryota > Metazoa > Chordata > Aves > Gaviiformes > Gaviidae > Gavia > Gavia stellata. Next base: position 24,727,985 of record NC_082601.1, on the reverse strand, counting down.
AGCAGGGTCCCTTCTTAGATGAGCACAAGAATTCAGTGAGGTTGTTAGCTGATGCACTAGTGCATGGTTTCAAACTAAATCTAGGAAGTCCAACAATATCAATAATGTTTCTTTTTGAGAACATCACAAACTACAGCTGTAATATGATATTGGTGTTAATGTAGTTTGTTCCTTGATAGTAAATGACCTAATGTCGTTGGACTTTTTTTTTTCTTGTTATGGAAAGTATTCAGGCAGGAAGCAAATGTTCTTTAGGAAAAAAAGCTGCTGGCTGTTGAAATACAGAGTTAGCAGTACATCCTAGATACGAAGGTAGAAGTAAAGTCTTACATGAAAAGACTTGCGTATGGTTAATTACCGTCTTTTTTCACAGCATTTTTTGTTGTAATCATGAAGTAGATCTAAAAATCTCTGTGTATGTGATTGGATACTTTGCCAAGGAATGGGAAGGAAATAAAATATTTTTCAGATAAATTTCACCTACCTTAAGGTTAAGAAGGTAATGATCTTGTTTACTATTTTTTTAAAATGTTTTTTGTAATTCAAGAAGCTGCTGTAATACAGTTTTTATTTTTAGTGATTGAGTAAAGTTAAAATGTATCTATTAAATCAGATGGGAAATGATCAATGTGAATCGGTCTGTCTGCACTTTCATTCTCTTCTAAAGAAACTTAAGTATAAACACACATAAAAAAATACGTGTTTATACACATAGAAACACATAGAAAAATGAATTTGGATGCTGAAATGCTTTTTTTTTTTTTTTAATTATCTGTAAGTTTTGGGTTTGTGAGGAGAGAGATAACATGGCATGAGAGGTATAGGCCCTCCAGAAATGAGGATCCACAGAGGGTGGTGGTATTAAATATTAAGCAGGCAATAAGCATTACAGTGGTGGTCTTTACAGAAGATGCTAATCCTGCAAAAAGCCTAAACCCCAAGCCAAACAAAAGCTCTGAACAGCCTCCTCCCACACAGAAAGAAGCAAAAAAATAATCCCCCAAACAACATCCGCCCTCCTCTGGTAGTGCAAATGAGACAAACTTATGTCCGTTTTTTAATTTAAGTCCTGCCACCCTCTTTGATCACCCTCAAGACTTCTGTGTTCTGTTACTGATCTTGGGGAGTTGCTCCATGGGGATTCAGTGTTGTTGTCAGTGACAGACCTTTGAGCAAGAGTAGGCATGGCTGGCTCTAAGGCTGGTGGCTCTCAAGCTGAGCCAGTGACCATAGCAGCAGTCTCCTTAATTTTCTGTTCCTTTGTTGATCCTCCATGACAGGAAACTATAAGATGCTGTGAAAACTATATACTCTTTGCTCTTAATCATTGCCACTTGCCTCTGTTCCACTTTTTTACACCCATTTTCCAGCTTATGCCAACTGAAATGGTAACAAGCAGAACTCCATATTGCAGAGACCAACAGACACTTTCTAGGAAATTATTTTCAGTGATTACATGTACCTTTTGATTCACAGTGAAGACATGCAGAAATATTTTTCTCTTTTTCACTAGCAAATAGGATGTACAGGAAAAGAGATACATATTCTCTGGTTCTATTTTGTCTTTTGATTGAGGAAGACAAAAGAAGTAAAAGGGTATACATATTGTAAGACTGGTTCCCCCCCCCCTTCTTTTTTTAATCTTTAGATTTATTATAATGAAATCTATGTACAAATTGCTGAAAACACTTGATATAGCCTTTTCATGATACATACTGTGTTTCATATTCTGTAGTGTCTTTAATTCTCAACTACAGTAGACATACGGAAAAAACAGAAAAAACGTTGGCTGTTACAAAGTTTTGTTTGAGCTTTTTAAACTGAGTGATTAGCAGAAATAATGACCCTGTCAGCCTTAATCACATTAAAATGTGGTTAACATCATTTAATTTTTTCCACTTAATATGCGAAAATTTCCAGTAGATTTGCAGTGAAGGCCATTGAAATTCCATTAGAACAAGAATAAAAATTTCAGGCATCATTTATTCAGAGAGGGAATAAAGGTCTCGACTGAAAACTGCTGAATCTTTCTATTAGGGAAACTATGAATCATTGCATTGAGCAGTACCTTCAGCTTCTATAGTACTGAATCTGTGTTGCTTCTGAATGAATGGAATGCATTTGTAGTGTGATGCTTTTCTAAAAATTGCAGCATATAAGTTTTGCACAAATTAAGTAAGTGCTTTCTCCGTAAAGGATTATTCCATAGTATTTTATAACTGCTGGGGAAATACTTCTGTTTTAGGCATCTCATCACTGTGAAGTTCCATACTTTGCATTATTTTCATTAAAACATTAAAAAATGTATCCTCTTTCTGATTGATATGTAATGTATAGTTGTGGTTTCTTTGTGGTAAATAGCAAAATGAGGACATGTGCAGCTATGACTAGAATATTAAGTCATATCAAGTCTCCTGCACTCTTGGCATTTCTTGTTGCATGCTCCACAGGTATGTACCAAAAGTACAGCATACAATAACTATATGAACGTACTAGAGAAACTATCAACTGCATCTTTTTCTGAAAGAAATTTCTCTTTCTAGGAAAGATACAATGTTTGTTAGCTTTACCATGTTTCAGTCTGCTCTATTTAGGTTCCCATTTTTTGTCCTTTGCCTGTGTAAAAAGAAGATTTCATCTGATCAGTGGGGACACTAGAAATACAACAGTATGTTCTGTGCTTTTCTAGACTCTACCGAAGGACTTTCATTGAATATTTCTTTAAAGCAAATATTACTGTATGTATCTGATAAGATGTAATACCTTTATTGAATTGTTTTTGTGTCTCTGGTACTTAAGTAACTATACAGTGGATTGGTGTTTTTTTTTGTTTTTTAAGTTGGTATTTTGTTCCTGAGCCTAGTTCATTTCAGCCTATTACATAATTACTTTGCCCTCTTTCTGGTGGGAAGAAGCGTTAAAATGCATTGGATTTGTGCAGAACACAAATTTTAGAATTCAGTATTTGTGTGATTTATTTTTAAACAAAATGTAAGAAAGTGCAGTGGTAAATATTTAATGTAGTGCTAAATACTGTGAGATACACAGCGGCTAGGGAATCTTTCTTTGAAATAGCTGTTACTAAACTTAAGAATTGAGCAGACCTAACAGGAATTTGGAAGAGCTTCTGATCCAAATGTACCTCTGTATGTTGAGGAACAAAGGAAACTGAGTAGGAGGTGGGTCCCTGGCCAGGACCAGAACTACTAACCCTGCAAATGAGATAAAAGGAAGTAGGAGTGTGGGAGTGACCAAAAGCTGGGCTAGGAGGGAGGTGCTAATTGAATGAAGAGGTGTAAGTTTTGGGGGTCGCATTTGGAAGCATCTTGCTAAAGAGCTGTTGGACCAGGATGAAAAGTTTTGAAGATTGGAGAATGACACTGGGAAAAGAAACCAGAGTGAGCAACAGAATGCGAAGAACTGTTGGATGGGATGGGAAAGTGGCCGTATTTTAGGAAGAAGGGTCAGAAGAGACTGTACTTACTTGATTTCTCTCCTTACAAAGCACGGCATGAAATTCACAGGTACTATGTCTTTTTGTTTCTCTGCTCTTAGCAAGTATCTGTGACATCTTATAGCAGAACACTTTAACCTCTTCCCAGCTTTTAGGCTGTTGAGGAGCGAATACTCACTGTAGCTCCATTAGCTTAAAGATAGGTTTGTGTAATGGGTATGTAATGAGTACATTCAGTTTAGAATTTAACATGTTTGTTGGTTGCTTTTTTAGAAACTGGAAATGACGTACAGCTATATTAAGTGTTTTAATGTTGTAATGGGAAACACTTCGAAGTAAGAAAGTGTTGGAATGAAGGTTTCCAATGCATTTCAGAATCCATGTCCCGCCCCAAAGGGTTGTCTGCTCATGGGTGTACCAAATGGCTCCCTTTTCTTTACAGCCAACCTTGTCTTGCTCTGTGCAAAGGACAAGCTTGCTCTTGAGGATGCAGTAGGGTAGGATAGGAGACTGCTGATGATGGGATTCTTCTTTTGCTTCTTCTGGAGCAAAACTTGATACTGATGTGGAACTGGAGGAGGACAAGGGATGGCTTTATGTTAAAGGCTTTTTACATGCCTGGAGATTTGGAGATGGAGAACTGGATTTTACTTCTGTGTCTTTTAGATTTCTGTTTGTGATGCCAAGTAAGAAAATTCCATTAAAATTTTCACACATTTTTAAATAATCATGCTCTTAATTTTCTTCATTTGACCAGTTAGGATAATGAAGTCCAGTGTTCTCATTGGTGCTATTTTAAAAATGTGTACCTTGCCCAAATTTTGAAATGACTTACTGCTAAGCTATTAGACAAGTACTGCAGCCACCTCTCTTGCCTTGCCCGTGCTGGCCTCATGAGTGGTACTGGTAACTATACATCGTGCTATGGGCTACTTTTGACTTCTATTACGTTTTATTTTGGGAGAGCAGAACTCGTGAATTCTAGTTTTCCAAGAAGTTGACTTCTGAAGTCTAGTTTTCCAAGAGTTTGAGTCCTGTTTCCTTACAACAGTGATTCCTAATCTATCCTCATTCTTTAAAAAGCAGTGACATGGTGCACTGAACAGCAGGTAGCATCATATTCTGTGGCTCGGGAGGACTTTCTGCATGATCAGTCTGCCAGCCTACTGCTGCTGGCTGGCTAGCTCCAGTCAAGTCAAATATGTGGTGGTTGAGTTCTTTGTGCCTTTTCCCCAGTGGAGGCATTGGTTTTTATAAAATGTGTAGGAACTTGATTTGTATGAGATTGAGACCTCTTTGTCCCCCTTTTGCATTTCTGCATAGCCTTTATGTTCTTCTGAATTCACAAAGTGTAGTACTTCCTTGTAACTATATGTTAATCCCTAAATTACTGTAATCCCTCCTCTGCATTCAGTACAGAACCAATTATTGTTGGTAGCTACACAGTATAATGACTTTCATAAATTAATTAAAGTTTTTTTAACAGTAGCTGATTGTTTTGCACTTAGTACTGGGAGGCTGTTCACAGAACCTCGCTGCTGCCTTGGGTTGAAAATGTTCTGCTAATTTCCAGCCTATGTTTTTCCATGGCTGACTTACTTCATTGGTGGTTCTGGCAGCTTTGTCCTGTAGATTAAATAGTATCTTATCTAATTGGTGTTTACCTTCAGTACTTATTTAAAGCAGGCATTATCAATTTTGTCTCTGTCTCTGTCATTTATGTGAGGTTCCCATTCCTCTAATGATCTTAGACCTGTTCTGAATTTAACTGACCACAGCTGCACATAGTACTCCACATGCTTTCATGAATACCTTATATGCAGATGTAATGCATCCTGTTAAACTAAGGGAAGCATTTCCAGCAGGAGCTGTAGATTACTTTTTCCCTGTTGCATTGTCTTGGTGGCTTAGAGTTGCTCTGAAGAAGACTCACCTATCGTGAATCCTCCTTCTATGTCACTTGGAATTGATGATGAGAATGATCACTTCCCTTGAGAGAAAAAAGTCTCCTGCTCTTGTATCGAAAGTAAACTTCGCATGCAACTAATGTTTGTGTCAAGGTCATTAATGTATTTAAACAAGACCAGTCCTAAGTTTGATCCGTGTGAAACTTGATTAACAATATCCTTAACCACCAATTTGTTCCTCTGTTAACAGATCCAGTGCATTACTCAGTACATGGTCTGTACAAATCCACTTCCCCCTCTTCTCCGGCTGAATGAGTGGTTTCACACACAGCACACTACCAAATACTTTATAGTTGTATTTCTTCTGCATAGAAAATCATATGTCATTATCAATGAGAGAATAAATTTATCAGGGCGTGCTTTATTTTTTCCTTTAAACCAAATTACTTGTGTTTACCAAGGTTATTTTCTGTGATCATTTCTTCTTTGATAGTGTCATTGCTCAACCAAACTAAGTCTAAAATAGCATTGTATCTGTTGATTAAGTGGTGGAGAAATGGATAGACTATCATGTCCCAGAATAACTGCCCACTATGTTTTTTTAGTATTTTTCCTTAGGCTAGGTCTGCTTTTAACCATATATTACTTACTAGGGCTCTTGCCTGTTGAGCCAGCCTTTTCCGAACTTAAATTCTACGGCACTTCTAAAATAGAAGAATCCATTTGAGCATTAAAATAGGAATGGTGCTTTTCATTGCTTACTGAAATTTTTCTTACAACTCACGTGCCAAAAGAGTGTAAGTGATTGCTTTAAGCAAATAAACAGTGTTTCTAATGATAAAAAACATCTGGATGCAAGTTGAATAATTCACAACTTCAGTATTGCTTTGGGTGGATGTGTTATTTTAGTCTTCAATTGCGTGATTGGGTGAAGTGTTTTCAACTGCTGTTTTGGATAGAAGGGATGAATATACAAAAAGTAGAAATCATTTTATAGAGGCTGTTAGAAGTCTAGAAATTTTTTTTTTTTACTTGGGAGCTGATTAATATTTAAAATTATTTTTAATGACAATGCACACTTATGTCATAGGTTTTTTCCTCTTTCAGTGTAACTGTAGGTCAGACCACATTCCTTATAGTATATCCCGTGCATATTTGAACTACTTTGAAAAAGTGAAATGATGTGATGTTTAGCTACAGAGAAATGTCAAAAACAATGCATTTATATGATATGAAAGATTTGCAAGCGCAAGCTAGCAATTGATAGTAATATTGTAATTAGCTCTTTATACAGCCTGTTTTCTATTCATGAACATTTTCATTTATGTTGACAACTATCATGTATGCCACCTCACATTGAGCCTTTTCTTTACTCAGAAGAGACTGAACATAAATTAGTATGTTTTTGGGCTTATGTTCTGACTTTCTATTGAAAAATGGTTTCTGGGCCAAATCATAAAAATTAAAGTACCTTGCATTTTAGGTTTGGCTTTTTGATCCTATTGTTGTTAGGGCTAGTGTTTGTAAGGGTGAAACATACCACAGAGCGCTGTAACTTCAAGGTGGAACTTCTTTTCAGTCAGATAATTTTTTGTTGTTAAAATTGCTGAGGGCGTTGAATGCATCCTAATTCCATAATCAATAAGAAAATGAAGGTAGGTAAACTAGTAGTTTTATAATAAATCAAATTTTAGTTTTGTGTTTGCAAATAAAAATGTTTTGTACACACCCACCCACAGAATAAGAGTATTTATTTCTGACAGAAATTTACTTTGTCATTCCATTTTCAGCCATAAAATCTTTGTGTCTAACAGATCCTTTACAGTCCATCAGATAAATGGAGTGTAATTTCAGACACTGATCCAGATACTTATTCCTGCTTCTGAAAAAAATCAAAGTTAGTGTTCCCCTAGGACAAGTATGTTTTAGTAGATGATTCAGATATTGTTAATTTTTTTCTGTTTCACCATAGTTTAGACAGGTAAACAGACAGTCTGTAGAATTGAATATTTTTGTGACAGCTTTTCAAATTAGTGAAGTGCATTTCATACAAGGCATGTCTGCACACTGTGAAAATCCCTAATTCATTTAGTGTTTTACTTGGACATGGACATGTTCATATGACAGTACAGTATATGCTGTTGTATTTATTAGACAGTATTTTGGGGAAATGTATCAGCAGGAGGTAAGACTGAGGCACACCACATAATTGTACGTAAGCATCTTAGGCACTTAAGGTCAGGGTTAGCTTCTAAAGCTGCCTATGAAAAGGGGAGAGGGAAGATGCTGTAAGAAGAAAGTGAGAACAGGAGCCCTAATTTAAGTGCTCTGAATTGCCCTCGGAAGAGCCTCCTGCTTCATTGATTATATAGGGAGCAGAGTGAGATTAGGTATCTAAATCAGGTGTCTGAAATTAAGCCTTGTATTCTTTGAGTTGCTGTAGTTTGAATATTAACCATTCATCTAAATAACTCTTTCATTTTTATACTGAGAGCTTAGATGATGTTCTTTCTCTGGATAAATATCAAAGTTAATTTCTGATTTATTGAGTAGCATATTCCAGCCTAACAACAAGTTTGAGCTTTTCTTCATCAGACCCCCACCCCCCGCAACTTAGTCCAGTATTGCCAGCTTCTATGATTCTTATTACTAGTCTCATTAAAATGGTTTCTTAAAACGCTGCTCGTAGTATCGTGTGATCACAAAATGTTAGTACTTAGTAATGGTCCAAGGGGTTGAGGGGAATAAGCAGGGTTTATTATTTTAAATCTAATGCTCTTATTGTGGTAATATTTGACTCTTGCAATTTTAATACTTACATAGTTTTTAACAACTGATGGAGGGAGGAAGAGAACATTCATGTGAATTCTGTGGTCTGGAGAGGCTCTGCAATTAACATCCCACAGACTAATTCTGGAGAAGCGAGGAAGGTGTCTATCATATGTGAACAGGAGAGAATATTTCGTTAAGAGAACTGGGGGGGGGAATATTCTGACCCAGTTTGTTTAGGTTTCATTAAATTGTTGTGTGACATCAGTGAAAGCCAAAACTAACACATGTCTGCATTTGTGTTACTCATTGCAGGATTTTTAATTAGCACTAGTGGAATATATTCCCAATTACTCTTTATAGTTTCTTATTTCAAATGTTGTTAGTTTGTATTTATTTCATTACACAGGAGTTTTATGTAGATGATATTTTTTGTTTGGGAGTATGGCTTTGTGCTTGTGTGCACACAGTACATAGAAGAATTGAAGAATATAAATTTAAAACGGTGTTGTCCGTCGTGCATTTCATGTAAAGTTTCTCTTGTTAAGGCATCACATGTTTTTTTTTTAATCAAATATTCTATTTATGGATAGCTTATAATTTTTATGGGATTACATATTTGAGACTTTGCTATAATAGCGTTGATATGAATTGTCCTACTTCTTTTGTACAGAACCCTTAAGAACACAGTTTTCCATGTGACATAACAAGCCCTGTCAAGAGACAAAAGTTAAAATTATCATGCCATAATGTAAACCTGACTATGGAATAGGGATTATTTCTACTGATCTGTAGTAGTATCTCAATCACCATCATGTTGCACATAAGTCTTGTGACTGAGATCTGCTCCTTTTGCTATAATTTATGAATGAGCATTTGTTATATTATTTTGTTACAGTTTTCAGTTAACCATTCAAAACTCTGCGTTTTATAAATTATAGCAGAAAGAACAACAAGATGTGACTTTCCAAAGGCATCTTTTCTGTCCAAAGTATATGTGCTGCAAGTGGAGCCTGTTATGCCTATAACTATGAAATGTAATGTGCGGGATTGATTGCAGTCTGCATTGTTATGCAGTTTCATCAGTAGTTCACTCTTGACTGTGCCTGATCCTTGCTGATAGCAACAGGCATGTCTTTTTTTTTTTTTTTTTTTTTTGAGTTAAGACAGAATTAATTTTCAGAATTGGCAGACCAAGGAGAACTAGAGACTGTAAGCCTTCCACGTACCAGCAGGTGCTACAGCAGCAGTGTAGTACCATTTTCATTATTGTTTAAGCCATAATTAGTTTTGATCACTTTAATGGGGACCATAATTTGGATAAAGAGATATTACTGAAGTCTTGAAAATTAGATCAGAAATGAATGTTTTAAGAATGGATTTCAACATCTTTATTCTTCACGAATGATGCTTCTTACAAATGTTTAAAATAGGGTTACCTTGACTGACCTTTTGTTAGATGGAATTTGCTGTATAAGGTACTGAAAAATCTTTTCTTACCTCTATACAGATTAGCAGAAAAAGTAATTCTGGATTATTTTACCTCTTTCTCTGTGTCTTTCTACCATCTTGATACTTTTATTTCAAACTTGGTTGTAGGTCATCAACTTGATTTTTCTATTATGCATGCTTTATTCTCCTAGTTATAAAAGTATTTTGTCTATTAACTACTGTCTGTACTCGATTTGCAGGTAATATCGTGTTCTCTGGTAGTATTTCTTTCACAGTTCCAACATCTTGCAAATCCAAATCAGCTAAACAAGTTTCGTGTCAGTTAAGTCAAATCTTTATATGAAATATGTTCAAAAAGTGGTCAGTAGTATAAAGTTGTAAGTGAAGTGTCATGTCCCTATGTGTTTTTAACATACCATTAAGCAGCGAAGATCTCTAGGTAGCTTTCTAGACCAGATAAACTGAGAACTGTATACTACTACCGTATTATGTTAGACAATTTGATAACAGAATTGTATCTTGAGGGCATGAAGTGCTTTCATATGAATTTCCCGAATATTGCCTTGATTTTTTTCCCCTGTCAACTAATATTATTTTCTGCCTTGAAGAATCTGTTTTTAAGTGATCTCATATGGGATAATTTTTACTTAGGAGTCATGCCATACACAAGCATACAATAAACACAAAAATTCCTGATTGAACTTGGCTTCATGGCATTGCTCTTTTTTAGGTGGTAGGCTAACTTAAGGCACTCCCATCCTTGACAGTCTTCATTTGTTCCTGCATCAGCCTTCAGCTGCATTGGCACAACCAGTTCTAAGGATACATGGGAAAGTGAATTGGTCCAGCTTAAAAGAAGAGGGGTGGGGAGGCGGGGGTATGAAAGAAATAAATTCTCCCTCCCTCCCCAAACTGCTTTGTGCCAGATTATTTTTGTTGGTGAACAGCTTGACTATGTCTGCAGGGAGTGCTGGTAGGGTCCGTGCTCCATGTGCAGCTGGTAGCAGAAAAGCAAGTGTAACATCTGGATGGATAAGGAATGGGATGAGAAACTCATGTCCAGATTATGAAGATGTGTCTTTAGAATCTGGGATTCAACATGAACTAAAATAGTAGGTGCAATACTGGTCACCCCATCTAACAAATGATTTTGCAGAATTATGGGGGATTTAAGATAATGGCCATGATAGAGGTCAAGGCCCTGGAAAAACTTGCTTTGACACACGAGACAGAGAGCCTGGGATTACTTTCATTTCAAAGGAGAATGTTAAGGAAAGTTATAAATCCATCTATAATAAATGGCAAATGACAGTGTTGATCAAGAACTTTTATTCTTCTTTTCTTGATACAGTACCAGTTGAAATTACAATGAAGTTAAAAAGTGTGAAATCCAGATTTGGTAGAATGAAATACTTTATATACCTATTCTGTCATAAGATTCCTGAGATCATGGGATGTGTTGCAAGTCCCCGAAAATGTTGCGTAAAGAATTTAAGGGCTATCCACTGCGTGTTTCAAGGCTCAAGACAATCTGTGTTGGAGATGTGAGTGACATCTAATGTGTGAGATAGGTTCTCCGTGTTGGTCTCTTGTAAGGTTTATCTGGACACAGTGACTAAATACTGAAGGGAATACGGACATTGGACTCTAGGAAGGTATCAAGAAACTTAAAGCATTCAGGATGCACAGGATAAATGAAGCTCTGAGTTCCTGAAGCTCTTGTCCTGAGGGGCTGAGAGGAGGCTTTTGGCCAGGGAGCAGCCCAGTGTGTGGAGGCAGTGCTTTTGTTCTGAAGTGTTACTAGAAACTATTTGCAGGTGAGGGGTGGGGGTGGGAAAGGGCCTTTTGAAATCTAAGGATTGCTGTGTTCCTCCTGACCATATGGGCACGGGGAATAAAAAAATAAATTCGTAAATGTCACTGATGATTTGAAACAGGATTGCCTAGGTCAGTAAACAGGTACTCCCAAACCTCCTGTAGCTTTGTCTTCATAAAAAGCAAACTGTCATGGTGGGGAAGAAAGTACCTTTTTATTCTTTAATGTTTTCCTGTTTAGTCTTCCTTTCTCTTTAGGTAATGCAAGAAGAAAGGGATACCCTAAAAAAGGCAGGTAGCAATAAGAGTTACAGCGTGTTAATCTGTTACGGCAGAGTACCACCTGTGCTTTCTGCTTCCCAACCTGTGCTTTCTGCTTCCTGTTCGTAACTTCTGCCACTGACCTATTTTGTGATACAAAATTATTATATACATTGGTTTCATCATTTTCACCATTCCATTCTTTGTTGATTATATAAATTTGGAATGAAAGCTTACTGAGGCTGTGAATGTTTCTTATTTATATAAGAATACATAGACATATACATCTATATATATACACAGCACTGAGAACAGTGGGACCTGATCTTTGTGGAGTCTGTGCATGCTAACAGAACAGAATGGAAGGACATCACTTATGAACCGTGTCACCCAATATTGGTACTTAGGTAAATTAGATCTTCCTCTCCCATCCCACCAAATCAACTAAACCTAGTGGTACACATAGTAGAATGTTTTGGGACCTGGCAAAAAACCCAGTTGTTGCCTAATTTATCATAGTTTTCAATAACTTGTGGATAATGGGTGAGACTTTAAAAGAAAGCCACAAAGAGGAAAGAAGAAACAAGACATTTTTAAGTCAATGAATTTTCCTTTAATTTCAAGAAGAATGTTGGAACAATTCAACTGGTTTTAGTCACCTAGAAGCAACACAATTGTCTTCACAAATTCATGTTGGCTATTGCTTGTCTAAATTGTCAGATGACTCTACTATTTTCTTTGTGATAAATTTAATGGTCTTGCATATAGTGAAAAAATGTACTTTACTACATATTGGGATTTTTATTAAGCCTTTAAAGGTTTCAATGCCTTACAACATTCTCATAAACAAGATAGGAAATATTGGCTAGGTGGAAACTACTGGAAGTTGAGTGTGCAAGACTGGTTGGAAGATAATACACAGAGCATAGTTATCAGTGGTTCACTTTCCAAATGGAAGAATATCTCATTATGAGATCTGCAGAAGTGGTTGCTGGTTGAATACTCTTACGTATTTTCATTAATGAGCTGGATGATGAGCATTCTTGTTAAATCTGTAGATGACTCCAAACTAGGAGATGTCCAGGTGTGTATAGAACAAAATTAGAATTTAGGAGCATCTCAAGAAATAGAAATCATTAGGAAAAAAAGAGCTAGGGTGCAACTTCTGAGAAGGATTTTATGCAGGAATAATCAGCTATGCAAATACAGTATTAAAAACAGCTAGTTAAGCAGGGTCATACAATAAGTTATAAACTGAGCATGAGATAATGTTGCAGCACTGTCACAAAAAAGCAAATGCTATACTGGGTTTTATAAACAGGAGAATCACCTGAAAAATGTGTGAGTTAATCCTTTAGCTATTTTTAATGCTTATAAGACATTATTATTGAGAGCTCTGAGGAGTGTATTAGCTACTGTGTGCTTCCAGGAACTTTTAGACCAATTGGGGAGAGTCCAGAAAAATGTTCAAAGTTAGAAGTACTACGTGGATTACAAGGAAAGCTCAAAATAGATAAGAAAGACCTCAGTTTTTAAGTATGTAAAACACTGCTGTAAAGAAATAGGGAGTATGTATTCCCAGTTTCCCAGTCCATAGTGTATAGGCTCAGTTAAACTAATGCATTTAAATTGAAATAAAGGTGGCTTAGGCTACACATGTGGAAAACTTTTCAAAAGTGAGGAACAAAGCACTAAACAGATTGAGTTTGGAAGGTTTTAAAAATCCAGGGCTGCTCAGAACTGCCAAGAACAGCCTGTTGGAATCGCTAGGTCCTCTTATTCTCACTCCTGTCTGTAGATCTTTTTTCAGTCTTTTGTATGTTTTGGTCACTTAGTTTGGTCTTCTCTCATTATCTACATTTTTTTCTTCCCTTCTTGTGGTGCTGCCTGGTATTTTCTTCTTCCCTGTCATGCTCTTTTGTTTCTGCTGATTTCCACTTGTAGTAGGTGTAGAACAGAAAAACAATGAGTTAGATGGGGGTTTTTTGGTCTTGCTTGTACAAAAGCATACTTTCACAAATCACCTTTCTTCTCAGGGGTCAGTTTTTCAGATCATCTTGTCTTGCAGGTGTCCGCTGAGCTTAAGTTCTCTCTGCAGCTTCTCTCTTCCATCACTACTTCTGATTTACATCTGAACTCTGTCTCTGTTCCCAGCTGGATCTCTCATGTGAAACTCTGTCAAATATCAATTTATAGTTAATGTACATTCTGCAACTTTTGTACCTCTTTATTTTGGTTATCTGCAGGTTTGGGTTTCTTCTTCCTCAGGAACCATCACCATTTTAAAGTGAAGGCACTCCCTTCTACACAACTCCCCTTTCTGGTGCTCTTTGCTTATTGGCCTTCTCAGTGAGTGCCCTCATTTTTAAACCTTTCTCCGAGGTCTGTTCCGCATCCTGATTTAATACCAGGAGTTAACTCTGGTAGTTGCGCTGATCCTTCTGCACGTGAAGTCACTGGCTTCTTTCGTTTACTTTTTCCTCGTCAGGCTGATGCAAAGTTAAAAACTGGAATGCCCTTAAATGATGCCTTCATCAAATTTTGGAATCTAGTCGTGTCAAGTAAACATCTTGGTCTTCACAGCTTTTCTGAGTTAGTAGTAGAAATACTGACGTGCTTTTGTCCTCCCTTAACTCCTCATCAGCCAACAGTAACAGCGTTAAGTGGAATTGGGCATCTTAATTCCTCTTGGCCGTTTTTCCTGGTCAGAATTTTGAGTGCTGCCTTCACTTGCAAGTCGTTCAGATCTGGTTTTGTTCTTGTCTCGGTTTTGTTCTTGTGTCAGGTTTTTACACAGTTGTCTTTTTAATTCAGTTTTCAAATCAACTTTTATTTAAGATTTTCTTTTTGCTATCCCAGAATGAGTGGTTGTCTTACTGTCCCTTGGGTCTATATTTTTTTCCAGAAAGGATATTTTGTCCATTTGTGGCAAATAGAATCAAATTTCAATTCAGGAACGCTCTGTAGTTGCTGTTGGCACACTCCTCCTCTCCACAGAGCTACCTGGAGGGAAGAACCAAGCCGCCTCAATAGGGGAAGGCTGTTGGATGTCCAGAAATGCCTCAAGAGATCCCTTGCTGTTATTACTGAGTAGTACTAGAATAAGCCTTTCTTCTTTCTGCTGTACGTTTTATATATAATCAGAATTTAGTTTTAACTCTACTAATAAGGGCAGTTTTAGAAACCTAATTAGGAAAGAGGATATTTTTAATTGCTTTTAGTGTGTGCACTGCTTTCACATAGTTTTCAGTTTACTTTGTCAAGAAGAGTTTTCATCTTGAGCACTTTCTTCTTTCTTAAAGTAGTTTCAGCTGTTAATCGTGGTCACTGGTTCTGCCAGTTCTTTTTCAGGGTGGGTTTTTTTACTTTTCATTTTGTTACATTTTAGTGTTCTTTTTTGTAAATTGATATTTTCTTAAGTGTTAATAGTCTTTTCTCTCAGCCTAAAATCCAATACCATTCATCATTTATTATCAAGTATAGCACGAAATAATGGAGATATGCTCCAGGACTTGCTTATCTTAACAAAGGCCCAGATGAGTGTACTAATGCTGTCTTTTTACAGACATACAGCATTTCAATGGAAAAATTAGGTGCTTAAATAAAACAGACTTTGACATTAATTGTTACCATTTGTTAAGAGAATCTTCTTCTGTTTAGGACACTTGGTTATCCCTAACAGAAAAGCAAACTTGCACTATTACTTCATCGATTATTAGTCAAGCATTTTTGCTTTGGGGAAAATTTCATTTAGAAATATAACAGTGTTTATATTTGAGTATTTACTTTTTTTGTTTTCTTTATTTTGATCACCATTGGGGGAATTCCTTGGTACTTTTTAGTAATTCCTGTGACATTGAAAGTCACAAAAGTGAAAGACTCAGGCAGAGAATCTGACTGTCTGTACAGAGTGGGATGTAGTACCTTATTCTTTTAGTGAGGCTGTAGCAGGTCTGATGTCAGTCACTTCAGAGACCTTTAGACCTCAGTGCTCATTTATTGCTAAAATGTACCAGCTCTGCTCCTGCATTATGAAGATCATCTGTCAACACTTTGAGATATTCTCCTTTGTTATTAAGCTTGTGATGCTCTACACTGTCAGGTTTTTTGCCAATTATAGTTAAGGTACAATGGTGTATTCACTGGATCAAAGTCTCACACTGGCGGTAGAGGAATGATTTGTAAGTCTTTATTCATCTGAATTGTACAATAGAATACCTGAGGAATGCAAATAATCCCTCTAAGGACTCAATAGAAAAGCTGTTAAAATGACAGTCTAAGACTATTATTATTCTGAATTGGTGTTTTAGCCAAAGTAATTATTTCTTATCTTGTTGTTCCACAATAGTTCTTAGTTTATTAGTTACGATGACCATATTTACCAAACAGAATTTGAATCCAATTTTTGACATTACTTTCATGCTCATTTTACTTTTTCAAGTTTCATTCTGTCTTTCACTTGGTACGTTATTTAATTAGTCTAGAGATCAGTGTTAGACACTTTCTTAAAAAAAGAAAAAATAAAGAAGATGTATGCACAGATGTTGAAGTACACTTATGAATAGCAGATCCATTTCTAGATACGTTTTCTGTAAAAGATTGGCTTTTATAAGCTCCGAACTTTGATATCCAGTTTGTTAGCCAAAATAAATTAGTTAACTACAAATGTCAGTTTTAGAAGTGCTGTTAAATGTCACATGTCACATTCAGAAATGCACCTTAATTGTGATTTTCAGTTCAGACGTTTCTGAAGGCAATAGTGTTTCAGTATCAGTCCTGGATACCAGACTATATTTTCATTGGATAACTGGAGGAAAAAAAGATTAGTATAATGAGGATTGAAAACCACTGACGGGGTATTTACATAAGTAAATGATAGAAGACCAGCCTTATATAACAAACGTGTGAAAACTGTTGAGTGAACTTTTATATTCTTTGTCCCATCTAAAACCCTACTCAGTGGGCCATGCACTTAATCTCATAATAGCTCTGATCCCCTGCTATTTTCTTTGACAAATGTGTGTTGATGAACTTGTGGTTCAGTTCATTTTTTTCTGAAGTGACATTTGCATTGATTATTTAAAGGTTTGCAGGCCACAGTTTCAAAGCACTTTAGTATAATAGCAGTTAAAACCTTAGTCTAAATCGTGGAGATTAGCAGGACTAAGAAAAAGAACTCAGCAAGCATAAAACCCTGTGCTGTATGGTGGGTGCTTCAGGTCTGAAACATCTACAGCACCCAAAGTACTGTATCTTGTACTTTGTGTCTTAGTGTACAGAAAATATTCCCATGCCTCTTGAGTTTTCTTGCTGAGCATACAGAGTTGTCATTCTTGCCATTCACACCTGTTCAGAAATAGTGCCCTGTAAATAACATTGAACTCCTTACAGGTAATTTATGAACGTCTCCCTTAAATTTGAAATAAATAGTATTTGCAGTCATGAATGTGATGCCTGTGTTTAAAGATTTTTTAAACATCAGCTATTGCTGCAAAGATTTTCTTAATTTTTGATATGATATTGAACATTCAAAAACTAGCACCATAAATCTGTAGCTCTAAATTCGTAGTTTTGTTCAACTAAAAAAAAATGTTAGGTGTACAGCAAACTATTACTGATGCTGCCAGTTATTGAAGATGAAGAGAAGTAGGAAATTTGATTCTTTATATAAAAATAATAGTAGTATAATATCTAGAAGCTTTGTCCTGGGGAGATGGTAGAAAGGTGGGAGAAACTGGTAGAAACATGGCCCTGTATTTATTAGCTATGGCATACTCCAAGATCAATAGCCAGAAAAAACAGAATGCTGCTTGCTATCTAGGAGTTTATAGAGTGTAGTGTTCTTTTCTGTCTGCTGATACCAGGTGCCCTAGCCACTGAGATGCTTTTAAAAAGAAAAAACGTCAGAGGAAAAATTGAAGACCCCCAGTTTGCCGCGTTTGATAAATATCACTCCTGGAAGTCTCAGAAAAATGTACACCTACAGATCTACAAAGTTTTATTCAGTTAGCATTTTAGGTAGCGAGTATTTAACCTTCACCAAAACCCTAGTTATTGTCTCAAATTATGCCTATTTCTGATAGATGAAATGCCAAACAGAAACCAAGAAACAGTGAAATGTTAATGGAGTACACCTGAAGCAATTGCTGCCTGTTAATGCCTTGACCTTGGAAAGCAATACACAAAAAGATGGCATCATAAAACCGTGCAATTCTTATGAATATGTATGTGCTACTTGATAATAATGAATGTGGTACAGCCATGCATGCACTACAAGATAATGTTGTGCCCTTTGTTGTCTACAGGTTGATAAAAATTAAAGAGTGGGTGGACAAGCACGACCCGGGTGCTTTGGTCATTCCTTTTAGTGGGGCCTTGGAACTCAAGTTGCAAGATATGAGTGCTGAGGAGAAACAGAAGTATCTGGAAGAGAACATGACACAAAGGTTAATTAGCATTCATTTTCCCTACACTTTATTATCAACTATTTCCTTGCAGTAATTTAATTGCTTGCGCTGATAGAATAATAAATGACAGAGTAATTACCATTATAAAGAGAGAATCTTCTCCTTTCTTTACCATGAGACAGAGTGAAAAGATTTATTTTAAATTAAGTTTTTAACTGTCATCTGTCATCTCTGTACAGTGTTTTAATTATAACATAGGTATTAGTTATGTATATTTTTGAGAAGGAATGATCACCAAAACTGTTTCGTCACCCATGGGGAATAGGGACAGTGGAGAAAATTTTGCCATAATTTTTCTGAAGAACTATAATAAATTGTTTCAATATTGAATTTCAGTCAAACGGTTATGCTTTCATGACCTGGAGTCCTGAAAATTGCATGAGACCAAAAGTGCTGCCTGATAGGGTGATTTAAATTTATCCCATATTTCTGTATCCTGCCGAATAAACAAATCAAAATACTGTCTTTATGATGCTGCAGTAAAAAAAGTAGTTCTTCTGAAGAGAGTTCAAAGAAAAAGGCTACTGCGATTATTGCTGTGTTTAAAAGTAGACCCAGTGTCTTCAAAATATGTGATATCTTTCCACATAAATTGATTACTTGGGGCATTTAGCTGTTTTATGTGTATATGTTGAATGAATTGGATTCTTTTTTTTTTTTTTTCCAGTGCTTTAGCAAAGATCATTAAGGCTGGATATGCAGCACTCCAACTAGAATACTTTTTCACTGCAGGCCCAGATGAAGTGCGTGCATGGACCATCAGGGTAAGATTCATACTTATTCATCAGCTATATCCAGTTCCACACTATTGAATTCAGATTGATATCACTGACTTTGAAGTTTGTCATGGTGGCGGTTAGCTAGTCATTACAGATGAGGTTTTTGTCCAGGATAACTTTAATTATTTGTGAGCTGCTGAACAGTGAAAGTGGAGCTGCATTGATTGAGGCAGGTAACAATTGATTCTGCCTATTACATAGTCTGAATTTCTTCATCCTGTAGAATCTGTCTACCCTCCTCCTGTGGTCAGAGATAAGACGTACCAGTATTGTGCTTGCTTAATCTGTGTGACTGGGTTTGTCTGCAGTGAAATTGATGTTGCTTTTCATTTTGTATTCACTAAGTTTGTTTGGGTTGCGGGTGGTTCATTCCTCCTTTGCTTTGCTCGGATTACATTTTCAGCAATAAAAGCAATATAACATCATTATATTTCTCATGGATACACAGTTGGGCTCAAAAACCTAAAATCAGTGTGCAGTAATTCAGGTGTTTTACTGACTTTAATATTTAGACCTAGTTTGTTTTGGTAGTTTTATATGTTTATCTGGGAACTTGTGTAATACCTAAAATTATATTATGAATTTTAAATATTGGTGTAGAATGATTATAGCCATAGAGATCGACTAATTTATTCCCAGAGGACAGCAAAAGCTGAGCTGTAGTGGTTTGCCTTTGAATGTAAATATGTTATAATATAAAGATTAGTATTGAAAAATATTTTGAAATGCATGTAGTTACAAACTCTATCTTAAAAATTATAAAAATGTCAACTTTTGGAGGTGCAAATCCATTACGGAGCTGTTATTTTTTGCATCAGTTTATTTAGTGCTGTGCAGTGAATTTCAGTGCTGTATTTAATTTCATTCCATGGAATTAATTTGTTTTCATTAATCAACATAATTTCCAGTAAATGTATATTTTTATTAATACTGCTACAGATGTTTGTGTATGTTTTAGCATGTTAAACTTATTTTCCTAAAAGCACTTTTTTTTTTTTTAGTCTTTTAATCTCATCTCCTTTTACATGATAACTGCTAGCTGAAGTCCCTAAAATAGCTGCCAAAATAATATAAAAGCAGAAGTTTTGTTGTTCTGATTCTTGCCATAGCTTGTAAAAGCACATTCTGGAACTCCACTGTTTTCAGTAGGAGAAATGCTTGCTCTTTATTCGAAAATTTGAAAGCTGGTTTATCTTAAGACTGATTGTAAGTATCTTTGATTTAATGTGCAAAGATATTTAGTCAGGTAAGCATCAGTGAGTAGCCATATTAACCCAATACATCTTTTATTGTAAAAACTGTGCTTTACACTGTCAGACTCCTTAGCACTTTAACATGCTTTATTAAGCAGCCTTTAGGTCACCATTATTTCTCAGATTTCTCTCCATGGTTGTATGTGCACAGAATGTATGTCCTTGTAATTTAAAGCATGCAGTTATAATGCATTCTCCTCTATTGCATAAACTTAAATTATCTTACAATAGTTGCCTGTGGTTTTTTTTTTTATTTTTTAGTGATTCAATTGTTGATAATTTGGTAAGAATACTCATTTTGTTATTTTGTTCTATATTAGACTTACTAAAATTATTCTGAAATAAAAATAAGGTAATATGTGGGACTTGAGATCCATAAACCATTTTTGATTACAAATGTGATTTGCCAATGAATGTTATCATTTAATTGAAATTATTTGGATGGAAGTAAAAGTCTTGAGTAATTTAGATTTTAAAGTTATTTAAAAATCTTTATTTTCCTCACTTTCTGTGTGGAGAGCTAGGGATCGAAGTGAATCCCACAACAAAACACAATCATAGCTTCTAAAATCAATACTGCTGTTGATACCTATTAGGAAAAACAAAGCTGCTCTTCTTTAATATCAGTTGGTTTATCTGTGGCGAAAGCATCTGTCTGTATGTCCTAATATTGAGAATTACCCGGCTGTATGCGTGACATTTTAACTGATATGAAACGAAGTTTCAGCAGATCCTGAAAGCATATCAAAAAGGAGAAACCTCTTTGCTGCAATCAGTCTTCTTAAATGCAATTAATTTTGTTCTGGTCTTTCCTTTGACAGAAAGGGACGAAGGCTCCTCAGGCAGCAGGGAAGATTCACACAGATTTTGAAAAGGGATTCATTATGGCTGAAGTAATGAAATATGAAGATTTTAAAGAAGGAGGTTCAGAAGCTGCTGTCAAGGTGAGCTCCCCATCTTTTTCTTCTCCCTTCCTCCATATGTGCCATTTTTGCATTTCAAGTCTATTTTTCACTGGGAAGAAGTTCTTGATGCTAAGCGAATCTTAACAGTTACCTCTAGCAATAGACCAAAATCTGTTTTCATTTTTTACTTAGGAAAGAAATCAAATGCACCAACTTACTGAACAGGAATGCAACTATGTCAGTATCCAAGATATGACAGTTTATGGACTAAATGTCAACCCTAAGACCAAATGCTATGCTAATTTTTTTTTTCTCTATTTACATGTTAGTGTTCAGAATTTAATAGGCTTTAAAATTAACTTGGTTTTGAAAAATCAAATTTTTAAGATGAGTTAGCAGATTTTTGAATCACCTCTAAAAGGAAATGCAAGAAATGCAGAATATCTGTTTCTTCTAATAATGTGTCATCTTGTTTTGAGTTTGCAGTGGAGATATTACAAGTGTCAGATGCCAATGGTTAAGAAAATATTGTATTATAAAAATGCACCATTTTTTTTTCAGGGTTAGTAGATTCCACTCCTAGACTCTGATAGGCGTAATTAGAATCTTAAAATTTACCATTTCAGTATTTAATTCGATCGCTCTTTGATGTCTTCTTCAAAAATGCCATGCCTTAGTTTGATTGCTCAGGGTGCCAGTACTAGTTGTATGTAGTCCACAAAAATAGATTACAATAGATGAAGTTTCCTAGCTACTATCTACTGAACAGGCAGTGAAGATATTTAATGAAAAACTTTTTTCTTGAGCTCACGCTTCTTTGTAGTGACACTTCTATTAAGAACAGTTTTATTTGCTTTCTCAACACTAGAGGGCAGAGACTGATTGGGTGCCCAAAGTTGTGCCCTTCTTATAGCTGACAAATTATATCTGGTTTGAAGTTATTAAATATGAAATGAACTTGTACATGGCAAATAAATGCCATAAGAAAAGCTGTTGTTCTCTGCATTGCTATTGCATTATTTCCACTTCCTTTAAGCAGAGAAACTTCCCTTTGTTTCATACACATTTGATTTCTCGTTTGACATTTTTGATGTCTTATTAAGATTTGTATTTTATAAAATTGCAATTACAAAGCACATTAGTTTGATTTAATCAATCTCAGTATTTGAAGGTTCCTACATCTATACTGTGTTAAAGAATTTAAAAGGTTCAGCTTTATTGTTTGCTATTTGATAGCTTGAAAGGTATGCAAAACTATGATTTCAGATTCAGCTTATTCTCAGTGGTATCACTAAGGAAGATCATACTGAGCAGCAGGACTTTAATAGGTTTGTTTGAACCCCAGGAAGTGAGGGGAAAAAAATCCCAGTATAATTGGTTCGTTGCGGCATGTGAACTGCCTTATGAAAAGGGAAGTAGAGTTGTAGTTGTAAAGTGAAACCACAGCTATAAATAAATCTAATATTCTGCAGTCAGAAACCACTTTATGTAACCAAGATTCAAATTTTGCCAGCAACAGTTTTTGAAGCTCAAATCTGTTTTCCCTGAGAAGCTGCATCAGTTAATACCTATAAAATTAATCTATAAGTATTTTTCTTATATATTTTTATTTGCTTTTCACAATGTAAGATTCTAGACATCAAGCTTCTGTGTTCAAATTATATTTCATGATTAAATTTTTATTGTTTTGAAGTACCTGTAAAGCAAACATATTTGCATTTGTTACTCAGTTTTAATTTAAATCAAGATTAGAAAAAAATCCTTGCTTTTAGAAAAATGCGTTATATTACTCTAGTCTTTTCTAATTTGCATTTAATACAATGTTTCATGCCATACACAATACTAATTACTTTTATATTGCTGGTAAATTTCAAAATTAAGTTTGGGAGCTCTTAGGAGTCAACTGAAATAACAGTGGTAATGGGAGTTTCTTGCTTTGTATGTTATCAAGTTGATCGATTTTTAAGTTTGATTTTGTGTGTGTCTAACACCAGTACGGCATAACTAATTTAATGCCAGTGCTGTGAACTATACACTGAATAGCTCTGTGTGGGCTTTGTAGTCTACAGGGATATCACATTATTAGCAATCATATCTGCTTAGGCAAAGCTGGCTTCTACAGATGGCTGCTTTCAAGTGCAAATGAACTGGTTAGACGTGTCTTGTTTAATACATACTCAAGATTCACAAATGGGTATTGATTTTTTCAACCAGTGTTTCTGATAGCAATGGAAATGGATTAAATGGTCTCTAGAGAATTTAAAGGAACACTGTCACTTTTAATTAACTGTAAACTGGCAACAAAAATACATAAACTTGCATTAGTGTGTCAAAATCTATTTAATTAAAGAAGTCTATGCCACTTTGACAGTGTGCAATAGTGTGCTAAAAGAAATCCACATTGTTACTTTGTGGAGGTCAGTTTTTTCTACAAATATTTGTGAGTAATAAATGTATTAGACTGTAAAATGTCTCTGTACCTGTGCCTGCAGCTTACGCTTGCTGATGATTTTTACAGCACTGTTTTATTAGTGTTTATGCCATCAATTAGTCTAATTACTCTTGACTTTGAGCATTATTAGGATCTTCAAAGGAAAGAACTACTAAGTCTACTTGAAAGTAAACCTTTTACAATCTAAACAAATTTCCAGAGAGGGCTGGAATACAAAAACATTTGCAAAGTCTTATTTATTATTTATCGATAGTGTCATATGGGGTAAGGTCAATTACTATTGCACTATATATTTATTGTCGAGGCTATTTCATCTGCAGTTTTCTGTAAGCTAGCATCACTGATGACAACATTTAAATAAGGAATGACAGCAACAAGGTTATCAAGCCTGTAAATTCCTAGACAGCAATATGGGGAAATACGTTGCTTTACAGAGCAGGTTTTGTGAAAGAAAGGTGTCTAAGTTAACTATGTACCATTAATCTGATCTGTTCTACTGCAACTAAGGTCATTAGTTAACAGCTTTCCTGTAATGGGATCTTAGCATGCCACCACTGTGATAGTGTCATTGAGAATAATGGCACAGCGAGGTCTTGCATGGAAGCACTTTCTCCTGCAAGAGAAAACTTCAAAACAGGAATGGTTATTGAACTAAAGCAGAAGCTCTCAACTTTTCCATATTGTAGATCACTTTTCAAGATAAATGCTTCTGCAGACCACCTCCCGCCCAGTCTGTCAGTCCTAATGCCACAGCTTCTCTGTAGCCTCTATAATACTAGGTTTAATTATGATGAGATAAGGGTAGAAAAATACAATAATAAATTCTAATGCGGAGAGTAGTGATATTTAATAGGTTCCTTGCCTATTTGCTACTCTCCTCAAGTACAGCATTTTCACAATGAATTTCCTTTTCACGTCTTTGGTCTATATGACTTCTTCTGTATCCTGGTTTTACAGCCTATTTGCTCTTCTGTCTGTCCTTCTGAAGCAAATCCCTTCTGAAGGAAATTTCTGACAGAAAAACTGAGCCTGTATTTTGTGCTCCTCAGTCCTTCGTGATCTGGGCACAAGCAGACAAGAGAGCCCCGCTCGAAGCACGAGGCTTGTACAGTTGTGACTTTTGCATAGTGCTCCCATCTTTAGTTTTGACAACACTCGCTTGTCCTTTGCTGGAGCTGCTCAGAAGTAGTTCATACACCAGTTTAATAGCCGTGCAGCCATGGTGCAAACTGTTGCCGATCGCCCTTTCCAGCAATACTGTTTTAGATTCCTGCCGGCAGTGTTTGCCATCTGCAGGTTTTTTAGATGAAGAAAAATAAAGCCTCAAAGCTGGGGGAAAAAAAAAATCAGTTGTTTTAGTGTTCTTTATCTTAAGACTTGCCAGGGTTTACAGATTACCACTATATAATGCTGATGGCATTTAAGGACCACCGATTCAGTGGAGGTTAAATTATTTTTGTATATATTTTATATGTATGTAAAGCCAAATTAAGTCAAACTGAGGAGTATTGTGGCTGTCAAACTCCAAAACTAAAGTAGTACCATTTCTTTACCAAAATGTATTTAAATAATTACAATTTGAAAATAGTATAAAATGTCTAATGAAATAACCCATTTTCCTTTTGTCTGTTCTATTTACAGGCTGCTGGAAAATACAGACAACAAGGCAGAAATTACATAGTGGAGGATGGAGATATTATCTTCTTTAAATTTAATACACCTCAACAACCCAAGAAGAAATGAATATCAGATGTTCATTGCTCAGAAATAAACTGTGCTGCTTCAAAAAGCATATGAATGTTTATTTAGGATGGAATATCTGGAAACAAAAAGCATACAGTTTCTACCTAGGGAACTTCCCCTCCCCCCAGTGAAATTATTCTTGTTTGTTTTGAATTAAAATATGGCACCTCCAGCAAACATGCAAGTTCACTAAATGTGAACAGCTTTGCATTTCAAACGATTAAGACCCTACTCCAAATTGTAGAAGCTTTTCAGGAACCATATTACTCTCATGATACTTCATTAATCTCCATCATGTATGCCAAGCCTGACACGTTTGACAGTGAGGACAATGTGGCTTGCTCCTTTTTGAATCTACAGATAATGCATGTTTTACAGTACTCCAGATGTCTACACTCAATAAAACATTTGACAAAACCAGCCTTGGTGTGTTTGGGGATGTCTGTATTGACTGACTGTGGTGTGCTGAATGCGATACGGCACCTGGTGGATGCTGATTACAGAATTTTAAGACGTGTATGATACAGTAACTGGCAGTGTGGGGCAGCTGCAATTGTATCTCGAAAGTGGGTCTTTCATGGGAATCAGAAGATTAGGATGCCAATGATTTGTCTCAAAAAAGTTAATGAATTTGTAGATGGACATGCACTGAAAGATGATAGCAAGGATAATAAGAATGATGCAGCGTAAATGATTTTTACCGGAGAGAGGAAATATATGTAGAAAAATCATGTTATCTTTGAGACTGAAGCTTTTTCGTTCAAATCATTTTGAAAAAGTATTTCATTCTTGCCTTGAAATGATTAAATTGTGGAGGCTAGAGCAGCGGTGCCTGGTGTTGTGTGTTGTCCTCTCAGGTCTGGTTTTCAGGCCAGCGGAGGGTGACACAGTGGTGTGAAGGAAGAGGTCACGCTGTTCTGGATAGGTAAGTCCTTCTGCTGAAATAAGGCTGCAGCTGTTGAGTACTTTTTAACCCCTTTAACCATGAGGGAGAGCTAGTCTCTTTGGCTAACACAGAAGAATAAGTTGTTACCAAAACTAAAACCAAATTTTTACTTTTAATGCAAGCTGTAGATTTGCCCTTACTTGCAGTATGTTTAATGTATTGAAAACAGCCTGCCTTTTTCTGAAGTGCCTGTGTGTGCCCGTGGTTTCAGCTACAGATTCAGCGGGGTAGTGGCTGCGAGAGATGCTGATGTTACCTGTGGCTTGTTGGTGTGCCAGACATCTCATGTCGCTGTGATAAATTTGCTTGCTATCAACTTTGAAAAGGCAACTTATCACTGGCTAACCTCCCCTCTGTGTTTAAGATATTGGGAGCGCTGGTCATGTCCTGCTCCGAGGCTTCCCTTGAGATGCCGCCTTTGAGCTTCATTGCTTGCTTCTGAAAGAGTAAGACATGGGTCAGCCAGAGCCACGAGGCTCATTGTTGGAAAGTTGGCATCATGCCTTTAATTGCACTGAGGAGAAAGAGGGAGGGCAGATGACTTCAATACATAGTTGTTGATTTTGTTTTAAAGAGTGCCTCCTTTTTTCATGGTGGCAGGAGCGGGGAGAGTATTGTAAAGCAGGGAAATTAGGACTTCAGATGTTTTGGAACTCCTGAAATTCTCTTTTGTGTCATCTCCCTGGTACAGCTCGTATTTGTTCTTGGCATTATTTTGATGTTACATAATTGAGAAAAGATTAGGACCACCAAATCTTGTGTTAAAAGTCAAACCCAAAAGAAAACAGAGCCTAGCTGTTTCTCTTGGAAGTCAGCAAGGTGCTAGTAATGGAGAAGGGCTCATGCTGGGTCTTAGACGCAATGAAAGGTGAGTGAGACGTGGAGTATTTGTGTTGGTGAAAGAGAAGTAACCTCTTTACTGCACTGATACCCGCTGAAATGTGTTCGTGTGTCCTGTCTGAAATTTGTTCTGATTTCCAAAATATTCCCATGCTCCCTAATTATTAAATGTCAGTGAAAAAGTTTTAGAAAGAACAGCACAATTAATGGATTGCTTTGTATTTTTGCATCTCTTAGTTACATTTAATAAGCCATATTTGTTTAGATTTGAATGTGTGTACTTCATGATACCTCCCTGTTCTAAAAATAAAAATAATTAAAAATTGAACTAAGCTGTTCTTGATAAACAGGGTTTTAAGTTATTACAGTATTCTGAAAAGAGAAAATGAACTTAAAATATTTGCCACATCTTTAAAAATACATATTCTATAAAGTTTTATGTTTCAGCTTATTAACTTGCCTGAATAGTTTATCTCTTCAGCTATTTTAACTAATGTTCTTTTAACTACTGAATCTAATCAATTATTCCAGAATAAAAGCAAGTTTTATTAAAAGAAAGAATAATCTGATAAGCTCTGTTACTCCTATCACTGGTGACTTGTGGCAACTACCACATTAAATATGTGCAGCCTGTGTTTCTCCTCAGTGGGTCTATGCATTTAAGATGTACAACTCCTAAAAACTTGTAGATAAATGTAGCAAGTTTCAAGCACTCTGTTTTAAATAGAATTGTGATTTAATTTAAGCCAAGCACACATTATTTATGCATTTCAACCTGCACAGGTGACTCCAGGTGCAATGTATCCATCCTACTCACATTTACTGTTTAAGAAAAAAGTGAAATCTGCCTGTGTGCTCTTCACTCTCAGTGACCTGTACTCACTGGGGATGATGATGGTGAGTAGGAGGAGACATTTTGTTTCTCCAGCTGGAGCAGGGTAAGAAAATACTGTAGGCACTGCTCTTCCAAAATACGGAAAGTAGGGAATTTTGCAAAGGGGGAGGAGTACTAACCCTTCCTCTTAACTTGCATTCCTCAGTGCCTGATAGCCATGGTGCTGATGGCATGTTTCTGGGATTAAACAAATGCTAGTGGAACAGGGAAATCACTGCTACCTGCCTCCAAACTGACCAAAAGAGAGTGCCTGAAAGTGATGTGGGGATGTCAGTGCAAGCAGCTGTGCCTGCACTGGCATGTGGGGTGCCTTTAGGAGTAGATCTGGAGAGCAAAATGGTTGGCACGGAGGACTTGATGTTCCCACAGCAAGTATTTGCGAGGCTACCTCAGACTAGTTGCAGGCTGGTCCCAAGAGGAGTTAGAGTGCGGTTTTCACTTCAGTCTCAAGAGAGAACCAGTTTGCCATAAGATACCCAAGGGATAACCACTTTGCCTGCTGTGAGACTCCTGTGCAATGCAGAGCAAAGCGGGGTGGGTGGGGAGAGGGGGTAGAGAGAGTGCGTGCGTGTGTGTGTGAAGAGGTGTGATCAGGAGATTCACTTTTAAAAGTATGCTACTGGTCAAATAAAAACATTGCTGTAGACAAGTAAGGGCTTACTGCTGTCTGTTGGCAGCATCAGTAGCAATATCCAGGTGACGTGCTTGGGCACCCCAATACGTGACACTTCAGACCATTAAGAAGCACAAAGAAGAATGGAAATTTAACTTGTGAAGACTATTTATACCCACAGATACCTCTCACGTAGGATATAGTTTTCTGTCCTAATCAGTGTTTCCCAGAACAGCACAAGGGGAGCAGGCTTGGGCTTTCTGTGTGGATTAATATATCAGATAAAACATACTATTGTTTCCATAGTATGTTACCTAAAGTAAAACGGGTAGTGAGGGTGCTCAGTGGTCGGTGATGAACTAGAAATAGCCACCTAACTGCCTGAAACTCAGGTGTGTTCATCCAGCTATTTGAAAATTGAACTGAAAATTTTAGTAGGATAAGAGCCACCAAGATGTAGCTGGCCATCTCTCAGCTGCCATTTGAGCATCTTCGGGGTCAGAATATTCCACAGAGGAATTGAAGGATTTCTTGTCTTCATAAATTCAGTGCTCAGGCTAGTGTGGTTAAAACAAATACTTACTTTACATGGTTTCAGCTGTGCACTTCTTGCCGTAAGATGATGTGGATGCTCAAGGTTCACAAGGGTTCAAAATGCTTGGACAAAGCCGTGGGGGAAGAAAAAGGGGGTTGATTGGGGAAAAAAAACCCTGTTAAAACCAAATGTGTCACCTCTGCACTGGGAGTGTACTAAAGTCACAAATTGCTGGATGCTGGGAAAAAAACTGGTATGTATACTTTGTCTTTGTCAGGAAGCTGCTTGCCACTGTCAAACACCAGGATGCTGGACTGGTTGGGCCTCTGGTCTGACCCAGTACCACCATTCTTGCCTCCTCTTCCAAAGCAACTTTTCTTCAAAGGCTATCCCCAAACACCAGTAAAGAGCACGATCTTTTTAATGTCCTTCCCAGTTCTGCATTTTGATTGAAATCTTTATTAAAAAAAAAGAATTGTCTTAATTTCATGTTTATTTGCTCTTTCATTGACCGTCCAGCCCTATAGAGGTGGTAGCATTATCGTAATTTTTAAAAATTATTTACCTTTCCTCAAGGATCCTTTCTTACCTGCTGCAGGTCTCCATCTACCTTCTCCCCTTCATCGCCCAAGTTCTCCCTGATCTCTTCCCAGACCACATGGTCTGCTTGGTCAAGGAGTCTGTATGCCAGAGTGCCTGCTTCGGAAACACCATGTTGTAAGCCGTATTTTTCTTCCTCATCTCCCACGGAACAAGTTTCTGGCTGGAGTGGCTGCACTGTAGCTGGGATTGCTTAGCTGAACACCTCCCGGCACTTTACTGATGCTGCCCGTGATTGCCCAGCAGTGCCTGCCATGGGCAGGGCTCCCGGCTGGACAGCATTCAGCCACTCCCCCCATACTAATTCCATACGTTTGATTATGCTAATCCACCATTTCACTTCAATTAAACCAGGAAAACCACTGGAGGCTTTGAAAAAAATAACAATAGTAATCAAAGTAATGGCACACATCACAGTATCCCAATGGATTGGAATAGTGGTGTGCTGGTTGGGCTTTGAAAGTTTTCAAGTAAATTCTGTATTTCAAGGCTGTCTTTGAAGCAGTTATTTCTTGGCTTCTATCTACAGGTAGTGCCCATTCCTGATCTATGGGAATAGACACATATGGCAGCGTGTTGCATATTGTGAAATGAGTTACACGTGTGTGCTTGCCTTCATAAACCGGTGATTTGGTAGGTGCCTGCTCATCGGAGCTCATTACAGCTCTGCGCAGTTACAGAATGCCTGTAGCGTTTTATTTTCTACATGCAAAATGTACGCGCTCAGCACAGCAAAACTTTATAAACCATATAGAACATAAAATCTGCGGCTGTTGCAAGAGCACATGCGATGTGTAAGTTAACAAAATACATTCACCCGAGTCTTGGAAAGTACATGGGCTGGCAGATCCAGGCTGGCTGAACAGGAACACGGGGGTTTCCCTGCCCTTCGTGGCCCCGTCGCTGCTGCTGCGGGAGGGGAAGGTCTTTGGCTTCGGCGCTGCTGGGCCCTGCGGGGCAGGAACTGCACAACAAGGGGAATTGACAAGGCTAAGGCTGTATCTGGGGTATGTCCAAGCACAGATATATAACACGCTAAGGGCTATTTTGGTGAGGGTAGGGATGGAAGAAGTACTGCTCCGTGTTGACGATGTTTTTACCCCCGGTGACCCAGACCCTTCAGCTCAAGCAGAGCCAAGTGCGGTGTGCACCGGCTGCACTGCCTGCACACCCGCCGCGGCCGCGGCAGCGATCCCCCAGCTCGCCCATGGCAGCGCCTCCAGGTCCGATGTTACGGCTAATTTAAGCCTGGACTGGAAAGCACAGTTAAGTTCCTGCACTGCTTGTGCTTCTTATACTGAGTTCACTTGCTGCATTTTGGTGAGCCTAATGATCATGGCAGTATGCAAGGAGGAGGAAAGGTTTGTGAGGGGGATTCGGGAAACCCGTTTGTGAGGACCTTCACCACCTCGCAGCCAGGGATGCACAGAGAAGCTGCCTGCACCCGAAGTACCGCCTGAGGTAAGTGCATGTGGCCCCAAGTTTGGTACCTACTCCAACAACAAAGAAAGAGCGTTAGATTGCGCAAAGGGGTCCATAAAGTTTGGTTTACGGTAAACATGTGATAATTTAAAGGTTAATAAAGTCTGCGTTCAGTAATGAGGAAGGCTGTTCCCCACATAAAAAGGTTCCCAGGAGCGAGCCGGAGCAGCAGGACGGGCTCTGAGGGAGGACACCATGGCTTGGCGTGTGAACGCCAGCGTGAGGGTTTAACCGCACCCAAGCGCTGCAGCCTGCCTGAAGTGCAGACGGGGACGGAGGTGATGCAGGTGCCCCAGCCCAGGACGGGGACCCACTCCCCTCTCTCTTCCTCTGCTAGGAAAACTCACCCGTGCCATGCAATGACAGAACTAGCTCTTACCAATGGCTCTGATGCTGCTGAAGGGCCACCTCGCCAAATTTGTCAGCAGGAGATGCAACATTTGCTCTCCTTTGAAAATTGCACACAAAACCTTTTAGCTGCCAAAGAGTTAAATTTCTCCGAAATCTGAATTGTGTGCGAAGTATCCAAATTTGGTTATAAATCCTGTTTAAGTTTCAAAGCACAACATTATTGGAGGTAGCAATAGTAGCATCAAACAGCCTTGATAAGATCAACAAATTACTAAGTATAATTGTTTGTGCTGGGGTGTGTGCAAGGAGATAAATAGCTCATAAATTAAACACCAGTGCCTGAGGGTGAGTCATTCATGGATTCAGAGCTGTCCTGACACTCACAAGCAAAAAGTAATTTTCTCTTAGTTCAGTAATTATGCAATTCAAGATCTAAGATCAGCAATCAATGCTAGGTGTGCTTGCAAAGGTGGAAGGGTACTTCAGCTATTGGAGTTTCCCATACGTTGATTAACAGGAGAAGTCTGTTGCTTGTCTCTGTAGTGGGGAATATTCTGACTGAGGTACAATTCTTCAATAAGATAATGAAGACTTGCATAAAAAAGGGATTAAAAATAGACTAAGGGTCAGTTTTTGCAGATATAAATTAGCAGCACTCTCTTGGCTTCAGTAGAGCAGTACTAGTTTATACTAGCAGAAAATCTGGCCCAAATTATTAAAGAAAATCCACAAACCCCCTGTGATAACTGCTGTTAGTCATCCAGGCTAGTGCCTGTTTCTGAGAGGCACCTGGCACCTCGCTGGCTGCGCTGCAGCTTGTACGCTCTCACGCGGGGTCATTAGAGCCCCTTCCTGACTTATTCATAAGACCCCGTGAGGATCTTGGTCTAATCAGGGTTTTCCTAAGGACAGAGAATAGTAATGTAATCTGTTATTGTAGCAACATCATCTTGATCTGCTTTTATTTACTAATGTTTTGCCAGCCATTAATATTTTTCTGCCAAATTCAGATAGAGATCACACTGAGAGATGATATTTTTTGGAAATGCAGTGTAAATCTCACAGCTGCTCAACAACAGTCGTGCTGGTAGGAACTCTCAGACATCAGGAGGCAACTTGACGTGTAACCTACAACCCTCCTGACCACTCGGATCTCAAATAGCCTTCACCCCATCTGTCTGTGGAGTGTCATGGTGGGGGAAGAGTGGTGGGAATCCTTCTGGAGAAAGACGGGAAGTCTCTGACAGTCTTTAGACTTTCCCGCATGGGCAGCTTGCATCCCTTGACTCTGGGCTGCACCCTGATGAACCAAATGGTTGCAACCATCTGGCTATGCAAACAGGTACACCACGAAGTAAGCGAGGATAAAGACTACTCAAAATTAAAAATTATTTTTGAAGTCCCTCTTCACTTGCCATGTTAGGATGAAAAAGTTTATACAAAGAGGTTTTTACTTCCTGACTGGCAGCCAAACCCTGATGTCTCCTTTACTCATCGGGCGTCAGTCAAATTCCCCAGAGCGGCAGCGTCCAACTTCGTGGTCCCCCAGCAGGTTACAGGGCTGGTGCGTTCAGGGCTGCCTGTAGCTCAGGCTCCTGCCCGAGCAGCGCGGTGGTGTGACCTGGCTGTGCAGAGATGTCCCATGCACAGACGGCAGGAAAGACTTTTCCCTGGAGGAGGAGTGCCCATATCTCCAATCCTGCCAACCACAGCTCCCATCCCTCCTCCTGTGGACTGGGAGCACGTAGGGGACAAGACAGAGCTGTGAGGACACTTCTTACATGGAAAGGTGCTGGAAGTCTGTGCAAGGGATAAATAGGGTTTTCAAGTTCCTACCAAGGGATGGCTGTTATTTAAGTCCAACTGTTGACATATTTATATTTTTCATAAATAACAGTGGGATCCTGCCTTTAATGTTTGTGGAGTCTTTCACAGAGCGAAGACTTAGACTGTCAGCTCTTCCTCGGGATGGGTCTCCTCACGCATCAGGAGGACTAATGGTGCATCAGTTTTCATCCAAAGATATATAGGAGAGATGGAAACATAACTAGTGTAAAATTACATGTATGGTGTATGAAGTATGTCTTCTCCACAGAGCAACGCCTTCTTCCTCGCGACATCTCCATCCCTTCACCCACAGCCTGGCTTTTGAAGGCTTGCCCAAGTTTTCTGCAATTCCTGCCAACCCAGGGGTATGGTCACCTGGCGCTCAGGAACTTGTCACCAGGTAAGGATGCTTCTCCTGTTGCAGGCCTCCTTTTACGTGCTGTGTTGCAGGCAAACTCTTCGCCTGGGGGAGGTTCGCGTCTAAACCAAGCATGTTGGTTTGAGATGCACTTGTGGAAAGTGTTCGAGGTCAGCCCTGGCTTCGCTGGCAAACACCATTCTGGGAATGGAAGCGAAATGTTTAGTTTATATTTACTATTTAGGAGAAAAGCTGTAAGTGTGCTCTTTTATTCCAAAATAAAAAAGCGTTAATGACTGGAGTGTTTAGCGCATTGGGAATGTCATTGTTTTCAATTATGTGCCATTCTGACGGAAGAGCACAGATTCTTAGGCTGAATGGAGATTTGTGCTGCAGCTATTTGTGCCTTTTAAAACATTTCCTTTACTACTTTAAGAGAAAACTGTAAAATGGCAATAATGACATATTATTACAAGTAAATTACACTGTAAAATAGCATTAATATTGCAGTTGAAACCTAGAATTTGAAATAAGATGGAAATATTCATTTGCACACAGCTTTTGTTCTTATCAAAAGCGATTTGGATTAGGAATGAGATTTACTTAGCGCCCGCACTCGCAGGCGAGCTAATGCTCAGTCACCTGGTTGCGGCGCAGGCTGTCAAGCTCATCTGTCACGAGCCGCCACAGGAGCCTCGGGCAAAGCCCGGCACATCCCGGGGCGGCGCAAAGCGCCACGTGTCCCAGAGGGAGTGAAGATGCTGAAAACGCAGCTCAGAAAGACCTCGTGTGTGCAGCAACGCCTCGGGCCCCGTCCCTGGGGGGCGGGCTGGGCAGTCAGGGCTCCCGCGGGAGCGGGGATGGCCTCCGTTGTGTCTCCATGGCGGAGGTGGATCTGTACTACAGCATGTGAAACCCATTATTCTCCCATCTAATGAAGAAAGACTAATAGGAATTAGAAATTAATAAAACCAAAGCGGGTGCAGGATAGTAACTGGGGACCTTGTGCTTAGGAAGAGCGCTGAACAGTTTAATACTCCATCTCATGAAAATTGTCCCTTGAATTTGGTAGGCCTGTTCTTTAAAGGTCAAGGCTTTTTGGTCTTATTTTTCACCTCCTCCACCAATACATGGAAAATCGTCAAGCCCTTGAAGGGTCACTTCTGTACAAAGAAATTTTGGACTGGTAAGGTCTGCAAGAGAGCTCCTTCGGAGGGGTATGTTGAAGGTACGGGGTATCAAACTGCATTTAAGGCGTATTCTTTTTTGGGCTGTGTTGGCATTAAAGAGTAAGGAAGATGAGAAACCTTTTTCTCTTTTCTTCAATGTAACCCCTTTAAGCAGATTGTTCTGATAGTAGACCTGCATTTCCCAAGGCCTTTGTTTGCCTCTTACATATCCTGCAGCAACGTTTGCTCACATCCATCACCTACCTTTCAAGTAGGACATGCTATTGTACGTTTAATCGGGACCACCAGCAAGGCCTCGTGAACTTTCTGTGGCAACGAGCCTTAAACCTTCCCTCTCTCCATGCTTCATCCCAAAACAACGGACCTCCCCTTCCTCGCACCTCAGGCGAGGGCAGCCAGCTCGATGGGTGGTCTGCCCACCAAGGCACGGCAGTGGCCATTTGACGGCCACAGGATAAAAGGGGAAATCCCAGAAATCCAATCACCTTTTTGTCACAACTTTTATTAATTTGTATTCCCATCAACACAAAAAAGAGAGTAATAAACGTAGAATTGATTGCTCAGGCAACTTCTGTTTGATGTTGCACTTCTTGTCTCTGCCAAATTGAATAATACAAGGGAGGCACAAAATCTCCGTATGTGGACTCACCAATATATCTATAATGCTTCTCTGCAGCAGTGAGATATCTCCATTTTCTGTCTTTGCAGTAATTTTGCTGTGGCCCAGAGAAAATGAACTGCCAGTCGCTGCATTCCGTCTTGTGCTCCTCATGACCCCACACGGAGGGGGTTTAGGCCACCGATGGTGTCCGTGGGAAACAGAGGATGGCAAGGCCAGCCACAAAGTGCTGCTGTGATGCTGCTGCCATCCTAGCTCTGAAAGGTAAGCCCCAGGCAAACTTCCCTCTCTGCAGGATAACGGGGCTGCAGGGAGGTCCGTGCTGCCGCTGCCAGGCTGCTCCCCATCCTGCGCACAGCCTGTTCCCTCCCGCCCTGCTGATACAGAGGGTGCGCTGGGAGTAAACCAGTTACCATTGTTGGAAAAACTCGTATTCAGTAATTGTCAGACTGTAGAAAGTGCATTTGGAAAGGACAGAGAAGCACCTCAACCAGCAACCTCTCATAGCTGCGTCCCAGTCCCCAGCCCAGTGTCTGGGAGAGGAGCTGCCAGCACTGCACGTCTGCGCTCCTTCCCACCTCCCCCTTGCACTTCTGCAGTGAGGAGGAGGTGCTCCTGTGACAAATCAGGCAGCGTTAACATTTAACGTGAGTTTTGGCAGACAGCAGCAACTTGAAATTATGTCAGCCGTTAAAAAACCCTTAAAATAAAAGGAATTAGGACGGTGACGGGAGCTGGAGGAAGCTACCCCAAGGGCTGCCTACAGTTGCTAGAGGCAGCCCCTGCCAGGGCTTGGGGAGCTTGCAGGGGGCTCCTGCTGTGGTGGCTCTGCCTCCCTCCCCTGCTTCTGGCATCAGCTGTTTTAAACCTGGTCGTAAATATACTGTGTGCTCCCGACGGCATGGTCCTAGTGGCAACAAATTCACAAAGCTGAGTGACACTCAGCCTTGCATGTACTCTGCTTCTGGGCCACTGTTCCTGCAGGATCAGGTGTGTTTCTGATGGGCAAATGACTGATTTTGGCAAACTCTGCAGTTCTGAAACATTTTTCAGTTCTTCCATGAAGAATAACGTGAGATGTCGTATAAGACAGCCTCGTAAAATGTATGTTTATTTCCAAAGTGAGCTCCTGGAGTCGTTTGGAAGGGCATTGGCATTGTGGCCACTCTGAGATGGGTATGTTCACTCTGAAGTTAGTGGTTCTGTTTTCAAAGGCAATGGAGGTCTATTTGCATGACTCTTGTATTTTAATACCATGAATTGTATCTTAGAAGTAGTCATGTATTATTTCTAGCAATCAGTAAAAATA
This sequence comes from Gavia stellata, assembly GCF_030936135.1. Classification (NCBI taxonomy): domain Eukaryota; kingdom Metazoa; phylum Chordata; class Aves; order Gaviiformes; family Gaviidae; genus Gavia; species Gavia stellata. The sequence continues at coordinate 24,691,163 of NC_082601.1, read as the reverse complement.
CATATGTTATTTGTATTGCATTTGATGCCTTTACTTGGGAGGAAATATCTTTAAATGTATTAGACATAAAGATGTACCGTATCCCTGACGGTCAAGGTGCACACCTTCAAAATAAGAGAGCTGGTTTCTTTCGGGGGCCCGAAGACCAGCCCGTGAGCCTAAAGGCATTTGGTTCCTGAGCCTTGCTGGGGGCCTGGCTGAGGACCCCAGTGCCTGGGGGTTCCCTTAGGTGTCCCCACCGAGCACCCACACTTGAAAAATATCCACCTCTCTTCTTTTTTCGACATATGATCTACTAAGCAGAAATACCCATCCATCACACTACTGGTTCCATGTGTCCTCTTTAGATTTAGGAATCAGTTTGGGAACGTGGGGTGTAAGAAGTAAGTGTCCTTCATTTGATGCTATTGGAAAAAAAACCCCAAACCTCAACTGGTTAATCAGGTTTTGAAAATGTCTCTAATAAGAAAGACATTTAAAAGCACTTTGACAAAGTTACCTCAGAATAATAATGAGCGAATAAGCAAAAACAAGTACGAGAGGTCCTGAGTTAGGAGAGAGAAAATATTTTCTAGGTCCTCTGTGATAACAGAAGAGTTTCTATGCTTCGTATCTGAAATAACCAAAAAGGAAGGCAATGTCTCAGGCTGGTTCTGTTTGCAAGCAAATGCAACTTTAATCGTAATAATCCCACTGTATTCAGTGAAGCCTAAAAAGAAATACATTTTTATAAGCAAATTAAGGATATTTGTGCACTAAATCTTGGTTATCCTGGTTAAACTGGGGACCAAGGAAGCTTTTCTGGGTGAGAATCAGAATAGACTTATGTACTCTGATTATCTAAATATTTTTAATAAATCTGATATTTATCCATGCTCAAATGATGAGTGGGTATATGGGAAACGTAGTGAAATATTAAAATGTTTGCAACATATTCTAGCATATTTAAAGATTTATGGACTCTACTCGTTGGCTGGGTTTATGAGCCTGCAATACCGACTGCGCATTTGTACTCTCACTTCTTCATAAGTCCATGGAAACTTTCCAGAAAAGTTTTAACTACAACATGTCAATGAACTATAAAGGAAAGGTTTATTTTGTATATACCCTCTTTACCTGAGGTCCAATGGTTAGACTCTGCATTAGAGCTTCTGGCTCTCGTGTGCTCAGTTTGTGCTTTTGATCATGGCACTCTTTGCACAAAGCTGAGAGAATTTCTGCTTCATAAAGAGGAAAATACAGACACGTTTTGATGTCTATAGAAATGCATGTTTGCTCTTATTTTTGAGGCAGGGGAACTTAGGGTTTAACATCTCTACAGTTCTTCCTAGGTCTCTGTGCAATCAAAGTTTCCAGGGAGGTCTTAATGGGGAATAGAAATCATTTGGTTGTGGTGGTGGTGGTGTACTTGATACATTTTTCTTTAAAGGTTGTACACTGATAAAAATAGTAAGTAACCTAGTCTACTCATAACCGCTTCATCTTTAAGTTCATGCAAGTTTAGGGAGCTCTAAGTGACTAAAAGGGTGAGTGGCTTAAGATTCACTGAGTGATACTGCAAATACAAGGACTGAAATACCAAAGGAGTAAAGGATATATAGACCTTTGCCCATTACATCAAGAAAATGAAAAAGTTAGGAAGGGGGAGGGGGGATTCCTGTGCTACATTTTTTCAAGTCCTACTCCAAAAGGGGTAACCAGCCCATTAGTATAGGTGCCAGGAAGCTCGCTTTTGTGACATCTCACCAAACACACCTACTTTCACTGGACCATAGAAAGATCAATCCTGTCTGAAAACCACCCATTACCTAAGACACCTAATTTATATTAGAAGCTCACTAAAAGGCACTGTCTGGCCCCCAACCTTCACTTCCAATGATAAAGAGGATGTTTTACACCGTATGTGACACTTAATCAAAACCGATATTCTTTAACAAACCCTTAACCTCTAGCACACAGGAGTCATATGAGGCCAAGGGACAAGACACAGATCCAGCTCAGGGTGGCATATCCTTTGATTAAGATGATACAGATTTCCCATTATCAGGGTTACGGATTCTGGATTATATCCCTTTTTGATTTGTCAGCATTAAATTTCAGTAGAGGTTCAAGCCAAAGAGAGACCAAGACTAGTTCTGTCTTCAACTGCGTATTAGGAGATAATTTCTCTGAATCCTCTGCAGTAATGATCCTCAGATCTTCTGATCTTTCTGTAAGCAAGTTTTCTTGGGAACCTGGATTTAAACTATGGCACAAACCTTGCTTGCGTCTGGGTCCTTTCTTAAGGAGGAGTATCTAAATACACTTATTCTGTGAGCCCTGAAATGGACCTTTTTTTCCTTTCCTCAGGTCTTTTTCAAAGAGGCAAACCTTCAAGTGAGTTCTTTCACCCTCCCTTGGATTTCTGGGGCAGGAGGTTTTACTTATGGAGTATACAGTACTTTAGACAAGGATTGCAAACTTCAGGGGGTTAGACAATTTTCACTGCCTGCAGTACATTGGAATCTCAGTATAGTCGACTTTACTCCCGGGTGATTTTTCCCCCCTTGCCTCAATTTTTCAGGTAACCCCTTGTTCTAGCATTTGTATGTGGCTGATTTGGGCATGGGGAAGTCTCTCAAATTCCCCAACACAGGGGAAAGTTTGGCTGTTTTCCCTCTTTTTAGTCAAATTTTTATGTTGGAGGTTTAGATTTTGTTAGGAACATGGTTCTGCAGAAGTTATCTCTAGCAATGATTCCTTGAAAATAATGTGCTGGTGGATTATTAGTGTGTAAAGAAGATCTTGAAAGGGTTTTGGTTTTCAGTCGTATGTTTTTAAACACTGAAATGGCACATCTGTTCTGTGAGGCTCTGTGGCTGGCTGGAGAACGGCTGGTGGGAGCTCGCTTCTGCCGAGTGCGCGATATCCTCATTCAGCACCCAGAAACGTTTCTTATTTAGACTGTTTTCATTTTTATGATCATTACTAATACATTTGTAAGAAAAGTTCTTTTTGTGAGGAACTGCCTTTCTCCTGCTTTTCCAGAGGAGCAAGGAAGCCCCTCTCCCCTTGTGGAGAAGCCCAGATCATCTGCAAATTCCTCTAGCAAAAAAAGGAAGGAAGGACAAGATTTTGCATGACTTTAGGATGCCAAGAAAAAGAGACAAGCAGGAAGCATTGGTTCTCAAACCTTTCAGGCCTTTTTTTTTTTTAACACCATAAAGAAGAAGGGACAATGTGTATAGGCTACTTTTAAGAGAGAACTTCAGTCTTAGAGAGAGACCTGTAATCATGTTAAATTATCTTTAAAGGCAACTTCTGTTTAGTAAATGCAAAGCTGACAAGCAAAAATCTGGAGGACTGGTTCTAGTTTATGGCATATCACATACATCAAAGGTCAACTTTTTATTCTCCTGTGCCTTGGTTTTTAAAACTTCATTAATGACCAGAAGCACAATCAAGGAGAAAGACTTGCATCTCAGCTGCTGCTCCCAGTTCCTTACCCATCGTGACTTCTTAATCAGAAAATTAATTGGGCCTTGAAATCTTGTTTTTTTCTTAAATCTCTTCAGATTTAATCAGTGTTCTACTGGAAGCAATCTTTCACTTAAGATTTCATAGCAATGTAGCTAGAGAAACCATGTCATTTCCTGCATCAAATACATCAAAGTTGTGTGTGTTGGGTTTTTTTAACCAAGTATGTCCTATGCTTCAGTTTCGGTCTCTTTGCTCTAAGGAAAGAGTGTGGTTTATTTCTTATTTCTACTGGGGTGTGAATCTGCTCTACTGCAATGCAGTCTAAAATTAATAAATTCCCAGGGAAGGAGGAGCAGACCCCTCCTCCTGTGCAACGTGCTTGGATGGGAGCTGACAGCAGTGGCAGGGATGCTTTCTACAACCAACGCCTTCTCTGTTGCATGTGGTATGAAGGAGAGCCTCTTCGTATCGTCATCTAATTAAAAGGCAGACTCTGCTGTGACCGAGTGCTACCACTAATAGTTAACAGCACTTTCCAAACGTGAGTGCTTTACGGGAGAAAGGAATAGGTAGCTTGTGGGGAGCCTGAGGTGGGCTCAGTTTTAGCTGAGGTGGAGAGATGTACAATCACATGGCAAAGCTGAGCAGGGTATATCTAACTTGGGCACTCGGTTTACTGTTCGTTATGTCCCGGCGAATACTTTTATTCTCTAACGAGATGGGGGGGGTGGGGGTAGTTAATGTTTCCAGATTTCAAGCTTGCTGCTGCAGAGATCTGGCTCCAGAGTCCACAGGAGGAAGGTGCCTCTGGGGGGCCGGAGGGCTGGATTAAAGTATTTAACAGCTCGCACAGGTTGACTTTACATATGGGGTCAGTTAAACGCTGTGCAGTCCCCTGGCAAGGTGCCAGGTTTGTGTTTCATTTTAAATTGAAGCTTTTTAAAGAGGCTTATGAATGTTGGGGGAGGGATTTCTTTTTTGGCTTTGTTGTAAACCCAAGATTTGGCCCCAATGTTCAAGGCATTGCCCCGTGAGTAGGGAAATCCTGCTTGGTTTCGCTGCGCAGGTCCAAACCCCGTTTCCCACCCCTGCCCACACTGCGGCTTCAGGCTCCCTCTGCTGACCCTCGACTCGGGGGGGCCGGGGGGCTCACAGCGGCGGGGGATTCCTCCAAGGCTTCATTAAACCTGATTCCAGCCCAGCTGAGGATACACAGGCGTGCCAAGGGTCCCAGGGCGCAGCTTGGCCCGCCGGCACGCTGGGCACAGGCATCCCCATCCAGGCGAGAGTCTCCCACAATTATCCTCCCGTCCATTTATCCGCTGGCTGAGGTCCCCAAGGGCTGTTGACTCTGGGGTGTGGGGCACTGCCGTGTTTGGGGCACCCGCTTCATCCCAACCGTCTTTATCCTGTGGCTGAAAGCAAGTGCTGGATACTGAGTGGCTGGAAGTCACCCCTTGCTCTGCGAATGGGGAGCTGCTGTGAGGACAGCCGTTGGAATTGGGTCCCCTTCCTCTGCTCTTGCCCCGGACAGGAGCCAGCAGTGACTGCCTTTCCGTTGTCTGAAGCTCCTCTCCTTGTCGGCTTTGTGAACTGCTCAGCTACACAAATTCTGGAATACACAAATTCCTGCCTGTGCCCTCTGCTTTGCAAGGCACAAATTAGGAAATAAGTAAAACACCGCCTGTCTGTTCCAGCAATCACAATAGCATCCACTGAGCACGGACTTTTGTCCGTGTTCACAAATATTAATAAAAAGAACTTCTTTCATATTTGCCCAGAAAGCAAGCTGGAGCTCATTATAGCTGCATGCTCTATGGGAGCTTTAAAAGTGGTGAGTACGAGATACCCGGTAAAAGTTTAACAACATACAATTAGATCTGAGCTGCCTATTTTCTGAAAGATATATATTGAATGATTTGCCAGTTTTGGCCCTGGGATTAGGTTGTAATACCGAATGCTGAGAGTTTTGAGAAAATTCAGGAGTGAAAATACAAACAGACTGATAGGAAAAAAAACCCAAAAAGCCTATCTTAAATGCTGGTGGCAGGCCAAGATCAGTATTTCGAAAGTAAGTCCTAAATCTGATGTGTGGACTAGCAGCAGCTTGTGATGAGTGCTGTGGGGGGCGAGAGGCAGCTCCGGGGTCCCTGGGGGTCCTGGCTCTCTGTGAGGTTTGCCGGTGGCCCCTCCGGGCCGACTCCGCTGGCACCACCCCGGCGGCGGTGGAAGCCGGGCAGCGGAGCTGGAGGAGGGCGGCTCTGCCCCCTTCGCCCCAAACCTCCCGGTGGACTGGGCGAGGGGCGAGAAAAATAAGAAACGTGATGGCACCGCTGTGGAAGGATGAAGCTGTCTGCTGGTGCCCACCTTGGCCACGCAGCTACAGCCCTGCTTTTGAAGGAGCCGAGGCCCTGCCCCGCTGGCTGTGCCCCCCGCCAGGGCTTGCAGGCTCGCAGGTCCCACCGACTCCGTGCGTTGGAGGAGGATGACGGACTTGGGCCTTGCCAAACAGCCCAGGAAAACAACTCGGAGCACCCCTGAAATGTATCATGAGCCCATTTACGGCTGGTTGATGAATGCGGTACCGAGAAGAAAGCTATCTCGTTCTGCGGGAGGTGTAGGCCACAGCAGGGAGGAGGCTATAGAAGATGGAGCAGGTCACTCCAGCGCCCGAGGAGGGACAGTGCCGCTGAGGCCCAGCACACCTGCGTGCCGTCAGGCCTTCGCCGCGAAGTTCCCTGAGTCCCCATCACGCGTTTCCTTTCACTTCCACTGCTAATTGGCACTTTTTACCCATTTTTGCATGTGGAGTGTGTTAATACAGGATAGGGTTATTATCAAATTAATTAGGAGCTCCCTCCAATTATTCCTGCTGTGCCTGACGGGCTCTCCCCGCTCCCCCCGATGGGCTGATTGGCTACTATAAACCCTCTGGCTTTAAATGACTGAGCGGTGCCACGGGCTCATTAGCAGCGCTGCCTCGCCACGCTCCCCCGCCCCGTCACCTCCCCATCGGTGCCGGCAGTGCCGCTGCTGGTTTGTCTCCCTGGCGCCGGTCCCCATTGGTGCTGGCGAAGCGCCTGGGACCCAGCGAGCCCCGGAGCCTGGTGGGAGTTCGGATGCTGCTCCAAGAGGTGAGAGCGGCTTCCCTGGCTCCGTCCCGGGGAGCTCAGGGACGGCGCCAGGCGGTGAGTGACCCTTCTCCTTGCACACACAAGCACGGGTCTTCAGGGTGGTTCTGCACGCTGTGGTGGTTGAGCACCATGGCTTTAGCTGGGGGATGTGACAGGAGGGGATGGCAGGGGAGGAGCGGAGTGGAGAGGTTTATCCCAGCACCAGCATTGCCGCCAGCGAGGGCGAAGCTGCAGTACCTGGTGTCAGGAACAGCCAGCTGAGGCTCTCAGATGAGGGACAGGGATTTATGTACTGGATCTTGCAACATACAAAACTACAAAAGCAACTAAGCCAACCAGGGTGCAGAGATTTTCTTAATTGAGAAATAAGCACATAGTTGTGGGTCAGTGACTACACAGCTGATTGGCCGAGGCTATTTTATTTTGGAATAATTTACAGTTGTTAAATGGATTTGGAAAATCCTTAATAGTGGTTATTAAACTATTGACTTAGCCTGACGTGTTTAGTGTAGTAATCCGTGTTTGCGTTTGTCGCTGTGATGAGGCTGCCGGAGCCAGGGAAGGTGCTGGAGCGCTGTCAGCCCCAGGCAGGGAGCTGCGCAGGGCTGGGTGGGCAGCGCTCCTCCTGCCAGCCGGGGAGGACATCAGCAAAGCGCCTCAGATTTTATCTGGGTCAGAAACGATGCTTCGCTTCCCTGTAGTTACAAATTCATTATGTGCATCTCCATCATCATCTACTGAAGCTAATTCAATGTCAAAAAACCCTCCCATACAAAGAGTGGCTTTTTTGCACCTGTGCAGAAGCAGACTGATTTTTAACTCGTCTTTGCAATGAATAACTTCAAGTGCAGTACTTGTCGAGTGGCCTTCTGGCCAGCAGTTCAAAATGTTACACGTTCATTTATACCACGGTGCAGGATATGTTAGCTAAGGACTACAGAGCACACGCTTTATGATGCATAGAAGAAATCCCTGCAAATGAACTAAATATCTCCAACTCATCACGTCTCCTGTCCACAGGTGATTTACAGAGCAATTCTTATTTTCTTTTTATTGTTTTCTTTTGCATGAGGGTGCATGATGGTTAAAAAGGCAGTAGACAGACACTTAAAAGACAAATCCCCTTTTTTTGCTTTGTTTAACCCCTAAAATGTGCACAGTACTAAATGTCGGTTTTGCCTGAACACCGTTCTGTGGGCTGGCAGCTGTGTGTTTAGTACAGAGGCTTTGCTGGGAGGAGTGGAGGTCTTGGATGTTTTAAAAAAAGCTTGTTTCTCAAAAATGTTAGTGGATGACTGAACTCCAGTAGACATTAACTAGGAAGAAGGAATGCTAAGCAGTCAGATTAAAAACAAAAAATAAATAAAAAATGCATTTTCCCCTCTAGACTTTCACTCCCTCATCTCAGACAATATTATTGTATCATTAGTTGCCCAGTTAGCCAGAACCCCTTCTGGGAGAGACAGGACCTATATTTCGAAAGGAAAACAAACAAATAAACAAATCATCATGCAGAAACTCTCATCTATCCCTGCTAGGTTTCAAAGAAAAAAAAATTCAAGACTCCTTTAAAATATGAGAAAAGGGCAGGGGAGGTCAAGGCTCACAGGCTGCCTTTGGAGGTCACCTTTGAGGGCTGCTGTGCTGCAGCCGAGCGCTGCAATGTTTTTATTCCCTGTCCTCTCTTAAGATTGCCGCTTTGGAAACGCACCTTCAGTGTGAATGACTCGCTGGACTGAAAGGGGATTTTTAGGTTGCGGTGGAGAAGAAAAAAAACACCTATTCAGTGACAATTACAGAAATGATGTGAAGTCCATTGTCGGGAGCACTGGTGTGAATTGTCCACATACGGCCATGTTTCCAGCTTCAGCAAACCCTGACCAGCAATGGGAAACTCCCTGTCATGGCCCGTTTACTGCTGGGACTCCTACACCAGTCCAGGCTACCTGGCACACTCGTTGGCATGCCAGCAATCACGTTATTGCTTTTCCAGCCATTTCACCGGCCCAAGGTCAGATCAAAAGGCTCCTTTTCTGGCAGCGTTCCCAAGTTTTTGTGTGTGCTTAGCAATGCAAAAGCAAGTAACAGCAGCGACAAAGCCCACCACATCCCAGCCTGGCTATTGCACCTAAGCAGTTGCGTCTCGATACACCCTGGTGATGCAGGAGCGCGCCTGCAATGTGCAGACCGTTAAGACTTGGGCACTTTCTGCAGTAGCTTCTGGAACGTCAACATTTCTTGGGCTGCAAAATAGTGGGGAAAAGGTGTTTTGTGAGTCAGCAGCAAAAGCGTGCGTTTCCTCAGCCCAAGTCCCCTCTTCTCTTAATCATCTCCTGGCAGCTTGGATGAGAACTGAAACTGTGGGCTTTGGGAATAGTTCCAATAAAACTTAGTTGTTGTTTTTTTTTTAATATGTACCTGATATTTTTTTTTCCTTTTGCCTTTTTACCAATGGTCATTAGTATTTCTACTTTAAAAAGACCATGTTCTCATTTAAATTATGCTACAATTGGTTTTTAGTCTTAGAGTTGAGAGATATTTCTGTATTTTATATATATAATGTGTATACATACACAAAGGCACTCTATAGAGATATATATACACACTACTGCGAGTGGGAGTTGCTGCTTTTCACTCATACTTAGCTATTCAATAGTAAAGAACAACATGACAGTTTTCTATCACGAAATGAAAAGCACACACAAATTTAGGGGCTCCACGTATTTCAGAACTGTGTAATGTCATTGTATTTACCTCCAAGTACTCTGTGAAGTATCCTGTGTGAGGGTACTAATCTAGATAGTTTACGTAAGACTGGAAATTCAATTCCAGAAATGAACCTTCACATCTCTAGGAACAGCTGGAGAGGCTCAGGTCTACTCATCCTGCTCAGAATGGACACGAGGAATTTGGATTAGATACAGATGGAGTGGGGATTTCGTTAATGACAGAAAGAGAGGCAAACATGTTGAGGCATAACTGCCTGAATACAAACGCATAGTATCTGTGTACATATTTCTGACTTTAAACTATGAACACCATAAATACGCTATCATGCAAGAGGCAAAGCATATGCAAAAGTAACAATATCCCATTACCTCTCCAGCAAAAAAGAATTTTCATAACTCATTCATACCCCATTGAATAAATGCTAAGATTCACTGCTGGCTGTTAATTATCCTCTACAAAGACCTGGTTATTGTGTTCAATCTTAGTAAAGGCGCAGTTGTTATTGTAGTGTACATAGAGAGAATGGTACCTGAGGGAGCGGGGAGGAAATATGCTTGTGCAGAATTTTAACAAGGAGAGCTCTGTTGCACAGAAGGGATTCATAGGGTGGGATTTTGATATGTGCTTCAGGAAATTAAGCTTTTTCAGGACAAAAACCTTGCTGTGACTCTCTGAATACATGATATCGCTCAGTATTTGAAAGACACAAGCCACTTAAACATTGCTTGCTGTTATTAAAAGGAATTTCTAAGACTACTTTGACTGAAGGGATAGAAGGGAGGAACTGGTCTGTTTTTCCCCTGAAGTCTACAACCCCATAATCGTATCAAGGTAGGTGTACGCAAGAGCTCACAAGGCCCATTCATCTCCCTGGGGTTTTTGAGGAGCACTTGCAGGCCACCAGCCAAAGGCAGCAAACCCACTTCCCCCACACCAGCGCAGTGGGGGAACTGGGACCTTACACAGGAGCTTTCCCTGCAGGTCCCAGTGCAACAGCACCGTAGGAGAGAGCCAGCTGGAACTGCCTTTTGGGCTGGGTGCAATGCTGAGGCCACCGGGACTCATCACACTTCACAGAAAAAGAAGAGCTGGGAACAAAGTCGATTTATCCCAGGGAGCCATGTATTTTCTGCGCTGAACTGTTGGAAACGCTGCAGCTGCTTGGCATTTCAGTGGGTCCAGGAAAGAGTCGCTGAAGGTGTTATCTAAATGGGTGAGTTCTTTCGCACATGCCCTCCACTATCTGAATGTCAGGCAGGAGGAGGAAAAGCCTTGTGACATTTGGGTTGCTAAAGTTATTGCTTTTGGTATGAAGTGGGTTGGTGGCTCTAGGCTCATGTGGGAGGACTAGCCTTGCTCAGAGGCAGCATGGTGGCTGCAAGGAAGTCAACCTCTCTCCCTGTTTCTTTTTCTCATTTCTACTCTATGCCCCTCTTCTTAGTTGCACAGGGACAAGTACAGAGCTCAAAAAGTTGTGCTGTGTGTTCCAAATGTGCATGTTGAAAGGAGGGAACAAAGCATGTAGCTTCGGGTGGAAATACTGAAAACAACAAGAAAACAGAATAAACAAAGCTAAAGAAAAGAGAAGTAAAACTTCTATAAATACCAAGCATAGCTAGGAATGAAGGGAACAGAAAGAAGGTATCATAGGTCAGGAAAGTGAAGCAAGAACTTTGGGGTGGGATATAAGAAACCATGAGACATCACAGGATGATCCACTGTTGATCCGGCTCACTGAGACACTGGCTATGGCACAGCCCTATTGAGGTGCCCTTCCCTGCAAGGCCAGCTGGATACCACACTGGTAGTCTTGCTCAGCTGGGCTTGAACAGAATGGGACACTTTCTTCTGCGGTCCCTAGTGGCTAATCCAGTATAGCAGTTAAGAAAGCAACGCCAGAAGACACAGTTCACTTAGGAGATACTTAGATCCTTGCCTTGAGTTGAAAAGGAAAGACCTATGCAGGCTTCTCCCAGAATCCCAAACTTGGTCTGACTGTAACAGTGAAATAGATTGATTATACCTTCTGCTCATCTGTTAGCACTGCGTTCAGCATTAAATCCTCTCTGACCTTGGAGCAGATACTGGTTTTCTCAGCTACAGTGATGCAAAGAAGACTAGTTATCAGTTCATGCTCAGAGACTTCCGACTTAGAGCAGCTAGAAACAGTCCTCAGCTAGAAACAGTTCATTATTTAAGAGTCTAGATAGTGTGACACGTTATTTCATTTGCTTCTTTTAAGTTCTTTGAGAGAACCTGGGAGACGTCAGCTGCCAGATGGCCAGCAGGAGCTGTAGAGCGTCTCTCCCATGGTGAGACCTGATATTTAAACCTGATGTTTGCTGCTCAGATGGTGTATGTGAACAAGCAGGATCCCAATGCACTTCCACTATTCACAGCCTGGGAAAGGTTGCAAGACCATTTTGTCTGTAAGTCGTCTTGTTACCGGAATTAATTTTTGCATTTTGGCACACCCCTGAGTTAGGAAGGAAGACTGTAAATATTCTGGGGGTTTTAAGAGAGTTACTACAAACTATGTAGTATTCTAATAGCTGCTCGCAAAGTTCTTGTTTATTTGGGAGCAACTTCTAAGTATCACATCTGTATAACTTTCAATGTTTAATATTAAAACATCTTGAGAGGATTTTAAAGATGTTTTTTTTTTCCTCTGTTGATTTTTGTGATGAGTCAGAAAATAGTTTTGATGCCCCTTCTGCCTCTGATTTTCTTGACCCCCAGCTGTTGTCCTGCAGCTGTAACAGACGCACACTGCACCTCCTGGGGTCTCACTGGCAGCACGAGGGGAAAATAGCCCTCAGCGAAATTCCATGGCAGGCATGCTGTGCTCCATGTGTAAAGCTGGTGGATCAAAGACGTAAACTAAGGGTATGTGCGGTTTTTATTTTTCAGTTCCTGCAGGGGGGTAAGACTTGCCTTAACTAGATCTACCTTCTAGGAACACAGTGTCAGTGTGGAAGAACACTGGGTCTTCCTGTTTCCTCAGTGTCCAGGTTGTATTTATCAGCCTTACAATAAAAGGATTCAAAAATGAATACGCAAAATGTTGAAAGGTGGAAGCAATCAGCTGGTCGGAGCCTAAGGAGCGTATTTGTATTCATGTCTCAGAAGTGAAAGCGTGATAATGTTCAGGTGCTCAGGCAGAGCAACAGAGCGGGCAGACTGTCAGGGCCTCGACCCGAGGAGCGGTGACAGTTTGCTTTCCTTCCTCCCCTCCATTTTTTTCCTTCATTCAACCAAGCAGCATAACCGCCTAGTGCTGCAGCATTTAAGTGCTGTTTTGCAACAGATGCACACAACCCAGAGTGCAGGCTTTCCTGGTATACACATTGCATCTTGTCACTGTGACTCTCCTAATCTATTTGTAAGTGTGCTACTCCCAGTCAACAGCTGCCATTTTCTTAGGGCTCAGTTCATACCGTGGTTAGACATTACACAGCGGATGAGCAGTCCCTTTGCTTGTGTAGCCTTCAGTTCTGGCCTGATTAGTGGCTTATATATGGTTAGTCTTTACACGTGAGGGAAAGAAACACCAAGGCAAATGTTCTCTGCAAGTCAGAGAGCTGTTGAGATGAGCTGGGCATCTGAATGTTCAAGCAAATGCGCGTGAAAATACAGGATACCTTATCGCAGCAGTATTTGCGATCTTGCTTTTCACTTCTGGTGTTGCAAGAGCAGCGGGTATTTGCTCAAGGAAGACTGTTTCCCGGTCAACGTTGTGCCATAACGTGATTCAGGGCAGCACTAGCGGGAAGGAGCACAGGAGCCCCGCTGGGACTGCCAGCTCTGACGGGTTTGGGCCCCCACAGCAAAGCCTGGATTAGCCCAAAGCACCTGGCTCCTGTCCTGGAGGAGACTGTGCACAATTGGAAGAAGAGCTAGAAGAAGGGGAAGCTGTAGCCCTACCTGAAGAGTAGGGAAGGACGTCGAGGACGCACCTGAAAAGAGAGAAGTCTAAGCAGGGCTGACACACAAGGTAGGTGACCGCAGCTTCGGGCACCTGATACACAGCTGGTTTGTGCTGCATAGCAGAGCTCACTCAGGACTTCAGCATGGAAGCAAATGCCTGTGGAAAATAAACGTGTGTCAAATGCACAGGTGATGGATGGAGTGAGTAATCGCACAAGATAGGCGAGAAAAACACGGAGATGAGATCAGCCGCAGGGGAAGTAGATCAAAGTCTGGGTAAAAGTGGAAAAGAAACAAGGGAGGGAGAGTTATCCCTCCTTTTTTGACAGTTTCTGGGACTAAAACAACTGTCCAGTGTAAGCACTGAATCAGAAACATTTTTTTCTTCTTTGTGTGAAATAAACTAGAATGTTTTTTAGACCAAGAACTGCCACTAAAATGCAAGCCTGTTTCCTGGAATGGAAAAAGGAAACTTACACAGCAAGAAGGGGGTTGAAAAGTAGCGGGAGGAAGGACTTTATCCTTCTCCTATTCATCCCTAACCTTTTCCTGGGAACTACCTTTTCTGATGGAAGGATATGTCACGTAAACCATGCAAATTGTTTTTTCTTATCATGATTTCACTTCAAACGTAAACACAAATGGGCTGCTCTGGGCTCTTTCTGGGCTTCTTGGGTGAGTGCACGTGCCTAAGGCATGCACCACTGCCTTACCCACCGCCCTGCAATGCTCGGCACTGCAAGAGCAGCCAGAGAGCAACAGGGCAGAAAGGCAAGGGGCCGAGGGGGAGCTGGGTGCCTGGGTTTGGAGCCCTGGTGGGAGGGGAGCCAGTAACGCTATTTTCTACGTGACAGAGGCAAAATATTGGGACAGACCATTTCTGTGATGGCCAGATACAATGACAGCGAGAGCAGCAATTTTAAGACCCACAGTGTCTGGACAAGGGAATGTTACATCTTTGTTTTGGTTACTTTTAGTATCTTCCTGTTACTAACAATGACCCCGTTGAGTGCCCCTTCCTATATGCAAACAGGCTGCTTGACTGCAGGCATGCCAGCGTAGTCTGTCGCATCAGCTGGCAGCATGCAAGGAGCCCAGCCTGTGGCCATGTACGTGTGTGAGTACCTCCATCCCCCTGAGGAGTCTGGGTGTATCTTGTATGCCTACCCGGGTGAGTAAAGTGAAGGTTCGTATGGCCACCAGGTCAGGCTGTGGGGGCATTTTGATTTAATCACGTCTCGTATATGGCAACGGGTATCATTGTATTTTTCAGCTTTGCTTTTTCCAACAGTTTTAGATACCTCATGTGGGGAAAGTAGTATCTTTTAAAGAATACATTCTATATTTGGTAATGATTCGAGGCATGAACGTGTCTGAAGGAGAAAGGCTTTTCAAGCGGCATGCTGCTGGCTCAAAGGTTCCTCAACAAACTCTGCCGGGCTCTACCTCTGAGCCGTGCTGCCCTCTCACCAGCCTGAGCCTTGAGGGATCAATTCGGGAACTGCTTGAGACTCTGCACGATATTCTTCAATAGGGCCTTTCTTCTCTGGAAGAAATATACAGGGAAAAGTCAGAGAGAATTAACAACTTAGATGGGCGGGTGGCAAGGCTTGAAAACAGTACAGAGGTGACTGAGAAAGGAGCACTGTCCCACAAGGAAACAGTTACTAATACTGCACAGGTGGATTTGGAAAAAAAGGTTTTGTTTTTTTTTTTTAAATACAGCACACCCTTAAAAAAAAAATAAAGTGGAAAACTAGATCTAACTAACCTCCAGCCAGTATCTTGGCAATAGCACTAATTGACAAAATGCTTCCAATGGCTTCTATTAACATCTAGGCTGAAAAGCTCAAGTCGGCTGTAATGCCCAGGGGCTGTAAGGATACGCTTCCTACACACAAGCATGTGTGAAATGGTCCAAACCGGAGAGTGCGTGAAAATGGTCCAAACCGGAGAGCGCGGGCCAGGCAGCAGCAGGCTCTGTGTGGGCTTTGCAGGATTCCCCACTCGGACGCTGAAGTGCCCAAGAGGACACAGAGTTGTTGATGAATTCAGAGCTGCTGCCACCATTAACGCCTTGAGTTATTTTCCTTCCGCATAACTACAGATGCGTGGTGCAGGCACAACTTGGGCTGGTGCTGCTTGGGAGCTGCATTTGTAGCTGGCCTGCTGCTTCCCGGGACGTTAACTGATGCTGTGTGACAGCAATTTGCAAATTGTGAAGGCATGTGTATGGGGAAAATCTACAACAGGAAGGAAAAACATTTTCCAAAGAACAGAATGGAGCAGTAGCCAAATAATTAGGCTCTTACTCAAAACAGAGGACAAGGAAGAACCTTGTTCCATTTTTCTTCTTTGAGGTGGAAAGATAGTGAAAGGGAGGATGGATTGGGATCCAAAAATTGGGAGTTTAGTTCTTGGTTCTGCCGTGACCTCTGGCAAGGCTCTCAATACTCCTGCACATCTCTCTCATTCATGACTGTGTGTGTGGGGATAATCTCTTCCATGATCAACAGAAATTTTATGAGGGGAACATCCTCAATGGACCAAGTCCTCAGGCAGGGAGGTAGAGCAGTACTGGAGGGAGTTGTCTGATTTCTATAATGGGCGCTGCTGAATTAGATAAGCAACAAGCCAGGATTTCAAACAGTTTTGGAGTTGAACAGTGTTGGTATCCAACAAAGAGCAAATGTTTTATATCGGGAGATAAGGATATTTTGTTTCTCACAGTGTAAACAAGAAAATATTTGTCTTTGTAGATTAGCTGCAGCAATGAAAATACTTCACATAGTCACTAGTTGGGAGTTCTCAGACACTGTTAATACAGCCGTAACAGTCTGGTACAGACTGGAATGGGGAGTTGAATTAAATACGAGATACTGGGCAGGTTGAGGCCTTTTTGCTCAGGATACAACAGGTTATGTTCTCTGTGAAGTCTCTTCTCTGCTTCTAATCATCATACTGATGACCTGTGTATCAAATGTGGACAAACGGTAGATGAACTGATGTGGAAATGGGAGAAAGGAGCATGAGCTCACTGTCGCGTTGGCTGCCACTCGTTTTTGATGCGCGAGTGGCTGCCTCTCCGACCCCATGGGAAATCATTAACATACTTAAATTCCTATTGACTTCTATGTGATAAAGGTAATGTCTAACTCACACTTTCCATGGAAGCCAAATTGGGGCTTTTTTATCCTGACTTTCACAAATAAGCTTCTTCACCCCATGGAAAGCCCAAAGGCAGATTACAAAGTTTCACGGATCATTTGGAAACCCCCAAAATTGTTTTTCTCTGTGGCCTTAGAAATCTGCTTCTCCGCCTGCCTCCTTCATTGCCTGAAAATCATGGGAATAAGGAAACATTTTCTGACTACAGCACTTCCAACTAGGAGCATTACCGTGAACTACAGAACTGTGAGTGGCTGGGTCCCAGAAACTCCGAAATCAAGCGCGTGTTTAACTTCTAGTCCATGGAGAGTCGTACTGCCCTGGGGTCTTAACTCCTTAGAGAACAGTAAATAAGA
The DNA here is from genome assembly GCF_030936135.1 of Gavia stellata. NCBI lineage: Eukaryota > Metazoa > Chordata > Aves > Gaviiformes > Gaviidae > Gavia > Gavia stellata. Next base: position 24,674,389 of record NC_082601.1, on the reverse strand, counting down.
ATAAGGCAGCTTTTTCTCCTTCTGGCCTAGAATTACCTTGCAGATTTAATTGACCTGTTTTATTGCAGATGTTTATGTTGAATTGTCCTACTACAGGAATTATCATTCATCCAGGAAATAAAATGGCTCCAATGACTGACTTGAGTGTCACATAAAAGAAGGTAAGAGTACTGCCAAATTTCTAAGATTTTATGATACTGTTCCCTTATACTGTTAAAATGAAAGTCAATTTGTTAAATATTTACTTACTTGACAAACATGCTGTTCTAACTTCCTCTCTATATCCTTAAGTAATGAATGACAGAGCACAAAAAGAAGGCTACTTGCCTAATTTATTTTAGATTAGTGCAGGAAAAACAGGGACTGACAAGTATAATGTAGTGAAGAGAATGGATATTTATTTTCCCATAAAATTGCAAAATGTAGCTAGTTTAAAAGACTGTAACTTGATTTTATTGCTCCAAGCCTTGGAGATTCTTATTACTGTGCCAGGTCATTATTACTCTTGTAGCAAAAAAAAGATTAAAAAAAAATAAAAAGTTCATTAAAAATATCTCAGGCTAACCTCACACATGTGTAGCAGCAAGAATAATGCCACACACATCCCTTTGTCACCCTGTGACAAGAATGGGCACTTATGTTTTTCTAGGAGTTAACCTTTTTGGGAAGAAGAGGGGAATAGCAGGATTTGGCTGCCGAATTCTTTCATTATCTCTCCTTCCTTTGTGTGGGGTATGAAGGACTGTGAATCAGAGCACTGCTAGATATGGCTACAGGCATCCAAGGCAGCCTAGGAGCATTGATTGCCTCAGCATCTACAAGCAAGATTGCTGAGCTTGAGAGCCAAGTTTCCTTGCCACACAACATGAAGAAGAATAAAAAGTTCCTGGATGATATTTTTAGAGATGTGAACGTGCCTAGCAAAGGAGGGTATGAAGCGTACAGTGCAGAAGAGAGGTATAGGTGAAAGATGAGTTACTGTGACTAGGACATAAAAAGGCAGGCAGACATCCAGAGGGGACTGCAAATGCTGGAGCACCAGAGTTTGTCCCCGGATGTGTGACTGATAGGTGATGAACATGCAACTCTGGGGTGAAGTGAACAAACCTTGTCAAACTCACCCCAGGTATGAATGGGGAAGGATTGTGACCAAGACAGCGCTACAGTGAGCAAGTGTCATGAAGACTGTGTGTTCAATCGTACATTATGCAACACACAGTTAGACCCTCTTTTGCTTTCAGTTTTCCTTTGGCATCCAAGTGAGGTGCCAAAGACGTGTGGCACTGGTTTGCGTGTCTCCCGCAGACCAGCAGAGCCAAGAGCCCTGCACTGCACCAGCAAGGGACAACAGTGCCAAGAAGCCTGACTTACCCCCTCCGGCTGCATCTTCTGCATGGATACCACACCTCTCTTGCAGAAAAATCAGGAAAGTCTATAGGCCTAAGATGTGTATCCCTCACCAAACTTCTGAGAATGGTTAGACCCTTGGACATCAGTGAGGTTAGAAAGTGGGATGAAAGGCTTTTTAACAGCACTGGCTCTTGCTAACTTAAACAAAACCAAAGTCCTGGCTGCCAGGGCAAGAAGTTTCTCTAGTCTCCAGGTTCGAGATCCTGAAGATGCTGTTTTCTCTTTGTCTAGTGTGCTGCATGAGGATCACTGAGACTCTGATGAGAATATCCCATGGTGTCTCTGAGAACACATTCTGGTCCTTCCTTTCACCTTGGGTTTCAGCTCATCAGGTTTGAGAAATCTGTATGAAAAAAAAAAAATCTTTTGTTCCCCAGAGTCAAAGGGCAAAAACCGAGTATGTCATCCTCAGAACCGGACAGCAATGGAATAGAAATCCAGCACAAACCAGTAGTCCCGTGAGCTACGGATCTGATGGGGTTGGTTTCCCTCGGGCGATCTCTTCTTTGGATTCTCCTAGGTCTACATAGCTGGAAGCTCCAACTGCAGCTTTTCCTGTGGGTGGGTATTCATAACGTCTTTCATCTTTGCAGCTTTCTTGGTGTTTAATAAGGGTTTAACTCAAGCTGCAGTGGGTCTCTCTTCTTTTACTTAGCAGCCTGTTTTCATGAAATGTATAGGAATGTAAATTTTTAGCCTTTTATTGCTATGTCAGATGTGGTTAAAATTGGCTACTGTTTGTTCTTGTTCCCCCTCTTTCTCTTGCATAACGTGCAAGTATGTACACGCACGTATGTGTGCACACATGCACGCACACACAGAGATTTATTATACATATGAGGAGATAATGATCTCAAAACCCTTTTAACTTCTGTAGGAATCCAGGCTAGGAAAAAAAGTATTGTATTGTAATGCTTTTTCTTTGGGAGAGGAAAAGGAGGATGAACTAAGTTTTTTTCCACGCAGCAGACAAAATATTCAATTACCACTCTGTTTAAACATAACATCCGTTGCTGAAAATCTGGCACCACTATTGTAAAGTAAAAGATGTAGTGTACTTGTGCTTATGCAGGGCACGCATGCTTCGCCTCCACTGCCTGAGTGGTCCTGCTGAGACTGGAGGAATGCGTAGGGAACGTAGGCTTGCCATTGAGATCCTGTCTCCATTACATCTTTTGGAGTTTTGCCATGGAAAGGAAGGCATTTTACCCTTCATTTGTAAGTAATTAAGATGATAGTGGAGTTTCTGAGTTTTCCAACTTTGTGAAAACAAACTAATAGCAATGATCCACTTCAATAATTCAGATATTAATTGACACAAGAGAGAAACAATACATTAAAAAATAATTAACTTTCGTTAATTAATTTTTAGAAATAGGAAGGACACCTGCAGCAAGTGCAAACGTTTGCAAATGTCATTAGACTGGGAAGGCTGTGCAGTAATTCTGAAATGAAAACAGGTCAAAAGGACCAAGAGTGATCTGCAGCACGGTCTGAGAAATAGCATGAACTACATGATTGCTAGTGAGCTGCAAAAAAGGGGATGAAGATGTGCATTTTTAAAAGATGTCTATAGAAGCCAGAGGTTAATTAGCATTTAAAAAATGTCTATTGGTGTTTTATGTCAGCACCACCAGTGTGTTAATTATTGTCATTTTCAAGCCTCAAATGTGCCTCTTTCAGACTTAAGCTGAAATAGATTGATGATTCTTTTACTAAGGCCTTTATCAGGTAAATTTTAATTAGTATCCTTTTTCCCTGAAAACAGTTTTTTCTATGACCAGACCTGGAATTTCAAATCTCACTCAGCTTTCTCTTCCTTGCTATTTGTGATGCAATTCCACTCGTCTGTGGTATCGCAGGAAGGTTAGGTGAACATAGCTGTTACCATGGTCTTGTCCAAATTTTAAATTTTGACTTCTCTGCAGCATAGACACATAAAAACCTGAAATGAACCCTAGAACTTTCCACCTTCTCTTTCAAAGTTAATAAGTAGAAAGGCACAAACCTAATTTGTTCTGTTGCTCTTAATGCTTATGTCTACTTTAATGAAATTATGCTTGCAGGAAAAACCACAAAGGCTTTATATGCCACCGTGGACATGCCAGAACTCTGTTCAACAACTGGGCTTCCTCACAGGGGAGTGAGAGTGGATCAGGCACTTTGGGGGCAGCCAAGCCAGCCAGTCTAGAGACAGCATGGGCTGCGTGCGGTCCCCCAGTGCTAGCTAAAACAAAATGCTGAGAACCACTGCAAGGTCAGGTCGTTCCTGCATCAGACACCTCCCTGGGAAGGTTCTCCTGCCATACATGGCCCGCAGCCCTCTTCTGGAAGCCGCTGCCCACAACTCGGCTTTCAAAGATCCTGTCAAGGATTGTTGTGGGGTTTTTTTGTAAGAAACAAAAAAACCTCTCTCACCTAAAGATATGTAACAGCTTAGAGCTATTATCCAGGTTTATAAATCTCCTTTACATACAAAAATGGACACTCACTTGGCCCCTCACTGTTCAGACCACCTTAACCCTGTGGCCTTTAGGCTGCTGGAACAGGGGCTGCTCACCAACACCTTGAGACTTGCCAAAGAGAGCACGGGTTATGGTTTGGAACGCAGCCCCACACCTCCTCCTCCTAGAGGGAGCCACAGAGTCCTGCTTGCTCTTGCTCTGGGAATGGGAATTTAGACTGAGACTCCTAAAACTAAGTCACTTCATCCCTCTAAAAATATTTCCATTCAGAATCTATAACTCCTGCTATTAAGTTTTCAATTTTTCAGTAAATGTATATGCATGTATATAATTTGCCAGTCTCTTTCATTTCCACAATGGTGTACTTTTCTATCAGTACCATTAAAAGTAAAATGCCAAACTGAGAAAAAGACAGAATTACGCTAGACAAGAAGTACATAACAAGACACTTTTTTTTTCTTTCAGGTTAATTTATCTACGTATCTATCTATTTATTTCCATGCCAATTTTGTGATGGGCTATGAGATGCCATATTACTGATTCTGCAAGTCATGGTTATAGACTTCTTCCTCTGAATAACTTTTCTAACCTTACCTGAAGGATCTATGATTTTTTTTTTATTATTCCTACAATTAAATTGTATCTGTTGTGATAACCTTGAAGGGTAGGAATTAAGCAAAAACAAACAGGATAATGATGGGGCCCAAAGGCAGTAACTTTTAGGAAGCTTGAAAAAAGATATGTGTTTCTCATTTAAGCGAGGTGAAATGAAAGAGCTGACTAGAGAGATTTACCTGCTAAAAGGCAAGTTTTCAGCTATGTACCTATCTGCTTTTTCCTGCCACCTCTCTCCAAATGGGAGATTAGATGAATTTGTTTCCTCTTTGTAAGAAACAAATTTTTTTAATGAAAAAAGTTCTTACTTAGATGGAATAAGCTGCCAATTGAATAAAAACCACCCAATTTTTACAGAGAAGATAGAACCAATATACTCTTTATTTATTTGTATACACAACTACAAACAAGACAATACAATTAATGGGGGAAAAAACCCCATGCAAGTATATTGAAATTATTCTCCTGTTTGAGTCACATAGTTTAACATGAGGAAGAAAAAAAAGCAGAATTAGTTTTCTCTAACATGTTATTAAGGACAGAGCCTGTTTACCAGTCAAATATTAGATGTCCCCATGGAATCTGACAATTTGCAAAATACACAAAAATGTATCACCCAGGGAGAGCTGCAGCTGTAACAAACGAGGAAGAATTTCTGACTAAAAGGGAACATGACTTATTTTGCCCTAACTGCTTAAAAAAATTTATAAATACAATGACTAGGCTAGAAACAATGTTCCAGAGGACTGTCCTCACACATTGGCATGTGTAGAGCTCGGACACACTTTCTGTTGGCCCCATTCTTTGAAGATCTGTCATCTGTGTTGGTGAAGAGTCACAGCCCTTAGATTTGTGTGCAGCCTGGGTTGTTAGGCTAGTTATTCACAGGTTCTTCCTCTTACTGTGGCTAGTTTGCTTGTCTCAGACCTCCAGTCTAGTGCAGAAAGTTTCTGGAGCTGGCGTGTCCTCGCTGTGAATGCTGTGCTGTCCATTAGTTTGCTAGGCCTTTCTTTATCCTGTCAACAGCTTCCACGGGACGCGAGCAGATCAGTGCAATCAAATGTCTCCCCTGCTAACAGCTGGATCTGGGTACCACAGATTTCTCTTTGACCTCTCTTTAATGGAGTTGTTTCAGGCAGAAACTAGTATTTTTAGAATTGCTTTCCCATTTAAAACAGAAAAATTGTTCTTCCAAAATCCAATTTCACTTTTACTAAATATTATTTGTCTTTTATACAGTTACACTTGGATACCATCACACTTGTGCAGTGGACTATACAAATGCCTTGATATTTCAGACGCTCTCAAGTACCATTTGTGCTACTCTAGAGGCTAGAAATCCCAGGCTACTGACAGGCACTTTACACAAACGTAGCCAAAAGCAAGTTCCTGCACAGTCTAGCAAGCTTGACAACATGAATTAATCTACTTGCTGCTGCTGAAGGGAATCCTACCTCTCCTCATCTGCTCCCACCCATGAAGCCCTGTCCCCCACTGTGTCTAGTTTATTTATCTTGCAATGTGGGGAGCAGTATTTTTGCAGGGTTTGTTTTCTGGCAGTTGTGTAAGTTGATTAAATTATGGCAAGGTCAATGAGCTATTAGGTTGGCTCAGCTTCTTCTGGTCAAACCACAACTACTGCTCAAGCCTGCACCACCATAGGGAGGTGCTTTCTGGGGGATGACGACATGATGCCAGCCAACACCCTTCTCTAGCCACTGCTGCTTCCTTACTGATTTTACACCAGGCAAGGACTCTGTTGATTTCTAAAGGGAAGAACTCAAGTCATGCAACTATCTCCCACTACTATGCGCTGACTCAAGAAACCTCACAAATCAACCTCTGGTCAGTCCTGCCTACGTAAAGATCTCCCAATATTCTTAAGCAAATGGGCCCATACCTGCCGCAGAAATTCAGAGTGCAATGTCTAGGACTAGTAGCTAGATTCCTATTCCTGTTTGCTGAGACTTAAACAAACTGGAAAGGAAGGCTGAAATTCAGAATGAAGTTGAGTTCTAGTAAGTTGAATAGGTCTGATTCAGAGCCTTGTAATTATCTTGGTCTTTGTAGTACCAAGTAAATGTTTGGCACTAAGAAACCAAAACATATGGCCCTCCAAATTCTACTGAAATTTTAAACAGATAACTAAAGTAAAAGAAGGTACCTCAAATTCAAAAGGATACCTCCTCTGAATTGTTGCGTTTTATGTCCTAGTTACTTTTTCAGGCATGAGTTTTACAGATAATTCTGCTTGTTGTCCCTTCAGCAAAGGCTGTGTTTTAAGGTCACTTGTTGAACTGAATCCCTACTGATTCTTCAATGCCATTTTAAACCCAGCCTTTCAAACTAAAGCGACCTGAGCCTGAGTTTTCCCAGTAGTACAGAACACGTTCCTGCCCATCTTGTCCAGTTGCATTCTAGGCTTCAGCATGGCAAAAACACCACTTTAGAGAGGAACGGAGTAACACGGATGTGAAAACTGAACCGGACCACATACCAATGACTCTTAAATAATACATTCCTTTAAATAAATGCAGGGTCACCAACAGAAGGGACAACTAAAGCCAGAAATAGTATGTCATAACTCAGAAGTTTCAAAGGAGTATACAGACAGAAAAGATATTTCCAAGTATAGCCAGCACTGTACTGGATGGAAGGTCTGTTAGGCGGTGCACCTCCTTCTGAACTTGTACTGAACTGATATCCTCACAGAGACTGAACTCCAAGACTTAAACCAATGAGATCTAAGTTACAGCAGCCAAATGCAGCATTGAGCTTACAACCGAACTACAGGGTAGATGTTAGTTTTGGCGTTCTTTCCAATTTGCATCTTATTTGATCTTTCAAAACCTTCCCCGAAGTTTCATCAGAAGCTGGTAGGCGTTACTTCCTCTCCTGAACTCTACTGCTACTTACCACAAAGGCTGCATCTCAGTTCTGAAATAGCTGTATTTTGGTAGCTGGTGGAGGTACTCTCATTATGTATAGACCAATGTTGCTTTCTCTGTATCTACATAGCTCAAATTACAACACACCATTTTCAGCAAATGGATTGAGAATTCATCCTAGGACCTGCAGTTTACCACAAGAGGCCTAGAAGCAGGAGGCAAGGGCTTAAAGAAGCAAGGCTCTTTAATAATAAACTGGTCATGGTTAGTTTATTCAGATCACATACAGTACATCTGGTGGGTAATCTCAAGAAAGAGGAAACAATGGCTCCTCTAATTGGGCATGGACCTCAATCTCTGTGGGGATACTGGCACAGTGCTAACTCAGCAGAAAGACCACCACCTAACAGAACTTCCAACCAGTACAGATACAATAATCTCCCTAATACATCCAGGATTTTTCTGGTGAACACCTTGATGCTAGTATACTGATAAGCAAAAAGCTACAAATAATGTCTTTTCTCATCTCCTTTTTTCCCGTGATTTTTTTTTTTTTTTTGCTTCTCATGTGTTCTTAATCTCCACTGGGAACTGGTAAATAAAAACACTTCATTTTTATTACCAATCAGTTTCTATGTAGCATTTCTGATTGAGTCTCTTCTTTACACCCCTTTTCATAATAGCATACCGTTTTTGCAACTTTCTTGTAATTTATCTTATTTTTTAATAGTATATTAATATTCTGTTTTGCTTCTTTTTTATCTGACTGTAGTATTATCATCATGGTGACGCCCTAATTTTAGGTACTTGACTAGAAGTTGGTCCTCAACTAGTGTTGTGAAGCCTATTTACATCTGAGTTTTATTGCACTGCAAAACTCCTTAATATATAAAAACAATCCCATTATTGACATTTCAAATAATTCTGTCCTAAAGCATTGAGGTTATGTCCCAAGCCTACAATCAGATCCATACAGGTAAACTACTCTATTGACAACATCTCACCGAAGTCATACAGCTCTCAACGTACATCCAATTGTAGAAGAAAGACCAACATTCTATTTAGCTTAAGTCCTAAACAACATAATCTTCCTAAAGCAAAATGCCATTGATAATATTTGGCAATACCCTGCTAATTAGCAAGGGCCAGTTTTTTAATATCGTTCCTGCCTTCCCAGCATCTGAACAAGAATTATTTCTCTTTCACATCAATCTTCAAATGAGCCACTTCCTAGGTTACTGGAAGTCCAAAGTCATCTGTAATAGTTCTGGTTCCAGGATAACAGGCTATCTTTCATTTCAGCAACAACTTCTGATAGTGCAAAACAAATTGCAGACTTTATACCAGCTGTAGAACTTTTTTTTAGATATTGCAGTAGTCTTGTGGATCGTGTAATCCTACATTTTAATTTTTCTTCTAAAATTTGCTTATGTATATATAATGACTTGTTTTTTAGAGGTTGTGGATTCTAGCTTTTACTGGCTAAAATTATTTCTGACATTATTATACTATGGTGTCAAACTAAATGTGACTTCTGTTCCTAGTTACAACTTTTGCTTCTCAAAGTGTTCTGTTATTACAATAAAAACAATGAATTGCAAAAAAAGCTTCCTCTCCTTTATCAATATGTTATTTAACTTGCCAACAACTGATTCTGAGACTATGTAAACAAATACAGACAGTTTAAAGACAGAAGTGGGGTTTGGGTTTTTAATACTCTGGAAAATATTGTGACAAACAGCTTTGGGATTAATTTACAGCTTACTATTAAAAGTCACCTGACGGCGCTCTCAACATACCGGCAAAAGTAAATGGGCTTAAAATAAGACTACACATCACACACTAAGAGCAATCTTCCACTGACAGGAAAGATACAGCAGCCTTCCTCCGTCATAACTTCCTGGTATTAAATTCATGTTTTCTCAGTGCATTTTTTCCTGTTCTGTAATAGTTTCTAGGCTAAGCCTGGGCAGTTACTGCAAGGTCATAGTGCTGGACTGATTAAAAAGCACTGTTTATTCTCTGCTCAGAGAGGCTGCTGAAAATCCTAACTGTATTTCTGCGTTTCCTAGTTACTAACTTCTCCATGGATTTATCTGGCTGGCCTGTGGCTTCAAATACTCAGCACAACTATGGACATATGCGACTATGTTCACTGTATCTTCCAGGTAATTTTCAGTGATAATTACATTAAATATTGTAACAGGAAAGGACGTTTGAGTTCTTCAATCCAATGCTTTTCAGCCTCATTCACAGACTCCCTGGAACACCACATGAAAGGTAACTAAGGAAAATTCATTCATCAGGTGAGTTTACAAGCTAAGGGTCAAAATCACTGCCTCAGCCCCCACACTGTCCTACCACCCTGCACGTGCGTTTGGATGTGAGGAAAGGCCAAGCTGAAGTTGTTCCTCTTTACAGGAACCCTTCACAAGCTACATGGTGCAGCAGGGAAACAGGCCCCACTAATAATCATTCCTGCATCATCAGATACTTATATAATGCTTTAAACATATTTCCTGCCTTAGTTTAGCAACCAGAGAGCTCACGGTTTCCTTTGTGTTGCATAACATGAGGGACAGAGCAGCAAACTGAGGCCGAGATGTTACTAATTCCCCTTAATATGACTAAAATAAAATCTGCTGGCATAAATACTCGATTTGTGCCCAGGCTCGGCTCCCTAGCTCAGAGCAGAGCGCGTCGTTGCTGTCGACGCTCCTGTTGGAAGGACGTGTCGCGTTAAAATCTTACGCGTGGCCTTATCCTCAATGGGTTTTATTTTACAGAGGAGGCAAAGGAGCTTTTTAGATTTAACCCGCCCGGGTCAGACAGGTGCGAGCCCGCGGCGGCCAGAAGGCTTATGCAACGGCCCGCGGGGTGGGCCATTGGGGTGTGGCTCCCGGGGCGGCCAGAGGCCGGCGCTGACCCGGGCGCCCCGTCCCGCAGGAGGGGGCGGCCCGCCCTGCGGGCTCGGGTACCCGGCGGCGGCGCGGGGCCGCCGCCAGGCAGGGCCTGCCCGGGCGGGCCGGCGCCCCTGGGGACCGCGCGCCGACATCTTAGCGCCGGCGGGGACGAAGCGCGGCGGCAGCAGTGGCGGCGCTGGCGGCTGGCGGGGCGCAGCTCGGCCGCCGCCCCGGAGCCGCGGCTGCCGCCAGCCCTGAGTGACACCCCCGCCAAGGAGATTTCAAACGAGCGCGGCTCCTGCCCGGCGCCTCCCGGGCACACGCGCACCGCGCCGCCTGCGCGGCGGGGGGACGGGGGACGGGGGGGGGGGGGGGGGAAGAGCGCCGCCGCGCAGCTGTGCCTCTGCGCTGACCCCTGCGGCGCGGGCGGGCGGCCAGGCCCCGCGGGCCGCGTCGTCCCGGCGCGGCGGCAGGGGAGCGCGGCGGCGCGGCCGCCTCCCCGCGGCGCGGGGGCCGCGCGGGCCCGGGCCGGAGCAGGCCGCGGGCTGTCGGCGGGTCCCGCTCATTGTTCCTCGCACAAGCCCTGGCAAACAGGAAGCCGCCTCGGCATGGGGCGCCCCCCCCGCCCCTAGCGGGTGACTGGCAGGCCGGGCGGCCAGTGCGAGCGGCGGCGGCGGCGAGGCGCAACCAATGAGCGCGCGCGCGCGGGCGTAGGCGGGAGTTCCGGGCTGGCAGGCGGGCGGGCGGGCGGCGGTGTCGGCCGGGCCCCCTCTCCCGCTGCAAGCCCCACCTTTCGGCTTTCCCGCACCGTCAATCAAAATAGGAAAAAAAACCCCGGAGTAGGCTCGGGCCGCCGCCGCCGCTTCAGCCCGTGAGCACAATAAGCATGTCCCCGGCGGCAGCCGCCTAGCCCCAGCCAGCAGGGCCTGTGTGCGAGCCAGCCAGCCTGCCTGCCTGCCTCCCGCCCAGCCAGCCAGCCGGCCGCTCGCACTCACACCATGACCGGTACGTACGCACCGACCGAGCCGCCCCGCGGGGCTCCCTGCTCCTGCTCCGGCCCTGCGCTTCCCCGCTCCGGCCCCGGAGCGTCCGTGTGCGAGCGAGGCGAGAGCGGCACTGAGAGCAGCAGCAGGAGGAGCAGGGGGAGGAGGGAGAAGAGGGGCAGGGGCAGCAGCACGGGGAGGAGGAGGAGGAGGAGGAGGAGGAGGAGGGCTCCGTGCGGGAGGGCGGGGGGAGCGCTGGGGTTAGGGGGGGGGGAAAGGGAGGGAGGGAGAGGGAGGGGGGTGATCGCTCCCGTCAGTGACTCTCCCCTCCCCCTCCCCGCTGTGCCCGCAGCTCCCGAGAAGCCCGTGAAACAAGAGGAAATGGCTGCCTTAGACGTGGACAGCAGCAGCCACAGCGAGTATCTCCAGCACGGCAACGGCGCCGCCTCGGCCTCCGCCGGGGCGGCCGCCCCCCAGGTAAGCGCAGGCCCGGCCGGGCCCCTTCCCCCCCTCCCCCGGGTGACACGTTGTGAGCGGGTGCGGGAGCCGGTGCCGCCGCCGCCGCTTCCTGTGTGCGCGTCTGCGAGGAGCCCGGTCGCTGTCCCGCACTAACCGCCACCCACTTTCTCTCCCTGAACCCGCCCATTGTGGGTAGGACGCTCAGCCGTCACCGCTCGCTCTGCTGGCGGCCACCTGCAGCAAGATCGGCCCGCCGTCGCCGGAGGAGGATGAGGCCGCCGCCGCCGCCGCTGCCTCTCACTCTGCCGGAGCGGTGAGTGCCCGCCCCGCCGCTCTCGCACGGCCTGCCGGGGGGAGAGACAGCACAGCCAGCCAGCCCGCCCGCCCGGGGGGAGGGACGGGACACACGGCACTGCCCGCCCGGGGGGAGGGACGATAGCAGGGCCGACCTGCCAGGAGAGGGGTCCCCGGGCTCCCCTGCCTCTCCAGGAGGAGCCGGGCTCCCGGGAGGAGGCGGGAGCCTAGCTCCCCCCTCGCCCGCCATTGGGAGCGGTGCCTTCATTTACTTTCAAAAACGGGGGGAGGCGGGAAATCGCCCTCCCCCGGCCCTGGCACCGGAGCGGCTCGCTCGGCACCCGGCGAGGCTAGGAGGCACCTCACCTCCACCTGAGCGCACGCCGGGTAGCCTCTCCTTAGCTGTCAGCCTGGAACCGCGCGCCCAGGCAGGAGCACAAAATGAAGGCTGGCTGTAGGGAGGGATGTAGTTAGAAGTAAAATGGCTGTTTAGAAGCCAACGCGGTGGTGGAAAGCTGCTTCCTGTATCGATGCTGTTTTTTCTAGGTGCAGTTATCATGCAGTCCCTCGCATTGTAAACTGAATCTCTGTCCTTATCTCTCATACGCTGTCGGCTCTGAAGGGAGCCTGATGACCTTGGGAACTTGTGTGATGAGATGGATCTTGCAGACTAGAAATGTATTCTTGTTGAAGCTGGTTTAACCATCTCCGTAACAAAAGCCTAATGGAAACTCATATGTCCCCTAATTGGTCTAGCTAAACTCTCTTGTTGACATATGCTCATAAAGTTAAAAGAGATGGGGCATTTCTAAATAACCGATACATAAAAATAGCAGTATATTAGAAGAGAGTTCCAAAATACCTTTTAAAATGGCATGATGAAGTATTTTTTGGCCTTAGTCCTTGAGAAATCACATATATTACCTCTGATCTTTTTTCTTTTTTATAAAAAGGGTTTTAAAACAAGCAAAAAAAAAAAAGCTTTTTTTGCTTTTAAAGGAAGTCTAGTTTTTTTAAACTTGCTGTACAACAGCCTTGTATTTTTTTAGGGTTCTTCAAATAGGAAAAAAAACTGCAAAGTGTTGTACTGGTGAATGAAGTGGCTTTGGCAAGCTTTTAACAGATGTCAAAATATTAATGCTAAGTTTACTAAATACTTGAGTGCTACACTTCAAAATACTTTTCCCTATACATTTCAGCTTACTTCACATAAAGGGAAGCTGCAGCAAAATAGTTGTCTGAGGTCATGCAGCAGGTTGTAGACTAATGACAGAGCTCGAAAATATATTAAGGTTCTGTCCCCCCTTTCAAGTGTCCTTTCTGCTGAACCTGTTTATTTTCTTAAGCAGTACACTTTTAAAAATGTTTCTAGACATTGTTAAGTGCCTGATACCTCTAAAATATGTTTCATAATACCAGGTCAGTACAGTGCTGAGAAGTGGAATGTTGGATCTGTCTCTTGCATCAACATACACATTGAAAAATGAATGATGCTTTAATGATAGCTTGCTTTCCTATATCCACCTTAAGGTTGTTCTCATTTTAAAGCTGGAATTGTGCATCTTGAGGATGGGTTGATTGCTTAGCATGAGCAGTGCTAGGTCTCACAGGGTACTAGAGTGCTAGTAAGGGAGAAATGGTTCCTGATAGTTCAAAATGGGCAAAGCAGTTTTGAAATAGTACTTCTTTATTCCTGTTAAATTAATCTGTTGTTATGTTTACGTATAAGGGGCTTTTCAGGGCAAGGCAGAAGCAATTCAAGAGAAGCCAAAATCTTAGTTAAAACTAAATGTGAATATAAACTCACTCACTACTGTTCATACATGCAGATAGGCCCCTCCTACATATCTCCTGTGAGTTAGGTTATAGCATTCTGGTAATTTTTACACTCCTACAACATAGTTCTTGACTGATTCAGAATATTTTGGGTGGAAACTAAATATAAATTGGAGGAGATACGTACAGTAGCTGGACTAGACATTGGAGTTAATTAAGATGACCTTAATAAAGGGAGGGGAGGGAATAAAGTCCCTGAAATACATTCCTTCTGAAAAACAGAATGCTGAAAGGGATTTAGTGCAATAAAGATGTTTTTTTTCTGGTCCCCTGAGTGTATCTTATTGGGGGGTGGAAGAAGGAGGGAGGAGCTAAAAAGGCTTAAGTTGGAGGTACCTCATAACTCTCATGGAAAATGAAATCTATATACCTGGAGACAGACATACTGTCTTCCCAGGGGTGTGATGCTCATCCCTTTCCCAGGGGTATAGATGAATCAGTTTGATATCTGTGTATGAGTGATGGTGCCTACTGTAGCGATGGGGAGGCAGTCTTTTCCCAATATCTTCTATACCTGGACTGCAGTTCTGACTGCTGAACGTCTGGTAGAACTCTCAAGCTATATAAATGGATAGTAGACGTTGAACTAGGCGTTTCCTTTTAGAAGCATTTGAATAGCTTGCATGTATAAGGATAGCGGTGCTGTGTTTTTGGGGTTATTTTGTTAATACTTTACTGATATGCACTTGGTAGGAACTGGCAGGGCTGGAGCCAGTATGCTAGGCTAGCCAGTTATTGCACACTGCTTTCCTGGCTGAAATGGTATGCTGCAGCTGCTCCCCAAGAGATCAGTAGTATGATTTAAAAGCAACAGCAACAACAAAGCTCCCATAGGAATGCAGGGAATATTGCATGTCTGGGATTTGGGGAAGAGCTGGGGCAAATGTGATTGTGTTTGCTGTGATCTAGATGGTCTTGCTTTGAGCCCAGGGGTTGGACCAGATGACCTTCAGAGGTCTTTTCCAACTGAAATTATTCTATGATTCTGTGTTGATACCTGAATCTAAGCCTGCTGTTTGAGTGGATGCCACTTTTATGCCACTGAAAGGATTAGTGTGGAAATCAAAAGACTAATGAACGTGGCAACTGCTTGGAAAGCAAGTGAAGAAGACAGTTGACAGAACTAAACTCAACCCTCTTCTCCCTTCCATCCTGTCAGTGAACTGGGCAGGCTGTCTCTAGTCCGCAAGGTTTTCAGCTCGGCTTAGGATTCTGGTTAGAGCTATGTTTACTTTTGGATGACGAAATACTAGCAGGCGTTACTGCTGATCTCGTCTTCGCGCATTGATGGAGATTGCAGTCTTTCAGTTTAGGCTTTGACACCATGATTTATTCTGCCTACAACCATCCGACACCAGTGCTTTGTTTTGCCTGCTGGTCCTTGGTTTTAATGTAGATGGTCTTGAGTTTGTGGCTTGCTTACATGAGAATCTTTTCCTTGGTTGCCATACTGCTGCATCCATGGTTGGTTCAAACGCTTGCCATGGAAACTTCCCCTCGAATATTGCTGCCTGCTGGTATGTATGAAAGCCTTGCTGGGATGGTATGCGCTACTGCCTGACTTAGAATGACAGCTCATATGTTTTGACCTCTCTGGATGTCTTTCTCTCTCTTGGGAATTTCAAGTCTGAGAAGTTTTAGTTTGGGTTTTGCTTTTTCACTGTTTATTGTTGACTACTTTAAACTTTCATATTTAGGATTCTTTTTCATTTAGTTATAAATACTCTAGTTTCATTCCAGTTTAAACATCTGCAAAGATTTTAGCATTAGGTGAAAAGGAGAAGCAAAGCAGAAGGTGGCAGAGCCGTGCATAGGGGAGAAAACAAACGAGGAAACAGATTCTAAAATTTAGGTTCAGCAAAGTCTTGATGGTCAGTTGTATGGTTGTCGCATGATCAGATGATTGTTTAAGAAGCTACAAAGTTGAGATGATAACCAGTTGTTTATGTTCTCTTACTTCATTGCAATGCAAAGCTAAAGACAGTCTCTTGAACTATCATGCTCCCAAGGGCCATTCTTATGGTTGTGCTGGGCATGGCTGGGGTAGGTGAGGATACAGTGCAAGACTGATGGGAGAGCAGGCTGGGAGGACTAGAAGGCGGGTGAACTGAGAAAAGTGGCAGGCTGGCTGAGAAAACTGTTGGCTCTGACAGCCGCCAAAGAATGGGAGCTGTCAGAGATGACTGCCCAATTGTGGTATGTAGTTGCATCTAGTACACTGCAGGCTGCACTGATTCTTTAGTCTTTTTTTTTTAAAAAAAGCAGGAGGGAATGATTTATTTGTGTTTTTGCTTACCAGCAATATGTGCAAAACATTTGGAGAGGTTAATAATTAGCAGTGTCGGGAAGATGAGTATCGTTTCTCTGCTGTAGACAAAGCATTTGTTTGTATCTTTTGCAAATAAAGGCTGGAGTGTTATAAGACTGCTTTGGCATATCTTGAACTTTAGAATTGAGTATCAGTGCTGCACAGAACTTAATGAAAATCTGGAATTCCAGTTTGTTTATGCCTTAGAACATTAACCATTTGAGATGCAGCTAGCTTAACCTCAGTTTAGGTGGAAATAGTAATAGTGCTGGTAGGATAGAGAAATATGAAGGCATTTTGAATTTCATGTTTTCCACTAGACAAAAATATGGGTGAATGCCATGTGTCACAGTTATGCATACTTCTCAGCTCTCTGGCCTATATGATGGTTTTGAGGAAGCTTGGAGTTATTCTGACATCCATTTTCTCCTTTATGGGTGATAATATAGCTTCCTGATGCTAGGTTTCTGGGTGTGAACAGATGTACCAGAATGTGTTCAGCCACCGCAGAAAAGTCTGCCAGGGATTGTCTTGCCTTTCTCTGTTCTATGCTTTTGCAAAACAGAGAAGTTTCAGGTAGAATGTAGTGCCTAACAGTATGTTTCCCCTGCTGCTGTCCAGAAGCTCATCTTTTAAAATGTTCTTTGATTTTTCCATTCCAATTATGTCTTCCTAGTGCTGGATCAGAACCAAGTGTAGAAGTTCTTTTACAGGTGCTTTAAGGATGTTCTTAAAAAAATTTGGTTTATTTCTCTTTACAGTTTTAGAGAAAGTAAGAAAAAAAATGTTTTAAAACATTTCCCCATTTAAAGACAGCATAAAGCAAAAAGTTCTCTCTCTGATATTTAAACATTAGTAAAAAGTGTAAGATTTCATAGAACAGTTGAGGCTGGCAGGGATCTCTGGAGATTGTCTGGTCAAGCCCCCTTGCTCAAAGCAGGATCAATGAGAGCAGATTGCTCAGGACTGTGTCCAGTGGGTTTGGAATATCTCCAGGGATGGAGACTCCACAACCTCTCTGGGCAGCCTATTCCACTATTTCACCACCCTTAAGGTTAAAAAAAAAAAAAAAAAAAAAAAATTTTTTTCTTATGTTATGGGGGACAGAGTCAAAAGCCTCACTAAAGTAGTGATAAATAATATCCCCTGCCTAATCCCATCTACCAAGCCAGTCATCTCATCGTAGAAGGTTGTCAGGTTAGTTAATTAAGCATCATTTCCCCTTCCTAAGTCTAGGCTGACTACTTCTGATCACCTTATTTTTTATTTTTTTCCCTAGGTTATTTGAAGGTTATTTTATTTTTTTCCCCAGGTTATTTTCAAGGTTATTTGCTCCATTGCCTTCCCAAAGATCAAGTTGAGACCCCAGGTCCTCTTTCTTGCCCTTCTTGATGATTTGGTAGAGCGTTCAGCACCTGAGTTGAAGGCACGAGGAAAATGAACCATTTCACACAAACTTCTACGCAAAATTCTAGTTTGGCATGCAGTTATATAGAGATTAATACACATATACAGATTAATAATTAATAAACAAATGAAGTTGCATACAATCTGGTTAAAAATGCCTCCTTGTTGCCATGTCTCATTCCTTAATACTGTGGCTTTCTTGTTTCTGCTAATGTCAGGGACATTGTATTGTCTCAATTTAGACAGGTTCTGAACTTCTGCTAATTAAAAACAAGCTATTAAAGTTTTGGGTCCAGTTGTCCATTTCAAGCAAAAAGATAGAGACATTCCTTGAATGAGACACAATCAAATGTTAAATATGTTTCACCAGATTAGAATTGTCTTTTAAAATAACATTTTAAGCAGCCCTAAATAATACTTTTTCCCTGAAACAGTCTTTGATTCTCAAAACTTTTGATTTGGGCAAATGTATTTCTTTGAATGGAGTAGCTTCATTGGCAGAGGTCTGAAACATGCAACAGAATTAATTTGCCTTAACAAGCAGCTTTGTGTCAGCTGAACCACAGTGACTGATGTTGAACATGAGTTTAACCTATGGCAAATACAAGATAGAATGTATTAGCTCATACCTTAATGAAAGAGTTGAAGCAAGTGTATTTTATCTTATATTTGTAATGACCTAAGAATGCACAGGTAGTTTACTGTAGCTTGGTAAACACATGGTATTAAACTCATGCATTAGAGCGCCAACTCTTTCATAAAACAATTTGGATGAGGCAGTGGCCAATCTTGTTCATTAGGTATGTGATTTTTAAATGTTTAGGAGCTTGTGTCTCATTATCTGTCCACCTCTGCTTGTTTTGCTGATGCTTTTGCTCCAGGACTAAATGGGGCAAAAGTGACTTTATGAAAAGTGCAGCAAAAAGCAGTCCACAATAGACTGGCCCAGATAAATGTTTGGTAGTTCTTTAGCAATAAAATACTGAAAGCTAATGGCATGTGTCCAGTTGATCACATTTGACACATTGAAATGCAGGTGCCTACAACATATATCAGTTCTTACAAGGATGTTTCTGCCCTTGCTAGTTTTATTTTGGTGAAGGATGTTTTATTTCTTTCAACCCAAGTCCCATCCCTCAACATGGTTTAGATCGCTTTTTAAAGGTATTTTATCTTCTGTATGTGTTTCTCTTGTCTCCTTCCACATTTGACTTAATGTTGTTGTAATTTTCTCTAAACAAACTGAAGAAGACAGTTATTAGATTTTTATTTTTCATGACCCCTCATTCTTCAGGGATGAGAATTTTGACTCGGAGATCTCTTTATTTTACCCGGTGGAAATTATACAAGGATTATTAAAGAATCAAAAGACAGGCTGAACAGTGGTTGTTGCTTCCACTCTTCGGTGGTACTTGACCTTTCTTCAGGTGGATGTATCATTTGATTCTAATTCTTCCCATGCCTTCTGCCAGCTATTCCCTTTGCTCTGTTCCTGTCTCTTTCTCTTGTTTCCTGATACTGCTTCCAGTGAACTCCCCCTTGCTTCCTGTTCTCTCCTCCTTGGCCGAGTAGGGCTAATGCTGAACTTTTCTCAGATCTTTGTCCCTTCCTCTTGACGCAGAGCCTTTGGATTGCAACCATCCAGCCGTCTCTTAAAGGAGCAGCTTCCAAATAACTGCTGTCTGAGTATCAGTTGATAAGGAAAATAACTGTTTCTTTATCTCTACCTTCTAAGTATTTTTCACGGATGGCAAACAAACTCTGGTCTATTAGGACTGCGCTGTAAAGATCAGTAAGCGAGTGGGCTGTAGATATTGCTGCTCATACATCAGTGGTAGAACTTTGAGTTACTACAACATTGCTTAATTGCTTGAGGATGCAGTGAAAGGTTGCTACTCTTTTTAGTAGGAAAAGGAGTCCAAGAAATGTCCTGCTAGGTCAGCAGGCTTTGAGAAAGGGTATAACAGTCAAGCTTGTTGTGACAGGTTGATGACCAGTTGAGGTTAGAGATCATCCTCAAATATGCTTTACCATACAGGGTTTTTTCATGCTTTAGTACTAGTAATTTTGATAGCTGCCAGATAGCTTCTCGAAAGCCTCACCCTCTTTTTGCCCCTCCCTCCTCATGATTCATCTGGTAGTGTCTGATACAGCCAGCTGTAAGAGCAACATGTGAATAACAGGCGTTTCATGTACTATGTGTAGCAGTAGCTTCATATCCACATGCATGGCTACCCTGAACTTCTCCATGGACTGACAAGTGCATCTTCTAGAAGAGTGGCTCTATTGAGTTAAAACTCTTACAGAGCAGGATTTGAGGGAAGATTTCACTAGATCATGAACAGGTGAGGAGAGATGTCAGCCCAACATGAAAAGGGCAAAGGCTGTTGAATGGCGATATGGAAATCAGCATGTTTGGGGAGGAGAAGAATAATGTAGGTCATTTCCATATCATGAAGGTAACAGGTTCCCTTTGAACTATTTCTGTGGAGTGTAGTTGTATCTATTACGTATAAGTAGACATACACATATTATTTTGTATTAGGTCAGTCCAGTTATAGCCTGAACATTCAACATTTGCTTGTACATAGTCTTAAATCAGTGAGAAATTGTATCAGACTTGTAATGGTTCCCATTACTTTTTCTTTCTCTCTTGTTTTAACAGATACCATCAGCACACTGTATTATACATTTATTTTATAATGACACACATTAAACATATAACAATCATATTTTTGCTTTTGGTATTTTCTGACTGATGTTTATCTATGACTTTTATGGGTATTTTGATACTTTATAAAACCTTCAGTTAATAAGTTTTTATACACTAGTGAACTGAGTAGTTACGAACTTTCTTAGCAGCATTTCAGCAACTGGTACCTATGTGTAAACAATATTAAACACAAGAGTTAAAGCTAATGTGGTAGCAGAGGAAAATGGATGTTTTTGCCTTTTTCTAGATAAGATGGTGTGATATGGAATATTGCATAATATTTTCTAATCTCATAAATTATTTAAATCCTTTAGTCTTTCAAGCTTATATGTTCTTTAAATGAAAGGCTAATCAGTATAAGAGGAAAAGAAAATAATAAAATGGAATTACCATTACTCCTTTTTCTCTTTCTGATCCTTGAAGCATTAAGGCCATAAAATTAGTTTTGTTCTGGTGATGTTCTATTTATTAATAAACTACCTGAAAGATTATATATACCTTTGAGGGCAAAAGGTTGCTAGTATTCTTTTTTTATTCACAATTATTATTTGTACAGCTCTTGAGAGGAATTTAGAACCAAGGTGTGTTTTCTTATTGGAAATGAAGCTTGCCAAGCACAGTAAAACTATTTTTTAAAATAAGTACTCGGACTTTGGAGTATTTTCTTGTACATGTAAACATTTTAGTGTCACAGCTCTGAATAGGATAAGAAAGTGAAACTAGCAAGTCCCAGCCTACGCTGTGGACTAAATTCAGTCAGATGCATGCCGCGGGATTCATTCAGGCTGGCTAAGTCTCAATGCCATGTTCGAGAAGAATAAGCTGTGTGCTGTATTTTGCATATCCAGGTTTTATTCTAAAGGAAGTCAGAGTGCAGCATCAGAAGGAAGCTGCAATATGCTCCAGTAACTTCCCTACCAGGAGTGATCACAGGATCAGTGCAGAAGGACAAACTAGAGCTTTTCTTTCATGTCCTGTGGATTCTGCCAAAGAGACAAAATTTGTTTCACAGAGCTGAATGAGTTGTGAGACAACTTACTCACCTGTTGCTAAATATTAAATTATTCCATTGGTTTTCTGTAGTGCCGTAAAAAAGAGAAGGAGAAACTTAACTACATCTTTTTTAGATTGATGGTTATTTACAATACCAAGGCGGTTGACTACACAAATCTGTGCTAAGCATTGCAGGATGTTAAATCTAATTCTTAATACTCTATTCTGAAAAAGCTTGCTTTGGTAAAGAAAGGTAAGTGCAATTTACCTTTTCTTTACTGAATAAGAAACAAAAACATACTACATCAGTTCTTTAATCTTTAACCATCTGGGGGTCTGTTCTGAAACATTGACCTTTTCTATTGTTCCAACTTAATGAAGATATATTTTCCACCCCTCACCCATCCCCCCCCCCAACAGATACCTATGACTAATCCAACTGTGATTTCAGTGTAAAAGTCTTTAGTTCAGAGACCTTCTTCCCTAGTGAAACAGTAACTCATACAAGCTTATAAATACTAGGACTTTGTATTACACGTAACTTAAACTGAGGCTATCCAATCTTTCCAACCATGTGACTAAGTCAGCTCTTAACACTCTCCATACTGCTGAGAGTCACAACATGCACGTCGATACCATATATAACACAGAGTCAAAAGGCAGTGGAGCTCCAGGAGATACAGGTGACACTGGCTTCACGGCAATTCCTCCACTTCTGCGTGATAGATGCTGGGCTAGGTAAAGAGCGTAGCTGAGTCCCAGGGTAACCTGGTGATGACAGCTCCAGCAGCCCGTGCCAGCTCCCTTTTTCCCACGGCCAGGGATTTGGGTTACTCAGCAGCCCCCACACCAGAATAACCCTGCTGCTGGTCACCTGACATAGCCATGGCACAGGAGCTGCATTTGACTTGCTCATGAGCCACTTGCAGCTCACAAACCACAGGTTGGTTGCCCTGACTTAGGCGTTAGCTCACTTACAAAATCTGTATTTCGTAGTTCAAATCCAGTTGCTGTTCTTCATATGGGCTGCACTGCATGTTTTCCAATAGTGTATCAACCTCTAGTGTTGAATTGCATGACTGTTCTAGCATATAGTCTGTATGTCTCTTGTTTTAATTTTGTCTTTTCTTTTTTTCTTTTTATTCAGACAGGGGATTTGGCTTCTGTGCAATTAACAGGAACTCCAAATAGATGGGAGGTCTTGTCTGCAGCTCCTGCCACTATAAAGGATGAAGCTGGTAATATAGTACAGATTCCAGGTGCTGCCACAGTAACTTCAAGTGGGCAGTATGTCCTTCCTATTCAGAGTTTGCAAAATCAACAAATCTTTTCTGTTGCACCAGGATCAGATTCGTCGAATGGTACAGTGTCTAACGTACAATACCAAGTAATACCCCAGATCCAGACAGCGGATGGTCAGCAGGTTCAACTTGGCTTTGCAGCCTCTTCTGATAATAGCAGTATAAATCAAGAAACTGGTCAAATTCAGATCATTCCTGGCTCTAATCAAACCATCATTGCCTCTGGAACACCTTCAGCTAATATTCAGAATATCTTATCACAGTCTGGTCAAGTCCAGGTTCAGGGAGTTGCAATCGGTGGTTCGTCTTTTCCTGGCCAAGCACAAGTAGTTGCTAACGTCCCTCTTGGACTGCCAGGAAATATTACTTTTGTACCCATCAATAGTGTTGATCTAGATTCTCTGGGACTTGGCAGTGGTTCTCAAACCATGACAGCAGGCATTAATGCAGATGGGCACTTGATAAATACTGGACAGGCCATGGATAGTTCAGATACTTCTGAAAGGACTGGTGAGCAAGTTTCTCCTGAAATTACAGAAACCGCCACTGATAATGACTTATTTGTGCCAACATCATCTTCATCACAATTGCCCGTTACCATAGACAGTTCAAGTATATTGGAACAAAATGCAAACAACTTGACCACAACTAGTGGTCAAGTTCACAGTTCTGATCTTCAGGGAAATTATATCCAGACATCAGTCTCTGATGACACGCAGGCTCAGAATATTCAGGTCTCCACAGCACAGCCAATTGTACAACACATACAGCTTCAAGAGTCTCAGCAGCCAACCAGTCAAGCTCAGATTGTACAAGGTATTGCGCAACAGACAATCCATGGTGTGCAGGCAAGTCAAAGTATATCTCAACAGGCTCTCCAAAATCTTCAACTGCAGCTGAATCCTGGAACTTTTTTAATTCAGGCACAAACAGTGACCCCTTCTGGGCAGATAACCTGGCAGACATTTCAAGTGCAAGGAGTTCAGAACTTGCAGAACTTGCAAATTCAGAATGCACCTGGTCAACAAATAACTCTAACCCCTGTGCAGACTCTCACTCTTGGTCAAGTTGCAGCAGGTGGGGCGTTGACGTCAACTCCAGTTAGTCTAAGCACTGCTCAATTGCCAAATCTACAGACAGTTACAGTAAACTCTATAGATTCTGCTGGTATTCAGCTGCATCAAGGAGAAAATGCTGGCAGTCCTGCAGGTATTTATTTTACTCTTTTTGCAGAAAATTGTTTTTTATTGTTGCATGTGGTTTGTTTGAATGGTGGTAATCGTAACATTATTGTCTTACAGTGGAAGCCTACAAAATACAGTGGGTTAAATGTAGTGTTGATAGATGTTATTTGAAACTCCTGTTTCATTAGAAACTGCTGTAATGGTAGAACATAGTCCCACCTCACTTCTCTTAGTATAAGCTCCTGTAACTCCCAACTGGTCATATTAGTTAACAGCACTTCTAATACAATGTTTATCAGTGCTTATTAGTCTTACCATGCAGAAGATCTGCATACTAAATTGTGGAAGGGGAAATTAGCATACCCCATTCTTCCCAGTCCTGAATAGATGAAGTTTTCATGGCAAATCCAAATATTTCTGTTGATACAATTTTTTTTCCGTGAAAATTTTGAGACCCGCTGAGGTGCTGTTATTGATCCGTTGTTTTGTTAAATTCGTTTCCTACTGATTCGATATCAGTGTAACTATGATGTACAAAACTCATGTAAGCAGAAGTGAAACAAGCATGTAAACATCAAAATGGAGGCTGTGCTTAAGAATGCATGTGAATTTCCAGTACTACTTATTTGCATTATGTTTCAGAATGTACAATTGTTAATGTTAAATTTAGCAGTGTGTTTTATCTCTGTGAGCAGAGAAGAAAGGCAATTTTCTTAAAATAGGTATTTCTTAATGTGAGAAAAAAATAAACATGCCTGTTTATTTTTGGTAAATCTGATACAGGGCATTTCACATTTCAGGGCATAGCTACCTAAAAGAAAGAATAAGAGATGATTGAGGTTCAAGACATTTTGCTGTACCAGAAGCCGTTTAATCTCATCATTGTGGCGTTGTACCCAGGCTAGTTATGATGGGGAGAGTGAGCAGTAGAGGTAATTTGGGAGGGAACTGTTGCACAAAGTAGCTTGGGAATTGCTGTTTTGCTATAATCATGTGATCCAAGGCTCTGGTTCATTAAGATACTGAAGCATAAATGTTTAAGTAAAACATGAATGTTTTGTATTGTATGCCTATTTAAGCATTTGAGAAGAACGCAATGTTAAGTGAAAAATGCCCAGAGGAGCTGCTGAATTGGGCTTGTTTCAAAAGTCTACTGATTATAATACTTACTGATATTGGTATATTTTATGTCAGGAAGCTTGCTTTCCCTTTGAAATCTAAAATTTGAATTTAAATAATAAGCTGGGATGATTTTTCTAGTTCTTTTTGGTTTGGAAATGACTTCTATATTACGGACTTAGCAAGGCAAAGTTACCCAGACCTAGATAAGCCTGCTTTTCATTGGCTTGTAGGCAACAGTACCAAACAGATGAGTGTGCTGCTCAGAGCATTTGCTCTGCTGAGTAATCTTGGTTCTTAAATTTTCTATTTCCAGTGACTGCAGAAAGTCTTGGTTTGTCTCCATCACACCTTGTTACCTATGAGGACAGTGGGTATAGACATCAGTAACAAAAAGCATGTATTGTGCATGATAATACAGCTAAACTCAGATGTTGGAATCCAGCTCTTGGAAAAAGAGCCCTGTGGCTAATACAAAATACAAGGAGGATTATAACTTCTTTATATCTGACATTTATATTTGGTATAGGATCATGTAGCTAATGTTATTGCTTGTGGAGTAACATAGCAGAAACTTGAGAAGAAAGATAGAAAGGAAAAGGAGAGAGGAACCAAAAGAAAAGACACATGAAAAAGAAATTGAGAAAAGTTGAGCCTCCTGTGTGCTGTGTGTATTATTTTGTCTATTGATGGCCCTTGAGAATGTCTTAATGGTGGTTCATAATAAAATGCAAGGGAGTTCCATCAAGCATTCCTTAACTGTATTTTCCTGTGAGGAAGTTCACATGGGAAAGGAAGAGAGTAAATGGGATATATGAAATGTGATTAAATAGGCAGAAGCAGTAGATGAATAGCAGAAACTATTGCCTGAAGTGAATAGCTATAAACACCTGGTTATATTAAAGATAGGGTGGAGATTTATAGTGACATTTTTCCTACTTGTCTAGGAATAGTAAATGGACTGGAAGGTATTAAAACTGCCATCCCCTAAATTTGAGGAGAATTTAGGTGGTCGCTCCTTTATGTTACAAGAAACTCACTTTTCCAAAGTAATGATCAGTGGGAAACTGCTTCTAACTAACAGAATCAGACTGAATTATCTTGATTGACCTTCAGTGTCTTTTCCATATGTGTCTGGTATTTTGTCTATATAAAAGTTGCCTGAGATGATATTTTTCAGTGATGTTCCTCCCTTTCTTGTTTATAACCCCTTACAATATGATATGGCACCCTTTCTTCAGGTTGAATAATAAATAAGCAATTAGAAGCAGACAGTGAAATTATAAAAAAAATTTTTGCAGTCAAAAATATATTGCTCTTCTGATCTGCAAATGGGGAAAAGCAGTTTAGTTTTAAACTGAAAGAGGAAGGTATGTGGAAGGGACAGCAGAATGAGAGAAGTTAAAGCTAAAGGGTGAGAGGCTAGTTGATTCTTCTTTTCTGCAAACTACCAACAAGCTTTGAGGCAAGGTAAGAAGGGTTTCCCTGTATTTTCTCCCCCCAGCTCAGGTAATGTACTTCCTTCCATAATGAATACAGTCGGGCTGTATTTTCTGTTTTCATTTGGCAAAACTTTTCTATCTGAGGCAGAAATAAACAGAACATACTCCTAGTCTTGGATCAGAGATGGTTGGTAATTATCTGAAGTCCAAATAACATAGATTGCTCTGTTAGCAGTGTAGCTGTGAAAACCGTGGGTTAGGTTTTAGATTTTTGGTAGCTACGGTCCATTGCACCTGGAATACTGTGTTCAGGTTTGGGCCCCTCGCTACAAGAAGGACATTGAGGTGCTGGAGCGTGTCCAGAGAAGGGCGACAAAGCCGGTGAGGGGTCTAGAGCACAAGTCTTATGAGGAGCGGTTGAGAGAGCTGGGGTTGTTTAGCCTGGAGAAGAGGAAGCTTGGGGAGACCTTATTGCTCTCTACAACTACCTGAAAGGGGGGTTGTAGAGAGGTGGGTGCTGGTCTCTTCTCCCAGATGACAAGTGATAGGACAAGAGGATATGGCCTCAAGTTGCGCCAGGGGAGGTTTAGATTGGATATTAGGAAAAATTTCTTTATGGAGAGAGTGGTGAAGCATTGGAACGGGCTGCCCAGGGAGGTGGTGGAGTCACCATCCCTGGAGTTATTTAAAAGACATGTGGATGTGGCGCTTAGGAACATGGTTTAGTGGTGGACTTGGTAGGGTTAGGTTAACGGTTGGACTTGATGATCTTACAGGTCTTTTCCAACCTAAATGATTCTGTGATTGTGTGAGAGGTGTTCTTCCAAGCCTCGCTTTCCCAGGTAAGCAGCAGAGAACATCTTTACTGTTCTCATGAGTGTGTGAGAGGAAAAAATGTCTTTACCTAGGTCCTACATTTTGTTTACATAATGGAAAGTCATCGCAACCCTATAACAAAGCTAATAGCTTTGTCCAGGAAACGTACAGTTTTCTTTGAAAAATATCCAGTAATTATGCTTCTGCCAAAATGTCCACTTTAACAGGCATACGTACATATGCAGAGACTTGCATTGCACTGAATTTGTTCTGAAAAGTTTTGGCTGAGCTTGTTTTATCTTAAAATGTTTATTAGAGCTCATATTCCTCCTCATTGTGCTTAGTGTTGTCTTGCAGTGGAGAAGGGAAGGGTATTGGTTAGTCATAGCTGAAACCTCCTTCAGCATTGCTTTTCAATACAAAAAGCTGTATCAAATCATGTCTATGTGTTAAACAGTGTCAAAGAGATAGCTTTCTCACCTGTGTTCTGGCTTTCTTCATCTGGTCTTGAGAGGAAGTTAAACTTGAGAAAGCTCTCTAGTAGTCTACTCCTTTTGTTGGCAGTTTGTAATAAAATACTGCATTCTGTGTTATAAGAAGAGCCATTACACACACAGTTCACATTTCTCTTTAGCAACTTACCTGTTCAAGAAAGCTATTTATTTTTAGTAGCATGTTTATAGATTCTTCTTCAAACATTTCATATAAAGTAACCTTCCTTTTGGAAAAGAACAGAGTACTGAAGTGTACCAACTTGGTTTTCATGTTTCTGATCCTCTAAATTTTGTTAATTTGAAAGAATTTTTAAGTTACTGGATTTTTTTTTTTCCCTAAAGCCATCGTCCAGACGAGGGAGACTTAACAGTGCTAATCAAAATCTAATTGTAATAGTGTCTCAGCTAATTTATTAATATACTGAATCAGTTTTGGATTGGTTATCTCCTGAAAATAAAAAGCGATTTTACCACATATTATCTGGGTTGCTTAACTTTTTATAAGATGCTGAATGTGGGGTTTTTTGATACTTCTTTTGACTATTCCAGTAGCATCCGAAGAAACTAGCAAGTAACCTGAAAGAAAGTAGCATGGGCTTGAGAAGGGACTTCGCTGCTTATCAACCCAGACACACTCAGCTGGAAGATTCGTTTATTTAAAAATAATAAAAAAAAAAAAACCCTACAGTTTCCTAGGTTGGTCTACAGTTGGAATAAAGTCAAAGGGATTCCCTTCAAGAGTTGACTCAAAGTGCCACTGCAAAACTGAGGTCTTCATTTCTACCTCTTTCTTCCCAGCTCCCCCTCTTCAGGAGTATACACAGCTACTTGCGGACTCATCTGCCTGCTGCCATTGAAAATTACAGTCATGCCTGTTGATCAACTTATAACAGTTGATAGAGAGTGGGAGTGGTTGGCTGTTTGTGGTGGGGAGTTCATTCCATTCCTGCCAGAACCTGAAGTCTTTGTCATGTTGAAGTAATTTAGCTATACTAAATCTGGCCAAAAAATTCATAGACAATTTTCAAGGTAAATAGTTGCCCAAGTGACAACTTATCTTTCATCTGCTGTTATCTTGTGAGTCTTTGGTCTAACATCTGTTAGGTAAAACAGTCTAAACCGCCAAACAAACAGAAGTGGAGTATTTACAGTTTTATTTGCAGGGATGGTTGTTTCAGTGTTTTAATGCTTCTGGTGAAGTAGTGCAGAATGCTACTTAAAGCATAGCTTTCTTCTGGCATCTGGAACTTCATAAAAAGTTTTGGCTAGTTTTCAGTATTACACAAGTTAGTTTTTTTCTTTTTAAGTTCCAGTTTTTAACCTTATTAATTTTACTTTCAGTTATGTAGTTTTTTCTTCTAAGACATTCTTTATACCAAGCTTTTGAGAGAAGGGCATGGTGTTATTATGAAATTGAATCTGGTTATTAAAAAAGTCTTATGAAATGCATAAAGTAAACTGACGCAATGATGTTAAGTAAATATTTTCATCTGACAGCATCTGTTCTGGGCTATCCCATTTACATTTGAGGCATTTGGTTTGCATGTTGTAAATCAAAATAGTTAAAAACAATTCCCCCACTGTTTTATTTTTGATATGAAAAATTAAATTGGAGACTGACAAATTTAAGTTAGTGCAGGAATTAGAGCTGTTTATGTACCAGTCTTGTATAAATAGTTTGCTTTCAGCATGCTTAAATTACATTCCTTATTTTCTCATTTTCAAAGGAAATTAATAAATTATGGAAGAATTAGATGATCGTGCTTGTATGTGTTTCACAATCTTACTTATAACAGCATATAGTAAATTATGTCACTTCAAGTGTAAGAAAGTTTGCATAACTGTAGTCTAATTATTTTTTTTTTAATGCAGTATCTACTGCTGTGGAATAGAATTGCATTTTTTCTTCAAATTCTTGAAAAGATTGAATTGTTGCATCCTTCCTCTGTCTGTACTTTATGTGCTTTTCTGCTCTGTGTTCCAAAACAGCTCAGAATCTAATTCATTTTCTTACAGCCCATGGTGGTGAGGTGAAACTTTGTTGTATGTATGTGACTCTTAAGTGAATATTCTGTCATGAATGCTGAGTGTCTGGTGATGCAACTTAGATTCTCAAGGTTAAAGAGGTTAGCCTGAGTTATCTTAGGCTCAGATATCTTCAGGATGTTCACAAAAGAATATATCACCCAGTTTCAGGTGCTCATTCCTTTTTCATTTTTCAAATACCCTTTTTACAAGATACTCCTGAAGCAAAAGGAAAACTCTCTTACACCTGGGGGGATGTATGGCAAGTATCCATGAAGTGAAAGAGGCAAGACATTTTATTTCCAGTACTGCTTCAACTTAAAAAGAAGGCTGGAAACTAATCTTCTGTCTTTTTGCAGTCTCAGCACTTTAGGTCCATTGTTTCAGGTTCTGTGCAGTTTTCTTGTCTTTTGAACCTCCTGGCAGGATCACATACTTTGGTTCTCATCTCTCAAGCTAACTTGTCAGTGCATCTGGCTCATAAAAAGCATCTGAAGTTTCTACCAAGGACAACAGGAGTCTTTTCATAATACCAGGAATGCTTACCAGGATCCTAGTTGTGATTGCCATCTTGAAGATAAGGCTGGATCGTAGATGCGTTGTCTTTCACTGCTTGTAGAAGACACGTTTTTTCAAAAGGTAGTAATTTTTAAGGGCAAAAGGGGGAAAAATACAGATTGTCAGGGAAATGTCTTCATTATTTATCATACAGAAATGATAGTTCTCAATCTGCATTTAAACTTCTTGCCAGTTTTTAATCCATGTATTCAGTGTATGTTTTGTACTTCATTTTTCTTAATCAAGATGTTTTACTGTATCCTAATAAGTCACTTGCTGTGCAGAACTCTCAAGTATATTATATCAACAATAGTGTCATCACTGATTTTTTTAAAAATTACTTTTGAATCTAATTGTTCCCATAATCCCATTTTGAGTGGTATTAATTCTTTCCCTACTTCTTTGAGTCTTTGTTTACCCTTTTTCAGTATTACCACAGTGCTAGCTTTTTTCTAACCCACTGGAACATTCACATGGTCAAAGGTTTGCAGCATTAAAACTGCAGAGAGCTTCTGCAGAGAAGAGAGCCTTCTCTTAAAATTATTGAATGGAAATTATCCTGATCTGTTGATTTAGTAAGTGTTTATTTCAGTAGCTGTTTTTACATCTTCCTGACTTACTGTCAGTGGGAAGCTTTTCAGTCTCATCTAGTGATAGGACCATTATTTGTCTTTTACCTAAATATAGAACAGAAGTACTTATTGAACAGTTCTGTCTTCCTGAATTACTGCTGACAATTCTGTTTTTTGACCCTAGCAGCGGTCTAATACTCTTTTATGTAGGAATACTTAACCCCGCTGGTCACAGAATTCTCTGTGTCCTCCTGCTTTCCTTACCTATTTCTGCAGTTCCTGGCTTCTTCTATATCGAGCATGATCAACTCTCCTTCCCCCTTTCTAGTTAACCCCTCTTATATTTTCAACTATGGGGAAAAAAAGGAAAAAATAAGAGCATGCTGCAGCAGGCATCCAAAATTTTGAGAATCTGTAGGCAACACAAAGAACTGCAGTTACTGTAGGGTAAGTAAAACTGTTCTTTGATGCATAAATATGTGTTGTGGTAGCTCTGGGTTAAGTATTTCCGTGATTCAAATTTTTAAATAATCGGCTTAGAATAATGCATAGGATCACTTGGAAATACAGTATGTGGCATTTCTTGCAAGAAAAAAAGTCTATGGCTCTATTTTTAATAATTTTGCTGGTACTGCTTAAATATTAAGTATTGTGAGGTCCTGCTCTTAGACTTGTACACAACAGTTGTTTTCCTCAGAAACTTAAAATCTGATTTAGAGCTATTGAAACTAGATGACAGGCTTTCTTCTGAGTGGAGGTTCACAGGTATTTCAAGATGACATTCCATAGTGTATCTTCTGTTGCCTTGTAATTTGTTACATAGTAAAAATGCCTGAATTCACACTTAAGTTTTGGTGGGCAAATCAGAGTAGAAATCATTAACCTTGTTGAGTTTCCTGTCTGAAAGACAGTAGGGAGAGCTTAATTTAGATAGTTTAGTTTAGATGGGAATGAACAAGGACAGTGTCTAAGAAATTGGAACATCTTTATTAAAGCTTCCTCACATCCAGAGATCAGGGGAAAATGAGTCAAGATACTGAGAGAATGTGGGTTGCACTGTAGAGAAAACTGAAAACAAAAATTAACAAGAGAAGATGGAAAGGAGATGGGAATTCACATCTGTTTTCTTGGGAGGGGTGGGAAGGGAAGCATCTATTTGGAAAAAGAAATGAATAGGCATGACTGATTACAAGACGTTGAAACTGCAGTCAGTTTGTGATGCTGTGAGGAAATTGGCGTGAAGGTGTGTGCAGTGCTGCTGCAAATCTGTTTTCAGTTGAAAGACCGTATTTCTGCTTTTCAGATCAGGAACTTGTAAAGCTTAGCTGAATGAAAAGCCAGAGTGGCTTTCAGCATCTAGGAAAAGCAGCTAAACTAGAAGCCTGCAGTTTGGAGGCGGTTACAGGTAATGCTGAGAGTGCCTTTATCTGACATTCTGCAGAGGCAGATATATGAAAAAATGGAAGTGGTGGCAGTCCTCAAATGAAACGTTTTTTTGCACTGCATCCTCCTCCTTTCTCAGTTTATCCCTGTTTCTGTGGCTGTTGGGTAAACTAGTAACTCTTGTCACAGATGAAGAAAACTGCATTTTCTTAAAGTCCTGTTTGAAACAGACCAAGATAGAACATGAAGCTTAACTGATGTTAATCTGATACATGGTGAAGTAAGTAAATGACCTGGCTATATCTGTGAGCAGCAGTAATTCTCTCCACACTAGATTATAGTTGAAATGTACTCAAGAATAGTTTAAATTGCATTTACGTCTGCATCGTTTCATCCTGTCAGTTTAGTTATTCTTCTCTGAAGCGCTTTAAACAAATCTCTTAGTTATTGTTTTTATTTGCCAAATACACTTAAACTTGCTCCATATTGTAGTCAGCTCTGTTTTTTCTGTGACTATGAAATACTACCTTTGGAACAAAATTGTACACCAAGATCCCAATTTGCATCCTTTAGAGGAAAGCAAAACCTAAACCAAATCTAGCTCACTAGATACCAAGAAGAACTTGAACAGAATATATGGTTTTCAGAATCTGTAGGCAGTTTGAAACAGTATCATTGTCTGAATTTCCCCTTCATACTTACCTAGTACTAGGTCTTGAACTTAATAAAGTAATAAGGGTATATAGATATTTGAAAGCATGGAAATAAAATAGTAGTAAAGAAAATGTAACCTTCATTTATCCTGTGTTTAATTGGTAGAAAACAAAAGTTGCTTCAAATTTACCAGTGTTTGCATCAGCTTGTCATGACTTGAGAGATTATGTAAATTTTTTAGGTCCATTTTTTTGCAGAGTATGTGCAAAACCTAGTATTCTGTCAGTTGAGACTGAATTAGAACGGAGCACATCCAGAGGAGCACCAAGGGAGAAATGCGGAGTCGTTGCTATCTGTATGAATTTGCATAGTCTCCAGTTCCATTGCATTGGAGAAGACTCTCTTTATCTGTTGCTCTTCTCCATGGTTTGCCCCTTCTACTCCTTCATTTCCTTACTGTTGTCTAAATTACAGTGGCACTTGCTCCTCCTCCCAAAAATAGTGATGGAATTTTCCCCCATCTCTTGCAATAATGTAAAACTTACTTGGAGAGCAACAGACTCATTGGTTCTAAGGACCTTGTTAAGGCAATCAGATTCACTATGGGATTTGATACAATCCACTCTCTGCTATACTACATCCTGGAGAGCTTAGATAAACACTTCATCTTTTGATATTTCTTTTAATTTTGTTTTATTTAAAGTATAATCTGCATAACTAAGTATTAAAAAGTCCTGTCTGTAAATTGCCAGTTTACATTATACTTTTCTGTTGCCTGGAGTAGAAGATGGTCCTTCCGAGGAATGCCTAAAGCAATAGCTACACTTTCAGCCTTACCGAGATAACCAGGAAACAGCACAAAATTACGAACACAGTGCTACTTTCAGTTCATTTCAGTTTTGCTTTTTTTTAAAAATAGTACCGTAAACTATTTTATGTCTGTGCAAGTTGTTATTTTCCCCAGTATCCTCAACTCTTAAGACTGTTTTGTCTGTCCCTCTTCTTTTTGTCCAAATAATTTTCTCATTTATGCCTCCACTGTTATAAAACTATTATGAGCCTTTGTGCTGCTATAATAATGGTGGCAATTGGGAGGGACTGGGAATAGAGAGATACTGATGAAAAAAGTGGAAGGAACTCATGATGAAAGTTGGTGAACTGGAACAAACATTGCATGAGTTGAAGGTAGAAAGTCCTGGATACTGGTGTGAGTAATAGACATTCTGGACATGTTTCTATTGTTAGGTGTACCTCTGTTATTAGAGTGTGACTTTGGGGTGTTAATATAACAGGAGAAATCGTATGTTATATGGAATTTTTGACTTCAGTAGTGGAGTTGGGTCTTGGGAGCACAGATCCATACCCTAATTTGATTCATTCATCTTTGCTAGGACATGTTGATATCTCTTTTGAAGTATGTGTATGCAGTGCTAACTGGATTCAGCTACTGAGTTTACAAACTCACTATATGCCAACATCTAATGTTAGTAAGATCATAATGAAATATTCTTCTTAATACAGTGTTTTATTTTATTAACATTACTTCTTATTTTGAATAAAACCAGAATGTATACAATGTATGTTTTGTGAAACATTTGATTGGTAAAAGAATTTTGAGTATGGTGCATAACATCCAGTCCTAAAGAACTGTCTGGAGGCTTGAATTGCCCTGTGCTGGCAGCCTTGCCACTTTGCTGTATTTAAATTCGTATTATGTGCCCAGTTGCATAAGAGTACATCAGGCTTTTGCCTTTTCCTAAAGTTGCTGTAAGTGCATATATTAGTTTACTTAATAGTATCCAATTTGAAAGATCAACTGTATAAATTCTTTGTATGTTGTATAGTGTTTTAATCTTTGCTTATGTAAAATGGATTTCATATATAACATGTATATACAAATTGTTACATATAATAAAATGATTTCATAGGTGAGTCTCAGTAAATGACTTGGTAGGAAAGATAGTTTGGTGGCTAATGCAGAAGACTGGAAGTCACCATGGAGGTTTTCTAGGTCTTCACATGAAAGATATTTGTTATGTTGCTGTTTGAAATTTTGAACTTCTTATGGTAACAGTGAAGCCCAGTGTGCAGGTGACTTTGGACTGCAAAAGCTTACCACAGTAGTTCTGCTTGATGTTCCCACATGCGTACAGACTCAGGAACAGTGAGTGTGCTAGCTCCTGGATTCCCACAACTCAGAGCCTGTCATATTCATGCAAACTTAATTTCTAGCATTGACTTTTGCAGCCAAACCAGATAAATATTCTAGACTTCCCTGTTTCTGAGCTGCAATTGTCTTCCCAATGGAGTGGCTTTCTAGGGAATTATTTTAACTTTAGTTACATCAGTGACGTAGTTTACAGCACAGTCCCGCAAATGGTTATGCATGTGCAACTAAAAGGAAGGCAAACTGTGGTGTTGGGAAAGACTGGACTGAGACTTTATTAGCACCAAGCAAATTCTTGTGTGTAGCTACATCCTCTGTCTCTAAACAGAAGAATGCTGGAGGTGATTCAGAAGGTAGAACAGGTAACTATTACTCTTTACATGTTTTATCATTAATTTCTTTCCTGATATTTACTGGGACAGGATGCTGTTTATGATCTGACCCAGCACAGTTTTTCTTATGTTTTGTCATGCAATCTGTGCAGCTTTGTCTTCATTGTACGGATGATGGCTGATACACTGACTCCCAGAAAGAATTTAGAGTGGCCACGGTGTTCAATTAAGGATTCGGTGTTTGAGTGGGGTTTGAGTTAAGGATAAAAATCTACATGATAACTGAGTTTGTTCTGCAGAGAAAGCAGTCTCTTAAATACATCCAGAAAGATACAGAGCTTTTAGTTTGAAGCTTCAACAAAAGAAAAAAATAAAAATAAAAATTTGATGGTTGGCTTATTAGTTTGTGCTAGTGGCTAATAATTTTCACTGAAAAAAATACAAAGTAAATTACTCTGCTGAACCAAAGAAGGAGCTGGGGTTCAGCTTTCTAAAATGATATACAGAAACCATCTTTTTTTGAAATCCAGACTTTCAGCTCATTGAGAATCCAGAATAGTGTCTGAGGGGAAAAAATGTCCCTATTAAAATGTAAATTTGTTAAAATAGTTGTTGTTTCACACTGTACTATGATGCTGCAATTAGTTCTTGGATTAGACTGAATGAATGCTCTGTAGGGAGAGGGTACACATTCTTGCAAATGTACATACTATGAGGATAACTTAAGAGGCTTTTTTGCTTCCGTGAAACTGCAAAGACCTATTTTGACTACTACCTCATCAAAACATTCCAGTGGTTCGTGTGTTGCTTGCCTCTTTCTAATGCTGAATAACATTCTTCCCTAAATGTTTTCTTCTCTATGTATAGTGGAAAAGGCATAAATTTGGGGCGAGAAGGGGAAAATGGAACAAAGGCATGAATTTGTTTTGTTTTTCTTGGATATCTTGGTCTTTCTTAGGTCAAAGCCTTTTATTTCATTGATTTCTCATATTACTTCATATATCACTGTGCATACTGAAAACTTCTGAAGATCATCGAGAAAGAGTGTTTCTACTACATGTCACACTAATTGAGAAAGCCAGTGGAAACATAAATGGCTACTCAGGATCATTTGAAACATGCATTTACATTTTTTTTCAACCGCTGTCCAACATCTTGTTCCTCAGTTTTTCCCAAGTTAAAAGCAAGCAAAATCCTCCTGGTGACAGCATTCCCTACCAAGAACAGTTCAAACTTAAAGTTTAATACTTCATTATAGCTTGTCGTCAACTTTGAAATGTATAGTAAGGTAAACTTTTAAAATATGTTACAGGTTACAAGGGCACAGGAGCAATGTCAGTATGCACTAAAGGATGTTGACTTTTGACTGACATAGTGCTCTCAACAGTAAAAAGATTTGATCATTATAGTTGCCTTATCTCTATTTAATGGGCTACTTATGGATCTGTGTTTGTTCTTTTCCTCAGATATTAGGATTAAAGAAGAGGAGCCTGATCCAGAAGAATGGCAGCTCAGTGGTGATTCCACACTGAATACCAATGATCTAACACATTTGAGAGTACAGGTGGTAGATGAGGAAGGGGACCAACCACATCAAGAGGGAAAAAGACTACGACGAGTAGCTTGCACGTGTCCCAACTGCAAAGAAGGTGGTGGAAGGTATGTAACATTCAGTGTCATATAATGCATGTAATGATGAAAGCAAATAATGAGTGAGGAAAAAAGGAGCCTTAGTTAACAGCAGTTGTCTGCAGTGAGAGAAAACTAGAGGCTTATGTAAAAGAGCTTATGAAATAGAGGACTGCCACCTTGATTTCTGGGTTTGCAGATGAACGGGCAGATTATTCCATCCTCTCTGAGTTACTCCATTGAGATTAATTGGAAAAATCTGGAGTTAGATGCCACCTAGTACAAGTGAGGGGCATAGAACATTGCCCTAAATAATATGAAATTGAAATATTTTGGAATATACACATCTGTGATTGGCTTCCTATCATACATCAAGGACTTGATTAAATCCTGTGTTCCCGCATTTCCTCACTGATTGAGCATTTTTTTCCCCTAGTTTGATTGCTTTAGAGTGTTACAAAAATACAGTTATCCTGGTTTTCTTATTCACTGATTTCCTCAGAAAAACAAGGTTTGTATAATAACTCTTAAATACCAAATTTTGAATTGGCTGATTGTTTTCAGTCAAAGTTAGTGGAGATCTGGCTAACAAAGAGGTACTAAGCTCCAATTCATATAAAACTTCAGGGCTGCATAGAAAGCCATGTTTTATTATTCTACATCTCATGAAAGTATTCTTTGGCTTTTTGTTATTATAAAGATTTTACTCTATTCCAAAACACTTCCTTTTAAACATGTTGATTATGGATATGAGAGAGGAAGTGGGGATAATAGGCTGCCTTTTAAAATACTTAGGTGTGTTTGTGCTTGATATAATTGTGCAGCGGCTTCTTTCCAGTACACTAAAATTTGTCCATTTTGATAATAGTTTCTTCTCTAATATGGATGTCTTATTTATGTGAGCACTGTAGTGTAAATTACTGAGTTCTCTTTGAAGAACCTGTCAGTGTCCTATGGCTCTAAGAGTTCTAAGAGTACTGACTGAATATGTCTATTGCTAAGTCTCTTGATACCTTCTTTGCAAGCATGGAGAGGTGATATCTTAGTCAGCCATGCCGAGTAAATATTAAGTGTTTAAGACAAAAACACTTTCATACATTTACATTACGAATGAAGCTAGTGATAATATCTGCAGTTAAGGTTATATAGCATCTTTGTCCATCAGCTTCCTCTTGTTAAATTTCTATGTGTAGTTCACTGAAACCTGGCACAGACATTTCTAAGTTCTTGGTGAACCTTGGCTCTGCCTTGAAGATCTGCCCAAAGTACACCCTGGGTTGAGATTTGCTTCAGTCTGGGAGAAAACTCTGAAAATGTGATTTGCACTGTCCATGTTCTTAGGAAACATAGAGATTTCACATGTTGCATCTTCCTCGCACTCTATTCCAAACTACAGTGGCTTTAATTTAGAGACATCTTTACTTTAAAATCCACTTCCTCATAAATGGAGTTGCTATAACACCAAATTTTCAAGTCGAAGCCCAAGAGAGAATCTTTTTGAGAGATGGTTTTGATGAAGTCTGGAAAAGGGTGTAGTGTGACTGAAACTCACATATGGGAATTTGGGAAGGAGTTGAGAGAAGAGCTAGGACAGAGTTTAGATAGGTGAGAATCTGAAATCCACTGTAAAGGAAGGACTGGACACATCAAATGTACAAAGTAAGTAGGAAAAGTAGGACAGGAAGTCAGGATGTGAGAAGAATTAGGACTGGAATAGAAACAGCATAATGAAGGAGACAATGGTGGGGAAACAGAAAAAGAGTGAAAGTGCCTACAGTTGCTAGAGCAACTTTCCCATCAGAATGTAGAATTCCTTCAGAGTCTAGCAAAAAGGAGTAAGCCCACTTGGAGGAGTATTTTCCTTCTCCCTCTGATACATGTTGATCATGTTCCATAGCTGCTACAGTTACTGGTTTATCTCCAGTGCTGCAATTCTGAGTTTTGATTTGTCTTTTCAACTCTGCTGATGACTCGTGGAGTTTCAGATAATAGGACATTTGCTTTTATAAATTTCTTCAGATAGCATTCACAATTGTTAAAATAATGTTAAGACTGCAAAATTGAAAACTTGGAAGTTGGCAAATGCCGAAGTTAAGATATCCTGGGCAACTTTAGTTTAATCCCTTGTGCATATACGTTATCATTTGGTTTCTAATTACATGACTGCATACTATTTTTTTGGTATGACCCCAGTGCCATTCAGTGGATGGGATAGATGATGCACAGGGAGTGAATCAGGGCTGTGTAATGATTGGCACCTGCTTCACTTATTGCAGATGGAACGCATTTAGGGAATGAGATAAGGGACTGCAGCAACAGGGCTCTGAAGTTTTGGATGTGTTTGTCTACCCACCCCACCTTTTCCACTGCAGAAGTACTGAGTTCATTCCTATAAAGAAGCCGATTGAGCTGAATTGTGAACATCTACTGTACTCTAAGAAAATATGCTTCTGCTATATTGAACATGACACCTCAACTGGTGGGTGTTTAACAATTTTGGCCTTAATCTCTTTCTACGTCCTATTTGGATGTTTGAAATGATTGTACTAGTTCAAGTTCACTACACAGGAGTGTTGCAAGGTGATAAATTCATTAATGTTTGTGAATTGCTTAGACACTGTGAGTGTTGTGAGTACCTGTGATGGGAAAAAAAAAATGCTGAGGAAATGAATAATTCTGTATTTAAGATAGTACTTAAATAATATGTAACTAGTAAGACAAGAAAAGCACATTAAATCAGTATGAAAAAGCTGAATAGCATTTCAGTCAATGAATACCATCCCTTCTGTGGACTGAGTGGGGTAGGAAAAGGTAGTACATGGCTTCACATATGCAGACTTCATCATAATTTCATCTTTTGCGTAGCCTTAGTTTTGGCATTTCTCGTCTTTTCTGTTTTCTGGATGCAAAGGGGAGTTGAGGGGTTCTTTTCTGGTTTTTGTTGTTTGTTTTTGTTGGGTTTTTTTGACTCTCAATACAGAGTTAAGACTATGTTGCAGTTTTCAAAGGATTTCTATTTATACCAGTACTGTGAAGTAGGAAGCCACTATTACCTTTACCTTACTGGGCAGGGAGGAAGGTAGGAAAGGAGGAGGGTGATGTATTAGATGTGTACGTTAAAACCTTATAGCCTCAAGCTTATATAGTAAATGGGGGATAAGCAAGTGGAGAGAGAGAGAGAGAGAGATGTACCTCAAAGGATGACTCTGATCTCAAACAGACTGTGTATTAGGCTTCTAGTTAGGGTGTCTAAAGTTAAGTGGAAAGTTCACCCTCCTCTCAGTTACATCTGGAGATTTCACCCTCCTCTCAATTACATCAGGAATTACATTGAGATGTAACTACTACTGTCTGGATCTATAGAGGAACAGTGCTTCTGAGTACCACTTCAGGTACATAACTCTAAAATACACATTCTTAAAATAACTAGTAAGTGTATGTTTTACCCTTGAAATACTTGGTGTTCCTCCTGGAAGTAGTGCTGGACTTAAAGTCCAGTTTCTCAGTGGATGAATGTGTCTCCTGCTGAAACCATTGCAGTCTGCATGGTTACTAAGAAACGTGGTTTCCAATCTATAAAACTGAAATGTACTATGAAAATACTTAAATATTAATTGATTTAAAGATTCCAGTTGAGTAGGCCTGAGTCATATCCTTTTGCTCAGTGGTGATGGTTATTGGCCAGTGCAGCAAGAAAGGCCTCTCACCATGACGTGTTAGGGCATAGTGCCAGATTGTCACAGCTGCAAAGCGTCCGGATAGAATTTGGCTCATATCCAGACAGTTTAGAGCACACATGAAGCAAACATTCAGATGGCTATATGAAGCTGTGTAGAATAAATACGTTTAGTTACTTATTCACAGTAGTCTTCTGGATTTCATTCTGTGAATCCCTAACTTTCCTCTCACTTTGAACTTCGGAGCCCACTAAGGAATTCTGTCACCGATTAGGTGAGGTGCTTAGAATTACATCTGCTATACCACCTGCACACAGTAAGCTGACCATGAGTTGAACCTTGGTTTTCTTCAGTCTAGACTAAGGTGCAATTAAGCAACTTCAACTGATTGACTTAGGAATCTTAAAATTATTCTGAGGGAATTCTGGTGTGATTTCATGTGATTTGTGTCACATTTATGTACTGTATCATGCAAAGTTACAAAACATTTGTACTGATTATTGTGGAGGGGAAGACTATAGTATGCTTGGAGAAGGTGTGAGGATGAAATACCAAATACAAAAAAATGTTCTATATACAGAAATATATTCTCAAATGCAGAAATGCATTTTGTTATAAGCACAGGCTGAGCACTTCTTAGGGTTACTTGGAGTTGGACAGGCAATTAAAGACACGGGATAGCAGGATCCTGTGGAGAATTCTTTCAGTTACCAAGACTGTATAATGGAGAAGAGTCATGGGTGTTCCTTTGCCTTGCACCACAATCGCTGGATGCCTTGAGCCACGAAACAAGAGGACCTGAAGAAGAGCTGTCTAGAACTGAATCATTAGATGAAGGTGAACGTAGAGCTTGAGAACTGTGGAACTGGTTGCAGTAAGGCAAAAGGAGGAATGCGGAAAACTTCTTTCTTGGAGTCTGGGGAGCTGGATGTTTTGGGCTCATGGATGAATGCTACTGGAACTGTTAAGGGTACAGTGAGTTTTGTGTGGTGGCCTAGCCATCTGCTGAGTCTGAGAAACTAGAAAAGAAAGGGGGCAATCTAAAGACATTTTGCTAAATACCTTTGAGATTGGTTGAATGTTCAGAACTTGTGATTATTGAGCTTTTGTGTAGGTGGCATAGTAGAAAGTTAAAAGCCTGACGTTACAGTTGATTTTGCTTCTTAATCTTGTCTTAAGGGAACGGCCATGGAAGAGTGTGAACCTGGCAGTTTAGATGTAGCAAAGGTTACCAAAAATGGATGTTTCAGCTGAGGTAGGAGGTGTAAAAAAGGCAATGTTTGTCCTGGTCCAAAGAAGGGATCTTCTTTTGGGACATTTGAAAAATGAAAATTAAATCAAAAGTGTTCTTGCCAAGACTAATAATGATGGAAGAGCTTAAGATGTCAGGTCAGATGTCACAGAATTTTTTTGCATGAAATTTATAAACAAGCTGGATAAAACAGGCAGGTGAACTTTCTGGGAGGCTAAGGATTGGGGGGTGGCAATAAAATTAAAAAAATCAGATAGATAAGCAGAATCTCTTCTATCGCAATATCCATAGGCTCATACGAGTCTACTGGTACTATAGAAGGGTCAAAAGCCTTCTGTACTCTCTACTTCTGCTGCTATTGAATTTGTTCTGAAGTCAAAACCTACATTGTCATGCCA
This sequence comes from Gavia stellata, assembly GCF_030936135.1. Lineage (NCBI taxonomy): Eukaryota > Metazoa > Chordata > Aves > Gaviiformes > Gaviidae > Gavia > Gavia stellata. The sequence continues at coordinate 24,632,112 of NC_082601.1, read as the reverse complement.
ATTAGTATCTGAAAGTGATAGTTGTTTTTTTTCTTCTGAGACAAAATGACTAATGAAGCACTATGAATATCACTCTATATTGAGACTTCTTACAATCCAGTTAAGATCTAGAAAATGTTTCTATCTCTTTACTTTTCTGGGCTGTCTGGAATGTTTTATGTGCATGTGTGCTTAGGTTGGAACTCCTTTTAGATGCTGTGAGCTTTTAGACTGAGTTAATTTCCGTGCCTGTTCAGAAATGCTTGCTCCAAGTGCTAGCTCCTTAAAATGTATATGCATTTTACGCTGAACCCTCATTAGACGTAAACCAGAACGTTTCTGAATGCAGGGATGAGAATCTAGCTCTAGTAGTTGCTTGGCAAATCCTTCAGCCACTGGACGGTTAAGCAGAAGTTGAGAACCCAATTTGAGGAAAAAAAATTGCTGTGGGGAGGCAACTGAAAATAGTATAATCAGTCATGGAGGATGGAGTGCCCAAGACTGTGATTTCATAATCTACTTAAGCTGTTCCAAGTTAACATTGCTGATGAATAAGGTGGCCTGATGCTTGGCTGCATTTTCCATTCTCTTCCCTTGTACCAGCATTTACCATTCATATAGCTGCATTGTCAGCCAGATCTGTTCCCTGGAGTGCCCCTTTCAGCAGCAGCAAACACTTAAATTGGCTAAAATCAATCATGATGCCCTGCGTTGGCCAGACTGATCTTTTTCTGGGTCTTCAGAGGCTCTCTCTCTCTCTGGTGATTTTATTTAAAAAAAAAAAAAAAGGAAAAAGAAAAAGTTAGGCTTTTGTGTTAGGTGCTTCCACTGAATCAGTCACCTACTATTTCAGTGAGGCAGCATCTTAAAACAGGTGTCAATCTCAGTAGTCTGGATTATACCATCTGTGAATTATGTGTTCATTTTGACGGATTTTTTTTTTTTTTTCTGAAATACCAAGGGATTAATTTAAATGTCAGCAAGATCAGCTATTTCACTGCCACTGCTTTTAGTGGAAATATTCAGGTTAGTATGCTTGTCCTCCAACCCCAAACTGCTTCTCAGGTTTCCCCAAGATGCCAGAAGTCCCATCTGTTCTCTTCCCAGTTGCCAAAATCTCCAGTTTCCGTTTTGGCAATTGCAGTAACCAAAACTGTCTTTGGTATGGTAAAAACTGAAACTGGGAGAAATTTAAAATATGGGCACTTCAGCATCAAGGTAGTACAAACTGCTGTAATGCCTGTATTTCCAACTTCATATACATGTATGCTTTCTAAAGATTACACTTCCATCATTTAAGTTTCACATGCTGCTGAATTTATAGTTTGTTGCAGAATCAGGGTAGCGTTATAGAATTTAGTTCCAGCTTCTTATGGAGTGTACTGGAATGTGATTGATTTTTTTTTTTTTTTTTTTTTTTTAACAGAGGCTCCAACTTGGGAAAAAAGAAGCAACACATTTGTCACATACCAGGGTGTGGCAAAGTATATGGGAAAACCTCGCATTTGAGAGCTCATCTCCGCTGGCATTCTGGAGAGCGTCCATTTGTTTGTAATTGGATGTTCTGTGGCAAAAGGTTCACTCGCAGTGATGAGCTTCAGCGACACCGAAGAACGCACACAGGTTTTCAGTCTTTGATTCTGGTGCACTTAACTAAATACGTGTTGTGGAGAGGGCTTGGATAAATAACTTTTAAGAGGATAACAGATCTTTGTATTGGATTGATTTTCATGTAGTGTGACTTTTCTAAAATCAGCTAATATTTGGAGCTATGTAAACACTTTGGTTTCTTTAGTAGGTCTGAGGAGGATTTTGATTCTTTTTCGATTCAGAACTGACATTTAAGCTAATATTTAGTATAGATTAGTCAGAATACTTTGATTCAGGTTCAGCAATGCATTTAATTCGTTTGAACCAGATTAGAACTGTTGTTCCAACTTAAAACTTCAGTAATTTTTCTCTCATTTTAAAAAAGAAAAATAAAAACAGAGGGCTAGATGTCCAAGGAATTAGATGTCATTCACAAAATCAAGGAAGAGCGTGTGGTGGTGCATCATTCCACATCTTCTAGTTTCATGGTTAGACCACCCATTAGGGACTCCAGGTTCACATTTCTCCTTTTGTCTAATACAAAGAAAAGAAATCAGTCCATATCTTCCACCTTTTCAAGGAGCAATTTGTTTCAAATCTGTTGACTGTACTACCTGTTTTCTACAAACTGAACCCATAATTAAATTCTACAGGGTGCTTACCTTTTAAGATTAGACTGTTTGAAAAACCCAATGACAATAGATAAATAATTTATATGCTTATCAGCATTTACGTTGCTTAGAAAACTCTTTGCAATGTCTACGAAAAATATTTCATGTTTTGTACCTAATGGTGTGCTTTTGTTAGGCATGTTGGATGCTTGAACCCAAGCTGGGTTGTTATGGTCTGTCTGGATGGACAGCCAGATGGGTTTAAAAAAAAAAGAGGCAGATTGAATGATCCAGCTCAGAGGGTATGGTTAATGGCTCCTAGTGTACCTGCATACACAGTAGAGAACTGCAGGGATCTATCCTTTGACCAGTTTTAACATCTTTATCACTGACCTGGAGGAGGCAACAGAGTGCACGTTTCTTAGGTTTGCAGATGACATCAAGCGGGGGCGACCGGTCAATACGTTTGAGGGCAAGGCTACTATTCAGAGGGACTCAGGCTGAAGGAATGGGCTGACAGGAACCTTATGAAATTGAGCAAGGATAAATGCAAAGTACTGCACCTGGGATGGAATTAACCCTTGCAGCAACACAAGCTAAGCACTGACTAGTTGGGAAGCAACTCTACTGAAAAGTACCTGGGAATCTTGACAGACAACAAGAACATGAGCCAGAGCCAGCAGCAAAGATGGCCGGGGCTGTATCAACAGAAGCAGACGCTAGTTTTAGGGAAGTGATTATCACCTTCTAAGCACTGGTTAGACTGCGTCTAGAATATTGCATCTAGTTTTCAGCCCCGAATATAAGAAAGGCACTGATCAACAGGACTGAGTTCACTAAAGGGCAACCAGGATGATCAGGAAGCTGGAGCATTTGCCTTATGAGGAGAGGCTGTAGGAACTGGGCTTATTCAGCTGCACAAAGAAAAGAGTAATGGCCGGGGGGAGCTTAATAGCAGCCTTCTAGTACCTGCAAGGCCACCATTAAGAAGACAAAGACAGACTTTTCATGGTGGTGCATTGGCGGGAGGATGAGAGACAACAGACATAAGTTGAAACAAGAGAGGTTCAGACCAGATATAACTAAAAACTTTTTCATTGTGAGGACAGCCAGGCACTGGAACAAGATGCCCAGAGAGCTTTTGCAGTCTCCATCCTTAAAGGTTTTCAAGACCAGACTGGACAAATTCCTGAGCAACCAGGTCTGACCTCATAGCTGACCCTGCTTAGAGAGAGATCAGACTAGGGACCTCCAGAGGTCCCTTCAGACCTGAATTACCTGATGATCTTGTCTGTCAGTCTCGGGTGTGATTCTGCAGGAGCTCATATGGTCTTCCCTGTCCATCATTCGGCAGGTTTTGTTCTCCTCTTAAAAGTTACTTATTGGTAATAATTGCAGTGAAACTTAGCAGCCTGAGGATATGAGATGGCAATATTCTTTAGCTTGCCTGCAAGATCTCCCCAAACTCAGTGAGACACAGAAAAATAAATCAATTCTTTTAAAGGATTTGTATGGGTGTCTAGAAATCTAACACACAAGTTTATCACGTTGGATTGCTTTTTTCTTCAGTGTAGATGTTAGAATTCTGACTCTTAAAGGCAGTGAGTTATCTCAGTTTTTAGTGTACATGTGATATTTTTAATGTTCTTGAAAACATTTTTTTTTTCCTTATCTCCTGTGACAGGTGAGAAGAAATTTGTCTGTCCAGAATGTTCAAAACGCTTTATGAGAAGTGACCACCTTGCCAAACACATTAAAACACATCAGAATAAAAAAGGTATTCACTCTAGCAGTACAGTGCTGGCATCAGTAGAAGCAACACCTGATGATACTTTGATTACTGCAGGAGGAACAACACTTATCCTTGCAAATATTCAACAAGGTTCTGTTTCAGGAATAGGAACTGTTAATACATCTGGCACCAGCAATCAGGATATTCTTACCAACACTGAAATACCTTTACAGCTTGTCACAGTTTCGGGAAACGAGACAATGGAGTAAATATTACACAAGATACCTATTAATTGTGGTTATTTTTATACAGTAGTGAGAAGAATATTGTTCCTAAGTTCTTAGATATCTTTTTATTGATGTGCAAAAATTTTTGGATTGACAGTAACTTGGTTATACATGACACTGAAATGCCTTACTTTGTATGATATTCCATAGTATATTAAAATGGTAAAATTGCATGGGTTTTGTAGGTACTTTTGGAATCTAGAAGAGATGAAATTTTACCAAGTTATATTAAAAAAAAAAAAGAATTTAACGATGGAAATGGTAGTCTAACCAAATGCATCAATCCTGTGTGGTTTAGTGTAAAAAAAATGAGAACATGTTGGTATTTATCTATTGTAAGATAAAAGAAGTTGATGGGTGAAAAGAAATCATGTTATGATAAAAGAAATTTTGTAATTTTCTTGATGACTGGAATTTTTATTATGCATAACTGACAAATCAAGTTTCCAAGCAAATGTTACATAGTGTAGGCTTTACTTAGCTCATCAACTTGTCATTTTGAAGCTAATTATTTTAATTAGGTTAACTATGTACAATATTTTAAGCATTACTCTTGTAAGATTTTGAAAACTACATTTTAACATGGAACTCTAGGGATAGTCACCTTTTAAATCCTATTGAAAAGCCATGTTTAAGATTTAATTTGCCAAAATGATGTCTTGTTAATATTCTTTCAATAACCAAGGTGGGCAATATAACCAATGTTTAAAAAGCTTAAAATGTTAAAAAACATAAATATGTATAGGTTGAGGCATTTGGGTGGTAAGGCAAATGTTATAGTGAAGTATATCCCTTCTTTTGAACATTGGAGGACCAAAAATAAGGTGTATTGCGTCTCAGCAGTGATTTTTATCAAATCTTTTTCCAAAAACCATCTGTCTGCCAGGGCCTTAAAAGCCATCATGTAAATTACCAGTAAAATATAACATATGCAAATACAACAGAAAAATCACTTCCATATTGACAGTACTCCCAAACATATGGATATAGTCATAGTGAACTAGGGGGTTTATGAGGTTTTTATTTGTTTGTTGTTTAGTTTTTGGTTAGTCAATCTGCATTTAAATATCAGCCATCTTTCCTTTTTTGCTTTTTCCCTTAAAAATTGTATGTATCCAGTACATTTAACTGATAAACATATATGTTTTTTATTATGCTGAATTTTCTTTTTATTTTTTAATTACTGTTTATATTTTCAATTATAGAAAAATGTACAAAATGAAGTTATATAGCCAGTCTGTAAGTGCTATACCATTTTCAAAAAATGTACAACAATAATTACTGCAGTTCACCTATTTACAAACATTTGGAAATCTGTTCATTTGTTATTCTTAAAACCACCTCAAATTTAAAGGCTACCTTATTGTACGTTTAAAGTGTATTATAACAGTGTGGTAGTTAATAAAACACTATTTTTTTTTTTCTTTTGACTTGAGTTTACTGTACTTCTTGTTAACTATCAAGGTGTAATTTTATAATATATCTTGATAACCTGAGATGTTTTTTTATTTTGCGCTAGGTGGCGGGAAGTAGAAATGGTGTTTCCTTTCCTTGTGGGCAAGGAGGTGGTAACACAGCACCTCTTCGCTCTGAAAAATCCCCATCTGTATGTACACGGACATGCACGTACTATATACTATGTTGGTGTCGTGGTAACTTTTTTGACCTTATGCTGAGTAGGGCACGAAGGAAACATAGGAAACATATCCTATAGAATATGAAAATAAAGTTGCATTTAAGTCCCCTGACAGTTATATGCCACAATACAGACAGCCTTGATAGGGAACTGTGGCTAAAAGGGATGATGGCCTTTTGCTTAAAGCATAGGAAGAAATAATAAGTACAAGGGGGGAAAAGCTGTGAGCTTAGAAAATATGACTAGAAGAGGGAGGTGATGGTTTTAGATGGAGTAAGAAAGACCAGCGAGAACTGTGAGTTCAAAGAGAGTGATGGTTGTATATGATGCTATAATGAAAGTAAAAAGCTTGTATTTGTGAATTCTAAAGTCTTCTAAAGTCTTGGAATATCAAACGGCCAGAAGACAGACCAGGATAAACCAGGTAGAGTTTAGCCTAGAAAAGAGGAAACTGGAAAAAATCATGAAGGGAAGATTTTCTGCATTTGCAGTTTAATGGAAAAAAATTTAATGCAAATCTTTTGAGATTCAGAGCGACAGGAATTGACAGGAACAGAGAAAAGGGAGTTAATTCACCATCAGCTTAATCTTCTATGTAATAAATTAAGAGTGAAATCGGTTGGGAAGGCACAACAGCAGCAGCTTGGGAGAGAAGACAGTTCTGCTTAGACTTGTGCCGTTCCATGGATGTTGTTAATATTTCTCTGAATCCACTTCCTTTAGACAGGTGAACGAGCATGGTTTCCAAAAGCTGTTTTAGTTCACAGAGCATGTTAGCGTAAATTACTTCCACTTGTAATACTTAGGTTCTGTTTCTCATCTCTCCAGCCATTTGTAGCTATATTAGTGCATTATTTTAAGTGGGGGGAAGAGGGTTACTTTCTTAATGAAACTGCTTTTCAATACAAAAGTTTTATGGAATAACAATTTCACTGATACACATCTGTGGATGAAGGTGTTTTGGTGCCAAGGGTTTTGATGCCTCACTGCTGAAGATGAGATTGCTTTATTTCTCAGAACTTTAATGCTTAGTGTACATCAAGTGGTTACTTTAATTAATGTTTAGGTGGCACAATTTTTTAAAAGGATATTTTGTTGTTAAGCTTCAGAAGGTAGAAGTTTTGGAAGAAAGTAACTGGAAATGTGTAGGAAAAAGTCTGACGGAAAGCCTGCAGTCTAAGGGCTGTCTGCCTAATGGCTCACAGCCATAGTGTTTGTGTTATTTGAGAACGCTGCTGTGTGTGTTCACATGTTGCATGATAGTGATTTTTGAAAGATCTCTGCTCACCTCCAGGGTACAGGTTCACGAGCTCAAGTGTAAGATCTTTGGTATATCTAGGATTGTTGCTACTTCATGGCTTGCTTTTGTGGTCACTCTAGCAACTCCTATGATACCAAGACAAAATTGTGCACTCTGTAGAAGGCTTTATGAGTTTATCTGCAAATCAGTTCTTCGTGGGTTCCTGATGATGGTTGCTTGGTGTGCTTCTTATTTCTTATTGGTACCATCTGTAGCATTTTACATATTTATTTTCACATCAGGCTTCCTTGCTTGTATAGTTTCTTGGTTTGGTAGCCTTTAGATCCTTGGATGGTTTGTATCTCTTGCAATCTGATGTAATCACTAAGAAGACCTTAGAACTGGTTCTGCAAGAGAGCATAAACTTGAGAGCAGCTCATGTTATCAGTTTCAACAGTCAGGGTACTTATTTTCAGTAAGTACAAGGCCTGTACATACACTTGCTATAATCTAAGTATTCTTGGGCTCATTCCTGAGTGAACTAATGGTTTGATCCTTGCAAGTTACAAACTACTACCAGTTCTTGCAGAGAAGAAGACGTTTTAATCATTGCTATTTACTAGGCCAAGGGGTAATATGACTAAGGAGAATTATATAATCACTGAAACACTTGTGAGGAGCAGGATTTCTGGTTTGAAGATTCAGATTTTCCTCTGGGAAGGGACACCACAGAGCTCTTCTTTCGGCTTGTCTGAACAAGAGATATCAGGCTTTGGTTTGAGGCATTTTGAGATGTAGGATAAGCCTTCCCAATGGCTTCAGGAAAGCTCTGATATGACATGTTCTCTAACTGGTTGTTCTGGGTGTTGGGGAATGAGGGAATGGCGCTAATAGTCACCTGTCAAGTGGTTCTTAGTTCCTTTAAGTAAAGAACTAATGAGCAGGTGGCTGTCTTTTCTTCAGTTTTTTACCACCACCATTACCACCACAAGTGCAGAGCATGCACTGTAGAACAGAGCAGAAGCAGCTGATGTGGCTGACTCAGATCTTATCTGGCAGATGATGTTCTCTATAAAAAGACCACCTCTATTTGATGCTCCAGGATTGCTGTTCATTACTACTTCAGTGTATTCTGGTACATCTTTCTTATAATCCATATCTGTATGATGACTGCTAGAATCTTAGCCAGATGTGTAGGTGCTTTATGCAGTCTCAAAGTATTGCTCCAAATGGGATCAGTAGTTTATCACAAGAACCTGTGACCACACCTCTTGCTGGCAGTGAAACAGTGGTCTGTGGGAGCCTTCCACCTCCCTTGTCCAGGTATGTCAGTCCCTCCCAATTCATGAGATGTGCAAGAGGCCACAGGCAAAAAAAAAAAAAAAAAGGTAAGAGGAAAAAGCTCTTGAATGTGATTTTGGGGTTTTGCAACAGTCCAAAAGGTTCAAGTTGTCCCTTTGCTTAGAATTGTGCTGCATGCCTTTTTTTGCACAGTGTCTAAGCCTTTGTGGTTGGAAAATACTTATAAAATGTGTATATAGTTCAATGTTTAGTACACAATACATGATGTACAGTGTTGTATATAAGATCTAAATACATTTCTCTGTATATGTGTGTGTGGGAAGGTAATATGTTATTTGAAGATTCTTCATTTTCACCCAGAAGCTAGAAATACTCCTGCCAGTGAAAACCTATCCTTCACTTCAGTGGTAAGTCTCCCCTGTCTCTGACAGTCGTAGCTAGCTACAAACTACATATAGTAAATCCCATAGTGTGGTGGTCATTGGGATCTAAAATTGCCCATACAAAGAAAATCTAAGGTTTGCATGTTTTGAAATTAAGGAAAACATAAAGTCTGCAAAGTAACGATACACAGCTCTTCTTCTCTGATCATCTGGCAGAGGAAGACCCTGTACTTCCCTTAGCGTTTCTACTAGACAGGAATCACTCATTTTCCACACCAGTGGAGTACTGGTGGTTTGCATCAGGTTGTTCTGTGCTCGAGTTTCTGAAAGATGGTATCAAAAGGAAACATTTTATACAAGGGGTTCTACGTACGTTTCCTTTTTCAATCTTGAAAGTAAGAAAAGAAAAGCCATTTCTGACTCAAACCAGAGAGTCTCTGTGTAACTCCAGAGCTCATTTCCACATCTTGATGCTGACCGAGCCCCTCTCTGGACAAGTTGGTACACATTCTAAAGCTCTATCATTGCTGAGTTGGCAGAAGAATGCTCTGAAAATTACCTGCAAGGAAATAGCCTTCCCTCCCCTGCTATGCTTTCTCTTTAGTCTAAAAGCCCAATTGCACAGATTTTGAACTCAACATGAGATGGACACCACCAGGAAAAGGTTCCAAAGCAAGACTCGGAACTATTTGTTGTTTGCGCACAGCTTTCCTATTCTCTCTGAAAGCTCAAATCTTGGGCATGCTAGTGGCATGCTACAGATAGAACAAGATTTACTTATCTATGTATCTTAAAATGTATTTGCATTTTTTTACAAAACTACTTAAAGAACAATACCTTTGCAAGGATTATAGGCTGCTAGATCGCTGTAGCAAGTAATTTTCAAGCACCAATGATTACTTGATAAGTGGTATCATGTTCCCAGCTCACTTACCTCAGCTCTTCTTACACACTCCCCAGTGCTGCTCTTGAAAAATATGGCGAAGTGCTGCCATACAGCCCTGTATCTGCTCCAACCACACTTGCACATTAGATGTTTCTTTATGTAAGACTGTAGCAGAGGTCCCAACAGGGATCCAAGGCTTACCAAAGCCAAAGGTATCAACATACCTTTCTCCAGAAGAGTCTTTCAAGTAAGGACCTCTTGGCATCTGACAAGAAAAGAACCATCAGAGAGATGGTTAAGCTGAGTTTCAGGCATGGACAAAATATCAATGAAATCTTACGTTATCCAAAGGAGTCCCTGACTTTCACATACTCTGGGCCACCTACCCACCCACGTTCTTAAGTTCTCCTTTCTGTTTCTATAGAACTTACTCCGCTATGCAAGGTATTCACAGAATTTTATTCATAATTTATGCACAAACCCCACAAATGGCTACTTCATCACAGATGCTTCCTAACTGGATTTTTTTTTTCCTCCATCAGGCTGTGTTTTGATTTGACAGACAAACACTTAGGAGAGTAACAGTCTACTCCATTACGTTGCAAGCAACCATTGCTGCTGTGTTAAGAAACGACACCATAGTAGATGTTTGCAGGAAAAATCACTGGGCTTCTGTGCATGTGTTCACCCCATGGTGGAGACATCATGATGATGTTTCTGATAGGACTGGTCTACATTTACTGGTTAAATTGATTCCTGATTTCTATTCTCTCTGTCTCAGCCACTGCACGAGTCATTATCAGTACACAGTGAAGGTAGCTGAATACAAAAAAATCCTATTGCTTCTGCACACTATGGTTTTGGAGACTTTTTTTTTTTTTTTTTTTGTGTATTCTGTGAACCATTCTTTTCCCCGGTACTAGAGTCTGGTTCTAGTACTACAAATGGTACTACTGGAAGGTTTATTGTTGAAAACGATGGGTCCTGAAAGGTAAGAAGCCATGTGTTGTATTGTTAGCTTGGCTGTGACCTGCTCTGGGACCTTCCACTTCTCTGAGCTCCTCCTGTTTCTGGTCACACTCTTTGCCTGTTTCAGAGGTGTTGAGCACAAGCTACTCTGGCACAGCTGTATCCCTTACTATGTAAGCCTTGGATCCCTGTTGGGAGCTCTGCTACAGCCTTACATAAAGAAACATTTAATGTGCAAGTGTGGCTGGAGCAGATACAGGGCTGTATGGCAGCACTTCGCCATATTTTTCAAGAGCAGCACTGGGGAGTGTGTAAGAAGAGCTGAGGTGAGTGAGCTGGGAACAAGCAGCCTGTTAGTACCAGACACTGAACAAGCAGTTAATAAAAGAGTGCTCTTGTGGCACAGCTTATGGGCTGGCAGGAAGACTTGTGAACGAGAACGAAGTGAGGATGGTGGGAAAGAGGTAGGGACAGATGGGTTGGACAAGTGACTTGGAGCAGGGCTGCAGAAGACTGTGGAGACACATAACAGTAAGAGTTGATGCAATGTATGGGTCCTAATCCCTGGTGTGTCCCCCACAAAACCTTCTGGGGTCCAGGTTCCAGACAGGTGTGAATGCAGCCATTCGGGGGGGCTGTAGATGGATCAGACACGATGTGACAAAGCGAGGAAAGGGGGCTGGAATGCAAAATTTGAGTGCTGCATAAAGCTTTCCAGTATTCATGATGCTTTCATAGCAGTCTTTGCTGCCTTTCGGTTCTTTACTGCTCTGTGCGCCTCTTTTTCCTGTTGTAATTCTCCTGCCAGGTCACAGGATACCATGAACCCAGCAAGAGAGCACATGCTAGACTGAGGCTTGCCATAGATATGCATTATTGCTTGAGGGCTAATAAAGCTTGTATCTGGCAATATGCACTATTGAAGGTGATTTATGATGGAGAAAAATAGATATGCACTGTGGACTACTGCTTGAGTAGTGTCTTAGCTGAATCCTGTCCTTTCATTTTAAATAGGCAGATAGCGTAGTTTAGGAACTGGATTGGAAATTTAGTACGAGAGAGGGGCCTTGGTCCTGTGGAAAAATCAAGCTTGTTTGCCTCTTCGCCTCCACGGTTTTATTTATTGTCTGAGGAAAAAAGGTTATTTTGTTTGCCTGCTGTGGTTAGAGCTGGTCTACGCCGGTCTCTTGCCATATAAGAAGGCTTCAGCCAGACTGTGATGGCGGCGTAGGCCCAGGCCCCGCGGTGACGCTCGTGCCGGCTGGAGGACCCACAGACCTCCACGCACCCCCACAGCCCTGCGACTCCCCGGCCACGCCGCCGCTGCCTCCACCTCCACAGGCATGCGCACGCACGTACACAGGGAGCACAAATCAGGTAACATTTATTTTGGAGACCAGTCCAAAGGGCTGGCCTGGTCCTGCTTGCAGCGGGGGATCCATGGCCTAGCCGTAGGGCGGGCGCTAAGGCCCCAGGCTCCCTCCCGCTCCTTCACCATCATCAGGCGGCACAAGCGGCGTGTGGGGCTGAGGGTAGCTTGGGTCTGGCGGGGGTGCGGGCCAAGGGTGCGAGCATGTGGCATCGGGCTTTGTTTTTAAGTGATGTTGGTCAGTGTGCTGCCATGCCGGTGAGAAGTGAGGAGGGTCACTGCAGCTGTGAGGGGATGCATAGGCAGGCCAGTGCCTTATGTTCTTAAAACCGTAATTCCCTCTGGGGTTATTGGTGCCAAAGCTGCCATCTGAGATAACGCGATGTAGTTGTAATTTTTCCATGCACGTTTGTAGTTGTTTTTACTAAATGTAATGTGTCCTAAATACATAATTATTTAACAGCTTGAAATGCTTCCGAAGGAGCTATTGAAGTCTTTTCCGTAAATAACACACCTTTTAGAATTATATCAATACTTAATGTCATTTGGGACTTCTCTTCCATTTCCTTAGAAAAAAATGACCCCACCCATCAGTATTTACCTGAAGAATTAAAATAGTACCATTTTCAGTTGTGCTAATTAGCTTATTTTAATGTCCAATTACGTATTTGCTCATCTGAGATTTGGAGCGGGAGGTGTTTTCTAGCTTCCCTGGAAGTCTTAACAGTCCTCAGAGGAAGGAATAGCTATGAGAAATATTTCAAATGCGGGACGATTGGAGAATCTGGCGTATTTTACAGTTTTCCCTACTGGTACGTGTACAGTACCAACTACTAGTGAATGGGAATACAGAGCAATCGTGGATGAGCTCCGACTTCAGCAGCGTAGTAAGTGAGGTGAACTGTCACCTCCCAGTGTCAATCCTCTCACTGCCTTGGTTTTCAGCCTCACTTAAGACACGCCTCTTCTGCAGCTCTCCAGATTTCTTAGAAGCCTCTTTGCTCCTCCTGCCTCTTCGAGCAAGAGCAACAGATGTTTCCTGTCTGTTCATTTGTGGGAGGCAGAAAGCTTTGGGGTAGAAATGGTCTAAACTTTGTTCTGTCCTGCTTATGAGAGAGATGGTGTGGATCCTGCTCTTGAATGTTGAACATGTGAAAAGGGGGCAAATAGTTAACTGTGGCCTGATGTCACTGCGAGGGACCTTTACATCTGTGAATGTTAAGTAAGGTAAAAGAGCTATTTGTGAATGTATCTCGTCCAGTCATTGCACAGGTTTTAAAATCCGTGCAAGATTGTATTATCCCGTCTATATAATTCCATATAACAAAGCCTATAAAATTAGGAAAAAAACCCTCATTATCACTTTTATAAAAAAATATAATTAAATATACAAATTCATAAACAATTTATTGCTTACAAACAAGTTTTATGCTTTTGTTTTGGTAAGGCTCGCATTTCCTTTTATGCCAAAAGTAAGGGATTGCCTCAGTAAAGCTCTGTTCAGTGTTACGCTACAAAAAATGACTCAAGTGAAACACTTCTATTATTTTGAGTAAACTTTCTCCCAATGTTCATTACTTTTTTCATACTTTAAAAACAGGCTAGTTTTGAAATTCAGCACCAGATACTGCAAGAAGATTGCAGATTTCAGGACCATTTCAGAGCATGTAAACAGCTGTAAAAGATTAGAAGAAAATTTTTTAAAAAAATAATAAAGTTATGTAAGTTAAAAAAAACAACACCAAAACCCACATATGTTTGACATGTCAAATATAAGCAGTTTGCAGCCTGAATGTTTAGAAGACTGGTGTGTGCATGTAAAATGTGATTTGTTTTTCAAGTGCACTGTTCAGTACATATTAGTGATCCCTGCAATTCAAAATGACATTTCTCTTTGAGTGTATTTTAACCTGTGCTTAATCTAAGGAATACTTGAAGTAGCAATGACTGGAAAAGACCACAGAGGCCAAAAGTTTTCTACTCTTTTCTTGTTTAGTTTCTATGTTTGGCAGCACAGTTTGTGATCTGTCAATTTAGTGTGTGCAGAAGATTTGTGCATAGCAGACAAGTGAAATGTGGTCCTGCAATCCCAAGACTTCAAAACCAGGCTGAGATACAGGTACAGTATTTGTTGCTTATTGGGTAATGTGGGGCTTCACTGTTTATAAAAGAGATCTTATATCCTTTGATATATATCCTGTGTGTATGCGAACTTATTAAGGCAAAGAAATATTATGGCTTGTTACCTTAGATTCCTATTTCTTGGAGCATGAAATTTTTGCATGTTCTGAGGAAGACAAAGGTAGTGAAAGGGTCCAAGACTAGTTACAAGCAAGCATCTGAGCTAAGAGAACGTGCTTTCCTGTTTCTCTTCAGCCAGGTAAGCATAAATACTTGCAAGAAACTGTTTAACTATTTCCTTCCATGCTCTTCTCTCACAGTCATTTCATTTCAGGACTACAGAAAGCATTCTAACAGCATTCTTAAACATCTATCCAGTTATTTGGTTTTTTCTCAAAGATTGTGATAGAATCTTGTCCCCCTTGTTGTTCAGTGGATGCATAATTTCATTCAAGGTGTTAATTTGAGACAGCTGCTTTAATGGGAAGCATCCACCACATTTGGGTTAGAAGCAGACTGCTTCTGTCAGTCATCTATCTGTCTTAACATTTTATTTATCTATTCCTTCCCTATTATTTCTCTCCCATTCTTTTTATCTCTCTGGAGTCTTTCCTCTGTCCTCTCTCCCTGTTATAGAAAGTACAAAATATACATTTTTAGCCTTTCTGTGCAATTTTTAGTTCTTAGACATAAAAAATGTTGTACAGTAAATTATTGAGTTTTGCTAGACTCTATACAATTTCTGCTGTTACTATCCAGAATTTCACTGAATTCTGGAATAGTTTTCTCTTCCATTTTTAAAGACTCTTTAACATCAGGATATGACATGAACGTGAGAGTGTATTTGTGAATGTCATGGTTCAAAATTTGTAGTTTACACTACTGAAAACCCAAGTATCATCTGTGAGAGATCAGAATCCATCTCAGGCTAAGCTTGGCTCTCCAAGTACTCAGCCATGTGAAATGGCCATTAATTTGAATGTTGTGATCATCTATGAAAAGAGAGATGGCTTTGACTGCCACAGACTTCATGGTTGGAAATTTGGTAAATAAATAAAGCTGCATAGAGGAACAGAGGAGTACTGGCTACAAAGGCAGCCTGAAAAAGCAAACTGAGCTAACAGCTTAGAAATCTGCTAATTACTGTTGCAGAATGGGACTATTTCTGAAACCCTGAAAGCACAATTAGAGACACGGCAAGCAAATAATAGATTCAATACTGCTTATAGAAAGAATATATTGCTGAAATGGAGGCTTCTGTACCCACACAAAAGAGAATGAAAAATCAGGAAAATTCACAACGATAGAAAAACTCTTAATTCAGTTTAAAGGAAATCATAAAAGAATCCTAGTCTTTCCTGATAGAAAGAAGGAAAAAGCTCCAAGAATTCTATACGATTATTAAGAAACAGAAAGTAAGTTGAAAGGAAAGTACTTTTCTGTATAATTTTGATTTCCCTTATATAAGAGGGTTTTTTGGGTTTTGTTCCACCCCCCACCCCCCCCCCACCCCCCCCCCCCGCCATCTTAGATTCAATTATATTCTGACTTCCTTACACTTGGTTTGGCCTTGCTGGAAAGAGGTTAAATGGCATGGTCAGCCCACACATCTATTATGGAGATTCAGTTAGGCTGGAGTGGAAACAAATAGCAAAAATCTTCTGACTAAATCTTTTTTTAGGACATATCAGAATAGACTTTGAAAGAAAAGGTGGAGCTACCTGAAAAACAGTGTTTCTTCTGAGAACAGTGATGGGGGAATGCTTATAAAATATAATGAGAGAAAAAATGTAGCAGCTTTGTCTCTGGCAGGGAAAATGGGGAAAAGAAACTGATAGAAACAAATTGCTAGATGAAATAAAAAAATATTTGGCAAAGAAGCAGAGGAACACAGATTCTGAAAGAACCCTCGAGCAGCTTACAATCCTTAGAGGCCAATTAAACCTGAATCAGTCAGGAAAGACAGAACAAGCCCTCCTCAAGCTTAATGAAAATTTGTGTCAGGCAAAATAAAACCCTGAGATTATTGGCATATAAGGCGTAGAATGCTAAGAGAAACAAGCTAGCTTGGCTATTAATGATACCAGGGTGGTATTTACATTTAAAACAAAATATATTTGTAAGGTCTTTGAAGGTTTTCTGTGTCCATCTGTATATTAACAAAAAATCAGCTCCAGCTGACAAAATAATGTATGTAATGAAGCAAATATGCCCCCAGGTTCCAGCTGCCCAAATCACCATTTTGAAGCCATCTGAGTAAGAAAAAAAATTAGAAAATATCTTCATAAAAATGCCAGCTAGCCCAGAGATCAGGTCTTTTAAATACTTCTAAACACCTTACTTAGCAACTTGTAATAGCAATCACTATGATTTTGAAGACTGGTCAGCTTTTGCTTTTGGAAGTTGATTCATTTCTCTGCAAGAGCTTGCTAAAGCATCTCTGTTAAACTTCATTGTTGTACAGTATATTAGAAGGTTATAATCATCACCATAAACCTAGCTTATAGTAAAGGCACCAGTTACTCAAAATGGTAAAAAGACGACAAAGTTATGCCTCTTGCCCTGTGTGCTCATACCTTGGATTTCCTGCAGCCATTTTAAGAGTGTGGCAATTGAAGGCTATGTGACTAGCATACCAATTTCCATAGAAAGAAGTTTGAGTGGGAAATTCATGTTTTCAGTTTCCCTATAAATCTCCCTGAAGAGTCAAATAGAACAATAAATTGGAGAGATTTGTAACTCAGGGTTAAAATGAATATTTCTTCTCAAATTCCCACTTTTCAGACATACAATTTTAGCATCTTCAAATGAAGCATATGCCAAGACCCATGCAACTGCCTTCTTAGGTGTCTTTAAAGTCAGTTGTAGTCTAGGTTAGTAGACACTACCAGCTCTCTTCTTTCACAAGGTACTCTGATCATAGTGAAAAGTTCCAAATGGACTCTGAGTTTAGAAAGCTTAAGAGGCAGGATCTAAAAACCCCGAATTACAAAAGGTAAAAGGAACCAAGGAATAATTTATACTTGATCTAGAAATTAATATCCAAATTAGATTCCGTATCTCATTGATTAGCTTCCTTAGGGGCAGGGAAAAGCCTCTGGATATGGGCTCAGTAGAGAAGATGAGTCCTCATCCACAGGATTTTTTTTTGTGGTTTGCATAGGATTCCCCATATTTGTTCATTGTTTCTTTCAGAATTCAACTGCAAAATTTTGAAACATCTCTGAACCAATTCCTGTATGCTTTAGGGCAATCCATCTTATCCCTGTTTTTCTACATCTATCTAATTACTAATTACTTTCCATGCTGTACAGTTCCTGATGCCCTTAGAAGTAATACATAATTTAAAAACTATTTTTAAAGATTGAGAATGTAGATATATATCACTGTATACAAGTAAAAAATTCAAAATTGTAATGAATTCTATTTGTAGCTCTGTTTCCCTATAGTAAAAAATGCTGTTCCAATCCTTTTTCCTTTATTGATAAGGCCTCTCAACTACGTGAAGGTTCAGATGTAGGCCCAGGTGTGCTTTAGTCTCCTGTTAGTATGTTTGATGACCACCAAAACCTTGTTGGTCCTAATAACTGAGGCTGTTTCTCAAACTGTCTTAAGTCTTTATAGAGAACACTGAATCAGCTTTCTCCTTTTAACAGCTGGCTTGCCGTATGTAAATATCTCCAATAAGGTGCAAATCAATGTTATCACTCATGGATATTTTACTTTCAGCCCCAAGTGCTTCCATGTGTAGGAATTTGACAGAGTACATTAGTCCTGCAATAAGGTATATCAACTAATGACTGTAATATGAACTGCGTATGTCCTGTCACAAAACAGACAGAACATAGAGAGTATAAATTGACTCTTCGTATGTGAACAGCTGGAATGTGACGGGAGGTTTAAATGTATGCTACCGTGTTATCTTGGTCTCTGTATAGTCATTGTAGACCTCTTATTGCTGAGTGGTTTCTTTCAGAAATGTAAGTATTCTCCCCCCACCATCTCCCAGATTCACATTTTAGAACCTCAGTTATTTCCCTGCGTTTGACTTATTGACAGATTCTACCTGATGTTCTTTCCAACTGAAACAGTTATAATGGCTGGCCACACACAGTGCCTGAGGATGTGAAAATGTATATTGAAAAGCAGCAAAGTAAAGCAATTTATGTTCTTGAAGAATTAATGGCAGCAAGAACTTATTTACCCTTCCCCTAATAGGTGGGAACCATGGGTGAAGCTGAAGAATAAGTACTCATTCTGTGTGCTGTATCTGATTATCAGTATAAACCACAGTGCCTGGGAACAGAAGTGGATCACAAGAAGACACATGTGAAATTCTCATAATAGTTTTTTGTTTAGTTTAGTGAAATCAAAATAAGACTTTTTTTTCTTTTCCTAAAGAAACTGTAGGGTTTTTTACTTGACTTTGTTCTCATGATGACGAGTAACACACGGCAACAGTACTAAGGCTGTATCTGCAATAATATCATATTAGAAATATACCAAGGCAGAAATTTTCCTATAGAACTAGAATAAAGAAGTGTATATCCATATAGATATGAAAAATACACATAGAGTATGTTTATAAAACTTGGGTGGCAAGGACTAATTTTGTTTCCTAAGATATAAATTTGAAAGGACAATGCTAAAGACCTGTTTATCATTTATTTTTATGTTCTCATTAGAATTAAAATACCAAGTGGTTGCAAAATATTCAGATCCAGAAGAGATCATTATTTATATTTTATTTACCCCTCCAGAATTCCCATGCTTGAATTCAAAGGAAGAATATCCTGGTTTGGCTCTTGTTTGTTTGTTTTACTCTGTGATCTAAACGGTTCACCTTTCTCTTAGGCCTCATCACAGATTTGCCTAAAGAGCATGACACGAAGTTGCTCAGGAAAAGGGAAGATGCAGAGGAAGACAGTAAGTACTTAGTAAGGGGAGGCAAGGGTTAAGGCCTGGGACCACAGAACAGCTGGAATATGTTAGTTCTACAGGAAGGCAGCCCGGAGAGGGAGTGTGAACTGCCAGCAGGTGGCTGGGAATGGCTGAATAACTCAGTGGTGGGACTGGAAGAGAGCTCTGCCTCTTACTGTGATGGCTCCACCAATTTCAGCAAAGGCCTGTTTTTCTTAGTAATAGTGGACCTTTGTCAAAGCCCATTAAAGTAAATTTAGCATTTCCTTTAAATATAATAGGTTCTGGATCTGGCCCCTGCTTGTTTTGACGCTGTTTTTGTTTGCTGTATCTCTTAAATCTTTACCTTATTCTTCCTCTGATGAGGGAAAGAGGACTGGTTGACTGCTAGACAGGCTTCAAAGTGTGAGGCACTGATGTGACCCTTGGAGAGACTGCCTCCAATTCAAGCAGACACTGTTTTGTCAAGAAAAGCTGCAAGCAGACAAGTGTGGGAAGAAAGGTCTGCTGGGGTTTCTCTCCCTTCTGCAGTAAGGAAAGCTATGCTGACGGAGGCAGCTGCTCTTACCACAGTAATGCTTTGCTGTGGTTTGCAGTACGGGTCTATGTTCTCCAGAAGTCCTAGTCGTAAAGTGGGCTTTGCTCTGGGTGGCACTATAGAAACACAACAGGCTGTCCCTGGCCCAAAGACCTTCAGTGTAGGTGTAAAATGAGAGATGACAGCAGGTGGACATGGAGACAGGGAAGCAGAAGGACCCAATGACAGTGTGGGTCTGGGAGCACAGCACAGCAGTTTTCTCACCATTTAATTGGCACGGTGGTAAAAGAGAGTTTGAAGGAAGGATTTGAAGATAACAGGATACTGCACAGGTATTTCTGAGAAGTTCCTCCCAAGTGTGAAGGCCAGTGTGGGATAATTTGACAATCTAACAAGGTGGCATTTGGCAGGATTGGAAGAACCAATACTGGAATAACCAAGATGTGAGGTGATGAGAGCTTGGAGAAGACTTTTATCTATATGGATGGCTGGGAAAACTTTACCTCATGCACTGAGCAGCAAGGCTCTGTAATAGTTGAATATGGCTATTAGGAGAGGAACTATAGAGAAGTCTAAGTTGAAGATGATGTCTGGATTATGTGTTTGAGCGATGGGCAGGATGGCAGTATTATCCACTGTGGCTACGAGAGGAGAGCTTGTGCAAGGTTAACTTGGAGAGAGAGAAGGGTAGGGAGAGTAGCAGCTCTATTTCAGCCACACTGATCATCAGCTAGTGGTCCAGAGGGAGCTGTCAGAGGGTGGATGAGAATGTATGTCCGGAAAGATGCAGGTGTTGGGGAACTGAGGTAGTTTGTGTTGGTGTGTGTGCACTAGAGGGATTTGTGTTTGAAGCCAAAAGAGGTAATGTTTGGGGCAGGGAGTGAAGACTAACCAAGGACAGAGACCCAAAGAAGTTGCAGTGTAGGTGTAAGATCAGAGACTTCAGATGCAAACAGGGGAGCACAAGGAAACAAAATACCTGATAGAGAGCTGGCAAGCTGGAGGGCACAGTCACAGGGATTTCTCCATAGAGCCCCTGCAAAGGCAAGTAGATATTAGAAGTAAAAGAAAATGTTAAACCTCAAGTCAAGAAAGAACAGGGCATCAAGAGTGTTGCTGACTGTTGAGGCTGACTGAGTGAATCAGGGGCTGGTGTACCTCAGAAGAATTTCAGGCAGAAAAGATGAAAACAGCTCTAGAAAGTACATACCAACATCATATGAAGGTGAACATACCGAGGGTTGGTGGCAGTTAGGAAAATGTTAAACAGAGATTATGAGAGGGCTTTTTAAAGATAGGTGATCTTAAAATTTGAAGAAACAAGCTACAGCCAGAAATCCAATTTCCTCATAACTGAAACACTGTCACTAATGTAGTCTTCTATATTTCTTTACATGACTATATCCTTGTTATTATATTTTGCTGTTTCTTTGTTACTTTCCCAGAGTAGTATGTAAAATATTCAGATTTGTGCTGAGACTCAGCATTTATGAATCTTGGTGTTTTGCTAATAATTTGCTAATAATGCTAATAATAGACCCACTTTTTTTCCAGCTTTATATTCTTGTAAGTGGACAAAAGAACTGATATCTGAGAATTTCTAAAAGTGTTTAATAGAAAATATGGTTAAGAATTGATACTTATTTTCATTACAACTAGCCAAAATTTTTGTTCCAATATACATTCCATTGAAACTATGGCACTGTACTCCAATGAAACTATAGCAACCCAGTACATGCATTGCCTAGCTAATATTTTAAGAAAAGATTCAGTACAGATTGCTTTCTAAGAAAGAAACCCAGTGACCTATTACAAAATAATTTTGGTAAATGCAAAAGGGTAAGTTACTTGGCGTTTCCGATCAAGCAAAATACTACTTTAAACTCATGTATAGATAATGAACTGGCAGTCTGCATAGGAGCTTTCATGATAGTAAGATAATAAATACTGACATGGATAAATTGTCATGAGTTGAACAAAAAAACCCCTTGTCAAATTATCGTTTTTATGAGGATGGTGCATTTGTTTATAATGAAAACAAATGTGCGGGTGGTTCCTTGCAGCAGTAATTTTTCTGTCCAAGATGACGGAGTTAGTTCTGAGAAACTTTTAAATTGTTTTATCCTCATAATGGCATACTGATCACTTTTATGTCACTGGGCAAGGAAATAATCTTAACAACAAAAGCTAGATTTCATACCAGAGGTACCACTTTTCTCTTTAATTATTTATTTGTGGCAGCACAAATGAAAATAATTGTATAGCATGATGACTGGCACAGTGGGATCCATACTGCCCATGTGTTTGAGCTGGATAGGAGCCGATACAGAGAATATGTACATGTACATGACTTGAGTTCAATATGAAAATGTTTGCAGGAGCCCTGATAGTGTGGCTATCTAAAGTATTTCCCCTGAACAGTTCAGAGGGTCTGCAAAAGATAACTGGTTTCACTGTAGTTTGCCAGGATTCCCACCAATGTCCCATCAGATGCTTGTTGCATTATTAACTGCCACCTATCTCCGTAAGCACTGTGGATGCAGCTGTATGAGTCAGAGCTTCATTCCCAAATTTATCAATCATCTCCCAGAGCCACTCAGGTGGGGAGTCAAAGTGTCTGGATGATGGAGCCACATCAACATTTTGTGTGTTGATGGCAACAGAAACAGATCTGCTTGAATCATTGTTTGATAGCTTGATTAGATCTGGTTACATCTTTACTTTAGGGTTTCACTGGGCATCCCTAAACTCAGTGCATGAAACATGAAAACAGACAGTGTCTGTTTGTTTACCAGGTTTTTGTGAGGAGCACTACATCAAATAAAAAGCAGTGACTTGAAGTGTGTAACCTATTGATCACACACCTGAACTGAATCTGTCACATTTTTATTGTAGTTAAAAAGTTGGAAGTTACAGACAGTCATACAAATCATAAAAACAGTAAGAATCAAATTACTCTAGTTTCAAAAACTTATCTTAAAAATTAAGGCAGCTTAGAGGCATGATTTTTTTAATACATTGTATACTTATTTGGAAAACACAGGGAAATATTTTGGATTATATATGAAGAGAATATATACATTTTGATACCTTGTTTCACTAAATATTTCAGATATTTTTCTCAAAACCACAGGTGATTACATGTCTTGGGTTTAATTTAGAAAAATGTGTTTTGTTTATGCCATGCCTGCCTTTGTTTTTATTAATATCAGAAGCTGAAGAGACCAACCAATTTCTTTGTCCTTTAAAACGCTACATTGCTACTGAAACTTTCCAACACTGAACATTGCACTGATCCCCTTTTCTCTGCCATCTGTCTGATCTGGCCTCTTTCCAAATAATACTGCTTTCCCAATGGATACAGTTGTCCTGGTAGAGGAGTTTTCAGTCAGTGTAAGGAAAATTCACATTATGTTCAGTTGTTTCTTTGATAGTGCATATAAATATTGAATGGCCATGTACACTTACAGTTTGTAGATTCTAAGATGCATACCAAAAAACCTCTGTTTGTCAGAAACTCTGACTTGTGCTTTGTTGAAAACCTGATGCTCACTGTTAAAAATATTTGTATTTTCTGTCATTTTGTTCTGTGTTCATTTTTTTTATTTTGACAATTACTTTATTACAGTATCCATATAATCTTCAAGAATGGATGTTTTGAAGTCTGGTTGACTGGTTAAAAAAAATTCAAGTTCCAAATTATACACAGCATTGTGGAAGTGTTAATTCAACATTTTGGAAATAGTTGTCTTATCTTAGAAGTGCAGAATGAAATGTCTTAGGAAAGATAGTGTATTTTAGAAGCTGAGCGCTTAGCCGTGTGCCATTTAATGGACTGTCCAGTTGGGCACAAAATCACTGACGTCTTCTTGACCAATATCTTAAGAATTTTAGATTTATTTAAATTATATATTGTGGTCATATATTGCTTTAGGTATTGCATCATATCTAAGGACATCAACAGAGAAATTACATCCCGTAGAACTAAGAAAATGCAATGCATCATTAAAAATACAGATCGAAAAGCATTGTATTTTTACGTGCACAAGTGCATTAACTGTTGAAAAGGTGGAGAGGTCTCATTTCTCCTTCTTCCTTTATGCTAGAATCACTTTCATGCTAGTAATTAAATAGTGCGTTTTATAGTGAGCAATTGTAATAAAAACCCATCAGACACTGACAACTTCCTTTAAGAGGAGCATATTATATTATACTCTGAACTATGTAGATCATCTCTGAACAGTGATAGAATTTCTTATAGAACAATTAACTCTCTGTATCCCAGAATATCTCACACATGATCTTTCTCTTTTTTTTTTCTTTTTTTTTTTTTTTTGCTATTGTATGCACTCTCACATTTAAGGGAGAACACTACTCTTTTTTTCTTTAAGAGAGATGAATGTTTTGGGTTATCTGTAGTGCTGGTTTCAAGAAGCGATTTTCATCCATTCAACTGAAAGCGTGAACTTTTGGCTCTCAGGATCTATCGCTGTTGTCAGAGTCACTTCCAAATTCTTGACTAGGAGCTTGAAACAACTGTCGTCTTAGGCAGCCAGCTCCAGGGTTAACTCTGAATCCTGAGCGTGCTGGGACAAGACGTTGGGAGCTCAGTCAATGGTTTGAGGATATGCGTGGAGGGTAACTCAAAGGTGTCATCACTATTTAAGGCTTCCCTAGGCCATAACTTGAAGACTTTTCCAGTGCCCTGCCAGTAAAAATTTTGCATTTGCTTAGCCTGTTCTGAACTGGAATTGCAGGAGTAGTGCACGTAGGCCCATGTTCATCTTTTGACCTGTGCTGATACACTGAAAGAATGGTCGGTAAGTGGCAAAAGGAGAGCCAGGAGTGGCTGAAATCAAGGCAGCTGAGGATGACAATTTCACTCCAAAGGCAGATATGATTGATAAAACTCGTATGTTAAACAGCTTGCTACTGAGTCTCTACCTTTATAATTTAAAGAGGTCTCCTGGGAGAAATAGAAAATATCATTAATTTTCTGTTTTTCAGCTGGAACTCCAGAAGGTGTATTTCCTGCACCAGTGTAAGTTTCTATAACAAGAGAGTTCTTCCTTCTCTTTTGGTGGTGAATGTGTTCAGTACAAAAAGCAATTTACAGTTTATTATTTTTTCCAATGTTGCTGGGAGTTAACACACTATATGAAAGATCTATTTTTTTCCCCCCAGTGATCAGCATTCAATGTAACCTGCTGGAATTGTATGTACATTCCATTTTGTGCAATTATGATATTGGTTTACTATATTTTCTTTCCTAAACAGACACTCCGCACCTAACTCATAGTGCAGGGTTTAGCTTTCCAGAGTAATAAATTTCATCTGGTTGTAAAGCTATTTGGAAAAAAACCCCAGACTCTAACTTGCATAAAAATCAGCACATTCTCATGTAAATTCCTCAAGAGAAAGCTGGAAAAATTAACAAATATGAAAACAGGGAGTCTGCTCACTTCACCAAAGTTTGCCCAAAGGCTGGGAAGCAGCTGAATTACTGGGTAATATTAATATCTTGTTTTTACTGTGAAACAGATGTATGCTGCCAGATCTTTTTCCTGTGGAAAAAAAAACGCCCCAAAAAACCAAACCAAAAACTTAACATGTTATATATGTTAGATATAAATAGAATGTGATTAGTTCCAAACTTCAGCTAGCAACTTTGCTGTCAGTTCCTGTGAGATGAGAATCAGGCCTTGTATTTAATAAGTCACTGTTATTTAATTACATGAATGTGGTCAGAAAACAGTTTTACTAACCAGAATGTGGGAATAGAATAGCACTGTGATGTTAAGTATATTGTTTTGTTGCAAGCAGTATTTTTTGGATTAGCACTGTTGACCCTGAGCCCTGTTCTTGTAGACACATAACTTGGTTGCTAAAAATAGGCTTATGCATGGAATTTATTTTAAAATGTTTTGGTCCTTTTTTGGGAGATTTAGATAGAGATATTTGGAGAAGGGGAAGTCTGGTTCGCAGTACTTGTAACAAATGCAAAATGTTTACCAGTGCTAGTTGGTTTTGTAGACTTTTAGTTTCCAAATTAAACTGAGAAGTGCTTAGTTTGTAGCACTGAACTTATCTCATTGTTCTGTTGTTTCTGGCAGTGCTTAGACCATCATCATGCCAAATTCCAAGGGGAAGTGGTGACTGGAGGACAATTACTGCCAGTGATTCCTGTCTTACTGCCTCTGCAAACCTGGGTGAATATGCTTGTTCCATGAAGAGTCTGTGTGTGAGGAACTACCCTTCCCACGTAGGATGTGCTTGTAGTAGAAGATATGGTGCATGGCAGCTGTAACTGTAGCCTCAAAACTGTAGTCTGAATGGTCTTGTTTCCCTGTTCTTTTCCTTCCCATGCCAGCATCACTGCTGTTGAAGCTCCGTAGAGGACAGCTGCAGCATGATCCACAGTGTCTCTGCCTCCTGCATTCGTTGTTGCCCCTCCATGGCAGAGCTCAGAACCAGTTAATCAGTTTGAGGTGCCTCAGCAAAGCTGGCATACCTCCTAAGATCTGACCATATAACTGAGCCCATGCCAAATGCAGTACCTTTCTCATGTGAATGGCACCTTCAAAGTCAGCAGGACCACTCAGAGATGCTAAAGCTCAGCATATGGGTCAGCATTTTTAGTATACATCTTCCCCTTTTGAAAATGGCTATGCTGACTTATGTTTTGAAATGCTGTGAAAAAGAAGCCCCTCTCACACCCAGAGCCACCCACAAAAAATTTCTGAATAGCAAGGGCAGCAGAACATGTCAGTCATGCTACCCTTGCACTGCCCAGACATCTGCGAAAATTTCATGCTTCTGTGAGCAGATTCTCCAAAGGGCTGAATGTGGCTGTAAGTCTTTCAGGGAATACTTCCATTTTCCCTTCCTGTGCCTTTTTGTTGTATGTTTTTAATTGTCCTTGGTAAATAAAAAGGCACAAATTAAATAAAATGTATAAACAACAGGAGGGGGCAGGCTTAAACTGACAAAAAGCAAGAAAATCAGACTAGCTGTAAACCTGGAAATGCTATTCTCAACTCCTAGCATGTGCAGGAAATGCAGCACATATGGCACATGGAATCACCTGGAGCTAGGCCTCTTTGTTGCACCTTGGCATAGGAGAGCAGGAACAAAGCAGGGAGGCAGATTTTAACCCTCAGTTGTCTGGTGTCTGGTAAGGATCAGCTTAAACCTATTCTTATACTTGGCTTCCAGATCACAAATATAAGATGTTAAGAATAGGATCATTACCAAATGATCTCTTCTGCACTTAAACGTGGATAGCAGTGCATTTTTGTTGATTAAAAACTTTCGATATTATTCTTTCTAGTGTTTAAGAAATACATATGAATGTAATTGTACCTTTTCTTATAGAAAAGTTGAATTTTATTATAACGACACTTCATTTATGATGCTCTTCGCAAAAGCTGTTTCTGATATTGTGCTTTTAAGTGAGCCTCTCAGTGTGCCTTACAATCATTAATGAATCAGACTTTAGATAAAGACAGTGTAGATATGGCAGCATATTATTATACAGGGGAATAGAGTGAAGCATGAGGATGTAAATATTTACTACATCTTGCACGATGTTGAGGAAAAGATAGTTCTAAGGGTAGGATGATGTTTTTTACTGTTCATAGTGTACTCATCATAAAAAGGATCTTTGAAAAATTCAAACCATTCCTAACTTTTGCTCAACGTTGGCAACTGTTTTTGTTAGGAAAAAATGAAAGCAAATTTAAAAAAAAAAGTCAGAACATCTGATATTGAGTATTTGGCCACAGTTGGTTTTTTTTCAAAGCTGAATTGCTCTGTTTTGAGAAATTAAAACCAATAAGGTCAATAAGGTTTCTGCCTTTTTTTTTTTGTTTGTTTGTTTTGGCATGGCATTTTTCATTTATTTGGAAAAAGGAGGATAAAAATCTTCAGAATGAAAGAAAATACTTTCAGGTTGATGCCAATCCATGGGGGTTTTTTA
The DNA here is from genome assembly GCF_030936135.1 of Gavia stellata. Taxonomy (NCBI): domain Eukaryota; kingdom Metazoa; phylum Chordata; class Aves; order Gaviiformes; family Gaviidae; genus Gavia; species Gavia stellata. The sequence goes on along the minus strand of NC_082601.1, from coordinate 24,604,571 downwards.
TATAATAGATCCTCCTCAAAGCCCCAAATGCTGCTGCTTCTGCCTCCCTTCCTGCTCTAGAAATTTGTTTAATTTATTCAGCTTACTCTACCACAGATCTCCTCAATACCACTAAGTATGTGCCCTGACTGTCATAGTAATGGATGTGCATCTCAGCTCAGTTTTTCTGTCAAGATTTATATTTTTTTCTGTATTTCATGCACTTCTAGAACAAAATGGGTATTAATAATTATACATCAAGGTCTGAAGAGAAAAAAAAAAATTACAGGGATATCATCACTATCACAGGCTGATATTGCACAGTTATATGATTAACTGGAATCTTATCTTTTGAAATATAGAAGTGTAAGATTTCAAACTTATGGAAATAATTACATGTATTTTTAGAAACTGAAATGAGCTTATGAAGAGATTTTCAAAATAGACCTAGCAGAAGGAATTGAAAATGTTCAACAAAGTGTATGCATTCAGAAGTTTTAAGAATGCTCTTTATACTTAAAAGATGACAATTCCTTAGAGCCCTAGAAAAGGGGGAATCTGTTAAACTGTGGGACTTTGCTTCTGCACTGGTATTTTCAAAAATTTGATTAAACTGAGAAATGTTGCTGTATGTTGAGGTAGTGTAATCAATTTAATATTTAATCTGTATACAAAACTAAATACAATTTTACATCTTGTATTTTAAAAAAAGCAGTGGGCTAAGAACATAGAGCAGCCTATGCTGCATGAATTGTCAGAAAAACAATGTGTATGTTCAGTTGCAACAAGGAAAACCAGGACGTTTTGGCTGTAATTAGCAGGACTCTACTTTTGAAAATGGTTTGTTTGCAGCAGTTGAAATTTTTTTTAATCAAAATTGTCCCATAATCATATTGTTGCTACAGTCTGTTTTCAAAAAATAGCTTTAGTACAGTGAAATTGTTTTCAAAGTTATCAGGAAAGAAGAACATTTAACTATAAGCAAGTGAGTAAAGCTGTCTCTGCCTGTGTAGACTGATTTTAACAGACACAAGTTCTTCTGAGTTCTGCACAGAAGGCAACTTCAGTCCAAAAGCTCCACAGCTGTTTTAGTGCTTCTTTTTTCCTGAGCTAATATACGCTGTGACAATATGGGGGTTTTGGACCAAAGCTGACTTGCATTTGACTGCCCTGAAGCAGAGAGCGGAAGAACTTGTGTCTGGAAATCAAACATAGTTGGATTTTCAGTGAAGATGTTCCAGTGAAGACTTAAATTCTTGAGTCTGACCCTAACTGCTGTGGTGTCACTTTTGTGTCTGCACGGAGCTTGTGACCTGGTGCCAAGTAATCCTCTCTTTGGCAGGATAAAGTCGCTATATTATCAGGTTTGCATTCTATAGCAGTCACCTTTTTTTGCCTTTTTTTATAATTGCTATTAGATTTAAATTTTATAAATGTGTTGGGGACTGCCTACATTAGGAGGATTAATTTTGAGTTTTGATAGCTTAATGGAAGAAAAGTTATTGAAGGACAACTGATTTCTTGAAATTTCCCGCCTGAAATCTCAGGGAGAGAACAGGGGAAAGATTCTCAGAGAGGGCACTGTATGGGACAAATATGTGACTTCAAATGCCTGCAAATTCCTGACTGAGTGCCCTAATTTTTACATGATAGACAGTACAAGGACGAGGTTGCCAACACTAATGCTGTTTCACAAATGGCACCAAAGCCAAAATTTTGTAGCTAGCCCAAACTCTTTACTAAGTGGGCACTTATTTTTGGGTTGTCTCAATCTGCATTTTTTAACAAACCCACCTATTTCTTGGGTAAAAAAAGAGAAGACATCTTTCAGTGTTAGTGGCACAGAAGCCACTGACAGTGACTGAAGTCACTTTTGCTAGTCACCAAAATTAAACATTTTATTGATGAAAGAGGATAGAAGAAGCTTTGATGTCTCAAACTCTTCTGCTGTTCCATAAAGCTTTTCACACCAGCTACTGACCTTCTCAGTTGGAGAAAATAGTGATTGGGAGTCAGAGGGAAAAGGTGTTCAGTGCAGAAGTTCAGTGCATGAGGGAAGAGTTTCATGGGCACTGGAAGGCAAACACAGGAAAGTAAACACAGCCCACTGGATTACAACAGGTTAGTAAATACAAACGCTGTAATGTTTCCATAGAGCTCTTTCTGTAGAGCCAACTGTTATATGCAATGTATCATGTTGTTTTATTATTATCATATTTTACTAAGTTATGTGCCTTTCTTCTTCCTTAGTTTGCTTTACTTAGAAAAGTTGTCTGAAGTTGGTGAATAATAACACTGAGGGACATCAAAGGTTCAAAAAAAAAGTGGAAAAGAGGGATTACAATTTAGGTACATCAGTCATTATGAAGGTGTGTTGGGATCTGGTGTTTTTGGCTTGTAGTGTGCATTCAGAACAGCATCTTGTGGCCTAGGTCTCCTGTAATGAATTAAAGTTGTAAAACATACTTGTACCTTGCAACAGTGCTGGGAATTGAGACACCTCTAACTCCCATGAGCTTTGTGGCAAAGTTCCCACTGAACTTAGTAGGAGGGAGAGGAAGGCTCAATTACTAGCTTTTGTCAAGCGCAATGAGGTACTGATGAAATGGTCTGTGTCAGTCTGAATTGCTTTTGTTCATTACATATGGAGTGATCCCTGAGCAGAGGAGAGGGAACATAAATGAAGTATTTAACATTAAGATGCTGAAATTTAGGCAGCACGTTGTAAGTACAAAACTGGCCTTCTGCTAGGGCATTGACATGCTAACTTTTCTTCCTTTCAGCTCCTCCTTTTTAACTTTCTGTTGGTCTTTTTTTACCCATGCAAAATTGTCAAAATATAAACACCTTTCTATTGACAAGAAAAACTAATGTCAGTAGTAATTTAGCCTTTCATGTCAACACTTTTTTTACCGTGCACAAGCATTTCTGAACTATTCTACATTATTTCTTTTCTGACTATTCACAGATATGGGCTGGCAGATAAATTCCACTCATTCGCTTTCACAGACAGCAACACTTTAGTTCTTTTGCAGAGAAGTTGAGCGCCATGTTTTGCTATCTGCTCTCACAGTTTTTGAAGTATTTCATGGTGTCTTGTTTGAGAGTTCTGTAAAACAGAGAAACATTTACTTAAAACCAGAATTGTTCCTCAAGTAGAAGGCTAGTGCAGTTTTCTAACATTGTCCTACTTGGCAAATTTCTTGTGACTATCTCTGTGTAAGAGGATATACAAGGACAAATGAAGGAGATGAGGGTAAAAGATTTATAATCCAAATAATGCCGGCACACCTACTTCCACCTATACCAGACTATGCCATGCATTAATAATTTGGGCTTATCTTCTTCTAAAAAAAGCCAAAAATCCAGACTTTTCTGTTGTTACACAGTTAACAAGCAGGACTGGTAGGTTGACTGGGAGGCCAGTCAAGCTAGTATACATATGTGCATACTGTTTTTATATGTGATGAGAAGTACAGTGCTTAGTTTTGCTTTTTCTGAAAGATGAAAAGAAATCTTTTTGTTGTTAAATGAAAATATAAATAAACCAAAGTCTTCATTTGGTTTTCTCGGTATCGTTAGCTCATATATGACACTTTAGTCACTCCTGTACCATCACTGCGTCTTTTTATTCTAGTGAACCCTTTCACCGATTTTAGCAAGGTTACTTTCAATGCTTGGTCGTATGTGAATTGACACAACAGCCTACAGCCTATTTTGATTCCTTTTATTCTGTAGATTTTTGCCTATGCAACTTGTAATAATTCCTATGAAGCTGTCACAATCTGTTCTATCAAAATTACTTACAGATCCTGTTGTTCAGGGATCATTGAAATGATAGATTGCTATGGTCTCTCTTGCTAATGTGTGCTTAGGGAGTCCTTCATTTACACGATAGACTTATTCAATTTTTGGTGAAATGTGATTATTACTCTTGCACAGAAGACGTGTGCTCAATCTAGACAGGGCTTGCTTATTTTTTAAACAAATTGTATAAAAATACTTATCCTTCTGAGAGTGATGACACAGATTAGGGAGTCAATGCACAAAACTCTACTTTTAACCTTACAAACTAATTGCCTTTACCTTGCCATTTGAATGACTGACGATTTCACATAGCACTGGACTGTTAGTAAGGGCTGGCAAGAAGTCCGGCTGACACAGAGGCAGATCGAGGCATGACTGATGGCTCAGGGTGACTGGAAATCATGGGAGTCTGACTGGAAAGTAAGCTCTGGGTCTACCCAAGTGAATTCCTCTCTTCACCATCTCAGCTGTGCTCATTACATTCCTGGCTATGCAGCAGCAGAAGTGTGGTTAGAATGGCCCAGTGCTGGTTGTTGATCTGTGTATGAGAAGATTTTAAGCATGCAAATGTTTGAAATTACCAGGCACCCTGGGAAACTGTAGTCTAAATCTAACTGGTTTTTATCCATAGCATTTTTATTCACCCTTTTTAAGGAGAATGGTGATATGATTTTAAAAACTTTTTTCTTACTCAAGTACTCCTTTGATGTTATTATCTTGGTTATAATGCAATTTCTTGGTAAGTCATCTGTGCTGTTACTGAGTATTGGTGGGGTTAGGATCTAAAACTGAGGAGAAAATTCTAGATGTAATCCTGCCAACATTTGTTTCTGTCTCATTCCCTCTAATGGGACTGGTCATGGCAGTAGGCTACACCTGCTTAAGTAAGGTTGAGCCCTATGCTTGAGTCAGGAGCCTCCTAGGCTCTATGAGCATGGGGGAGAACGTGAACTGAGGGATGCAGGGAGGTCTTGGGAGCTGCCTTTTTCATAAGCTCAACAACTGCTATCAGGCCTGCTGCCTGCACCTGGTGCAGTATCTATTATTTAGGGTCCTGTATTCTCAGTTGTACTTGTAGCTTCAACCGGGCGTGTGAAGCCCTATACCTTAGAGAAAGAAACTAAATAAATGGATTGTATCATTCCATTTCAGGGGATTTATCCACCTATCTTGTAATTTTTACTTACATGAATAATCTTTATTTACACATTCTTAATTTGAATGGGATTACTTGCATTAGTGTTAATGTGGGTAGCAGGTACAGGATTAGTTCCTGTATTTATCAATGGTGCCAAAAGCGACAGAATATACAATAATTTGGTTACACTTTCAATTATAATCTGAAATTAAAGAGCTTTATTTTGGAGCTGTTGCTCTGAATAGCAAGTATTGATACTTGTAATTGAATTCTGAGATAGAACTTTCCATACATTTGTAATGCAGGAAGCTCTCTCATTATGTGAGATTCATTTGGCAGATGAATGGTCACCACTTAGGAACAATATTAAATCCTGCATTTCAAGAGTCAAAAGGAATGGAATCTGCTTCTAAGTTAAAATATTTATTCTATTTCATATCTCAAAATTCTATAGTCTGAAATTACTTGGTTGAGAAACATTTTGATAATCATTTGAGTATGTGCTGTGATTAATTTGTATCAGAACTGTACTTTAAACTACTGTAATTCATGTTAGTAGGACCACCTAATGAGGCGGACCCTGATCCTGAAAAATGCTCCAGGCAGACCTCCAATGAAAACTTAGCTGCCTTGAGCAATTTTCAGGACTCAGAGCTAAAATTTGACATAGTCTGAATAAGGGTGGTGGAATGAAAATAAATCAAGCTGCAGCTAGCCTGTTTCCACACCTACAGGTTTGGTTTTTCCTTTTTTTTTTTTTTTTCTTTTTGTGCTTGTGTAGCTTGATTTTCTTATTTATATTTGGTTCATGTGCAGCTTTTAGTCTTCATGTAATTTAATAGAAAATGTTGGGAAATGAATAATTTTGGCAAATATACTTTTTACAATGCCCAAGACTTCTGTTGCTGGATAAATGCTCTCAACTTTTATATAAAGCTTTCTTTCACATGGAGTAAATGTCTCCTCAATAAAGAAAAAGTGGGGAAAGAAAATCTGAAAAATATGGACGAATGAGATGTATCTCTTCAACCCCAACTAAAATCAATGCTAATAACTAAAAATCTGTTTACAACACAACCTTGCAGTAGTTTGAAGACAAGATGTATATCATATCAGTCATTGTGGTTGCAGGTCACTTCATATGCAGGGACATATGGTGACCCTTACTCCAATCATAGCTTATTTGACTAAGAAGCAATGGTAGCCAGTAAATGTTGTTTGCTCACAGTGAGTGATACTGTATGTATTACCTCTCTGAAACAGGGGCCGCAAAAAGTTTTGTGCATCAAAGTACCCTGGCCTTTTTGGAATCTGAATTCTCTTCTCCATGGCCAGCTTCCTTACTGGTCTGGGAAGGTGACTCAGGGCTCTGCCAACACCTTCGTCTTTTGCTCCATAGGAAGTATTCAGGACCACAGCAGCAGTTGGCTGCCAGTATATTATGGTATAAAATCCTTCCATTTTTTTTCCCCTTGAAATTACATAAAGGATAATCACAGTCTGGCCTTGAATAAAGACTTCATGTTCTCATTTACAGTAGGTATTTCTAATGTTCCGTTTCATATTTTGTAAACTGGTGGATTGACTTTAAAAGCAAATATGACAAGTAGCTAAAACCTGCTGTCTTCAGCTGCACTAGAAATTGTAGCTATGTGAGAATTGGCTTGATGTCTGGAATGAAAAATGGGTACAAAAATACCCAGGTTTGGAGAAACTGCCTTTGGAGATACACGAAGAAGGTGGAAGAAAATGACATTTTTTTTTAGAAGACCAAAGTGTGACAGTGGATTTTAGTCTTGTTGGAAAGAAAACAAGACTAAGAGATAGATGAAGGGGTTATGAGCCTAAAAGCTCACCTGTTCTTCTTAGTTATATCAGATGATCTATAAGTATACATTACTTTTTCAGACAAAGCTTCCTTGTCTTACAGCTGTAGACACCCTGGCTACCACTTAAGATACAGAAACACTGTGGAAGAATAAGGAAATGATACATGAAAAATTACAGAAATAGTTTGACATTCTAGTAAAAATAGGAGTTTCTGTTGGATGAATAATAGGCAGTCTGGTAGAGTTAGATAATTGTCTTAGCCTCATTAATGGCTCAAGCTAGAAGAGAGGATTTAGGAAATTGAAATTGATATGTCCAAATACTGAAATGAAGAACAAGATTTGCATATTTTTGATGGCAGACTCATTCATTATTCAAGATGTGTGCTCATCTGCAATAGACAAGAGAAGACCACCATAGACTGCTACGATAAAAGCAAGGGCAAAATTTGGCCGTGACTCAAGGGGAAATTACTAATCTTTCTTAATTTGTTCTGAATCTGGATGTGCAGAGCTCAAATACTCGAGCTTACATGAAAATGTCTCCTTTGGTCCCTCAGCTATTAAAAGTCATAATAATGTGAGATCACAAAAGCAGAAAAAGCTTTTAAAGGATTATTCTTTTAAATAAGTGATTCTAAACTCCTGTTGAAAGAAGGTACAAAAAATAAATTATACCCACCAGACCCTGTATTTTCAGAGTTGCCAGAGAGTTAGCCACAAAACTCACATTAAAGTCAATGGGAGTTACTAAAATCAGTGGGACTTGTGTACCTTGATCTCCTGTAAACTCTGGAAATTTTGAAGAAAATAACAATCAGAATAGTGGGGAAAAATATAAAGTATCAGAGTAGATAACATATGAGTAAATGAGCCCAATATCTAACAAAATGAAAAACATCAAACAAAAGCTCACTAACTGTTCATACTTCTGCAACTGTTGAAGTTAATAGAAGCATGTTATTTTATGCCTACAGTGAGACTGGGCCTTAATCTCAGACTCTAGAGGAAAACCAAAGTTAACTGAAGACAAAGTGCTTACTCTTATGAGCTACACAATGGAATGTATTGCCAAATGAAGGCATTAATTGTTAAAGCTTTTCAGATCTAGGAAAAATGTCCTCTTTCAAGGAAATTCAGAAACAATGAAGTCAATGTAGCTGTTACAGCAGGGAGGAAACTTAGATACCCCATGAAAAGTTTCCATTTTTATGGATGCTATATTATTGGAATGTGTGAAGAGACATAAAGAACCAAGACATGAAGTTCTAACAAACAGTATATGCAGTGCGCAAACCAGTTGAATTGTGAATTGCTTACAGGTAACATACCTACTTACTGTGACATTTCACTTAAAAAATTTAACTGCTAAATTAAGCTGGCTTTATGCCATAAAGAGCATATCTATGAGCAGTGTTTCACAGGTTGTCAAAATTGGTAATTTAATACACAGGCTATCTTTGCAGCTGTGTAGCAATTCAGAAGCACAATTTGGTGTCATTGAGAGACTCCATAAGCTCTCTAAACTAATGAACTTTGTAGCATATGAAAGTAAAAGGTATGGCTCTGAGTACAAAGCAAAAGAAGCTACAAAAAAAACCCAGAACAGTTTGCCAGAAGGACAAACAGCAGGAGACCACAGGTAAAGGCTTTGAATAGATGCCAAAAACTAGAAGGCACAACAGAGATAAATAAAATGCAGAGTGAAGATGCAATATAATAAAATACTGTAATTTGGGCTGTCAGCATGAATGTAGTGAGTTCAGAATACAACAAGTGAGTTAGCTTTTATGGGATATTTAACCACAAACTCCCAGAAACTGAGGCTGCTGCTGGTAATACATATTCAAATACAGCAAACACATTGGGGAAAATTACATAAAACTGCAGTATAAACTCTTTGGTTGTATTTCTTGAATTTGTCCACAAGGCATCTGCAATTTGCCTTTTGCAGACTTGACATCTGAAGAAGTGGTAGCTTCAGTGCCATTTCCCACAGTATCATGGGAATAGTTATAACCACATTTACATAGTAAAAAGACTTATTTTGGATTGTGAGTATTCCCATGAACTAACTGGATTGTCACAGACTCAACAGGCAGTTGCACAAGTTAAGAATTTCTAGGATTACTTCCTATAGCATTTTTTCCAAGTGATGTTAACTGAAAGGTGCAACCGGATTGGAGGAAAAAGAATTTTTGTTGTTTCAGTCCATCAAGATCTCTGAAATTGTTTGGGTATGTGGAGAAACTATGACCAATGGTTGTCCAGTGCTTTAGAACAGCTATTCTCCTGTTTTCTGCCAGAATGGTTTTCTTGGAGCTTTGTGCCACTGGCTTTTTGACCCACTGTTACAGTTTAAGAGCTACTGAGGATAATGTCTAAAAAAGCATCGATTCCTGGCCAATGCTTCTTGCGAGGCTGCAGCGCTGTCTCACAATGCTGCTTCAGTGTTTTGTCACGTTTATAGAGCACTATTTCAGTGTCTTGTGTTTTGGAATGGGTCTACAATGGTTAATGCAGGTTAGAGAGTTTTGCCATCTTCCCCCAAGTACTTCTTGCCGCCTTAAAAGGTATTTTTTGGGCATGTGGTCTACTCTGATTTCCAGTGGTACAAGATATGGATCTTTCACGGTGCTGTTCCAGCCACTATTCTTAACTGTCTCTCAGACCCACTCCCACAAATTGAGCAAAGATAAATTTTATTCTAATAACTGGTTATAGAAATAATTCATATCTATATTTTCGTATATTTTAATATATATAAACAGTTACATTTTCTTCTGTGTTAATTTTTCTTCCGTTCATACTAAAGGTACCTAGATTTTTCTATTATTTTTGTTTTCCTATATTCAATTTTTAATAGCTTTGTTAAATTCATTCCCATCATTCAGTTCTTAGTAATCTCTTCCTTAATGCCATTACATTTCACGCAAAACGTTAATCTTGCATATGAAGAGGCAATAAACATAACTGTAAAATAGGATTCAGTGTACAGTTCCTAATGCAATTCCTAGTTTTCTTTTCAAGTCAAAACCAAAAAACCCCCAATTAATTAGTAAAATAGTTAGCAGTTATTTTAACAAAATTATTATTATTAAGTTATTTAAACAAAATAACTTCTGGGAAAAATGAAGATTTTAGACTAAAATGTTTTAGAATAAAATTGCAGTTCTTTATTTATTTATTGTTCAATACATTTTCTGCAAATTTGCCGAGATTTCATAATCTACTGGAAAGGCTTGTTATCAGTTCCAGCTTTTATCCCAATTTTGCTGTTGTTCTGTCAATGTTTGATGAGGAAATTATCTGCTACAAAGAGATCTTTGAGAATCAAAGACAGTAAGCAGGGAAAATCTCCCCTTTTAAATTAATTTTATTTTAATTATATTTTATATTAATTATTAATTTACTTTAATTTTATTATTTATTAATATCATTAATCTAACATATATTATTAATTACTATAATTAGTTATTGGTTTTCCCCCAGGGAGATATATTTTATTTAGATTGGTGTTTGACATAAGTTTTAAGCAATTAGCTAGATATTTTCAATTGTATTTTTAATATTCTTTACAGTTTTATATGCAGTCTCAGGAACATGGTAACTTTCACTGCCTGTTTTCTGGATTATACCTACTGATTTTCTCTCTTACCATTAGACACATGCTGTATTTCCATAGGAGATTATTTCCAAGGGCTTCTTTTATTTTCTGCTGTGCAGTTGCAGTGCTTTTAGTAGTATTACTGTTCTGCGGGTACATACTTGTGTATATATTATATGGTAACAAGAGGAGCAAAATTTTTTTTCAGTTCATTTTCACACCTTGGTGATAGAAATTAAAAATCTTTTCTCCTTGAAAGAAACATAAAGATGCTTAGAAGCAGCGTCTTCATTTTCACGCCAGCAATTACTAAGGTATAAGAGATGAAATTTTGTATGGCTAATAACTCTGTTTCTAAAGTAATTAGAAAGTAAGGAAACATATTTCCACACATACTGAATTTAGCCAAATGACTTACGAGAAAGCTGAACAGAATTCAAAATAAACCAGCTGTGGATTTTTGCTGATCTTCTCAAAATGCTGCCATGGCTTTTGGAACATTGCTCATTTTCATGCATTGTCAGGTTTGGCACTTCTAGTTTCTAAACAAAACCGAAATCAGAATTCTTGAAATGTCATGAGACAAGCAGTTTTTCATAGTATTTCTAGCTTGATTACAAAGAGATTTCATGGGAATTTCATTATGTAGTTCATTCTGAGTTCTACTGTACCAAGGATTTGTGGTATTTTGCCAATCCTTCTGGCCAACATGGAGGCTTTGGAATTTAGTATTTTTAAATTCTCTCTTTATTGATCAAGTTTGTAATGATACCTATTGCCTGTGTGGAAACAAGACACTCATACTTAAGAGTATGGCGGATCACTTCTCCCTGCATTACAATTTGAAAAAGGAGATACTATATAAAGGAACTTGACAGAGTAGTAATAGTAGCAGGAAACGGATATTTTAAAAGGCAGATGCTCTTGTGAACCAAAACACAAGTTCTGGAAGCTGCTGAAATGTTCATGAGAAATTTAAAAATACTTGAAATCTGAACACTTTCTCATTTTATTTCATTGAAATTCAAATTATGTTAAACTTCCACTTTAAAATGAACATGCAGATGCTCAGAATTTTTTTCTACAACCAGATTAACTTTTGATGAAATTCAGTGGAAGCAAACCACTTAAAGGATAAAATGGAATTAGACAAAAAATTGACAGTCCATATCCAGTTCTTTAGAATCCCAATGGAAAATAATTACAGCAGAGATTGCATAGACGTACAAGAAAGCTGATGTAGTCAGTGACATTTTGGTTCTATTTCCTTCACAAAATTTGAAGAAACTTGTTCTCTGTAAGAAAAATCTAAAGAAAGAGCAATTGGCTATCTTGGCAGTTACAGCAGAAATCAGATTTCAGAATGCTCTTAAAATAAGGGTCAAGACCTGCATGGTGACAAACCACATGAGGTCTGATAGATCTCTCCTCTTCATGGGCTGCGTGACTATACAACAGTGTCCTTATTTGTGTTTGCAGCCCACTGTGTTAGTGTCATCCATAAATTTATTGCTGAAGTTTTGCCAAAGGAACACCCTGCAGTTCTCCAGGCTTCTGAAATGCATTTTCCTTTCTGTGGCCTGTCATAAAAGCCATTGGGATTCCTAAACAATAACTGGACTTGTCTGCAGCCAGGAGAAGGCCTCCTTCTTTCTAGATTGGTGGGTATTTCACAGAGGGGGCAATGAAAGCATCTCTGTGGAGCACCTGAAACTCCTCTGTCACCCACTGTAACTTGTCCCAGGGAGCCCTTGGGTATTTTGCCCAGAGACAGAGTGTTTTGGATCTGAAGCTGCTACCTCACTAGTCACTGAGAGCAGATTTGGTGCTTTATGTGCAGCTTATACAATGGTAAAACTGGCAGTCTATCACCATAAATGTTTATGTTTATTTAAGTTAAGGAATGGATGTGATGCAGTTTATAAAAACATGCCAGTGACTGCAGGCAGCTTAAAATGGTCTCAGGAGTTACGAGAGGTTTCTCAGGCACAGAACACATTTTAAGCACATCAATCATCTGTAAGTATTGCTGTAAAACATTGTACAATGGGGCTTAAAACACTTTGGGCACTTTCTGAAGTTATAGCTGCGCTGTGTACTTAGAAATGACATTGAGGTGAAATCTCTTTTGTCTCTGTAGAATTTTGCAGATAGAGGAAACAAATCCTATTTTGCAAAAATAAGCAAAAGTATTGGAACGGATGGATTGATATAATCAAGAAATGTACCTCTGCTAGACACAGGATCTACACCTTCTCTGTACCTCAACCCTCAGTGTAATCATCCTCTGGAATTTGGGTAGTATGAAGTAATTTTAATCAGACAGTAATACAGTAGTATATCTCACTGCATGATATTTCTTTTAATTGTTTTAGCAATTTTCTTGTTTTATGGTAAAAATCCTCTTTCGTTCTAGAGATAAGCACAAGTTATGTATCAGATTTCATAAATTTTTCTTCAGGGTACAAAAGCGTGTAACAGGATTGTGTATTTGTGCTACAATACATGTTCCCTGAGAAACATTAGTGGTTTAAAATAAGATAAATACTATTTAGATTTCATTTTTTAAAAAGGATATTGTACGTGGGATCTGAATAAACTGACTAGAACTGCAGGTTATACACGGCAAAGACTTGTAGCTCTTGCTTTTAGGAGGCTGATATAAATTTTGCTTCAGTAAATTCTGTAGTCATGATGTGGTAACTTGAGAAAGCTTTTTAGGTAGTGTCTGATTGCCTTTTTCTGAATAACAAAATCTTTTGTGATTCTGTAGCTTTCTGCTGTTTCTCCAAGGGGTATAATATCTTCAGATTTTGCAACATCTTTCTAACACCAAGCAGTTGCAGCGCTCTCATATTGCAAGAGAGACACACTTTACAAGGTAAATAAAGAAGATTGTTTGTAACAGATGTGTGTGCGTATAAATACATACTAGAAAATTGACATAACCGTAACAATCTCTTCAAATTTCAGCTACGCTAAACCAAAACCAAACTGTGTTCAACTATTTTTCTCAATTATCTTGTCTGCTGGATGGTTGTTACTCTGTAGTTAGTAGTACATTGTAGTCTTATTGAGTGTATGTATGTTTTTCTTTGAACACAAAAGAGGGATTCCTAATGCATTAATTTGTAAATGCATGGACAGAACTAATTCCTCCCATCAGCAAATTTATGAAATCAGGTGTAAGTGGTTTATGAGACTAGTAATAGATGATGAAACTTCTCCTCTTAGTAGGCTGAAAAGAATGTTTTTCAGGGACTGGAATAAAATCTATTGGTGATTTTAGTCTAGTTCCCAGAGACGTATACTGACAAAACTACTGCCATTACTGTAGTGAGTACTAACTGGAAGTGTTGCAGCCTCCTCTGTAGAAACAAAGAAAAAAAATTACCTAATGGAACTTCTTCCTGCTGATGGAAATGGCATCTCAGGAACCATGCAGATACATATTGGATTTTTCTGTAAAAGTTAATATGGACCCTTTTTAATCAAAGCTGTGATGTTGGATTGATTTTAGTTAAAATGGTTCTAGTCTGCATATGGACAGCCAGTAAAATAGGCTTTCCTAGGGTCTAAATGGATTGTTATATAACAGGAACAAGTTGATATCATCCAGTTTTGAAACAGGGTAACGTCCACATTCAGAATTGTACCAGTTTGGCTGCATTGCCTGTGAACTAAAATCTGGGTATTTCACATAGAAGCTATGGCAGAAAGACAAAGGAGGAGCTGCAGTGTAGAGAAACTTGTCCTGCTTTTGCCCAGTCATCTGTCTTATGGAGAGCGGGAAATGTTCAGTTTTACAGGCTATTCTGGATCATTTTGTTTACACTGAAAGCCAGATTCTCTCCTAATGTATAATTAGGATGCAGACTCTGCTGATTTAATAAGAACAAGGTTGAATTCACTGAGAACCTGGCATTAGATGTTTTTAAAACTGAAAGTTTGAGTACATTTGATTTTCGTCCTTTTTTCCTAAGGGAAAAGATCAACGGTTTATTGCAGCATAACGGGTAAACTCGGTTTTGGTACAATTGATTTATCATGGTTTCTTGACTAAATAAAATGAAAAAAGAAGGAAGGAATCTGATAAAAAATATTTCTGATAACCTTAGAAAGAATAAGTCTTTCTTACTCTCCTTATGCTGCAAATTTAACTGTGCCAAAGGCTGCAGAAGAACATGCTGTAAAGAGAAGTAGAATACATGAATTGGAGAGTTTTGACAAACAACTGATGCCTGCTTCTGACTTGGCAGAGTGCAGATCTCTGGGACTGTAACAAGCAGACAGGGAGACCTTGTTTAAAATGTGGATGAGAGACTCTGCATGTTCTAGCATAATGTGAAATTGGATGTTGTATAGATAGAGTCAGACCCTTTTTTTGTCAAGAAAAAAAAAGGTAGAAATGCTTTCTTCTGTCCTTTGACGGAAAAAAAAAAAAAAAAAGAAATGTTCAAACTATGGAGTTTGAGTCAAGAAAGAGTAGAAAAGATCCACCAGACAGTGTACATGATAGTAGGCCCAGTAAATATTTTGTCCTGGGAGTAGCTATTGTCTCTAAATAGGTGTTAAATACTTAGGAAAACCAGGATTAAGTAAAAGCTAAAAAAGTTTTCAAATATTTGCACTTGCTGATGCAAATCTAACTCCAAAGGGAAATAGCTTTCAGTAATTAGCTCCAGATGTACTTGTAAAAGTTACAATGAAAAAGTAATTATGTTGTAAATAGTGGGAATGTTTTTCTTCATCAAAGTGAGAGTCTCTTTATTCCTGGACTGATCAGTTAGCTGGGATAAGAAATCTACACTGGGAAGAGCAATTCTAGACCCCTGTTACTGATTCTTTAAATTACTCATTCCAGGACAATCAGTATTTGCTCCAGGCAAATCCTCTTTCTGATGAATGGAAACTCTGCACTGAATACATACAACACATGATTGTAGATGGGCTGTTCAAAGCTATCAAGCGTTCCCTTCAGTATCTGACTGAAAACACTGAGACAACATTTAAATCCATTCCTTTATTTGAAGTGCAGCTTGTTCTTAGTACCAGTGAAATGACTTTTAAACCTTCTTTGGACTTAATGTCAATGGCAATTTCTGTGATATTATGGAGGGACTATTCAAAAACTTCTATGATACTGCATCATCTATAGACAGATTTGTCAAATACCTTGGAAAAACCCCTTTTCAGGTATTGTTACTTTTGGTACTCTTCCTTTCTTTTCTTAAAAAGTGTCACAATTGACCTTTCCTCTAGGCATTTCAATGTAGTTGTTTTCCCAGACGAGTCACTCCTATCCAGTGGTTTATGACAAGGCGGCTAATATCTCAAGAGAGGCTGTGAGGCTTTTTCCCATCTGTTCACTGTGAGCTGTCGTATTCTGCTCTCCATAACCTCTGCCTCTCTTGTTTTATGAATGCATCTAGTCATTTCCATCAGCCAGCAGCACACATTCTTTGAATGATTTTAGCTAACTTTTTAAAAATTTCTTCTGGTTCACTTGCCCAATTGAAAGTGCCTTTCTAAAATACACTGAAGTCTGCAGCTGGATGGACTGTCTGCAAAGCTGGTTCATGAATTTACCTTCTACTTTTGCTTGTGTATTTTGCACAGGCAGTCTTTGGCTTTACCATGTATGTATTACTGAGCATTTGGTGTCAAATTACTTCTATAGCTATATTCCAGGCTAGGTATTTCTCAAGAACTTTTTGTTTCTTCATGATTATTGGTTGAATGTTTGCTCTCTTGGTGCCTCGTTTCTTATTGAGACACCTGATACTGTTTCTGCTCCCAGATCTGCAAGTACCACTGAGCTTATGTATCCACAACACTTTCCTTCTCTATAAGCTATGAGGTTATGCCCACAGACAGCAGACAAAAGTGGTTTGTGAATTACAGTGAAACACTTCTTCTAGAGAATTAATGTTAATGCAAGTTTTTTTGCAAGACTGTTTTTGCCAGACTAGCAGGACATGCAAAAATCTTTATGCAATTTCTTCCTTTTTCAATTTTTTTTATATGCGATGGAAGAAAATATTAATAAATAAATATATCAAAATATCACCATTTATCCAGGGGAAAATCGATTAATTGTAAATTGGTTACATTGTATCATAGTTAAAAGTAAACAAAGGAAGGGTAAAATAACAGTTGAGAAATGAAGGGATGTTGATAGGACAGGGGAGAATGGAAAAGGAAGCAGCTGGAGAAATGATGAGGTGAGGAGATAGCAAAGGAAAAGGTAGAAGAGGACAGGAGCAAGTAGTCAGTCTTCCCGGAAACTCTTCCTGAAGTTCTACTGGCTTCTGCCAGCTTGATTTTTCTCTGAACTTCATGGCTACGGATTCCACGGTACGTGGCAGCAAGGATGTGAAGGTTTGTTTACCAGCACTTCCTGTTGAGTAGAAAAGAGGACTTACCTGTTCATTACGAGTCTGTCACTGCTTGGCTGGCTCCAGTGGAAACAAAGGTCCTAAACTGTGTTCTCAGACACACAGAACCATGTTCGCATAATCTGTGCTCTATGGATGTTGAATTTCTTCTTTCTTCTTTCTCCACCAGGTGATGCAGCCTGTGGAAATGGAAATTGTTGTGTTATTTGCAACAGGCAACAGCTTGTATTTGTAAACTGTGCTTCACTGGTACCCTTAGAAGCAAGAAGGCCCTTAGTTTTGACTCTGGGCTTTAGTGAGTCCATTATCTTTGCCAGCAAAACAGTATCTTTAACCCCAGTGTTAGAAAGGGTGGGGTTTGTGAGCCTCACTGAACTCTCTAGTAGCCATAGCAGTCCAGCAAGTTGAGATATTTTCATCATCTCTCCACGGGATTAGAAATCTGTTCATGGGTTAAAGAAAACTCTTGGTGAAGATGCCTGGACTCACGACTCCAATTTTTTGAGCTCTACTGGAAAGTGACATTGATGGTCATAAGGATCTGAATCACAAGCCATCTCACTAGCAAGTGTTGTGAGTTAAATCAACATATTGGATGATGTGAGTAATAACAAGTGCAACATTTTGTGTCTGCCTGATGACAGTAGGTACATTGAATTTTTGATGTTAGTATGATGCGTGAAACAGAAATTATAATACTTGAGAAATATGTATCCAAGCGGTCATTACCTATTAACTTGTTTCTAGGAGCAGACAGGAAACTTGCTGCTAGTTGACAAGTTGTAATTGTCATTGCCATCAGTACAATATCTTGGGTCTTGGTATGTGACTTGGCTTTAAGGACATCTTTTCTTTCTTCACTACAAGAAGGACATTGAGGTGCTGGAGCGTGTCCAGAGAAGGGTGACAAAGCCGGTGAGGGGTCTGGAGCACAAGTCTTATGAGGAGCGGTTGAGAGAGCTGGGGTTGTTTAGCCTGGAGAAGAGGAAGCTTGGGGAGACCTTATTGCTCTCTACAACTACCTGAAAGGGCGGTTGCAGAGAGGTGGGTATTGGTCTCTTCTCCCAAGTGACTAGCGACAGGACAAGAGGAAATGGCCTCAAGTTGTGCCAGGGGAGGTTCAGGCTGGGTATTAGGAAAAATTTCTTTATGAAGAGAGTGGTGAAGCATTGGAACAGGCTGCCGAGGGAGGTGGTAGAGTCACCATCACTGGAGGTGTTCAAGGAACATGTGGATGTGGCATTGCAGGACATGGTTTAGTGGGCATGGTGGTGTTGGTTGATGGTTGGACTTGATGATCTTACAGGTCTTTTCCAACCTTAATGATTCTGTGATTCTGTGATTCAATTTAATCCTTGCCTCCACTGCTTTTTCACTTTTGGCTGTTCGTTTAGCATGATGTAAATCAGATGGATACACTGGAAGAAATGAGTCAAGTAGCTATGAAGAAGGGGAACTTGGTCACTATTTATGTTCTGGAGCAACACTTTAACAAATAGTGGTACTTAATGGATGGATGGTAAAACTGTGTGAAGCAGTTTCTGCTCTGTGGACAATTTCTTAGTAAGGGGGAGCTGGAATTCTATGAAAATTATGAGCTTCCAAAATGTTCACAAGACCTAGCTTATTCTAAAGAACAGGTATTTCCATTTTTGCAGAGGTTTCTTTACTTTTCTTTCTTGTGTCTATTAAGGAACTATAAATAATAACATTATTTTGTTGATTTGTTTAAGATCTAGTGTTCGTTGTGTGTTGTGTTTTTTTTTTCTTTAAGGCCAATATTTAAAAGAAGTTAGTGAATCTTAAAATCAGAATATTTTTAGTTGTTGTTTCAAATCAAGTTGACCATAAGCCTTTTAAATATAATTGGTGAATTTAATTAAAAAATGGACCTGAGCTTTTAAGGAAAACAGCTCAGGTTTAGGCAAGCTTCTCTGGTTTCTGTTTTATATATATTTTTATGTATGCATACATACACACACACAAATATATATATGTAATCCTCCTCTGTATATGTGTATATATATATTTGTATTTAAATTCAGAAGGATGGACTGAAGGATCTCTTTAAATCCCTTCCATCCCTTTTAGTGATGAGACAATAGAGATTTTTTGCAGACTTTGGTCTCCTTGCTGCCTTGAATGTGTCCTTGGGACAACAGGCATGACTTATTTGGCCTTAAATTTCTTCTGGATAAACACGAAGTCCACAAAAATGTTGATGTATTTAAGGTGTTCATAATATTTTTAGAAATAGTTATTTCTTCTTTGATTGATGTAGACTGGATTTTTTACTCATTACTGTATTAAGAACTTCTAACATTTCCATGTCATCTTTGGTAAAAATTTCTATCTATAATGCACTTCAAATGGCACTTCTCACCCTGCTGAAAAACTAGAGCAGAACTGTTTAGGGCATGAGAGCTGGTGTCTAGATTGAAAATTGGCTGTGTATGGTATTCTGAAAATCTGTTCTCTGGGAGAAGAGCTCTTTGAAATTAGTGGCAATCCTGGACTCTTCTAAAAGATGGATGCGGGTCACAGTGTTGTACCCATCCCCTCAGATGCCCACCTGAACTATTTCCTGCTGTCAGACATCATGCCCATGCCCCTAATTCTGCAGCACTGAGAACCCAAATAGGACCACATGCAGTAGATGCAGAAAAGGAAGAGTTGGTCAAGTGTAAATGAGTCCATGATATTTCTCAAGAATACCTTGTCATATGTGTTAAATGCATTTCTCTCTTGTTTAGAAAGAGGAAAAAAAAAGAGCCCACCAACTAAGCCTAGACACAATGCTTCTATGTTTGATTTGATTGCATTTACTTGTTCATTAATGTAATTAATGTGTATGGTTTGCCTTAAGTTTTCAGGTGCTCTGTGCTAATTAACTGAACATTTTCTTATGTTACATATTATTAGTATTACTCAATGGAGAGACTAATTCATGAAACTGGAGAGAGGTTTGACTAAGAAAGTGTGAGGAGGAGAGTGCAGAGCTCTGGGTGAAATAATGGGACATCCAATGGCTATACAGACCAAGGAATCCGTAGATGACATCTTCAAAGTCTTAAAACTGACTTCTTGAGAACTTGTGGATAGCAGCTGCCAGAACTGGGGGTGAGGATCCTATACAGAACTGGAGGCAAGGGTTCAACATAACATCTATAAAACCTCAGCACATATTTAAATAGGAGCAAGAATAAAAACAACCCTAAATGAGCTTATATGATTTTTTTTTTTTTTTTTTGGTAGAGCTGTTTACCTTGGACACTTTTTTACTGGATGTATTTTTAAACATAGAATGGTATCTGCTGTCTGTTCCCAATTCTAAGGTAAAAACTCTGTTGACTTAATTGGCTCTATAATAGGGACATTGCAGATTTTTCTTAGTGTTCTCAAGTTTCATTCAAGAGACTTAATGAGAAGTGTTTATCAATGTTGTACCATCATTGTCCTCCTAGGAATCAATTAAAATGTTAGGAGAAAAACTTATTTGTCAGTGGGAGGTAGTGTTTTCACCCAAGCAGTCATAAGGTAGAGGCAGTTTTTAGCTATGGATTTCCTTTATTAACGAAACATAGATTTTTAAGGCCGGACAGGATCATTAGTTTATGTGGTCTGCCTTCCACAGAACAGGATTTCCAGGTTGTACAAATGTGTCCTAGAAGGCACACCTGGAAAATTTTACTTTTATTTTTGTGTTTGAGGCACAAACGTAACACGTGCTCCTCTCCAATCCTTGGGGCTAAGAGCAGAGTTGAGAGATACAGAGGGACCACATGGCTCAAATAGCCAAAGATTCTTGGTCAGGGGGTTCAGGGTGGGATGTGAGAAATGGGGGACTTAATCCAGTGTCTGATTTACAACAGAACCTTGGTCTTGGTGCTCTCTCACATTCCAGATGAATGAATGAAACACGGGGTAATCCACTGCTGCATTTTGATATATACATATTTTTAAACAAAAACTGTTGAAAGGTTGGTTCTGTCTACTGCCCCCCGGAACAAAAATAATTTTTGAAACATGAACATATCTGGTTAAATGAAAATTTATTTTCCAACTGATCTTAGCTAAGAAACTCACAGGGTACATTTGATTTTAGTTTTCATAAATAAGACCTGGTAAACAGCTACTGAAAAGATCTCAATTCTGCCTCTGTCTCTGAAATTAAAAGGTTTTTCTGTGCATAACCTGAGGCAGGTTAAAATCCTGATCCTGTAAAAAGTCTACTGAGTAGTCTTAATCTTGCAGGATCAGGGCATTCCTTGTTTTTGCAGGTATGTCAGGTAATTAGCAACTTAATTACTTTGCTTGTGTGCAAACTGTCAGGGTGCTGAGTGCGCTAACAGTCCTTTAATGGTCCTGCCCAGCCCCACCCGGGGGCTCCACCCCACATCCAGGCAGCTCCAGGTAAGCTCAGCCCTGGGCCTTCAGTCTCTCTCTGAGCTGCATGGTAGGTGTGCCTGTCTTCAAGCCTGCTTCTGGCCCTGCCTCCTGGGTGGACCTGGACCTGGACCTATGCTCTAGGTAGGTATGCCCTAGGTACGCTTTCCTGGATAGACCCCCATGGCTGTATGCTGTAGTTTGTCCCTGTCTCTGTCCCTCTTACCCCCCCTAGTTGTGCCTCCTGGAGGGACCCAGGACCTGGTTCATGGCTCGCTGTGTCTGGGGCTATTGATGCGTCCAGTAAGAAGCGCTTGGCTTTGCTGCCGTGCTTAAGGCGCTGTGGGACTGTGCCCTTGATTGGTGAGGGCATTGTGTTGGGGTGACCTGCTCCTGGCACACCTTCCCTTGGGAAGCAGCCAGCCCTTGCTGCTCCCTGATGAGTATGTGCCTGTTTGCACACAGATGTGCAGAAATGGTCTCAGATGATACATGCAAACTGAAGATAAGCTTCTTGAAAATTTGAGCCGTGCTCTTTGATATAACTTTAATTAGGGAATTGTTGACAGACCAAAAGTTGAAGCAGTAAAAATAGCACCATTATAATATTTGACTGTTTTAGTATGTAAAATACTAGTTCTTTTTGAATCAGAGCTTTGCTTTCAACTTGATTTTTCCAAATGACTAAAGGTGTTTCTGTAGTTATTTTTTTCCCCCTAGCATGACTGCAGGAAGTGTAAAGACTTACACCGCATATGAAAATGGGAAATCTTTCCAAATAATTTCTTTACTTTTCAATTTTAATCTTTCTTGCCTCTTAATGCAGCTGAAAAATAAAATTCAGCATGGAAATATCCTTTTTAAAGTACAGTTTATAGACAGATATTTTGTTGTGTTCTTATTTATAAATGCATCATCAGAGGATTGCTAGTGTTTATTAAACTTATAGCCAACTTGCTTCAAATAGTGACTGGAAAGCTTTTTGAGCAATATGACTTGGAAGGAGTCAATGAGGTTCATCTGTGTCACAGAATTGTGGAATTATGTATGATGAGATTCAAAGGAAACACAAATGCTTGCAAAAGCCCTATGTAAGTTTTTCAAAACAACAACAAAAAAACTATTTATCTTTGTGTAGTTGCCTTTAAACTACAGTGTCTAATTAATTATGCATCTTGTGAACAAGCTCTTGCCCATATTCAATTACACTTGTGGCTGACCTTTTTTGTCAGCAACAGGTATATGTCTTGTAGAGTAGATGAGCCTTTAGGATGTCTAAAAGCAGTGTAAGAAAGATGACTTTTTTTGGGCCAGAGTAGGGTCAAGCACACCCTTGCTAAGAGCTAGACAGGTTAAGTGAAAGCACTTAACACTGAGTTTGGGACTTACTAACGCATTCAGTTGTCACTATGTGCATTCTTGCACTCTTCTTAGAGATGGGTCAAAATAATAACGTATTTATCAAAATTATTTTATAGTGAGTTGCATCACTGGGGTGTTTTTTCATATTGCTGAGATTTATTTGCAAACGTAATATACATAAACATGTTCTAACTAGAAAATGTAGGATATTGTAAACAAACTTTAATCTTTTGCATAAATTAAATTTTGCAAATTACCCTGAGTAATGAGTCCATGTTTGTCACCGCATAAGGACATAGGGAAGGAATGACACAAAGTCAACTAGTATTTTTCAAAAAAAGTGAGGGGAGGAGGGGAGTATGAAAGTATGTGTATGTGTGTGTGTTTCTCTGTGGGGAGGGTTGTTGGCTCTGCAAACTGACAAACAATATCTACTTGTAATGTTGTTAGGAATTACCTGAAAAGTGGAAGAATCTTAAAAAGATTGCCTTCACTGTAAAGCATGAAGTGGTACCTCTGCAGTCCAAAGAAGTGTCTGTTATCAGAAGAAAACGTGTACTTTTGGAGGTGAGATCAGTTCTGTGCTCTGAACCGAATGATTTTTCTTTTTTTGTTCTGATAACAAGCTGGTGGCAAGCTTCACTGAACTGAGAAATTGTAAACTCTTAGAAAAGGCTGTCTAAAGATAACAATTCAATGTTTCTCAGTAATGTATTCTGGATGAATCTGATAATTTAAAGCCCACTCCACCAAAATGGGAGTGATGCTTGTGTCCTCTTTATCTTCAATTATGTCTAATCTGTTTCTAATTCAAACACGGTGCTGCTGTTGTCAGATCAAATATAGATTGTAAATGTTTTATGCTTCTCCACTGGGAATGTTTTAAATGTATGCAGGCTGTCTGTCAGGGCTGTACTGACTGAATCTAATAAAGTTTTAGGTAAATTTAAAGGAAATAAGAGTGCTTAAAAATGAAATTATTCATAGTTCATGAGATGGAACATATTTAATGAATGGCAGCTAAGGAAAAGTTATGCAACAGTCTCCATGGATTACCTGCTTAACCTCTAAGGAATCCTAATTCAATAAATAAGCTGTATCTTTCAGGTTAAACAGCATGGTTTTAGAAACAGATTTTTTTAAAAATAGTAGTCTTTAGGTTTGATGGTCAAGTTCCTTTCCAGGATATGGATAAATTAAGAATAACCATTATTTTATGAACTGTTATGACATATCTGACACCATCAATAGTTTGGAGTACTCATTACAGTTTACAGTCAAAATAAAAACTGCATCAACATGATTTATCAATGTATATTCCCAAGTATTCCACAATGTGAGAATGAAAAACATAACAAAAAGAGCTTTCCCAACTAGAAATAAATTTTAGAGAAAGAGTAGCTCACCTAAGTACGTTGCATTTTGAACATCCATTCTCATGACCCTGCCTTGAGGAAGATTTACAAGTCTCATCTTAAAGTCAGCAACTGATGAATTATTTAAAAATGCATTTGTTTCTCTGCCGTGATCAAGAACTAAATGAAGAATCCATCTGTATTCTTTCAAAATTCTGTTGATGAAATATTGAAATGATTCTAAAGTGTATTCTAATTGGAGGCTGATTATGAACTTGAGACCAAAGTTAGAAATCTATTTTTTATCAATGTTTTCTCCTTGTCTTTGATTTCTCACTGGAGTGTTTTTTGGGCATGTGGGGCTCAGTGACTGCTGAATAGATGAAAATAAGGGGAGAGGGAGCGATGTAAGTGTGTAGTGCGGTGTTTTTTTTCTTTACTTATTTTGGGTTTTCAGGGGTTTTGGGGTTGTGGTGGTGGTGCTCCCCCCCCCCCCCCCCCCCCCCGCCATGGTTCAGATCTTGATTCAGAGTGCTGGGGACCTGTACCTGCCTTCTGTGTTATACACACATTCAGGTACTAATTGTAAATCAGCTGGTGAATTTGGGATATGGGAGGGATCTACCTCAGCTGCACTCAGCAGAAAGGTCATTCACAGACACCATTTCTACATTTGAAGGAAAAACCTTTTTCCATGCATGTTGCCTCTGGAGTTGGCTAATGCTGACTCACTCCACCTTACTACAGGAACATAAGGCAACCCAAGCATGTGACTATCAGCTATGGATGCTGCTCCCTCATTGTTGCCTTTTGGTCCTACCTTTGAGAACTTCTGTAAATAGTAAGAGGAGTCACCAGACAAAGGGTGGTGAGGAGTCTCTGTGTCCTCACTCTTTCACATACTTCTTCAGTGGGAGAGATGGCTATGCTATTCTTCTAGCATACAGGTACTCAGCCAGTGAGCCTGCAAGCTAGATATGCCTGGCAGGAGTGATTCATCAAGCCTGAAGCCAAGTCTTGGCCTCTTGCTTTCTTGGAGTCCCTTAAAAACCAGAATGAAGTTGGCAGGATTTGCCTGACATGACATGTCTGTGTCAGATAAACACAGTAACTGTAATACTTCTATAGAGTATAAACCTATCACATATGTGTGGGACAGCTTTGTTTCCCGTGGCAGGGAAGTAACTATGATAAAGGCACTGGCAAGAGTCTCCAACAAAAATCATGCTACTTTTGATGGTAGGAACGTTGTGTGTCTCCTAGAAGGAAGAACAGCTAACTCCTCTGACCAAATACTTCAGTATGGGTCTTCTTTCCTTCCTTTTGTTCTAGGACCATACAATGATCCTTCTTTTCAACATGATGACTCACCTCCCTTACTAGCTTTCCTACCAGGACAACCAGTAATGACAAAAAAGCATGGAAAAGTGAAGAAGAGAAATTTCTGGACAAAGCATAAAATGTTCTCACAGTGTATGTCAAGGTAGATAATGGAAGACAAAGCCTTCTCTCTGTGCAAACTCATAAAGATACTGCAAAGCAGCAGGAGGAGCTGACAGCGCTTCTGGCTACATCTTTCTGAAGTGTGCATACCACATTAGAGACGGCTGAAACAATTCTTTGTTGCTAAAGTCTGTGTGTCATATAGTGACCTTTGAAGAGTAAGGCCTCTCCTGTAATGGGAAAAAGTGGTGGTTGTCCTCCTCGCTTAAGGAAAGAGACAATATCGCCAAAGAGAAAAGGATAGAGAATTTCAGGTATTATTGTTTAGTTTTGCCAAATTTAGAGACCCCTTAGATGGTTAGTATAAGAGGAGAAGAGGGAAAAAGACCCTTAGAAACTTATTCCATTTGATTTCTTTTTACTTTCTTGTGGTTACTGCTTGCTTTAAAAAAGCACCCTGCTTTCTCATTTGAATAATAGTGTATTTTAAAGCACAACTCTTTTGCTTACATGTTCATAAATAATGATTGCAAAGCAGACAAAATAAGAAAAAACAGATGCTGGGCAAACACATCAATGTGCTCTTGGGTGACGATCTTTCTCCAATGATGCTATAATTTTTTTTTTTTCTTGACCTTTTGAAAAACTAGAGTTCTTAACCACACTGGTAAACATTCCACAAAGAAGCTTTACTTTCCTTCTATTCTTGCCTTGCCTATGGGTGTGTTAACATATGTTGCATAAATATGTATGTTTATAACAGTTAAATGAAAGAATATAGAATTTAGTAAAGGTATCTGCTTTCAGAATGAAGCCCTTAAGTTTTTACTGTAATTTTCACCTTGCTTAGGCTTGCAAGAGCTATAATGGACACATATATGGAAGGACTCTTTATAAAAAGAATCTTAGTTTGCAGCATCACTCTTGTGATTTCCAAAAAATAGTCCCAAGTCCTACTTACTTGAAAAAAATTTTACTATCACTTGGCCTTGAAAAGCAATGCTATGAGAGAGTGTCAGACTATCTTGAATGTCTTTACGCTTTCATATGCGAAACAGAAATGCTGAGAAAGTAAAATAAATGCCTTAAAGGTAGAAGTAGCTGGTAATCCAGGAGCCTGACTCTTTATCTGCCAGATGTGTGCAACTGGTTTCCTCTGAATTCAGAGGGAATTGGTCATAGCCTGTCACTACAGAACAGAACCCAGATCACCACGTTATATCATGATGGGTCCAGACAGAAAAGAACCGTAACAAGCTGGATTGGGTCCAGAGTTCCCAAGAGCTGGGGTATGTCAAACCCTGTGCAGCTGTGCTGCTTCAAATTTTTTCACAGCTAGAATCCTCAAATTTTTATTAACTTTGACTAGAGCAGAGCTGCTGTTTCAGCATATTGCCTGGTACAAGAGCCAGGAAAGCCTCTTGGAGAGGACAAATAGCTGCTTGAGGTTTGTTAGTTCTTCCTCTGTGGGAGAACCTTTGTCCTCTTTTGAACATGCTAGCAAAGAGAGTTGATGGAACAGGCTCCATCAGCTGAAGTGTGATTTGGGCTAGTCCTCTGGGCAGCAGAGAGCCCAGTGCTGAACTGACCTGAGCTATTATCTTCTGTGAACTCATTCTGGAACAATGTAATTCCATGCTTATCCAAGCAATCCTTGTCTTACCCTAAACAGCAAAACAATTGAGAGAGGTTTGAATCAGGAACTTTGTATTTCCAAATTATGTGAAAGTTCTGATCCAAACTTTAATATCTGTGTTGGCACACTCTTTTCTTAAAATAGACTTTATGGTGTCTCTGCTTCTCTATGAAGCTTCTTCAGGAACTCTGCTCTCATGCAGGGATGCTGTGTCTTCAGTATCTCTGAGACTAACATGTTTTCTCATGTTAAAATAGAAGCATCTAAGTATCAAATGGCAGCAAGACAGTTTGTAGCCTTCCTATAAATTAGCAGATTGAATTAAGGACAGTTATTGACACCTGAACTAGTCATTGTAGAGTGTATTTACAGTCAGTGGAGAGAAATGAGGACTTTGTGGGTGCAGTTCATCTGACCTATTTAGATATCCTCTTTAGGACAGGATGAGTTACACACTATGTACTGCTGACTCTTAACTAGATCTCCACTGACTGTAAAAATTAATAATTTCTAACTAGATTTTTACATCAACTTAGCTAACTAACTTGATATAAGACAGCATAATTTTCTCCTGATGAAGATAAGCTTAAACACCCATGCACAGATTTTGGCTGTATTTATTAACATTCACGTAATAGACTCTACCTCCTGTAAACTTACTTTTATCCCTTTGCACATGCAAAAAATGTATGCATTTATGTGCCTAATGAGCATCCAGTCATGACCAAAAATAACTGAGAACAAGAGTTACTTGTTTAAGGTTGTGCATAAATAACTTTTACAGCCTAATCTAGCTGCTTTTGTATGCCAGACCCAGGAGATAAAATTCTATATGTACACTTGGAGGACAAAGGTGTTGTTTAATATTTTATTTATAATAAACCAGCGTTAAATGATATTAATTTGTATTATGGCTACAGTTCTTAGGTTTTGGTGTTTCCTTACATCTGTCCTCCAGTGCCAAACATACAGATCGTTTTGCTCTGTTACCTACCTGGAAAAAGCTTGTTTTGACTGATTTGCTCAGCAATAGTCTCATTCACTGCACTGTTAAGCAGCAAAGTGGATAAAAGTCAGAATGCCTTTCTTCGTATTTAGTAGACAGGATGGGCTATTAATAAGTACCATTTTAATATTGTGTTCTAAGTGATATGACTACATCTGCTGATTTATAAAAAAGCAGAAACAAATCCACTTACCTAAGTGTGTGACACACTGAGTGTAACGACTGGCTACATGAATGAGAAGAGAGAAAAAATTTATTCAAAAGAGGAATAACTTTCTCAAATTTCCCCCAAATTCAAGTAGCTCCTAAAAATTAATTTCCATAGGGCTATATACAGCAATTAACCTCTAATTAAACAAATGAAGTAATAAATAAAAAATACACTTGGAACCCCAAAACATAGATTTGTTTAAACCAAGTCACTTAGTGTTTGTAATTCTGTAAACCTGTCTTCCTCTTATCCCCTATTGTATTTGAAATACTCCCATTTGTCAGCCGCTTCTGTTATTAGACTGGATAACAAGCTGTCCAGGGCAGGCATCATCTACTTTACCTTCTTTTCATATTAATTCGCAGGCTACGTGATTTTAAAAGTGTGTGTGTGAAAAAGAGAGTATGTGTAAATGTCTAAATATGTATATACTTATACATTTGTTTATAGTGGTATGGTTGACAACTCCAGCAGTTTCCTGTGAAGTGTTGACAGTGAGCAGACCTTCGTTTATTTACAGAGGAAAGATTCCATCATCGGTACGTTGCATGGACGAGCTATTCACAACCCCCTATCAGCTTTATGCATTACTGACCTCCACAGGCATTTTAGGGGAAGGCACAGCAGGAAGAGAGACAAAGGTCAGTACAGAAAGTGTTACTCCTTTTGCAGACAAGTAATGTGTGTTTAATTGTTGTCTCACACCATTTTTGCATATAAGGCTTGGTTGCTCTTCCTGGGAAAATTATCTGTCTATAAGAATTTGTTTCTTGCTTATTTCAATCTAAGGGTCAATGATAAGGAGCACTGTCAAATTCCACTGGGTCCGTGTCTCACTATACGTCAAAACCTAAGTAGAGCTATGACACATCAAAGTTTTCTGGGTGCCGCTATGTCCAGATCAAGACACAATTGTGTGCATTATTTTTGCTCACTGGTTTGCGCAAAGTAGGTTCGTCTGTGTATACGAAACCCAGGTTTGGAGATGTGATTAAATGTGAGTTGAATCCCTTCCTGCTCCCTTCCAACAGCTGGATTTAATATGTCTACTTCATATGTTGTATAGAATTTATTAATAATTAAGCAAAGTGTTGGGATACTTGTTAACACATTTCTGTTTACCTCTTGAATACGAAAAGGCTCTGCCTCACTTTATCTAAAGAACATTAACACTTCTAAAAGTAAGGTGAGGTGAGTCAGTATTTCCTTCAGCATCCAGATTAAGACTATAGGAACCACAGGAAATCCTTGGAGCAGAGGGGGATGTTTGAGTTTGAATAGACATCCAGGGAAGGTTTGAATGTGTAAAATTCTTTGAGTATCTAAAATGCAATAGGTTTTTAGATGGGTAATGGAAAAAATAGAACAGATCTCAAATCTTAGTGAATTTCTGTATACTTCTCTAACTGCAAATACATTATGTTCTAAGTTTTATGATTATCTGATGTTAAGGGTGATTTCATGGTGACTGGGGGTCAGCAGGTGTAGAATCCAGCTTCCCATGACAATGGGCTCTGGGCAGTAATTCTGCTGAGTCGTAGGCAGTAGCATTGACCAGGGGCACCTTGGTATAAAGTGGGATCCGGGAGAGATGGCCTGACTGCTGAAGGATTCCAAGTTTGTAAATGTACAGTTGGAACTGTATCTTGTTTACACTAGCACTCACCTAAAGCACGAAAATCTTGTGGGAGGGACAAATCTTTGAAATTCAGTTTTCAGGGCAGAATTGATTGTTTTGCTTGGACAAACTGAGGAAATCAAGTTAATGCTCTGAATATGCTTTTCATCCACAAATCTTGTATCTTTCAAAGAAATAAATACAATTGGTGCCTGTATGATAGTGCGAACAGAGTTAAGCAAGCTTTAGATGAGCTCTTAGGTGTTTATAGCACTGAAGTCACAGAAACATTATCAGCAACAAAGTAATAGAGGCATAAGGTATGATCCAAAAAAAAAAAAAAGTGTAGACCTTCTCAGGACTGTGCAGTAGGAAAACAAGGCTTTAAGTGACTGGAGAGCATCCAGGCATGCTACTACCATGTGTTGTCACAAGAACGTGTTTGGCTTGATTCCCAGGCCTGCAGCTCAGTTCTTGAATGGACAGGATCAGGAAACACCAGAGGTATGGGGATATCTCATAAATAGAACAGGGCTCTGGGTGTGCCTCATGCTTAGCACATATGCAGAGTGAATGGTTGAGGAAGGAACTTTGAAATATGGAGTTCGGGTTTTTGCTCAAGTATTCTGAACCTATGAACTCTGTTCTCAAGTAGTCTAAGAAACAATTTGAAATTATTCTGTCTGTGAACTGTACAATATTACAAGCTTAGACTTCAGACTTAGTTTAACTCATTTTGCAAAATAAGCACTAGTAGTTCATTATCATAACCCTCCTTTGGATGGAAATGCATTAGTGGTATCTGCGCGAATAAGCAATGAAGAGTAGTGAGAAGAAAAAGCCTCACACAGTACTGTGTGCACCCACAGTGTCATACTGTCTGCCTCAATTTGTACCTTTTTAGTATCTGACATTGAATGATAACATTATTGCAGTGGTATTTACCAGCACTGCTGGAGTATGGGATCTGTCATTTTTTCTATTCTGAATTGTTGTGCATGGCTGTAAAAAGTGCCCGAGGCTGAAATGTGTTTCAGAGGTCGTCAGAGGAAACAAAGTGGTTTTTTCACTATTTCTTATGAAATTTGGTAAATCAGTTTGAAGTTGGAGAAGTTCCAAACCTAAATGCACGTTATTATGGATTCAGATGGATAACAAGATTCCTGGTGGGGATAAGTTTCTCACAGTGTCTTTCAGGACATTATACAACCATCTCTCATTTTCCTCTGTATTTTCTTTAGCCTAAAGAAAGGAGGTTTCAAAATGGCCATTTAATAATCCCCCAGACAAATAACCTTTGCAGCACTCCTATTTTATAACATAAGAACTATGAAAACCTGGCCTTGGATGGATTATAACAGAATCCTGTCTATTGACTTAGAGTTTATGATTAAGTCGCTAATCTGGCTTCCAGCTTCACTTGTATTTGTTTGGAATGACAGGAGTCCCTTTCAGTGGTCATCACAGATTTCTCTTTTTCACCAGCTTTTCCTCAGAGGTAATTGCAGCTGTACACAAGCCATTCAGTCTCCAGGAGAGGACAAAATTTATTTTAATGTCCATGAGTGTACAGTTACCTCAGAGGTGAAGGTATTGTTGTGGAAGAATAGGAAAAGCTCCCTCTGTTCGGATAAAAATATCATGCCTGACAAGATTAGGAAGCAAGAGATCTTCCTGATTTTTATTTATTAATGAATAAACCATTGTTCATTTTGTTTAAATACAAGTTGATCTAAGCTTGAGCTCATTTTATCAGCAGAACCCAAATCTTTTGTAAAGCTTATTTCTAAATAGATTCTATTAGTTTTAGTATCTTGTACCATAATGATTTTGCCATTGCAACAGAATTGCAGTGATGGTACATGCGAGTATTGCAGCTAATTGGTTTTGGTTAATGAGAATTTGGGATACTTGAGATTTACTTCAAGTTTTGAATTCAATGAATCCTTAGTCCCAAAGCCAAACCATATGTTTCTGAATGTCAGATGGACTTTTACATTCTAATCCACTGATTTACATGTGGGAGATAATTACAATTGTAGTTACACACCTTGTTCAGGTGTCTACTATCATTGTTTTGATAGTGGAGTAATTTCTCAGGAATAAAATCTCTTTATATTGGTGTAGAGCACCTGCACAGTAAGTTACTTAAACTAGCGATACTGCAACGTTGTTTACTGAACACATATTCCAGGTGATTTTCCAGCGAAGAAGTTCAAGTGAGAGCTTTGGTTTTTTGCATTAATATTGCCAGATGAGCAATTTCATTAGAAAATCCAGTTTTATTTGGAATCATTGCTTATACTAAAGCAGGGAAATCATGTATACTTTTGCTTTCAGTTTCCCTGAGTATCAAACATTTAACTTAATTGAATTTTCTTTGAGGTTCTTGACACAAATTCATCCCCAAAGAAAGCAGGAATGTGTTTTATGACTATAAGAGAGATACACCTGCTTACCTCAGGTTTGAAATATAGGTTGTGGGTTTTTTTTCTTTCTGTTACTTTCAGCACTCTCATCAGTTAATGCTAATGAAAAGGCATTGTATAGGAAGTGAACTGGTTCATAGTTCTGGAATTTTAATACTTTTGAAACATGTTTTAAACTTTGAAAACAAACAAACAAAAAGATCAAAACCATGAAGTTTAGGCAAGATTCTTTTCCTATAGCAAACAGATTTCTAGCACAAAGAACAAAGGCTATAAATCCTCTTAGATTAAATTTCAGCATCAGTGGGTTTCAAATTTTGAAACTGATATTGTTCTATTTGTATACCATATACATATTTATAAATATTCATCTGCTGATGAGTTGGAAACCTACCTTCCATTTTCAGTTGCGTCAGGGTTTGCTTAGAATGTTGTAGGAACTGTTTGTTTATTTTTTAGATTTTATAGACAAGTATTAAAGATTGGATGAAAACTCCATGGAAACAAATAAATGTTGAACACACGGAGATGGAGCTCAGAAGATTTGCAAATGTGATCATTTCCCTAATGAACGGTGTTTTGCTACTTGAAATAATCTCTCCTGTTCTGAGTACTCTGCATTATGTAGGAGCCTGTAGCTTGTTAAATTCCCTTCATTAGAGGGTTTTTGAACTCAAAGGAGTTCAAAAATTGGGGAAACAAGTATTACAGGATTGAACTCCCAAATCTCAAAATACTTCTGAAAATATCCTTCAGAGTTCATTTTTTCTTCAGTAACCAGCAAATTACCCAGCTGGCTTTCACTTGAGATTCAGAAGTCAAACTCCAAGATGCATTCACTACTCTGCTTACTATTTCATTGCTTCTATCTTTTTTGGTCACAACTATCTGTTGCATAAGAAATAAAGACCTGTCAAAGCACTATGGACCTGGGATGTGTGTTGCTTTCTAATCAATGGTTATGCGTGTAAAAACAGATGAAGTTTAAGAAATACCTTTATTCCTGACTGGTTTGTGCCTTATTTCTAAGGTAAAGTTTGTCAGGAATGGTGAATAACACATTGGAGGACTTTTTCATTCTTCAGCTGCACAGAGGACCTGCAAGTTGAACAGAAAGGTTTAACTGTTATTTAAAGCAGTAAGAGAAAAGGCAGTAGAAAAGGTAGATGCAGACAATGTTGAATGTTAACTAACTCCTTACTAGGCTTAAAAGGCTACTTCAGCCTTTCTGGTATTTCACAGAAACCTGTGGACATCAAACAAACCTGGAAAGTTATGAGTCTTTCTTGGACACTACTGGATAGGTGGTCCTTTGCTGAAAATCTCAGAGACCCTAGAAGATGATGTGGTAAGAGTTTATTTCCTTGTTGTTCCAAATTTTTAAGAAAATATGCATATTTCCTTTTTCATGCGTACTGTTGGAAAAGGCAAGGTCAAATGGTAAAAGGTCTTCCTCTGTTTCCTAATGTTATTGAGCAAGGTATGCTAAACACTGTATGTATGGACAGAAGTATCTTTCCACCAATTTCAGATGGCTGTACCTCAGGTCTGTAATAAACTTTATGTTTTTTGCTTTTATAAGACTTGAACTGTCTTTGCTTTGATTTTGATCCCAGTTCAGTTCCAAGGATAGCTTATAGGAATGTGAGATGATCTGGACACATGTCAAAACCCAGAACTTGCTAGATGCCTCTGTACTCATACACTATTAAAACTGAACTATTAGAAAAAAACCCGAAAAAACAGTCTTTCTGGAACATGGATGATCAGGGAATGAAAGAAGTCCTAAACATAGAAGAAACAAGTGTAGAAGGTAATAATCCTCATCGCTTCCTATCTTAAAAATTTCTGCATGGATTGGGTACTTATATTAACTTAAAGATACCATTGGTTGATTCTCCAAATGTTGAGAAGTAGTAAGTCTATATAGATGAAAGAAAAAGTCCAACAACAGCTTCAGTCATTATTTGTGTATGTGAGCAGGTACCACCATAATTTAAGACTGTTATTAATTGCTTGTAGTATAACTTGTATTTGGGTATTTGTTCTTTGACAGAGAGTACTTTGGAGAGAAATCTGCTTTGTATTAATCTGTCTTCCATTCTCTCTGAGGAGCCTAAAAACATAATGATGAATATTTGTGCAAATTCAAATATTCAGTTGTAAACAAATTCTAAATTCAGTACAATTACATTATGTCTGTATAATATCTTCACCTTTCCTTTAAGGAACAGAATGACACCATCAGCTAGTTTCAGTCATTTCGGAAACTCAGCATCATAATGTCTAGTCTACACTTCTTAGCTCTACTACCTCCAGCCCAAACCAAACATTTCTATTTATGTATGTAGATCCAAAATTTAATGCATTTAAAGGTTATACATATATATAGAGGATAATATTAAAATTGGTTGCTGGTTTTACTTTTAATATTGTAGGTTCAGCTAGAAAACACTCCAGTTTTTCTCTGTAGTGGGTTCTTATACTATTTCCTGCAGCTTCTTCAGGATTCTTTGTATACAGACTCTTATTATGTAGAACTCCCCAGACCAGATCCATGGGCAATTCTTGGTTTTCTGCTTACAAATTATATATTTTATTATTTTAAAAAGAAATAGTATTGCTTTTTGTTTCTCTCATCTTCTTTCTCTTGCTTGGTCACACCAAGAACCCATGGCTGGAGTGGTAAAGACAAGATAAAAAGTAAGATAATAAAGAGTATGGAACTGTTTCAAAAAGAGAAGTTCTTTTAAGTGGTTAGATTTTCACATGTTAACTATTAGACTCTAGTTCCCGAGAATTCCCATTCAGATTAGAAGTCTAACTGATTGTTAAATGGTTGTAGAGAGCAAGTCCTACCTACTAAATGGTGAAAGCTAAATATCAGCCATGGACAAGTGGCAAAAATATTTGCTCACTTATTAATTTCATTTGCTTTGCCTCTGTTGGAGTCCCCTAGTGTTTACTCTCTGCAAATATTCAGCTATATTAATTTCTGGAAAAAGATGCTTGCTGAAAGAATGCTAAACAAATATTTAGAATGTTATAAACAGTCATTATGTATCTATATTAGAAAGTTATGTGTTCCTCTGACAAAAAAGTAACTTAAACTCAGAAATAATGAATATGTGGTTTGGTGAATGGATCAAAAATTGATTTAGGTTGGGCCAAAAAGAAATCCTTGATTTTCATATTAGGATGAAATTTCACTTGATTTAGGGCACAAAGATCAGGTCACTGAGTTTTTAAATATTTTATACAGCATGGGGCAAAATCAAAGTGCAATTTAAGAATGCCTCAGTAGTTAGGGCACTTTCCAAAGGCTGGTGAGACAATGGCTGAGGTCTACTTATGGGAGAAAACTGAATGGGAATCTATCATATGATTTTGTTTGAATGCAGCTTTTTGAGCCCCAAGTGTTTGAACAGAAACTATCTATTCAATTTTACACAAACTCTTTATAGATTTTGGTTTCCACAGGAAAAGCCTTCCTACTGTATATCTCGATATCTTCTAACCTTTCTAAATATAAGAAATATATTTACTTACCCTCATAAGAGCTCCTGTGGATAGGAAAGTGCTATTATCTCCATTTTACAGCTGAGAACCAAAAGTTCTGCAGAACTTTTGTGAGAGAGCAAATCTCCTAAGTCCTGGGCCAGAGCTCTTAATGTTGGGCTAGCCTTTCTTGGAAACAAGCACTCCATTTCTAATTACAAGTCTTCTGTCACCAGTGCAATGAGTTCATTTCAAATCCTGTAGATAACCTTAATATCTTATCAAGACAATGTAATTTTCAAGGAACTTCTTATTTAGAAATTGACAGACCAAGAATATTTAGCAGAAATGAGCTGGCAAACACTGTGATTTAAAATAATACGAATCCAACTGGAGAAAATACGTCCTTACTGCTGAACCATTTACCAACAGAAAGATTTTGTTATATACACACTTCAGATGTGCAATAGAAAGACAGAACCAACTATTTCTTATTTTGAAGACTGGCCAGCTGTGCCTGTGTACTCAAATGGTTTAAATTCTTTATGTTTCAGCAAAATGGGAATTGCTCTAGTTCCCAGAGCTGTTTTGCAGATTAGTATTTAAGGTTTATATGCACTTTGGAGAGGACCTTAAAACAATGGAAATACTTTAAATTTTACAGCCTCTTTCCTCTGACGATCTGACTGTACAGACAGTAAGGTTGTATAGAAAGATTGCAGTATAGAAAGTCGAAGTATGACTTGGCTCTGTTTGACCCCGTTCATTTTGTTTGGTTTCATTTGTCATTACCCTCGGGCTGATTTGGTTCCTTCAATACCAACTAGTATTTCTAACTATTTCTAACACTACAACTGTAGTATTTCTAAAAACAGTTCTAAAAAATGCTATTCAAATTTTCCTTACTTGGGCTTTACTAGAAGGACTCTGCAGTCCCTGCGGAAGCTGGGAATCTCACTCCTCTGTGATGCAGCTTCCTCTCTGCAGTGGTTTTACTGAAAATCTTTTCTGAGGGAAATCATTCAAAGCAGGGAAACTTTTCATCCTAGATTATTGTGGTCTTTAATTGCTGTGCTTAGGCAAATGAAAATTATTCTAACTGCAGCTTTCTTCAATGTCTATCAACAGATTGCTAAGTACTGAAGTTATTTGACATTGTTACCTAAAATTTGATGAGAATAAGAATCTGGCAGTATGAACAGCAGTTACATACTTCTCAAAGCCCTGTGTTTTGTGAAGAACAGGTCAGATTACTGAGTGGTGTATTTTCTTGCCCAATGTTCTGCTGAATTAGCTATGAAGCAAATAATTCTAGAAACCTTAGAATCCCTGTCCGGACTACACTATCTGCTACTCTATCTGCTACTTCTAATAGGAGAGGCTCTGTCAATCCTGAGGTCAGAGCCAATTAGACAGCATTGAGGGGAACTCAAGGGAAAATGTGAATCTTTGTTGTCCATCCTGTTATCCCAGAACTGTTTGCCAGTTGTACAAAGCATGGTTCTTGTCTGCATTCTTTTCTCTCTCCCCCTGAGGCTCATTGAAGTGTAATTGCATGCAAAGGTGATGGGAAGAGTTTGTTGAAGCTAGTGTAGTCATCTCAGAATGTAAAGACTCATATTTCTAATTGAAAGTATCCTCACACACTGGAAATGAAATAACTTGGTAAGTTTGAGGAGCCAGCGCAACCAAATCCACCTGGTTTTAGAAGCCAGAACAAGTGTGGAGCGAGATTTAGGCAGAATTGCCTGACATGCAGCCTAGGCTCCTGAGGGGAGCAGGAAGAGTTTGGGCAATCAAAAATAATTAGTCAAGTGTGGGGTTTTTTTCCCCACTTAAAAAAGACCTTAATGTCTTCTGTGGGAAAATGATGCTTTGGGTAAACTTCCTGTCAGGAAAAGTAAAACAAACTATATAATGTTGGATCAAGAATAGCAGCTGCTTTTGACTGAGTCATCACTGTGGAGTGGCATGAGGCAGAGATCCCAGTGATCAGGTAGCCCTGCAGCTTGTGCTGTTAGTACCCCTGGGCCTATACTGGAAGCTGTAGTTACTTATTTTTATTTCCTGCTCCTCCACAGTGGGACCTGTGTCTCTGCTGGACTGTATATCCCATGACATACCGTGCTGTCTTCCTGTAGTTCAGCCACTGTCACCAGTAACAGGATGCTCCACAATCACACAGCAATGTGCAATCTGAAATATGGGCTGCCTAGAGAATGTGAGCCGTGGAGGATCAGAACTTAACTTAGGGCAGTGCAGATGGATGTAGAGGTTAATAATGACTCAAAAGTTTAAAAGATTTGACCTTTTCAGGTGGCTATTTAAAAAAAAAGAATTGTTCTGCAAGAGGTTTTCTATTTTAACTATTGCCATTCAGAGGAAACAGTATCAGGCTATCCTACCACATGGAGATGTCATATTTGATCAACTCAAATTGGGGATAGAAAAGGAAAGAAGAATTAATAAAAAGAAACCCCTTCTTCTTCCTCCAGAAAAAGAAATTTGTATTCTTTGGGAGACTCTAGTCTCTGTTTCTCTTAAGCACCTGCTAAACTTCTTTCTTCCCTATTCTCCTGTCTCACTAGTACGCTCAAGTGTCTGATCTATAGGCTAGTTTAAGAGATTCCAAGAGGAAACCAAGAAAAGTCTCATCTCATTTTCCTCCTGAACTTTCATTTGTGCCTCAGCAACTTCAGTCACTCACTCATGCACAGCGCTCATGCTTTTGTCTGAACCCAAGTAGCAAAGGTGGTGGGAGGAAGGTGAATGGGTTGGTTTTTACTTTTTTCCACAGAGATTTTTATTTTTCACAGTAAATGGCTAATTTAATGCTTTCAGTAAAATCCAGGTTGTCAGAGAGAATAATAAATATAAAGTCTTATCCATACACAACCACAGGTCAGCCAGCTATAGTGTCATCTTTCCCATGCTGCTCAGCTAGCGATTTTGACCTTGGTGTGAATGGATCATTCACTGAAGTGATGAGAGTTAATTTAGTCTTCATAATAGCCCAGAGCTCAACCTTTTCAGAGCTGTGATTGTTTCAGTGATGCCAAATTATATGCAATCACTGAGTAATATGAACAGTGATCCACTGCTGTGTCTTTGGATGTAGGCCACCAAAATCATTCTTTTCATACTGGCAGGAAACACAGGCTATAAATCCAGTCAGTGCTGTACATTGCAAAG
Organism: Gavia stellata; assembly: GCF_030936135.1. Classification (NCBI taxonomy): domain Eukaryota; kingdom Metazoa; phylum Chordata; class Aves; order Gaviiformes; family Gaviidae; genus Gavia; species Gavia stellata. The sequence goes on along the minus strand of NC_082601.1, from coordinate 24,565,677 downwards.
TGTATAAGCCATGTTACTGTGTAAACAGTGTGATGAGAGAAAGCAAAGTTTAGGGGTTTTACCCCATTTTTTGTTCTATAAATGTTTTCTCCTTTGAGGAAACTTCTTGAGTTCCAATCTAAGTGAAATCTCCAAAAAATTATCTCTCTCAGGTACACAAACTTTTGTATGTCTATTGTTAGAGCTTAGGGAGGGAGGGATGTTTCAAGACAGGCATACCAAAAATCAGTTATTTTCACCCTGCTCTCTTCAAATTCACAGGAGGTTCACATGCCACTCTGCAAGGGTAATGAAGAAAGCAAAACTATTGTCAACAGTCTGACTTGCTGAGTACGGATCTGCACCTCTGCTAGGTAATTTTATGGTTTAAAAAAAGCTGAAATCCCTTGTCATAATAACAGGATTAAAGTGTGAAGTAGGACTTTTTAGTCAAAGGAGACTGGGTGAAAAGAGCAGCTCGTCAAAGTTTTTACTCATAATGAACCTGTGTTCTAAGCAGGCAGATCACAGTGTATCTCCCAAGATAGAGGTCTTTCACAGTGTAACTCAAGCTCAGAGCCTGGAGGTAGGATAGAGGTTGGTCTGTCCTCCAGGGTGCTGAAGTGCAGTCATCTGGCCTCCACAGGTTTCAGGTCTGTATGTTTTGAATTTTGCCAGGAAGCAGGTTTGTCAAGGCAGATCTTCAGAAGCAACATGACAAAGTCTGTGATGTTAATAATGTTTTGTAATGGTTTTCATATAAATTGCTTCTCTATAATGTTAGAGAAAATGGTGTTTACATTAGGTAGAATATTGGGTAATATATTTAGAAGGAACACTGTGCAACTTTCCAGCAAAAAAATCATGGAAGTTGCAGTAGCACATGAGGATAAACTACAAAATCACTGGTTATCTGACCATTCGACACAAATGTTTTGATGGATCTTGAGACTTGGTGAGCTGAGGCTGTTGAAATTTCCTTCAAGAATCTGGAAGAATGGTTGGAAATCATCTGAAAGACTGCAACCACAAGTAGGTACATGAACCTGCTATACACAAAATGTATGAAAATGGTAATTTTAAGAGAAAACAAAAGCCTTCCAGTGTAAATAGAATCTGTGACACCTTGGTGGTTTATAACATTTAAATGCAAAATCTAGTGATCTCTAGAAGACATTACACTACTTGCCACTGTATCAATCTACTAAGGATGTGTGTGTTTAAAATCCTGTTTCTTGCATCAGTGCAAACTTTCCTCTGTTGGCAAAGGTGGGATTTTGCGTGAATCAGATTGCAAAATCAGGGCCTTAATATTTTTGGCAGGTTCTGTCAGAAAGATTTGTCTTGCAACCATTTAATAAGCAGAATTGTGCTTATTATTATTTTAGTAGCAAGTGGACTTCAGAAGGACTGTTTCAGTGTCCCCATCCCCCTCCCTCTCTCCTACCCCCCAAAAAACCCCAACAAATACTTTATTGTTTTTGTTCAGAAGCATCACTTTTTTTAATAAGGTGTCTGGATGCCTTGGAATAAATCTAATTCATAGTGACTGCCAGTGGCTTCCAGGGCCATGAAAGCAGGCACTCTGAGACACCTTTTCAGTGTCACCATTCCCATCAGGATAGGGAATTATACAGTAGTCTGCTGAAAGAGGCTGTTCAGGGATCCTGCTTTTCATGTTCCTCTGACACAAAGGAGGTATCATGTCCAAGGCAATCAGGCCCCAAATAGTTGTTCTCCCCTCCCCGCCCCCATTTCTTGTAGTAAACATGACATGTATTGTGACTATTTTGGAAGCGGTGTTTAAAAGTATACGTGAGATACATTAAACATCTAGTAGCTTTATCACACGTGCAGTTTCAGACTAGCATTCCAAGTGCAGTATCAGACTAGTATTTATCTGTTCTGAAATTAAGTTCTGGGCACCAGCTGAAAAGTGTATTTTTGTTATTAAGGAATCAAATTAAAATTGTAAGAAAACAACACCATTATTAGTTTGCAAAAGTTATTTGCTTTGATTAAAAGCACCAATAAATGTGTCTTGGTTCTATAACTGCTCCATTTAGCACTTGACGTATAATAGGGTTTTTTTCCCCACAGTGTAATATCTCCATTGAAATATAATTATTTTGCAGATTGCTCAACTGAATGCCCTTATAAACATGCTGTTAGGGGAACTCACCCCTGGTGATCATCAGAACATCATGACAATATGCACAATTGATGTACATGCAAGGGATGTTGTAGCCACGCTTATAGCACAGAAGGTAATTTGTTGCAGAGCAATTACACTAATGCATTTTTAAAAGCATAAAATAAAGAATAATTTCATTTGTTGAAAAGATATGCTAGTGGCTTATGTATGGCAATGACAGAATATTTTGGTTCAATCCATTTTTGTCCTTTTACATTTTTTGCTTTAGAGTTAGGTAATTACATTTACCAGTTAAAGAATTACCATTTAAAAATATATAGAAATTTTGTCCAAATGTTTAAAGGCATCCATTAAAAAAATTGCTGTAATGTGACAGCAGGTTTCTCATTAATTTGCCTCCAATTACTGATCTGTTCACAATTAATATAAAACCTCACATTTATTGCAGATAGTTTGAAAGTTTAATACATACAAAATATAAAACAGCAATTGTGTTATGTTTCCAGACAACATTCTATTTTTAATTTTTTTTTTATAAATAGGTTTTATTTCCCTATCAGTTTCTGAGGTGGAGTCTGTACTGCTAACTCTTTCCACGCCTGACTTCAGCACTGCCAGGGCCTATTTATAGTAATTTGCTACTCCATCTTCAGACCGTGACCGCTCAGACAGGAAGGAGGTGGCAAGTGACACCGTGCAATGTGTGCTCCCTTATCCATGGTTAGGCAGGTGAGAGAGAGCTGTTGTATCTTCCATTCCTCCTGTCTGCAACCAGCTGCAAGCAAGGGATGGTTCTGACCTCCAAAGGGGACACAGAGCCCCCAGTTTGAATGGGCAGCTTCATTCCAGTGTCAGACACCTAGAGCTTTACTGTTTATTCATGAGGAATAACAAGAGAGAAGAGAAAAACTGTCTAGGTATGAATTGTGTGTGTGTGTGTAGTGTACATCTATTCATCCATCCTCTGTAGCCTGTCATCTTTCTACATGTTGTGTTTTAACATGTTTACTCATAGTAAAATTCACCTTTTGGCAACGCATGTCTGCCAAGAGCAAGGATTACCCTGCCTCCCCCCATTTCCAAACACCCTCCCATCTCCATGATGGTAAGGAGTTCAGTATGATAATGCTTTGCTTTATTGTAAAAAATAATTTTGCTGTAGGCCAGACACATGGTATTGAGGTTTCTCAGAAATCCAGTCTTTACATAAATGCCCTAAATAAATAGTGTAAGATGTAGTCCACAGTAAACTCATGAAAGTAAAAATTGTTTTACTTGAAAGAATAAAATAGAAAAAAGACACTGTAAATTATCATAGTGTGCCATGAAACCTCCTTGTGCAGGACAATGGTCTCTTAGCCTTGATAACTGGTATTCTGTAAAACTGTGAAAAAACAAAAAAAAACCAACAAAAAAACACTCAACACTTACAGTTGCTGAACAAAATCCATTCTACTGAGCATAATCACTTTGTTGTGGTGCGATGCATAATAGCAGTTGCATCGAAAATTTGCAGCAATTTAAAATATTCTTTTCACTGAAATTGTTTATCCACATTGCCAAAGCCTTTAAGGAAGTACTGATGTTTTTCATATTGTCAGGAGCAGCTGCTTCTATCTGCTGTGGCTGTCTAACTGCTAACTAGGCAGATGGCACACAGTAGCTGAGGTGTGTCTGTTGTATACAGGACCAACTTTTCTGGCTTATAGGAAGCACAGCTGCCATGCTATTATGATGATGATGATCCTTATGTATTTCAGACATTGGAGGCCTTATATAGAGCTGCATGCTTTGAAGGGGTGATTAGGGTCTTTAGTACACTGAATAAGTACTTAAATAATCAAACTGACAAGCTGTGTGGAAATATGGAATCCCTATTAATTAGAATTTTGGGTAGGGATGGGGGGCGGGCTCTGTAAAAACCAAGTGAAATTACTTGCCACAGATACAACCATCTCAATATGTTATAGCGTGTAAATGTCTGGAAAGAGTACTTCAACAACTACTAGATACAAATAGGTTTATAAAGAATAAATGTGTTTTACATCATTAACTCTGGTCAGTTATTTAAAGAACATGCTGAAGAAAATATGCGACAGTTAAAACTAGAGAAGACCTCAGATTTTGGCTCAGTTGGCAGAAACTTGTTCAACAGAATATCGGAAACAGCAACAGTTCTTTCCCCATGTCTCACTTGTAGTAATTAATATATTAATATCTACTTTTTTCTTCTAAATAACTACTTTCTTAATGTTCTTGTGTACTGGGATATAGCATGAGAGAGCTGGAGGGGGCAGTAAGGTGTGGCTGGGGCTTAAGGAAGCAATGAAATGCTGACCAGATGCTGCATTTCCTGTTGATTTGAGGCGTTAGTTCATTAGACCACTAATCAAAACCATGTGCTCTGCTAACAAACCATTTCATCCCCTGAGTGCTGGAGCATGCACATGCTGTTCCCAACTAATTAGGACCTGCTCCAAGTCAATGAAAAGTCTCTTGTTGACATCCATAGGTGGTAGAAGAGGTTATCTTAGAATGGGTGTCCTTCTTATTGCTTGTGTCTTCACGTAGCTCAGCTAAAAATATTTTAGCCAGAAACATGGAGTCACTGTATCTTGTTAATGTTTCTATCATGTTAATATCAGCTTGAAGAGTTTATGTTCCATAAGCTATCATGGCCTTGTTACAGAGTAAAAAAAAAAAAAACAAACTGGGGGCACAATAAGGCTGTTGTGCATAGGTGTTTGTGTTTCAGAAGCCCCATTGCTAGCCTTTGCCATCTAAAGAAAGAGGTCAAGGTATTGAGCAGACATAGAGATTGCTTCATCACTTTAGCCCTAAGTTAAGAGTTGAAGCTACTTGAAACACAGTGGGCAAAGTTGCATCAATAGTGCTTATGTTGCAACTGTGCGTATAGCAAAAATGTCCGTCTCCAAAGCTTACAGCAAGGTTTGTTCTCCACGGCAGTAGAAGTGACCTAATGAAATCGTATTCTGCAGTACTTTCCAAATAGCTACAACCCTAAAAGCATGAACAAGTATAGCATGAAATTAGAATTACAAAACATGTTTCTTCCTTCATTATCTATAAAAAGCTTCTGGTAAGCTTGAACAGGAAACTGTTGTTGGTAATTTTTTTTTAAATGCTAGTCCTCTTACTTAATAGAGAAGACAGCTTAATGTAATGCTATCACTCTCCAAATATAATTTAATAATTTTAGAAATAGATATAAGAACAATAACTTCCTTGCACATGATAAAAACAGCTAATGAGAAAAGACAGGGAAGTTTGGTCACTTAGATTTCAGCAAATGGGAAGAGGGAGATATGATCAATTATATCTTAGTAAAGCTCTGGGATCAATGTGTCGGAGAGGTGTACAAGAACAAACAAAGGAGGATGACTTATGGAGCGGAAGGCAGAAAGATAGACCATCTTGATCAGGAAAGGACAAAAGAAATAGCCTGATTCCTCAGAAGCCAATGGAGGCAGACCTGCAAGCAAAGTACAAGGTGAGCAGTTTACAGCAATAACAAGAAATATTGCAGGGTTAGAGGATCATGTGGAGATGGTCACAGAAGAAAGCAGAAGTACTGCAGTGCTAAGGGAAAAGGTTTTCAGAAAGTCACAGATATCAGAAAGCACATGGAAGACAATCATAAAGGTGAAGAAGATGAAGATCAAGGGCGGAGAAGAGGACTAATGAGCCTGGGAGATTTAGAGCAAGCAAGGAGAACCACTGCAAGGTGCCTGCTAGCATGGGGGATGAAAGAACACAGATTGATAAATAGGAGAAGGTATTTCTTCAAGCAGGTGAAAAATAACAGTGGGCAGGAAGTGAAGAAATCTGCCTTGATTGAGGCTGGAAAAAATTGGTGGGACAAAATGAAAACAGAGAAATAGGTGAGAGTTGAAGAGCATTTACATGTGGTAAAAAAAGAGGAGAAATTCCTACTTTCTTATATTGGGAGGGATTGCTATCATACGCTGTTCCTGGGTAAGATGGCTTTGTGGTTAGAGAGTTGGGGAAACAGCACTATGGATGGAATTACGGAAACATCTAATGAAAGAAGGTGTATGCATGGTAGAATTTTCTCGTGGAGCATCACAATCAAAACGATACTGTTCTTTCCAAGCCCATTTCTGCTTTCCCTTCCTATGAACTTTGGTTCATATTTAGTGGTCACAACTGAATACAGAAACAGATTACACTTAAAACATTTTCATTTTACATGTGTGAAATATTTTGTAATTCTGTACATGATATTCAATGCCCGTTTGTAGATCTACAAAGTAACTCTTACTCGGGTCAACTGCAAAACACAGAGGAAAACTACCAGCATGAGATGACATCTGTCTAAGGCTTTGATCTGTATTCCTCCTTGTGCTATTTAAAAAGGTGAGGCTACTTGTGCACTAGCTAAAGTGAGAAATTCAGAAGTCTGATAAAACTGTAATTTAACTGATAACAGCCATTTCCCATCTTCTGCTATTCTAACCAAACAAAAATATTTTACCTTTGCATCAATTTATCTGGATGATCTCATCTTTACTAAAAATGTTACCAAAGCTAATTGCTGAAGGAAACATGATTCAGAGCATGCTCTCACCTATCCTGAAGTCAATACTTTTAAGTAGATCAAAACAAGGAGGCCTGATTTTTGATGGTTGTCCCTCTACACATCAACTTCACAAAGTGATATGAAGCAACATCCTCCTGTTAAAGTGGAATGCGGGGAGAAGGGAAAAGGTGTTTTTAAAAAAGCTCAGGTCTCCAAGTGGATGCAGAGCCATCAAGGCAACAGTATCTTCTTGTCTGACGTAGATAACAGTAAAGGACCTTTTTTTTTTAAAAAAAATCTTCTCTTGTTGAGAGGTGGTATACCAGGTGATTAGGCACTTTTTTGCTCAGATACTTCTGTAGTGTTAATCAGTAGCTTCTCAAACAAGCTCTCCTTTTATTCCTGTTTCAGATTCTCTTGTCTTGTGGTGATAGACTGAGGAGAGTCATTTTCACTCATATGTGATTGAATGAAGCTGACTTTGGGAGTTAAGAATTTTTAAAATGGAAACGAGATTTCAATATACAGTCAGGTCTTAAGTTGATATCAGCAGGAACCATGCTGCATCAGGCATACTTAGATTCTTGCCTCAAATTTGTGGTTTTTAAGGAATCACCTTTTTTTTTTCATCTGTGATCATCTGAAAAATTAAATCTTGAAAAACACATGACAACTTCAAAGTGGTAAAGAATACTTACGGTGTGTTTTTTCACCTATGAATCTGCATGTAGCTTAAATTCACTCTTTGCTTTTTGTTGTAATGAGGATGGGAAATGTCTGCGTATGTGCCAGTGCTCACCAGTTCAGCAGGAAAAACCTCATTTTGGTGACTCTCTCTTCTTCTTAAAGGCAACATTAAAGAAAATGGCAGATCAAAACAGAAACAGATGTGATATTAATCAGTGAATGACTAAGAGCTGAGTGTTGCAAGTGTGGCATTCTACTTTAACCAGCAAAAAGTGTTGGCCTATGTTCAGTTTTGCACACCTTACTCTGGGAAACAACAACTTAGGGTAAAAAAAAATAAACCAGAATCAACAGAAAAACCGCAAACTCAACCAGAGTAATTTGTCTTTTTTTTTTGAGGAAACCATCTATTTTGGCATGAAGCCTGCTCTGGGCATAGCTGCTCTCCTTCCTTTGGGTTCAAACTGCCAGAGTGTGTAGGGCTTTTCCTCAGGAACTCTTCATGTTTCCTGCTGGGCCAGATGAGCCAGAAGATCAAAGGTGTCAGTCGCTTACCCTTCCCTAGTGATGTTTTGTCTTTCGGTAGTAATTTCTGGTTTGATTTTTTTTTTCATGGATGGAACTTGCAGACACATTAAGTACAATTAAGTGCTAGACTTCCCAAAGAATACATGTTATGCTATTTTGGCTGAGGTCATATTTTTCAGCTGATCAAAGTAGTGTTCTGCAGATGTTGAATGTGCTTGTGTGAAGTCACTCTTACTAGAGTAATTCCAAAGAAAATGAACTGCGTGTCAGTTATTTCACTGCTTACTACTGGTACATTGTCAATCATAATCGTTACTCCAAATTTACCATCTAAAATAACAAACCATAGGAAAGAGAAGGCTGGGGCAGATAAATTATTCATTTGGCGTCATGGGGACTGATGTATCTTGATTGTTTTTGTCCTTTTTTGCTGTGTTTCTCAAGCTAAGCAACCAGCAGAGTGAGACAGGAGCACACAGAATCCATGTGCTATATACGTACAAATGTTTAGAGTTTTCTCTTTTCTCTTTATTTATTCAGTGTAACAAGAGCTATGTGAAGCCAATGAGAGCAGTGTTCAGGAAATATGTGATTGATATCCTTTGACAGTGAAGTCATAAAATCAGACTGTAGCAGTGCACTTTCCTCCATAAACCTGTCTTTTGAGATGAAAGAGTGCTATTCCACACTCATTAGAGACCTTCTCCACTTCCAACTTACACTGTGCTCTAAAATTTTGTCAAAGTAAAAGGCAAGATGACCATAATAGGCAGATATTTTCTTTCTTCCAAAGCATTGTTTTGTGTAACAGACACAATTCTAGTTTAGTAAGTGGGTTATATTTTTGTTCCCTTCTAGAGTCAGTAGACTGGCCCTGCAAATACTCGAGTAACTTGTTGAAGTCTGTGGTCAGCAGGAGGCAAGGAAGAAAATGTATGGGTGGAATAACTCAAAGGTATGCATTTTTTAAGAGCTGGGCATTAGCTAGCATTCCTTGATTTTTATAAATCAACTGGAAAAAGAAAAATTTTATTCTACAACAGGAAAAAACCTACAGCACACCTGGTACAAGCTGGCCAGGTGTCATTAGCACCAGAAGCAAAAGCAGGTGAGTAACAAATTGCTACTTAAAACTTGCATCTAGTTCATCTGAGGGGCAACATATGGTTGAGGTCATTACTACTGAAAACTTTGTCTGGACCGTAAGAGACATAAAGGTTCAACAGCCAGTCCAGGCTTGTAGAAGCAGAATTGTAGTGGTTACCAAACTGTAGGTACCAAACTGACTCTGCCTTAATATCAGCAGCCTACAGGAGAGTCATGGAATAGTTATCAAAGTAGTGATTTGAAAGGAAGGGAAATGCTGATTCAGAACAGACTATAGGTCAGGCCAAAAGGACACTCTTTGGTCTTTAGCATCCTGGAGCTGATTATTTAGAGGAAGTTTAAAAATTTACATACAGGGTAGGAATTGTACATTTGTGGAAAATGTTGTCATTGGTCATTGATGATAATTGTGGAAACCCTTTGCAGCATCCCACAGGCATACGGTTTATATCATGAAGCATGAGGATTGATACTCCTCATACGTTTATGACCTACCTTGAGCTGCTGCAAATGTAGCGTGCAGTCACAGAATGGGCTCCTGAGGATCTTCAGAGGTAAGTAGACAGTGCTATGCAATGAAGATATGGCTATTACATATAATATGTTAAAATATGCTAGACAAGTGGAACTGATCACAGGAGAGCACCATGATACACACCGTAGGTGAAACTAAAGGGCACAGAGTGATGTCTCATATAAACACAAATAATTCAGAGACCAAAGTACTGGTAAAATTCATCACTGGCCCTGCCCTAGAGAGACCACGTTCTTTGTTTTAAATTTAAAATCAGACAAATTACATAAAGTGTGTCATTAGCAAAAAGAGAAGTGTGGTGTTATATACAATACCCTTGCCTGCTGATTTTTCTTTACATAATTAATTCAGGAATAGTCTGATTGATTAATTGTATACTCTTAATTTATATATCCACTGTTGCTGATGAAATTATGTATGTTGTATTACTGTAAGAAGGGAGTTGTATTAGTTCTGAATCTAACACAATGCAATAATTGATTTCCTTGTTTTACTGGGCTTGCTAGAAGTCATTACAACATTAGAACTGCTTTGACAGATGATGATTTACCTTGTTCTACTAATTGTTTTAATTTTAAAAATTCTTGAACGAAATTAAACAACCTCTTGCTGGACTATTCTATGCTTTTCTTAGCAGAGGACATTAAAAGTAACTGTCACAAGTTATGATAGAGGAAGTCTCACATCCATTAAACAAAAATGCAGATCTAGTTTAAGCAGAGAACATGTGGTCAGATATATAAATAACAGTGGATAATTTTATGGTAAACCTTGTAGCACTAGGAGTATACAAGAGGCATAAGACACCACTAAATGAAGTGAGACGAAGGCAGCAAGAACATTTTCTTGTTCTGCGCTCCCCAATACAAGAAAGACATGGACATATTGGAGCAAGTCCAGTGAAGGGCCATAGAGATGGTGAAGGGATTGGAGCATCTGACATACAAGGAGAGGCTGAGAGAGCTGGGACTGTTCAGCCTTGAGAAGAGAAGGCTCAGGGCAGATCTTTTCAATGTGTATAAATAGCTAATGGTAGGGAGTAAAGAAGATGGAGCCAGGCTCCTCTCAGTGGTACCCAGTGACAGGACAACAGGCAATGAGCACAAACTGAAATAAAGGAAATTCCACTTAAACATAAGAAAGAAATTGATTTACTATCAGAGAAGTCAAATAGTAGAACAAGTTGACCAGAAAGGTTGTAGAGTCCCCATCCTTGGAGAAATTCACAACCCAACTGGACATAGTCCTGAGCAGCCTGCTCTAACTGATCCGCTTTGAGCAGGTGATTGCAACTAGATGATCTTCAGAAGCCTCTTCCGACCTCAGCTGTTATGCGATTCTATGCTTCTGTCTGCAATGTGTGAAGTTACCTCAGTGCTGATACATGAGGTGGTGCCTTGCTCTTTATGAAAGTGCTGGGCATCACGAGTCCATTTAATAGTTGGACTCGTTGATCTTAAGGGTCTTTTCCAATCTAAATGTTTCTATGCTTCTGTGGATCTCTGGGGGATAGCCTTGTCCTAAAGGCAGGCTACTTCCCAATCTCTCTAGAATAGCATGTTTCCAAAGTAAACAAGTGCCTTAAAAGGCACAATGGAACCCTGTTTTGAATGTACGCTTCTTACTTATCACCTCGTGGTGAATGAATAAGTATCCCTTTGTCTGTCATTGATCAGAAAAGATACAGTGTGCCATTAGAGTTTTTCTGCTGACAGGATTATCCTTCAAACATATGTAGCAACAAAAGTACCTATAATATTTCCTGAAATCTCTGTGAATCAAATGAACTATGTTTAGAACACTCCACAAAAAAGTCTATCTTGGTATTCTGGGCCCCATCACTGCAGCTGGCTCTTTTTCTTTTTTACCATCGCTAGTTTGAAGTATCTATAAAGGTTTATGCCAAACTGGAGTATAGGAATGCTTTTATGAACTCAGTTGCATCTCTGTAGATAAGCTTTCTGTTGTGGTACCTTAAGTTAAGACACTGCAGGATGGTATGGCCAAAGAATAAAGTTAAATCAAATGAAGTGATTTTTCAGGCTTACTTTTGTGTTATCCCATGGCACAGTAATTTCTGATTTTTAGGTGAGACTACTGAATTGAAAATGGCAGATTTTCATAGCAGTAAATCCAGAAAAAAAGAGGTCTTCCAGAAAATATCAAAGCGCTTTTTTGGTGGATATAAAAAATCTTTTGCCCCCCCGCTTTTTTCTGAATTATAGCATTAGGTCTTAAAGTAAAGCTGCCACTAATAAGAAATAGATAAAGGCTAGAGCTGAAGATCAAGAAACTGACATGATGCAGTTTGCTAGAAAGACTTGAGACAAGTAAGACTAAGATCTAATGGCATATTCCATTGCAAAACAGATTACAGAAGACTATGAGGGAGCTAACAGTATTAAGAATTTGAGCTATGTGATACTGTGTGGGAGAGGCAAAATTTTTCTTTAACTTAAAAAAAAAAAAATCTGGAAAGTTTCTTCCCCCTTGAGTATCTGAAATATTGAGGTAAAAGATGGCATATAGTACTAAAGCATTACTGTTTTATTAGAGGATTTTTTCTGACTATTCCAAGAGAGATTTACCACAAATTTTCTTGCATGTATATGCTAAATTCAGATTTTAATGCCTTTCTCTCTTTGTTTTATCATTATTCTAGAAGAGCACATAGGCTTCCTTTTTTGAAAATTGGCTTAGTATGAAATCAGTCTTTTGTGCTTATCAAATTCAGAGACATTTATAGTCTGTTAATCTAAGACAAGCAAATGTTTATTGATCTGTGAACTACTAACAGGGTTTTCTTAATCTTGTCTTTTTTATTGCTGGTATTAATAATTTGTTTTCTGTACATTTTTAAGTCTGAAAATGTCAAATGTTCAAATATTACTATAAAACATCCCATAGATATCTTGTTAATTGATTTGATGTTGTCATTAAGCCACTGATGCTTTTGATTGATATATGGATTAGGCACAAATTCTCATCATCAACAACATAGGGAGAGGATGGTGGCAGCACAACTGTCCCTCTCATATTCATGTTTTCTTTCCACCCTGCAGAGCTTATACAATGCTGACTTCAGACTTCTATGTGAAATAGTGTTGACATCAGAAGAGCTGCAAATTCAAGGAGACTTGTGAGAAAGTTAATCTGTCTCTACATATTGTATTGTACCTGGGTGCTGGAGGAAAAAAAATAAACTTTCTGGTAACGCTGCTGCTGGGCAAGCATACTAAAGAATTTTGGGGGCAGGGCAGTATCTGTTAGAAATGGATTGTAGAGGATTCCCAGCATATTCAGTAGCAAGGATGTGAGAAATACTCTTGGCATTGTACTTGAATGCCAGCAGCAGTAAGAGAGAAAGCAGGCAAGTCATTAGTGTACACTCCTGTATGAGCTCGGGTCTTGATTATCTCTTTCCAGTGCCTTCAGAAAGTAGAGGAAAGAAGGCTGCTAAAAGACCTGTCCTTTCTAAGAAATCTGGGGTGCATAATTATATAGGTTTACCTGGCCTTTTCCAAAGGGACAAGTGGCACCACTTCTCCAGTCCCTCTCCTTACTACTCTTTCTGTTCTTCCCCTTTTCCTTAACTGTCAATTTTTGTAAGTGCAACACTTTTAAAGTCCTTCCTGGTGCAGCGAGTCAAGCATGTCTGCTTGTGTGAGGGAACTGGGTCCCCCTTGCTTCCTGACACTTAAAACTTACTGAAGTATTTGTGGAGAGTGAGAAGATTCTGCGCAGTTTCTCCCTTCCATACAAAAATTCTTCTGCTTTCAGTGAAATGCAGTATTCAATCCTACCAGTCTGTACTTGGTTCCAGCTTTCTGCTGCATTTTTCACCTGAGTGCTCAGGGCCAAATTGAGAGCAAATGTGATTAGACGCATCTCCTTACTAAATCAAGCTGTCCGGCTCACTGTAAGTTTGATTTTGATGTAAAGCCATTGGCCTTATGACTGCATAAGTGAGAGTTTCCTATGCATGTGGCATTGCCTGATGCTCAGATGAGAACATCACGTCAGACATGTTTAATCATAACAGTATTTATTCCTTTTACTCAGAATGTACCCCCTTCACGACAAATGTATGTAAATGCTGAGATAAAAATAGCATTTGACAAGATAGTTGGGTATGTTTCATTTTATTAACACATTAGTCAACTTATTCTGCTCAAAGTAATATGTGAATAGTAGATACATATAAGATTAGCATAATTTTTTCAGTCAACATTTGTTCTGTGAGGTTTTTGATTACATTATTTTAATTAGCAATAAGACATGACAAGCATAGGATTTCATGGTGAGTATAGCACTCCTCACAAGGTATTAAAAAGCATGTGGCTGAAAGCTGAATGATTTTAACCATTCAGAATGTGCATTAATAACCACTCTAGACTGACTAGAGTGCCCTGTGGTTTCTTTAATGAAATATGTATTATTGAATAAGGGAAGCATTTACTGGTCATAGTCATCAGGGCCAAGACTTTGCTCTCGGCCACTGAGAAAGCTCCATTTGTGTTCTAAAGCCTTCTGTGCTTTCTCTGGGATTAGTTTGCTCATGACAGCATAGTGTAACTTTTAAACATATTCAGGGCACATCATACTGTCTATGAAGGAAACCAAATGTCCTCTCTGGAACCGCATAATCTAGTAGGTGTCACAAGTCAGAAATAATGAAGATAAATGAGATTATGGACACAAAGAAAAGTACATATTGTCTAAATAATGCCCTCCAGTCAGAGACTGGGAACGTGAAAATATTCTATTTCTTTGTACCTGTCCCCTGGAAAGAAAAAACACAAACAACAACAAAAAAAACCCCACACCAATAAAAAACCCAAATCAGAAATGCTTTGTGTATAAATTATTTTGTATCTGATTGTGTGACTCTTAACATAAAAAGTAATAAAATGCTGGGGATAGCAAATGTCTGTTTATTTCAGTCATTACATATTTCTTTTGCACTTTCACTTATAGATGCAAAGTAACTTGGATTTCTATGACCAGGGTCTCAAAGTAATTAAATGTCTTGATTGTGATTGTGTTCCTGAAATGAAAGGACTGAAGTAAACCCGGAGCTTATAGAGCTGTGTTGGGTTTTGATATTACTTTGTGGATATTTAAAGAGGGAAGAGCAGATGATAATTTCTGGACCTATGAGCATGTCGCAGTTGTAGCTCTGCTAAATCCTAACTATTTCATAACATGTTTCATTTTTGTTGTTGTTCACTCACTGTGTTTTACTAGTCCTACCTATTTGTAATAATCATTTAATGTTTTACTTGAGTGCCAGTAAAAGAAAACCCAAGTAGCTTGTGGCCATTCAGTGTTAAAGCCACAACAAACAACCAGGAATGTCATGTCCCGTTGATCTCTTACATTCTGTCACCATTGTCGAAAGTGACTCTGAGGCAAGTGAAAGGTGATGTCCTCTCCTCCCTCCAAAACCAGTATTCTGGTAGGCATATAAGAATACCATCTTTCCTCATTCTAGCAGCCTGGTCTGAATAACTAGATGGAAGAAAGCCTGAGATAGCTCTGAGGTACCTGTTGGTCTTTTTCCGTGTAACAATTCCCTTTTTTTGTGTGTATATGTTATTATTTTAAATGTTCATGGTTTTTTAATTCAGGTCTGTTCAGGGTAAAAGCAAAGATATTGTTATATTGCCTAACTGATTTGCTTATGTCAAATGTAAACTGTTTTAGGAGAATCTTCCAGATGTTCTAGAAGAACAGGTTGGACCTCAAGACTGGGATGGGGAAGGACCAAGTATTAGCTTGAATTTCCTTGCAGAGTCCACGTAGGACTAAAGTATCAGAGAGCCGGCTTAGTCTTTTTTTTTTTTGAGGAGGTCTTAACACCCCAAATTTTAGAATGTATAATGTCACTGGATATGATGTGCTATATGTGACAAAGGAGGGGACTGAACCAGAATCTCAAGGCCAGCTCCTTTGAGAGATTGAAAACTCCTGTCTGAATGTAGGTGGAACAGAAAGAAGAAAGTTATTCTCAGGATCCAAATGTGTATGCTTCAAATGATGAAAAAACTACAGAAGAATTACTGATTTCATCAATCTTATGCCATTCATTGGTATCTAAATCTTAAGAGTCTTGTTTGCAGAAAACTGAACTTTGAACCCAGTTTGTTTCTTGTATTAACCTTAGTAGTTAGTGTGAATGTGAATTTACTGTTTCTACATACCTAAAGGTAATACAAGTGTGATGAAATAGGGTTAAAAAGTGTCATGAGATTTGATAAGCATTCACGCATTTTATCTGACTTGGGGCATTGAATCCATGGAAACATTGGCTTTTACACATCATTTTCTCATTCACAAAATTAAGTAATTACATCCTGGGAGAAACGCACTGGCATTGAATATACAGTATCCAGACTATGTCACTACAGGTAGCAGATTGAGTTTAACTAGCCATATGGATTGTAATTGTCTAAGTATGATTAATTCATAATGTTTGTTAATTTTATGCCTTATATTATGGTTTGTTATTCTGTCAGTCTTTTCTCTCTTTCTTTGTTTCTTTTTAATCTAGGATTTGATGAGAGCCCTCAAGGGATTTTAATCTTACTGTGATACTAACTAATGATGTCCTTATATTCCTGGGTCTCATCAATAGCTTGTTCCCCTTGCTGGAAGTTTCACGGAAAAGGGTTCTGAAGTTAGAACAGATGGTGCGTCAGTCCATTGCAGAACTCTGTTTGCAGCCTGAGGAAAACTTTATATTGAAGGTGGAAATAATGGTTTTCTGCTTAGCTTATTGTAAATTCTAAATGGGGTGATTGAAGACTATAATGATCACTGTTGTTTGATGCCTATGAGTTTCAACATCTGGCTAATGCCTTTACTAGCTGTAGCAGTAAGAAAAGGCACTATAGGGTTTTCTGCTTCTTTCTCTTAAATAGGTTATAGAATATGTATATATAAGTTTGTACATACACATGTGAATACATAAGTTTGAGGTATGCGTATGAAAGTTTATCTATATACTTTATATATGTAAATCAGTGTCTATATGAATATCCAATTTGCACGATAGTGAAACAGGATGTTACATAATAATATAACATTTTCCTGCCAACACTGGGCTTTCTTTTTTCATTATCTGAATTTGATTTCTACTTTAACAATTGGAATTATTTTAAATTGCCTTTTATCTACTCCTGTCTGCAGACCCAAGCCATTAACCCAAAGTAAATTAGCAAATATGGCTTTGCTTCTCATATAGGGTCCAAGAAGGAAGCTTGGAGACTAGTGAGACTGACAGAGCTGGTCTTTGTAAGGGAGGCTGAAGACCACCTCCGTCAAAGTGATGGACCTCGTTACACCAACTTTTGTCATACTTGGCTTTTCAGCAGGTAATTCACTAAGTCACCAAAGTCACTAGTCTGTTCTGTCACTGCACTGTAATTGATTTAGTGAAACATTGGAATAGGCTGCCCAGGGAGGTGGTAGAGTCACCCTCCCTGGAGATATTCAAGGAGCGTGTGGATGTGGCATTGTGGCATGTAGCTTGATGGACATGGTGCTGTGTGGTGTTGGGTGGGTTGTGGCTTGTTGTTGTTGTGTGGTGGGTTTTGGTTTTTTGTTTTCTTTTTTCTTTTTTTTTTTTTTTTTTTTTCCCCCAGGTTGGACTTGATGATCTTACAGGTCTTTTCCAACCGTAGTGATTCTGTGATTCTGTGATTCTGTGATTTGATGGAATACTGTTAACAGGAATAGTGATTGAAAAATAATGTTTTCAAAGAGAATTTAAAAAGTAATTTCTCCACTTATGTTGTTACTTTGCTTGGTTGTACTTCAATCTAGGTAATGACAACAGTTTAGGAAGCTTCATTTTAGAAATCCAGATGGTATTGTCTTAACTTATTCAGCAGTTTCACCTGGTATTCTTGAAACAAATTGCCAAAATCTCTAACAGCATTATACTTTTGTTGTTTTGGGTTTTTTTTAAACAGTCTAACTGTATTCAAAAAACCATGGGTACACATTCTGAAATTTAGGCACATGCTGTGAATGCTTTGATTTCAATGGAACCTTAATCCCAGGCTTAAAATGTTATGCTGAATTTGGACCCAAACACCTAATAAAACACTTAAACAAAATACTGGAGTCCGAGGGTCACTATTTAGCTTTGTCATGGGTTTTTACCCCTGAAGATGTGATGCTTTGTGGTTTATGCCACGTTGATCTAGACAATGAATTCTTCAGGCCAGGCCTATAAAGTACTTGTCAATAAAAAGAGTGGTCAAAGCATTAAGCTTCTGATTAAGGCTATCAGAATCTGACACATTAATTATCCTTAATTACAGTCTGTATCATCTTTCCTGAAGAAATGTTCATGAAGTATATGCTGCTTATAGTGAATTTGCAATTAGTTTTTAACTAATGCCAAGTCTGAGTTCTGAAGTTGCATGATATTAAAGCCTTCAGTTTTCTTTTTCTGTGGCTTTGTAGTTTCAGCATTTTCTTATAGTAGGACAAATGTGTGCTTACACAGAGTTTTATTTATAATACAAATCTGAAGAGCATGGCTGTGACGGGTGCAGAAAAGGATTGACAAACATGGAAAGCATTTGAAATAACTATGTGGGAAGTTTAAAAACTTATTTTTCTGTATACTGATACTTACCTTTTTTTCTGATACTTACCTTTTTGTTATCTTCCTCACAGATGCCGTGAAATTCATAGCAACACCTACAAAGTAAGGTTTGACACATTCATTTCCTTTGCAGGGAAACAGTAATAGTGACATCAAATGCCCATTCTTCAGTAAAATAAAACCCCTTTACCAATTCCAACATGTTGAGCTCCGTAAACAGACTTTCCTGTGAGATATATGTATTGCTGTAGTGATCACCAAGACACATAAAGTATAAATCAATACATAGTAAAGCATCTGTAGCTTGGTGAGTGGTCTTTCTGTTCCATGCCTGTCTACAGTGCTGGCTAGTCATGCCTCTGTGCCTTCCCTAAGCATTACTGTTTTGTCTTACATGGCAACTGCAATGACTGAGATAATTAGCAGAGTTGCTTATGTTTCAAATGACTTTATATCAAACTTGGAGGATCCTGAGTAGTTGGCAAATTGGACTTGGCTACCTGAGCTTCTCAATGGGATGGAAAGTAATCAAAGAGGAAGAATGTCAAAAGTACTGGAGGAGGGTTGGCCAGTGCTACAAACATGAATGAAACAGCAGCCAGTGCTGTTGTGAGTAACTAGACCAGCTGATCATCCATTTGCTACACAATTCTCAAAAATTGACTGAAATCCAGAACGAGGTCATGCTAGGCTTGAATTGTCCAGGTATCTGATGATCCAGTAACAGACTGCCAGATGGGGAGAGAGAATAAGATAGCAATTTGCGGCCTGGTAAGGCCCTTATTAGATTTTTCATACTCTCTGCCCTCTTCACTGTTTCCCCTACCTCTTTCTTTACTGTTGTACCACTGTTCCATGACCCTAAAATCTGAAGGGCTTATTGGCCCCGCTCCCCACCAGGCATACAGCTCACCCTTCTGCCTGCAATCCTTGCTTGCTTATTCATGCTGCCAGTGATGGAAACTCTAAGCTATTTTTAATTTTGCAGGTGCTTCCTAAGAAAAATGGTGATGCATTTAATGATTGGTTTTGTGGATTTTCATCTGGCCTAGGATAAGAGATCTGTATGATTCAATTGGGGTCCAAGGCAAGCTGATATCCATAGGACATTCATCAGTAGGTAAGCCAGATCTTGCAGTATGGTTGCAGAGACTCTCTGCTGCATAGGTTTACTATACTGAGTCCTATTAACATGCATGGCTATACAATATTTTAAGGTCATAGCATTCTATTGAAATTGCAGTAGGGTTGTCTGCCTTACGTCAGGAAGATATAAGCATTAGGGTACTTAAGGTCTGCCTTTCTTTCCATGTGTTTAGAACACACCTAGATTCCTTTTTAGCTATTCTCTTAGATAAATCCCAAGTGATCTATATAAAAAGAACACTGTTGCAAACAGTGGGGTTGAGCAGTAACTGCTTTGAGGGGACTGTGTACACTTCATGATAATCCTCTAAGTTAGAAACATCTGAAAATGTTGTGTCAACACCAGCCCACCCTTGTCTAGATAAATAAAGCAATCATTTGAGAATTTCCACTTCTGTATGTCAGTCAGCTCTTTCTGAAGTAGCTTAGTTTAAACCTCTGAGAAGGAGGCAACCGTTCTTTGCACATATTACTTCTCCCCCCCTTAAAGAAAATCTCCAGAATAATTCTGTGGAGGAAAAAAAAAAATCCTTAATACAAATCTGGGTTTTTTTACAGTTTTTAATGCTGTAGGGGTGTTTGTAAAATATATCTGTCTCTGTCAGGTTATCAGTAATCTTTAATTTGAAAATCTTGTGACTTTTGGTTCTCACAGTTAGAAGCCCTGCTGGCTTCAATTTTTGTGGTTGGAAATTCTGCAATGGGGAAAAGTCAGGTAAAGTAAATTGTATTTTCAAACACTCTCCAAAAACACCTGCTTTGCTTGCTAATCGCTTGGGTTTTTTAAGGGAAATATTTTGGTAAAACAATGTGTGTTGCAAGTTCAATACTTAAAAAGCATTAACAGCATAACCTTGGAGTAGAACAACCGGTTCTATGAATCACAGTGTGAACTTGAGGTAGCTTGAATAAAATTGGTGTATTATGCAAATGTGGGGTTTTTTTAATAGATTGGGTAAGTAAGGTGTAATGTTACCTATATTGTAATGTCTTATCATTTATTTTTAGGGGATATCTTTTCCTTCTTTTTGTCCATGCATTTTCTCTGCATCTCATGTAGGCACCAGTCCATGCTTTGTTTAATTTATTGTTCTCTTTATCTTTTCTCTTTTGTTTATTAAGCCAAACTCTTGTAAACAAATACTAGCAACAGAGAAAATATGGTAGAATACATTTCAATTATTGTGAGTTCAGTGATAGCCTTCTAAATTTAATTTTTTATAACTCTTTTTCTACTTATATTTTCTGAACATGAAAAGGTCACAAGTCGTGAACTTATTTCCAAATTATTTCCAGATAAAGAGAAAATGTAGCTATGCTCTGGCATTGTTCTTGTCATTAGAGACTAAAGATGCTGCATAAAACCTATACCAACAATGTCATTGTAGAGTGACGTTAGCCTTATGACTGTCAACACAAGTGAACATTTGGGGTTTCTTCATCCTTCAGTGGAGAAGTTGGAAATCTCTAAGATATCTTCAACTTGTATAAATTAATGACTGACATATTACATGATTACGGCTAAAGGGAATCAGCTTTGTGACTTCAGCTGAAAGGCCTGTTTTCATCAACTGTAAAAAAAAAAATATTCTGCCACAGTCTGTGATAGCCTGAAATAGATTGTGCTTGGTGGAGATATTGACCATATTCAGCTAAATCACTGAACAGTCACGGACGATAGTGAGGTCAGTGAATCATATTACTAGTACTCCTGTGTGACGCACACTTTACATCAGTTTCACAAACATCTTTTCTTGGTGTAATCAAAATAAGTGTAATCATGATCAGAATGTAACCCAGGAATAACTACATATACAAAAATGATACATATGTTGCTATACAAGCAATTGTCTAATGCATAGAGCAATCAAATTCATAGCTCAAAAACCTTCACTTGTATGGTGGATCTCAAAATGGGAATTCTTCTCTCTCTACATGTATGTTTGGTGTTTTCTGTGAGGTGCCTGTCATTTTAACAAAAGTGACACGCAGAGTGAAGTGGAAAGGTCCTGTTTCAACCTGGGAAGAGGGTGGGGCAGACAGCTGAATTGTTCTGTATTTTCTATGAAATCTTAATTGATTAGACGATCACCTTTATTCACCATAGAAAGACTGTCTTTCTTTATGATGGATACAACAGCGGGAGAGCAAACTGTTGGAATTGATATACTTTGTTGCTTATCTGAAAGGAGATTTTTTGCCCTAATTTTGCACAATAGTAGAAACTTCCTTTAAATCCCATTTTCCTAACCAGTGCCTAGAATAGCTCTTGTTGTTAGATTCTAAGGACTCTATTGTGGCTTTTAAGCCAGAGCCCGCAGTAGGGGTTGTGGAGGGATGCACCGCCCCCAAGAAACTCCTAGAGGGTTTGTACTTGAGGACAAATCTGATGATAGAATTTAAAAATGGAACAGACCATTGTAGATCATCCAGTCCTCCCATCTGCCAGCACAGGATTTTCCCTCCCAGATATTCTTAATGCATTGTTCAATGTAAAAGTCTCAACTCTGGGAGTTTCCAAAGCTTTGTTTGGAAAATTTTTGCCTCCTTTTTTCCGTCAGAAGTAGGAGGACACAGCAGCAGCCATGACCATGTCTTTTAACATATATCTGTGTGTACTTTGGACTGGCTTCTCCCTGCTGGCTGGTGTGAATAGGGGGCAGATGGGTATGACTTTTCCCTTTACAGTCTCCAGATGACTTAAACATACCACGTGATCCCTGTGCCCCAGGAGGAGATTTGTAACTGCCTTAAACCATCACCTGTCCTTTAATGAATGTCTCAGGTTTTGTAAAGTGTGATCTAAAGTGTAATTGCTCAGCTCTGTAATGCAGTGAAGTTAATTTGTGGTTCAGTCAGAAAATTTTGTCCTAATTTTCTGGGTGATGATTACTCTCCCAACCAGTGAAATTGGCTTGAATGTTCCAGTGCATTTTGTTTACTGCTTAAAGGCTGATAAAACTCCCATGTATTATTTCTTTTTTGGGGAATAATAATAGTGCATTTTTCAGTCTTGGTAACTGTTGATATTTCAGTCTTCCAGAAGGATTTTGAAATATTTCAATTATCAGATATTTTGCAACACTATTGTAAGTGCTATTGGAAAGCAGACGCTGGATTTTCACACGTAATTCAAATCTGTAGTGTAGATGAAACCCCAATCCTGCAGAAATTATCTTGTGTTTAACATTGTTACACATAAGCAATACTGTCAGATTTGTAAAGATCAACTCAGAGCTTGATGAATCCATGGGATAAACACGTTCATGTTGAAGTATGTTGGGATTTGCACTTCAGATAGTGCGTATGAAATCTCCAGTGGCTTTGGATTAATGTTATGAGTAGTGTAAACGGGACCATGTTCTGTAGGGAGAAGTGTGGGAAATCAGTTGTAGTCACTACTGGCAGATTTTATACATCATAGTCATAGAAAAGCCTGAAGGCACCATCAAGATTAAATTTCCATTGGTGTATTTGCCAGTGTTATTTGAGAATCAGTATATGAAACCATATGAAGTCTTTTAACCCAAGTGATTGGAGGCTAATATTGAGCAAATACAGTTTAAAGAATTTTTTTTTCCACTTTCAAAAAAATGGTTTTAAGTCCTACTTGTCTGTATGTTCTTAATTGGAAAAAAAAATCCTCTAACATAGGACTAGCAAAGAAAATCTTTAGGGGCAAAGAAAACTATATAAGTAGAGGAAATAGAAGCAGATGAAAATCTGGTTAAAATGGAGAATGTCCCATATCCTCGATCCCATGATACGCAGTAGACCTGAGAAATGATCGAGATGTTTTCTTTTAATGCATATTGTACAAGGTATGCAGGGAATAAGGTTTCATTTGTTCCGTTGACAAACCACTGTAGTGTTTTGCAGGAAAAAAATCGGTTTTACTTGGGCACTCCATGAGCCTTGTTCAGAAGAACATTGCAGCTACTTAAAAACAAGCAGGGGACCTTGACAATGAGTTCTTGCTTTTTTTGGTTAAGTTCTATCAGTACCAAGTAATGAAGGTATTTCACGAAGACTTCCAGGGCTTGAAATTAGCCATTTTTGAGCAGCAACTTTAGCTACAGTATCCAGAGGTGACACTGTTTACATGAATACACTTGACTTAGACTGGAGTCCAGAAATAAAATTACCAGATTAATGAAAGCATCAAGCTAGCTTGCTACAAAAGGACTATTTAATTTTAGTTGCAAAGGTATTTTTCATTTTTAAAGCTATAGACAGACTTAAGGTAGGAAGGTCATGTTCTGATATCTGAAGTTCTTTGCCAGTTTCATTAGCTGTCATCTGGCTTTCTAATAGTTTCAGAATCTGATTTTACATATTCCAATTTGATTGCTGTGGTCCCTGGGAAGAACCACAGAAGAGCACCTCTTCCAAAAGACAGGTGAATTTTAGAGCTGTTCCTAACAAGCATTTTCGATCCACATTGTTGTCCTGCTTCATTTTGTGCCGCTTTCACATTCCAGGTAGAGAAAGTACATGAATCATTGCATAATTCCTGAACACAATTTTTCTCCAAAACATCTTTCAGACTGTGTGAGTCTCCACTTCCCACAAGGCAGGGCAAAGGCTTAATGATTATAATGGCCTGGGCATAAAGATATATAGGTGCTTTTCCTTTTCTGTGAGATGGCAGCACAGACAGGATGGTTGTTTACCTGTATATTTTGCAGTTTACTTATCATTTATTTACTCTTTGCAAAATATTTTTGAAGACTGTATGTACCTACGTTTCCCAGCAGTTCCTTCACTACATTTTGCACACTTGTATTCACCCCTGCAGTGACTTCATGGGCTTTCTGCCATCTGTCATTGTTCCTTTATTCTAATGTACAGTGCCGCCTCATGTAATTTATGACTTTGCCTGATATTTATTAGATAGACAGGATTATTGCCCACAGATGGCTATGGTTCACAGCCAGAGGCGTCTTCACAGAACTAGCGGGAAGAGATTTATTCATGTGACCATGTGACTTCTACTGTAAGCTAATTTTAGCACTGGGTTTCTCTTGACAAGTTAAAATGAAACGAGAACTCTGGGTCAAATTTATTCTTGCAGTAAGTGATGCAGTTCCATTGACTTCTGTTGAGTCATACCTGTATGTCAGGTGTGAAATTAGCACTCCATTTTTTTCATTGGGAAAATAAAATATACAAGAGCACATTTTAACTGCAGTGCATATGTGCACTTACAAATATTTCTGGTCTGGAAGCTGTACCTTTGGAGCAGAAACAACAGAAAAGATTTATCAAGTCATACAGTTGTTGCTGGTAGATGACATTGTCTGCCAGCTTTACATTTTCTCTGCTTCTTTTTATGGGCCACTGGAGTCATATATTCTGTCGTTCACAGTGTGAAACTCGGAACATTTCTTTGGCAAAGTCAGGGAGACTGGCGTGTTGAAAGTGAGCCAACACAGTCAGGTGGCTTCATTTGTACTTGAATTTGAGACTAGTTCTTGTAGTGGATAGGACGTGAAAATTGTATTGTATCTTTTTGGTGTGTTCATTTCATTGCTAGTGAACTAGCTGCTGCTGGTAAATTTAAGTCATCTCACTGGTAATAAATACACCAAGTTGAATCAGTGGCTTTTCTAATCTTTAAGCATTGTGTTCAGTTAAGTGCAGCCGTAAGTGGGTCTGTGGAATAACACTGCAACTACCAACACACAGATTAAAGTGCCCACAGATTTCCTTGCTGTAGACAGAAGCAGAAAATCCCAGCCTCCAGATTGTAATCTATAGGGAGTTTATTAGGAGTTGGGCTTGGGAGGAAAGGCACTTCAAACAGAAGCCACCTGGAATACGCATTAGGAGATTCTGCTACAGGAGAGCTGGGAGCAGAAGCATGCATAGCAACATGCTGCACTCTCACCCTGCAAAGTGCTAGGTGTCCTTTTCATTTCACTGGGAAGTCAGTGGAAATTAGGAACACTCAGAGTTTTCAGCTTTATGCTGTAATTCAGGAATGCCATATGTAGTTAAATATGTTAAACCAAAAGATTGAGTAAGTAAATATGCTAGGTGAAGTTCTGCCATCTGATTCAACAGCAGAGTTATAGCGTCAATATAAATTCCCACTATTTGTCATTACTTCTTTTGTTGTTATGTCAAAGGTGTTGTTGGTGGTTATTTTTAATGTTTCACTTTTCTGGGTTGATGCAAAGCTGGACTAACACTTGCAAAGAGCAAATCTTATCCTCTCTGACAGGTATGTTTCTTATATTTTGACAGTGTAACTTTAAAACCATTACTGCCATTCCTCAAAATGGCACAGTAAAGGTAACAGTAAGAGCAGAATTTCCATTCTGTTCCTTACTGTCCAACCTGGTTTTCAAAGGTGCTTGTTATGGGTGAGAGAACTGAAAGGTAAAGAGAGCATGCCTGCATGTGGAGTGTTTGCAGTTGTTTGCTTTGCCAATATGAACTCAACACCATTTTGTCCTTCTATGGTCATTAAAATTGGGCTGGCATAGAAAAGAATGCAATATATGCCCTGCTGAAGGCTGTAAAGCACAGTGTCAATGTATTATTGGGTCAGTGCATCTAAGTGCAAGTTCACTGCTTCAGGTGCAATGCCTGTGGGATTTGACCCTAGAGGAAAAGCATCTCCTCACCCTTTACTACAGACATTTCTAGAAGGCACAGGCTAATTTCAGGTTTGACATGTCAAGGCCTGGAGAAGAGTCATTGACACAGCAGGTGCACTTAAATATAACTGTCTAATTACACAGTGATGCAAGTTTGCTCCCAAGAAACTAAATGTACAGTGCCATGGAAAACATGGTATCTGCTTGTCATGCTGTTGAATAGGAAAGCAGTCTTCAGCAGTCAGGCACGTTTCATGTATGAAATCGTAAAAACCATGGTACGGTAAACATCTGCATCATTCCCATTCTTTACCGAGTATGCACACTGTGATTTCCCTTCTGCAGACTTGGGGGACTGCAACATGTATGCAGCTTGTTACAGAGAAATGTAACTTCTGAAACTTAACTGGGTATGTTAAGGTCTGTTTCAAGCATATTTATTTAGTTTGGATTTGAAAGTTCTGCAGTAGAAATTCTGAATCAGTTTAAAATCCACAACAGTAATAGTAGAGGATAAGAGAGCAATGTTATTCTGCAGTTACTGCTAGTCTAATTCTGGCACATGGGAAAGGTCACTGCCTGTTGGCTAAATCTAAGCAAAGCCTGGGGCCTGGTAGTGTACAAAGGGTGCGAGGCGGATAGTTTACTAACATGGTCCTGGCTTGAGGACATGCTTCGTTGATAGGAGTGTTTTATTGCGCTTCCCACATGCCCTATAGCAAAATTCTTTTTTCTTTTTCAGTTGGCAATTCTGCCCTAGACTAATGATGCTTTAGCTCTACTCAGCTGTTAAAGTCTAGGCAAGCAAACAAATGTAGAGAAATGGGAAAGATAATAAAATATTATCTTAACCAATAATCAGAGAAGAATTTTTGTTACCTATGCAGAAAATCTGAGTAGTAAATAACAGATATTGTATCTTAAATAGATAATATTATTTATTAATTTATTTTCATGGTGAAATACAGGCATTCACGACCCTGCCTCACATGCCAAATGCTACAGAGTAAAATTGCAGTAGGTCTGTCCCTTCCGTCTTTTGCTGAGTGTCCAGTTCAAACTTCCTCACATTTTCCAATTTTACTGTACATTCAGCCTTCTAGGGTTTTTCCACCTGCTTTTGCCATGCTTTCTCTTTTACACCAACCAGATCTGTATTTAGCTAGTAGGGTTAAGTCTGCAATGTTAATGTCATTCAGAAGTGCAATAATTGCACCCAATGACCAATAAATGTTTTGAGATAATATGTATTGCCCAAACAGCCATTACAAAATTCACAAAATTTGCTTAGCGCTCTCTGAAATACCCCTGCTGAGAAGCAAAATGTTCCTGTAATGTACACATTCAGTCTAAGATTACCTAATTAATGACTCTACCTTTAAATGCCATCTTCTGTCAGCCATGATGGAGAAAGGCTGTTTGTTTTCAGCACAAAAGGAAACATTTACTGAATGACAAAACGGATATTCAAAGCAATCCAGAACAAAGACGGTGAACATTGTATAACAATGATGATGAACATTCATGGTGAATCCTTTTAAGATCTGAGTTGAGATCTATCTTCAGTGAAATACCTTGGTGTTCTCATATCAATCAACCAGACAAAAATTACAAAGTGAAGGGTGTGACTCATGCACTCACTGGTACATTCAGCCAAAATTACAGAGCAGAGAAGATCCCATCATTTCTTCCTTTCCAACACCATCTCTGGCTCCCAGCATCACTTCACCATCACCACCCTGCCAAGAGTTGCTACCGTCAGCAGTCCCTAAAATGTCACATGTAGAAACCATTCATCAACCTCAAGCTTATCTTATATAGGCGTTTATTAAGGCAAGCATCAATCTATCTCATTTCTGTTGCCCATATTCGTTTATACACTCAGTCTCCAAGATTCTGCTGCCAGTCCTAGCCAGTGCTTAGGCCACAAATTATCTGGAGTCAAGACACTTCCTTTGGACGAGAAAAAGTTTTTGCCTGTTTTTTCATGTTAGTCACTTTCTGAAGAGTCTACCTTGGAAAATCTCCACAGCTGTGAAAATGGACTCCCTTATGAGCAAGAAATACAACAGATGGTTATTATGCGACCTGGTATAGCTTCTGGGCCAGGGATTTATATTTAGGTCTTTATTCTGATGCATTTTTCTCCTTTACGTTCAGGTTTGTTTTCCCTCCATGAAATATTGCTATTTCTGTACAGACACCAGTTTCTTAGAAATTATGTTTTTATTTCTCAGGATTTTATTGCAGATTGCTACAGTTCCTCCCCAAATTTGACTAAAATATTGCTGTTCCAAGATTTTCACATTCGCCAAAGAATTTGGCTAATTAATTTGTTGCTTAGCAAATCGTGATTTGCAGGTCACATTAGAAACTTTTTTTTTTAATACATACATATATATACACACACATATATATATTTAGAAAATAGTTATATACCCCACAGTATTTACTTTTGATGCTTACTCCTATCTGGTGGGACTGCGTACGGCCAAAGAGGAGAATAACCCCAGCTGTATTTCTGAGAACAGTTTTGTGCAAGGCAGAATCCTTCCTGAAGACCAAGGAAAACTCTGGGGATTCATATTTTTAATGGAAGAGAGCAGTACACTGCTCTTCACAGGCTGCTGGTTCTGGTCATAGCCACCAGAAGGCCTAATCACATCCTTTACTGGAAACCCTGTAGTATCCTCAGCACCTGCTGCTTTACAGCACGGTGAGTACTTTTCTTGTTGCACAATGGATCCATCCTTTTCATTGCTTGGCAGTCTTCCTCCTCACCCCTTTAAACAAATACTATTTTGTCCTGGAGAAAGAACATTAAAGGGGTGCTGTAGCATTCACCCTTCCAAAAGACAGTCAGAGCTGTCTCTGTAGAGCTCTGCTCTGTCATGCTGGAGGGCTCATTCTAATATACAAGTACTCTCTCATACTGCTCCTCACATAGTCAGGAAAAAGCAGACACTCGCATAATTTCATGTTTCAGGTTGTCATATGGTTCTTGGCTCCTTAGAAGCTCAGTTCGCTCCAAGGACAGCAGCCATTTGTTCCTGATGTTGAGCATTATACCACCTTTCTGCACCCTCCCTTCCTTTTTTTAAGGGAAGGGCAGAGGTGCATTCTCAAAGAAAAGTACTGATTATTAAGTTTTCATTGAACTAAAAAAATCTGAAGGAGTTTAAAGATAATTCCTGGCACTGTTCAGAAGTGGGGAAGGCTGCAGTTGTTCAGATCCAGCCTGATCAGTAACGTTCATGGAAAATGGTAGGAATTACTATCTAGAGAGGTTCTGGAACATATAGATAATTAGACCAAAACTGCCATAATTTTTAAAGCAGAAATTTTTGTACAAATGTGCCGGTATCACACTTTGTAGTGAGTTTCAGAGCAACTCACTGTATTTTTTGAAAATTTAATGGATCAAATGGTTCAGCTGTGAAGAATATAAGGCAGAAATAAAACCAAAGCTTTGTGAATAGTACACAAGATGTGGGCTTTAGTTGCAAATTCAGATCTGGGTCCAAGTTTTGAATTCCTGAAAGTTGTGTCCTCTTTGAATCCAGGCTTTTGGTTTTGGCGTACAAAGTAGTTCCAGCAGTTTTTATGCAGGCCTAATTAGGAGCATAATTTTTTTATGAAAGAAGAATATGAAGTTGAATTTTTATTTCTTTATTTTATAATAAAGTCCTATGTCATATGGGACAAACCAAAGCCAAGAGTAGATGCTGTGTCTACACCAATGGGAAAGTGTAATCACCACTATTGAGACAGTACAGGCCACATCCAGATTAAGCACTTTTCATGGCACAGAGGGAGAGAGCATGCACACAAGCATTATTCTGATATGGTGTCTAGACCTAGAAAGGGTGACTATCTGGGGACCAGGGCTATGGATTTACTCACATAATTAATGGGAGGGCTTTTTTGGGCTACAGTGAACCCGCACGTAGCCCTGTTAGGAAAAATGACTAATTCAAAGACTATGTCTCATAGTCCTTGGGCACACAAATCCCCACAGTTTGTCCCTCGTGCAGGAACACCAGCTTTGACAACACCTTTTGAACTATGTTTCCCCGTATTGCACTTACACTATGGCCACCTCACTGTTCTCCGTTGTTAAAAGTTTTTGGTTTCCATGACCCATACTACTTCTGGGATACTCAAGATTCCTGAGCAGAAGTTTTGAACAACCAGCAAGAGTGTTGCTTCTAGACAGCTCTTTCTCCGCTTGCCCCCCACTCTTTTCTTTTTTTTTTTTTTTGGGGGGGTGGGGGGTGCGGTGTTCCTCTTTTCTTTTTCCTAAGGGAACCCATATCTTAAGGTGCAAAATGTTTCTGAGAGTTTAGTAAGAGACATATCAATCTCCCTATTGGGCTTCAGTTCTTGCTTTTTTTTTTTAGTTTGGTCTGTAGTGGCATGGGAAACACCATTGATCTGGATTCAGTTTTAATTCACAATCAAAAATGGCAAGGCTTTACGTGCAAGCCCTGTCCATTCCTGAAGGTTTGTGTTTATTCATAGTTGGAGTTCAGGATTTTGGTTGATTGCGCTTTTTATTTTTTGCTTGAAATAGGAAGCGAAATGAAAGAAACTATGATCATGGAAATCTTTGCCAGCAGCAAAAACAGGATGCAGAGGGGCTTCAGACATGCACATCATCTCTTTGGTTTTAAAAACCAAATTTCAGACCAAAACAAGTCAAAGAAGTTTGAGGTAAGTCTGACAACAGTAATTAAACTTCTGGATATGAGGCTGAGCCTATGGTCATTTCAAGTACGCGTGCCATAAAAATATCGAAAGTATCATTGCTCTTGTGTTCAACTTTTGCCCTGTTTTCTAACTAATTGATTAGCTCATGGAATTTAATAACTGATGGAGCAAAGAAAAAAGACCAATGCAATTTCCTTCTCATTCACTTCCTCAACCTAATACAGGTTTACTCTTTGGTCTGAAAAAATTCCAGATGTTAAAAGGGAAGTGAATATTCCTCTCCAGATAGGAACTAGTTTAATACAGTAATAGAAGCAGCAGCATGTTTCGGATAGGTACTGCACGATTCAGGGAGGCTTGCAAGTCATAATGTTGAAGTCCAGGTGACAGTACTCAACCAAGCAGCTCTGTGATCAGTAGGAATGCAAAGCCCATAGGATGGTACTAGCACAATACAGAATCCACAGAACAAACAGTGTGTTTATTTGGCATAACTGAGTTGTGAATCTGATTGTGAATAATCTGAGTTGAACTTCTAAAATACTTTGTATTTGCACATGGCTTTACGTAGAAGGATTCTGCTGGGCATTGGCTCAGTCGGTACTGAAATGCATTTCTTCTTGGGCTAGAAAGCAATAGCTGTTCTGAGGAAAAGCGCTATGGAGGTGTTTGCTGCTGGTGCTGGGGAAACGGTGACACAACACAGTTATTAATTTCTCAGTATGGGCCATATCAATCCCAAGCAGTGAGTACTCATTTCCCTAGTGAAAATTGTTGCCCAGGAACACAGTGCATTGAACATATTGGGGATATAAGTATAACATTAAGTCACCAACATTGCTTTCTGCAGTTTGTAGGAATTGATGACATATTTTTGATATAAAATCTGGGGTTTATATACCTCTACGAAGTGTGGTGCTGAATAACCTTTCTGCTTGAGATAGTATGACCTGTTATGGTATGATATTGTACTGAGAAAGTAATGTGGTGCTACCAGTAGGTTGTGCAAGAAGTAATAGAAGTAAGTTTTGAATTGCAGTTCTGTATTTATTACTTTTCAGTTCCTTAAGGATCATGGTGTTCTTGACTCGTGAGTTGATATGCAGGTAGAAAAATGGTGGGCTGAAGTGAAAGCATAAAAACAGTTGCAAAATCTACATCTGGCAAAATTTTTATATATGCAAAGAACTGGGAGATAACTGTACTCACAGGCTGGAAAAGCTGATGGAGGAAACAAAAGGGAGGTTACTGCTGAGTAACCTGAGAGCCTGGGCTAGTTTCCCCATCACCCCGAGGCTGAATCGTTTGCCAGAGTGTCATCTCACCTGCTCCACCCTTGTCTCCACCCCAGCCTCCTCCACACACAGCTGTGAAGGGAGTGTGCAGCCGTCACTGGAAGCTCATGGAGCTTGCTCCTGGCAGCGGTCCCGCTGTGGAACTGCTCCTGGCGATGAAATTCCCCTTTTGACACCCTGTGCATGCTGTGAGATGAGATGCTTGCCTGCCTTGCCAGCTCTCACCTTGGCTGTGCCCTCAGATCTGTTTCCCTCACCCTCCCAGTCCCTTCTCCAGTACAGCTGGTGGGTAGCCACGGGGCCTGCCTCCCGCTGGCTCCCTGGAAGGGGAAAATCCCCTTGCTCCACTTCTGCTGTGTGGAGGTTGAGGTGCGGGGACTGTGGCTGGGCAGCGTGACGTGGGAGGCCAGGACAGAGGTGAGTCCCGGCCTCTCAACATTGTCTGCTCTCTTACTGCTCCTCCTGTCAGCAAATATTTACATGGTCTTTTCCTAAGGGATGGAGGGATTTATGTAAGCAATGTGCCAGAAAGTTGATTTAAGCCTCTGGACCTATAAACTGTGTAACAGATGATGTCTTTCTGAGCTTGTGGTGAGGGCAACTTTTGTACTCCATGCAGGAGGGAGCTGGAGGGCACCCAGTGAGTGGGGCAGGGAGTCGTGCACCCAGGAGTGCATTCACTGTCAGACTGGGGCTCCTTTGCCGAGATGGAAATGGTAGAAGTGTTCTGACATTCTGGCATAATGCCTTCACCTCGAAGGCAAGGGGCCCATAGGGGACCAACCCTGTTCCCCTGGAGCAGTAGGAAGGAACACCTCAGAGGCTCGGAGAGGACTGTGAGCTATGTCCAGGCAGCTGGAAAGCCAGGGCATGTGGAGCAGCAGCAGCCAGCGTTTGGCCTTTGCCATGCACCACTCTCACAGGGGCAACCCACAACAGCATCAGGAAACTCCCCCTTCTGTAGCGGTACCCTGGAAATCCAGGTCACACTGTGTGTTTTCTTCCAATACGTGATATTTTCCAGGTCTACTTTAACATCCTTCCAGTTACTTGGGAGCTTCCATTTTTATCTGCATTTATCGTTCCCACCCACCCATAGAGGCTTCTAGCTTGGTGTATCTTTCTTTTCATTTCAGGTGGACACACAGTTCCCTGAAGAACCTGCCTGTGCTGTCCTAGAGAGTCTTGCAGACACATTAAGGCGATCTGCCTTTTCACTAGGGACCTGGCGACTAAAGATGTGCTATCACTAATAAGCCAGTTTTATTTGTATTAAAGCACCTCAGCCTTGTAGTTAGGTAAATTGTGCTGAATTCAGTGGAGTTATTTTAAGCCTAAACATTTATTCAGTAGCTTTGATTTAGCCTCTTCATCATTTACTTGTTTGCAAGAATTATCTGTTCTGCATCCACCTGGAGCTTGTATTTTATTATATTTTGCGATCTAAAATTTGGCTAAAAGAAAAACCCTCAAGGTTGACAAGGACTAGGATTGACAGAACTATGGCTCTTTGAAGTCCCTGTTGTCCATTTAAATTTTAATGTTTCTATCATTTGTTCCTCAGTGTAAATTAACAGCCATGGCAGTGTGTTGGGTTTCTTTTCTGAAGTCAAGACTTTAAATTTAATTCAATAGCCTAGATTTACAGCTATTCTATATTTCACAAGGCAGAATCAATAATGTGACTGAAGTGAAGAAGATAAAAATTTATGGTATCTTGCAATTTAATGGTTGAAAAGATGCAATTGGAGAGATCATAAATTGTGAAGGAGTTTATGCTTCATTGCTCCTGATTCAGTGCTTGCTGTTAGAACTTGATTTGTGACTATTCACAAGGTGTGATTAATGGTGTGATCGATGCTTGCTTCAGTGCAGTAAAGCAGTTGTAATGCTCTTCATTAGAATAAATAAAATAAATTGACTGAAGCTTTATAAAAACTGTGTAACATTTAAAATCTAAAATGTCAATTTTTTTTCCTGTTACAATTTAGGTTTCTTCAGGCAGTTTCCACCTACATCACATCACTCATTGTCATTCTTTTTGGATATTATAGAAATCCATGTGGGTTTGGGTTAGCTTTATGCAAAGCTCAGTGAAGGGGAAAAAAAAAAAAAAAGAGTTGAATAGGGCTGACTAGAGTCTAAGATTTTCTGGTGGCTGTGTTTTGCCATCCTGCAAACATACATTTATTCTCCTTTAACACATGCAAGTTTAAAGGAATCAAGGCAAAAAATGGCTCTTCTATACACAGATCTATTAAAAACAATAAAAATTAATAATTTTCATTGTTTTTAAATGGAATGGATGTATGATCGGCACCCTAGCAGAGACAATGAAGATAAAGAGGCTTTTCTGAGTAGCATTTTTTTGGTTTAAGGATGTTCATTACATAATCCAATGCTATCTCACAGTATGCTGTAAAACAGACAGGAATATGAGAAAACTGCAACAGCCATGAAAGGCAATAGAATATAATGATTTTGATGTTGTCATCTGAAGAATTGGGCTCCAGGAGATGCAAATGAGAAATAGGGTAGAGAATGCCCTAGGATACCTTGTACGTGCCAGTTAAGTCCCCTGCAGTATATGGATCATATAGAAGTTTAAAAATGTATACAATTAAACATGCTGTGTAAAATCTGGGGAGTGAAGAAACTGTACTGTGAAATTTAGGGAGAATTCTAGTGTGGCTTGAATCTAGAGCTCTTCCATTTGCTTCAGTCTTGTTTGCTTTTGTTTGCCTTATTGAGAGATAAGCCTTGTACTTAGCTGGAAAAGTTTATCAGATTTCCACTGTGCTCCCTTGCTCTGATTCTCCCCAGTGTCCTTTGTCATGATGTGTGTAGAGATTTCAGGTTTGTGTTTGATTTTAAGAGAAACTATAGGTAAATCTAAAGCTACTAGACAGCAAGGCACCATTTTAACAACAGCAGTGAACTAAATACTTCCTATAATTTGTGTATCTTAAAATATGCTGTAGCAACTCCAGGCACCAGTGATCATGCATTTGCTGATCGGAATTGCAAAGAGAATGAAAAACGTAAGGAAACTACAAACGTTTTTGAAACATATAGCTATGTCAAATTAGTGTTTCTATTATTGCACACAGTATTTACAGACTAGCAGTTGTCACTTCACAAAAAAAAAATAATCTTAAGATAGCTCATATTCTGTCTGTCAGCAGTCTGGCAGAGATTCAGATATTAACTGCAACACGTTCTGACAGTAAACACATAGTAAAATGCATGAGACTATAATGTAAGTAGATAAGCTTTTCTTTTGTAGATGATTTTTTGCTCCCTCACAGTCAATTGAAAAGCCAGTAATTCACACACACAAATGAGTTTCCGTGAGTCATAAAAACTGGGTTTAGTAAGAACAGACACAATGTAGCTGCAGCCACAGCCCCCAGAGCATTGTAGCTGAAATATCCCAAGAGCCACAATAGTGGGCAGGGAGGCATAGTTATACTAAGCGGTCATGGTTACTTGACCAGCTGAATTTGCCTCTATCCAACAACTATCCAAAAATGTAGGGCCACAAGGAGATGTGAAGCTCGAATTGCGCTTAACACAAAGGAAGGTTGACTCAACCTAAAACTCCACCACTTGTGTCGCAGGCAGAATACCCATGTCTCCACTTGTTTGGTTTATTTGGGCTTTTTTTTCCCCCAAGGAGCTGGTGACCTATCCAACCTATTATGCTCATTTGAAAAGTAGCAATAGAATAACACTGAGCCCTTAGACAGAACTTGTTGTCTTACTTTATCATTACCAAAAGGCATCATCAGTCTTGTTTTGTAGAAAGGAAGACTGAAGCATTGAACAATTTCTCCAAAGTCATATCCCATGTTTGCTGCTGTGAACTTTCCACCTTCTCATTAGACCTGCACCATATTAATTTGGCTTTTGAGTCCCTCTTGTTAATGGAGAAAGCCACGTCCATTTATAAGGACTGCCAGAAAGGATGCTATGATAGGATTTTGTTTGGGATTTTTTGCTTACTTTCAACTATTAAAAAAAATTAATTTCTTTTAAGTGGGAATGTGTGCAGTTATTTAGGCAGTTTGTAGATATATTCAGCCAGAAACAGATGGGCAGCATATAAACAGAAGATTTTGTTACCAGTCTGATAAAAGATCATTTCACTGTGAGAGTAGAGCCCTATTTCTTCAAATGTGGCATGCTGTAAGGGAATGGCTCAGTTTTGGGGCCAGTCTTGTTTAATATCTTTATCGATGATCTGGATGAGGGGGGTGAGTGCTCCCTCACCGAGTTTGCAGACGACACCAAGTTGGGCGGGAGTGTTGATCTGCTCGAGGGTAGGAAGGCTCTGCAGAGGGATCTGGACAGGCTGGATCGATGGGCTGAGGCCAATTGGATGAAGTTCAACAAGGCCAAGTGCTGAGTCCTACACTTGGATCACAACAACCCCATGCAACACTACAGGCTTGGGGACGAGTGGCTGGAAAGCTGCCTGGCAGAAAAGGACCTGGGGGTGTTGATTGGCAGCCGGCTGAATATGAGCCAGCAGTGTGCCCAGGTGGCCAAGATGGCCAACACCATCCTGGCCTGTATCAGAAACAGTGTGGCCAGCGGGACTAGGGAAGTGATTGTGCCCCTGTACTCGGCTCTGGTGAGGCCGCACCTCAAATCCTGTGTTCAGCTTTGGACCCCTCACTACAAGAAGGACATTGAGGTGCTGGAGCGTGTCCAGAGAAGGGCGACGAAGCTGGTGAGGGGTCTGGAGCACAAGTCTTATGAGGAGCGGCTGAGGGAGCTGGGGTTGTTTAGTCTGCAGAAGAGGAGGCTGAGGGGAGACCTTATCGCTCTCTACAACTACCTGGAAGGAGGTTGCAGAGAGGTGGGTGTTGGCCTCTTTTCCCAAGTGACAAGTAATAGGACAAGAGGAAATGGGCTCAAGTTGTGCCAGGGGAGGTTTAGGCTGGATATTAGGAAAAATTTCTTCACTGAAGGGGTTGTCAGGCATTGGAACAGGCTGCCCAGGGAAGTGGTGGAGTCACCCTCCCTGGAGATGTTCAAGGAATGTGTGGACGTGGCCTTGTGGGACATAGTTTAGTGGGCATGGTGGTGTTGGTTGATGGTTGGACTTGATGATCTTACAGGTCTTTTCCAACCATTGTGATTCTGTGATTCGGCTGTTCTGTAACAAGGCTAGGTACTGAAAGCAATATGATCATACTGGAGAAGCAGAATATTGCCATGTGAGGGGGTTGGGAGGGCTGAGATATTGCACCTTAACTGCTTGTTGTATCTAATCTAAGCTCTCCAGAAAGAGCTGGACTCTACACTGTGCTGTGTATGGACATCCTCATTTAGCTCCACCAACACTGAGGGTTTCACCTGGCAGAGGAAGCTATTGTGAAATAGGAGATGGTGTGAACTGAAATAGCTCTTCCACACTGCCTTTCACAAGGGACTTTTTTTTTTCCCCAATGAATGCCTTTCTTCAGTTTAACTTAGTCCACTTCAAAGTGGACTAAACAAAAAACGTTATGCTTCAGGCAGAAAGACTGTTCACATAGGAAACTATTGCAGAATAGCTATTTTTGCCTTTTTCTGGGTGAAAAAAAAAAAGTCATTAGTCCTTCAGGAACCTGGCTGCTTGGGATATGGAGAGGATGGATTTACTAGTGCTGGTTCACCACCACACGAAGGTAGCCATGTAGCCCACTCTCCAGCTTTACATGCCCATGATACATCATGTGAACATCCAGACAGTTCATGCCTTCTATTTATTTTTCCTCCTGAGGGAAAGTTGTTGTTTCTTGTCCAAACAAATGTATTTCCTCCTTGTTTGGGTATCCTCTGCAATGTTGGCTTCTTTCTTACATCACATATTCACCTGTCTGTTTTCCCTTTCTTTGTAACAGTGACAGTGGTGAACATTTAACAGCACCATAAAATGTTGAGTGCCTTCAATTGAGGTTCTCAAACAATTTCAAGTTCAGATGGAAGAACTGAGGCATGGCACAATTTACCCAAAGCTGTATTTTGAGCCTGTTTGCAGGCTTTTATTTCCTTAAGCTCAATCCTGCATCCTGTCCAGTGGGCCATTCCAGCAAGGGGAAAATCATGCCTCTCTACCCAGTGGTACCTTCTCGCTTTTTGAAGGAGATGTGGGCTCTAGTAGTAACCAGCAGATGCTGCTGAAGAGTATCAGTACTAAAACTACTCTCACTACTTTTGTTGTCACTGTTGATGCTGAAAGGGATACCATTTATTCCTGTTTTGCTGTTGCAAATTTGAGGTGGGCTGACAGGGACTATTTCTTTGTTTCCTAGGAGAGAGCACAGCTTTGGCCAGGTGCAGGTGTGTCATTAGGTTTATACCATTCCTGTTTGATATTTGCAGCTTTCATGAGAGATACTGCTACTAGTAGATGATCCTGCTCTTACCTTCTGATGAAGTGCATCTCCCCCAAGTAAGCAAATTATTGCAGATCTGTGTTTTGCATGTGTTGGATTTAGGGTTTGGGGTTTTTTTTTCCTAACCAGTAGAATATAATAGAAAAAGAAAGTGTTACAATCCTGAAACCCTTCTTTCATAGCTACTGATCCATTGACAGGAGAATGTAGCTGTCAGCTACAGGGGGGTAAGAATCATGGTTAGAGAAGAACAGAGGTATTCATGTAGTATCGCTCCAGGCATTGCCACACTGCAGCTAACTCGCTGCCATCACTGTTGCCATTGGTTTGTGGGTGTATAAAATAACACAACCCAGCTGAACAGTCATTTTCATATGAAGTGGAGGCTTCTAGACATGGAGTACTATTCCTTTCAGGGGGGAAAATAGTGCCTAACTGTGCTTTTTTTGACTTACTTGTCTTCTCATAATTACTTTTATCCTCCCAAGGGAAGGCAGGGGAAAAAAGCTAAACCACCTGCTACACTTAAATGTCCAGCCAGAAAAGATTAAGGACATAGGGAAACAAAATAAAGCTGAGATGTCTTATAATGTCATTTCTGACACAGTCTGATACCTGGATAAGGGGAGCAGTAAGGGTCTCACTGTTAATAGGAAGGTGCAGAAGTCAGAGGTGAATTCCCCCCCACCCTTAATTTAGTATAGAGCTTTAGTTGTAGTGTCTCACACTGAGGAAACTTTTACTTTTTCCACAAAGAATAATTTTGCAGCCTCATACATTTCAGTAGTAAAACACTATTTCTTATGTTCACTCTTTCTTGTATGTAATCTAAGTTAATTGCTAAGTAATCATATATTCCTATTTCATAAAAAGGAATTCTGTCAACTCCTTTCAAATGGCTGTGGACTTGTAGTCTCTCTTTATTGTTACTTAGCTAAATTCTTTATTTCATCTTCCCTATTAAATCAGCCCAGTCCTCTGAATATAGATTTTGCTTTTCTTCTGACTTGCTTTTGTATGACAATGTCATTCAAACAAAACATTCCTAGACACCGATTGAGAGGGAATGTTGTTTTCCTGCTCCATTATAAGATACAGTTGTGTAACATGGTTCCAAATCACATCAGCCAAAGTGCTGATTTACATATTGTCTTTTAATAGCAATGATCCTTTCCCCAGCAAATTTCTAATAATGCCTTTCTCCTAGAACTGTACACCCTCCTATTTGCTACTACTTCAGCTAGCAATGAGCGTTACAGTACAGTGTATAAATGTATTTAGGAAATTCTACTCCATCTTCCCCTTGCTATTACCACTTTTTTCCTGGTTCTAAGTGTCTACGTCTAGCGTCTACCAGTTTCTTATAGATCCCTCGCAGTTCATTAGGGGGTTGCTCAATTTATTAGGAACCAATCATGCATTCATACCTTCTTCCGTCTGAAGTGCACTTTTAAATGTTAGACTACACACTAATCAAGTTGAACATGATAATGAGAGCACGTTCACATTGTTAAGGTAAATGACCCAATGCATTCATAGTGAAGACATATTTGAACTACAGTTTGTGCTTTTCATTGCAATATTGAACATTCTGGACAATTCTGAATTGTGTTGTTTTGTGGCAGACTTGCAAATATGTGATTATTATGACATTGCTGGCATAACTCTGGACATTTCATTGCTGCTTTGTGATAAATTTCTACATGCTATTAACTGGGGAGGATTTTATAGTGTAAATTTCTTCGTATAAATTAGACTAATAATGCATGAACGGAACATACACTTTTACATACATGCATCTTTACACTTACATTCAGTAGTGAATGATATATCAGGCTAAGCTTGATACTATGCACCTGTTCTCAGGGAAGGCAGTAGGTATTTGTTATCAACTTCAGTGTTACTAACACAGGCTCTGAAGCTGGCAAGAGGAGCTAAAGAAAAAAAGTAAATGAATACTTTGGAGGTAGGAAGATGGGAGGTAGTAAATGCTTAAAAACTTTCTCTTCTGCATGCTTAACGGGGCACATTCTGGGATTTGGACATTTTACTTTTTTTCATTCCCCAGAAGGGGAAAGGAATTCTTTGACATAGTTTTCAAAATTCTGTAGAAGAATCTAATTTCTGTTTGTGCTGTGTGAGGCATTCTGTTCTAAGACTTCTGCATGTGAAAAGAAAAAGACAATTTTACATGAGTAAATTGGTCTGATTGTGTTCCTACAGAGCAAGCAGGATTAGGCTTCAGCTTTGTAAAAGGATGCCCAGTCTCCTGGGGCTAAATGCACAGCTAAATGAAGGTGAAGCATGTGCAAGGTAATCTAGTGCACATGGGTAATGATAGCAGTGGATGTTAGCAGATATCAGTGACCATAGTATGTTCCCAAGTTCCCAGCGTTGTTTGGTTTCTGGACCCAGCATGCACAGGCTGGTCTGGCAGTGTATACTCTGCGGGTGAAGCAGAGCTCACTGTTCTCACCATGCCTTCCTTCTGGTAAGCAGCAGAGTTCCCAGGGCAAAGGAGTTCTTTGGCCACTGCTTCTTCATAATGTGATTTATGACTGAACATTTTCTCCTGAGGATGCTTAAATTGGACTTCATTGCCTAATGTTGATAGACTTACATATACCTCTAGGAAACCACATGCCAGCATGTGAGTGAGGTGATGCTCATCTGTCTTTCTACTATTCCTCCTAAGCGGTGTGGACCAGATTTTTCCACATTCTGAAGTAAGAGTTTCCACGACAGTTATTTTAATGTATGTACCACTCCCAGAGATATATCTATACTGGAGACCTGTCATTGCTGTTATTACCAATTTCTGTGCATCAGCTAAGTCTCTCAGCATGAGGTTGAGGTGTGCTTTTAAGTCATTGTTCCTGTTTTCAAAGCTATAGTTTCATTTCAGTATAAAATTCTAGACTAATCATCTCTCCTCTAAAGTCACATGGGCAATTGCACATTAAAGACAAAATTTGGCCTAAGCTTTGCCAGCTTTTTTCAGACCAGGGAAGATGATGAAAGAAAAGGGCACAATTCTTGGAACAATCCAAGCCCTGTGCTCAAAGTCTGTAAGTCACACTTATCAGTGCAAGCATGTATCCTCCTGCTCTGGTACCCATATCTTTCACCTCAGGATGTCTGGAAAGCAGCACTCTACTACTTAGGGCAATAGCAATATCGTAAGAAAATTTTCACTCTAAAATCAGCATTTTACTATTTAGAGCACAGTGGCCAAAATGTTTACACTAGGGTTTTTTTGATGTTTTGCATTGTTTATGTCTCTTACTTACCACTGCTTATTTTATTACATTTTACTTTATCATTTTATTTTTCTAAGTACTATAATTTACAAGATAATATAATTGGTTTTCATTATTTTGGCTGTACCACTTGTGTTCCTAACATAAAGTAAGCAGTGAGAAACGGGCACCATGCCCAAACTCTCAGAGATATTTATATGTCTCTAAAATCCAAACTGGAGGAGGCAAATGGAAAATTTGCATTTTTTGCAATTGAAACGAGCTTAACAACTTGTTGAAAGTGCTGGAAAGCCAAACCCAATTTGCAGTCAGCAAGGACAAGGGCACATCGAAAATCAGATGTGAAATCTGTACATTAGTATATATTAACTTACTCAGCTGAGGTGAAAGGATTTGTACAGCAAAGGAAATTAATTTGGTTTGTGATATTTTTCCAAGAGAAAGGCAGAATACATTGCCTGGCTGTACTTCATATCCCTCTTACAGATAAGTCAGTGCCATGCGCTGTGTGAGCCCCTGCAATGCTGTCATTGAGCCCCATGTTCTTGTGGGTTTTGCAGACCGGCTGAAACTGAAGGGTGCTTTCAAATATTAGGCTGCACTGCTTTTGCTTAATGTGTCTGATGTCTTTGGTCGGAGAAAATCCTGATTAGAGAAGAGCTACTTCTCATGACCATGTGACATTGTTATGGTAGGATAGGTACATTTTCTAGTGCTTCTAGTTTTAAATAGGAGAACAGCAAGTTTCACTGTTTTACTTAAGATAATACTGCACAGTCTGACACATCCCTTTTCTCTGGTATTTTGTCTATGTTTTCCTTTCTAAAGTTCTGCTCAGTGCTGTTGGCAGTTTTCTGACTTACTATTCTAGTAAAATTACAGCTGTTGCTTTTAAAAAAGAGAAAGCAAAGTGATCAGTGAACCAGTACAATGAAAAAAGTTCAAGAAGATTCTGATGTATAATCTCAAACATATGTCGAGAACCTCAAGCCTTGGAGCCCTATTTAATTTTTCATCCAAATATATGTTGACTGCTAAGGCCAAGATTTTCTAACATAATTTTTGGTGAAAAATTATTTTCTGACTAAAGAAACTATTTAATTTCAAAGGTTCTGCAACAGCTTTGACTTTTCAAAAAAAAAAAAAAAAAAGAAAAAGAAAATGCAACACCACCCCGAATACTTTGGTAGAAAACTGAGATATTTACATTTGAAATTGCTACCAGAGTAGCTGTAGCTGGGGTGCCTTGTTCTCTTTAGT
Organism: Gavia stellata; assembly: GCF_030936135.1. Lineage (NCBI taxonomy): Eukaryota > Metazoa > Chordata > Aves > Gaviiformes > Gaviidae > Gavia > Gavia stellata. The sequence goes on along the minus strand of NC_082601.1, from coordinate 24,522,840 downwards.
GGTTCGTTGCTAATTTCTACCATGTGCTGCCATGCCACATTCACTCCAATGGAAGATGATATCCAAGCAGAGATCCTGGTTTGGGAGAAGAATGGTAATGAGATGAAGCTTCACAGCAGTGATGTTCTGGCTCTAAGGCCACATTTGCAAAATGCAGTGTATGCTCAAGTCTAGCATTGTATTCCTTGTCTCCATCATGGGGCCCTTCTGTTGTAATTACTTTCCACAGTGCTCCTTTTCTCTATATCTGCTTTTTCTCAGACTGTAGTGGCTTGCATTTTTCTAAATGGGTGCTGATTTTTTGGAATTTGTGTTTCTTAGTGGGAATTAACTTTATTTAGCATTTGGGTTTCAGTGCAGTTTTCTGTCATTGTGTCATCCTCTCAAGTTGGGAGCCCACCCGATGCAAATTAAACCACCCTACCCTGACATTGCTGCAGAGTCTCTAAGGACTGTTAAGTGTGAGAGGTTTTTGGCAGGATCTGTTTTGACAAGTACTCTGAGAACCACAACACCCACAGAGGACCCAGTCACATTCTGCATTCTTGCTGGATATTGGCTATCCTCAATTCTAACTGTGAGTTCAGGTTGGCATCAGTGTGAAAAATGCCATAGGATCCCTCTGTAAGGATGAGAGGAACCATTTCAAACATAGGGGTTGCAGAAGGGATAACCTTTACCAGGTGACAGAGGGCCTTTAGCCATCCCTGCATTAATCTCTGCAATAGCATCAGCACGGTTTGCTTCTGCAAGTGGGGGCTTGTTCCCACACCAGGGAAATCACTAGCTCCTAGGCACCCTGTAACTTAGTTTTGCACTTCTGGATTTCCTTTCACTCTCCAAACGTTTCCTCTCAACTCCTTTAAACAAGAAATCTCTGCCATTCCACTTGCCCTTCTTCCTAGTATCCTTTTTGCTGACTGGCAGGAACAGCAGACTCTTCCATCTGCTTGGTTCTTTCCAGACTGAACCCTTTCTAGATTGTCAGCAAAGCATGCTTTTGTGGAAAAACTCTCTGTCTTCTGGGCATTTTAATGTTGAGCTACGACAAGGATCAGACTGAGTCAGCACTGCAGGACGGCTGCTCCCTTTCGCTCCTCCTACACACCCAGGGGAAAAAGAAAAAGCAAACAAGAAACACCCATCCCTTGGAAGGATGCATGTGACAAACGGAAGGGAGGAGTGTGTGCAAGCTGCCCACACATGCAGTATGCATGTACCCACATCCTGCTCCACTCCGCTTGTCTTGCCCAGTCAAGTCCCCAAACATATGCTGTACTTGCCAAACTTGGCCTAGAGGTGAGCAGGAATCAACCAGCTGAATTACTTGCACAGCAAATCCCAAGGCTGTCTGCAGGATGCTGTCCAATGTGACCTGGTTACAGCCTTTGCCACTGATCCACCATGTCCTCCTTGTGTCATTCCCAAAGCTGCTTTCTTTCTGCTGAGAGGCTACGAGGCTATGCCAGAGCAAACTGAAATTCCCCTTACTTGGGGCCAAACTTCTGTGTGGGAAATACAGGACCAAGTGAGCTAGATGACAGGTGTTGCAGATACCAAGGTGTGTGATGCAGACAGATATGTGCCACTGCATGTTCGTGCAGTTTTTTCTATGAAGTCTGATCCCCTTAAATGGGGACTGTACTGGACCCAGTCTTGGTCCAGTCCTGTTCAATATATTCATCAATGACCTGGATGAAGGGATAGAGTGTGCCCTCAGCAAGTTTGCTGATGACACAGAACTGGGAGGAGTGGCAGACACACTGGAAGGCTGTGCTGCCATTCAGCATGACCTGGACAGGCTGGAAAGTTGGGCAGAGAGGAACCTTATGAAATTCAATAAAGGCAAGTGTAGGGTACTGCACCTGGGGCGGAATAACCCCATGCATCAGTACAGGTTAGGGGCTGACCTGCTGGAGAGCAGCTCTGTGGAAAGGGACCTGGGGGTCCTGGTGGACAACAGGATGACCACGAGCCAGTGATGTGCCCTTGTGGCCAAGAAGGCTAATGGCATCCTGGGGTGCATCAAGAAGAGTGTGGCAGGCAGGTCGAGGGAGGTTATCCTCCCCCTCTACTCTACCCCGGTGAGGCCACATCTGGAGTACTGTGTCCAGTTCTGGGCTCCCCGGTTCAAGAAGGACAGGGAACTGCTGGAGAGGGTACAGCAAAGGGCTATGAAGATGATTAGGGGACTGGAACATCTTTCTTATGAGGAAAGGCTGAGGGACTTGGGTCTTTTTAGTCTGGAGAAGAGAAGACTGAGGGGGGATCTTATTAATGCTTATAAATACTGAAGAGATGGGTGCCAGGAGGATGGGGCCAGTCTTTTTTCAGTGGTGCCCAGTGACAGGACAAGAGGTAACAAGGCACAAACTTGATCATAGGAAGTTCCGTCTAAACATGAGGAGGAACTTCTTTACTTTGAGGGTGACAGAGCCCTGGCACAAGCTGCCCAGAGAGGTTGTGGAGTCTCCTTCTCTGGAGATATTCAAAACTCGCCTGGACGCATTCCTGTGCAATCTGCTCTAGGTGAACCTGCTCTGGCAGGAGGGGTTGGACTAGATGATCTCCAGAGGTCCCTTCCAACCCCTATCATTCTGTGATTCTGCAAAATGGCCTGTAGGTATTAGAGGGCTTGCTGAGCAGGTGTGCTGTGCTGCTAGGTTTATGCTTGTAATGAGGAAACTGCTGGCATAATCCCAAGGCAGAGGAGAGAGAGGTCTCCACACTTTTCCCTCCCCTTTGCCTCTTTCCCTCCTCTTGCAGTACACATCCAGGCACTGCTGCACTCACCCATGAACATGTGATGTCATTAGGCTGCAACCTAGACCCATGTATTACAACCAAGGCCAGGTGATAGACTTTAGTGACTCTTAGGAGAGGTGTTGCATGTCATCTTTACTACCAAAGGGTTCACACTGGAAGGAAATGAACTTGTAGTGGCAACATTGGATGTTTTTTTAAAAAACAAGGCACTTCTCCATGACTGTATGTCTCCCTATATCTATCTCTTCTCTCATTTTTATTTTACTCTGACTGGTATTTCCTCAGGGTTTCCCTCTCTTGCTGTTTTTCTCTCTTTCATTCATTTTATTATGTCCCAAGAATTTTTCCTGAACAGGTGGAGATCAAGGTCTTGTTTCTAAACAGCTTTGCAGGGAAATGTCAGTGCTCCTGATTAGAAGTTTACGGTCTAAGCCCATATTTACCAGTGCTGAACTTCCTAATGGCCTTGTAGGTCTCTCATCAGCACATTCTTAGGTTCTGTAGAGAAGGAGGAAAGTGAGAATTCATTTACTTTCCTTTTAAACATACCATGGACTTCTCCAGTTCCTCACCCTCTCTTTCCCTTCATTTGCACTTGAGGCAGCTCTCCTGCACGGTCTCGTTGCTGGACCTGACAGCTCCACTGAAGGAGGATGACAGTATTGTGGGGCTTGGTAGGTGCAAAGTTCTTTGGCATGGAAAATCAGGCTGTAACATTACATTTGTCTCTTTACTTGATGAATACGATACACTTGTTGCTGGATGAGTGCTGTGTTCTGAAAGATCCAGCTGGCTCCTGACCTGCATTTATATCACTCATGTGGTGACTAACTAGGCATTTTTAATGCTTAATAAAAATATTTGTTCATTATATGGGCTCTATAAGTTTGATGATACACGTACTTTTTCTGATGCTGCTAAACTACTTCAGTTTTGCACATGAGGTATTGTCATCTTTTAGCACCTTTCACTGCTTTGTTGTAATAATTTGACAGTTTTAAGCATCTTTCAGATATTTCTTGTTTGGTGATATCAAAGAGAGATTTCTTTATCATCTGAGAGGATAATTTTCTCCCCAAGGGTCTGCAAGGCGATCCTGGTGGAGGATCTCTGGCAAATTGTCTTTCTGTATTCCTATGTTGTCTCATCTGGAAAGTGAGTGTCTATGATTTGTAGCTTTTGATAGAGAAAATTTTGATCAAATTTCTTTCACTTTTCAGAAGTAGCTGGTAATTTTAAGGTTTGCTGCTAGTATTTCCCTGACTAATCTGCATCAGGCAAGCCAATGCCATGATAAGTAGGTTGATTCCTCAAGGTAGTACCGGCTGAGTTGGTGTGAAACAGTGAATCCTCACAGGGCCCAGTGAGTCTTCAGAACTTCGCTGTGGAGACTAGCTAACTAGCCAGGTTAGCTGGATTGTCCTAGTTCTGCAATCAGCTTGGCTAGCGTTAATTCTGCTGTCTCTGCATCATGCTCAATTGTGTGGTATAAGCATGCCCTCTAGCACCTTATTTTCCTCCTCATTTTTCTTTCTTTGTCAATTTTATTGACAGAAACAGATGCGATGTTGCATGCATTCAGGAAAAAAACCCAGCAATTTTTAAGCCAGGCCACTTATCAAGTCAGAACTATAAAGGAAAATAATTTGTAAGTGGAAGCTGGTCGCAGTCTTAGCTCAAAGGTGCTGCCATCTGTCCGAATGAAATAGTTGTGTTTATGTAGAACCCTACAGCCAAGGACCTCAATGTTAAGACTATTAAATGACATAACATCCCAGTGAGGGACCTAATAATAGCGTATCTGTTATGCAGATGGAGGAGATAAAACTAAGTTAAATGACTTGCCCAAGAAATCATTATCTGTTACTGGCAAGAAGAAGAATTGAAATAATTGACCCCATCTTTCAGAGCCTGTTTTAATCCTGAGACAATTCTGCTTCCTCATCCACAACTATTTCACTCACGGTTTATCTTAACATGTTTTATATAAACAGCCAGATAACCGTAATGTGTCTGAATTATGTCAAGTGTTTTCCAATACAAACACTACATCTGACATATCAAGCATATTCATTTTTCTGTCTGGCTCCTCCAGTTCATAGGTTAGTCTAAATTATAAGGCATTATGAAGCCCTATATTTTATTTTTCATTTGGAGATTTGTAGAGAGCAATTTTTTTCTTTCCTCACCACCTCACCAGATTATAATTTTATTCACTACACAAGCTAACTTCATACCTCATTTCTGCCATTGATATGGCTATTTTCTACAATGTGAATGAAGTACCTGGCATGATAAATATTGAAGTGTATCTGCAGTTTCATTTTTACATACAATTGACACTTTTCAAATAATAAAACCATTGCTGCAGTATTTACTAAGTGTCCCTATTTTAATTCTGATTTTCTTGAATAGTATTTCAATACAGCAAGCAATTCAACATCATTTCTCTTCATTTATGACCATGTTATATTATTTCAACATAATCATGCAGTAGTAGAATGAGTTATGTTTATGGCATACCATTCATATTGGAAAATGTGCATATAGATACTGCAATAATTCTAATATTACATTTCACTGCCTTTTCAGTGACAGAAAAATGCAGTACTCTGCTACACTGAGTTACAAATGCTATACAATGTAATCTTGCTGAAATACCTGCTTGCATTTTAGTTTTGCAATGTTAATAATTCTTCAGTATTATCAAAAAATTAAGATGATTATCAGGTCTGTGTATTCTTAAATGCTGTGAATTTCCACTTTTTTACTTTTCCTATTAGTTGACTTTTTGTCACGTTAACTTGGTATATTAAAAACATACAAGTATAGCGATTTATATCAGTGTTTGAACTCTCCTAACAGTTTAATATAATCTTTCTTTTGCTACTAATGTAGAGGTATTTCTGCATCTTGTCTTTGCAAATAGGTTGTCTTCATTCATATTGCTGAGGCAGTTTGCTTGCAATATTTTGTTGCTCTCTTTCTGGAGAAAGGGGAGTTGATTATGTTGGCTAGAAAGGCTGAAGCTGGGAAAGAGGTCCTTCTGTCTGGCAAGGTTATCAAACCATCAGAAAATGATGCAGTGGCCCAAGTCCCTTGCAATTACTATGCAGTTCTCCTGTGCTTCAGTGTTTGTAACTAACATTCCCTACATTTCAGTGGACCTGATTCTTTCCCATAGCTTTGTTTTGTACCACTTAAGATGTAGAAGAATCAGTGGAGTCACTTCTGAGTAGTACTGGTGGAAAAAAAAGGATTTAAAAAATCAGGGCAAAAATCCTTGTACCACATGCACAGCCTCTGAGTATCTCAGTTAGCTCAATTAATGATGAATGGTAACTTTTCAAGAGAAATGCTGTCAATTTAGATAGAATTTTTGACATCCTCTTTACCTATCTTGATCAAATCTAGACATGTTTTTTAGGAGAGCAAATAACTTATTTAAAGCAGTATAACTATCACTCATTGTCATAAATGTGAAAAGTTAAATAACTATTTTCCTGGTATAAACTATTAGTTCTATAACCTACATTTCAAGAGGAAGGGGGAGATAATTGTAATTACAGGGACTTTAGCAGACTGGTTATTCAATTTTGAATTGTGGGACATGAACAGAGAATACTGTGATACAAGGGTTCATTTTTGCTGTCTTTATGCTAAAGACAAATTTTAAAATAGTATCTGTTATTTGTGTACATTCTGCAGTTCTGCACTCCTATGGTTGAGCCAGGTAAAATTAATTTCAGAGATTCCTGCACAGGATTTGCTGAAGCAAAAAATTAACCAAAAATAAATGGAAAATAGTGGGAAAAGAGGGTAAGTGTCAATGGCAAAGAAATATGTAACTCCCAGAATCTGCAAGTCCTGGCTTGACATCCTCTCTTACCAGAGAAAAATGAGTTTGAAGACCTCACTTAACTTTATGAGATTTGGAGGACCTTCAGCACCTGCAGAGCAAACGTGGCAGAAAAGGCAAAAAATTAAAGGAGGTTTCCTAGATGGAGTTGGACTTTCAACCCCTCTGTGTCCACATCCTAGTGCGGAAACTTACTCTCCCACTTCCTGTACTGCACAGTTCAGTGTTGTGAAGAACAGAAAAGGAGAACTCCTTTTTTAACATTGTAGTCGGGCATCTCTTCTCTAAACGCACTTAAAGGCCGGGCAGTAAAGGGAGGTTGTGCCAAACGTACAGCAGGAATATTTGGTTTTTCCAAGGTTTGAAACAATGGAAAATATAAATATGCTAAAAACAGTGGAAGTGCTTTAAGTTATGTTTGTGGTAACCTTTTCTGATTACTAATCATGAGATATTACAGATGACTAATGAGTAACATCACATATGATTTCAGTTAATTGTATCTGATCTTGTTAATTTTGATCTGGGAGAGGGGAAGCAATTCATTCAAATGACTACCTAAAAAATTACATTTAGGCTCTGAAGCAGTTGGTGTTGGAGCATTTGGGTCAGGTAAATCCCATGGGTTGTTCCCTGGGAGGGCTTGTGCTTAAGGTGAAACACTTGCTTGGATATTTATAGGCCTGAGGCATTGTCTTAACATTTACTGTAACAGCATCTACTCTGTTGGCAGGTGTTCTCAAAAACCCTTGGAAGAGAAAACTGAGAGAAATTACACTCCTTTGGGCTGTTAAAGGTAATTCATTTCACTGATGATCTTAATATTCCAGATACTAATGCCTGTTCTTCCATTTAGCTTTATGCTCTAATCCAGCAATGCCTGGACTACTGTCATCAGTAAAAGTTTTAATAGTTTTCAGTTGATGCTATTTATTTAAGAAGATCCTATTATGGTGTTTGTCTCCACTTTTGTTATTAGGATTTGCTTAGGATTTTTAGTGGTGCAAAAACCAGCCTTTGAATCAGTTTGCAGTATTCTTTGCAATGCCAAGTACCTGAGATTTCAGAGAAAGGGAGCCATACGATATGTGTCCTTGCCCTGGACTGCAGAGTGGGAGAAGAAACAAAAAACCTTCCAAAGGAAAACAGCTCACCATAAAAGCCATTAATTCCTTGTAAGTCGGAGGTTAGACTGTGGGAGCTTTAGTTTGTGCACTAGCTCTGGGGACTCTGGTTCCTCACTTGCTATTTGCCTGTGGAAATTTTTTTACAAAGAAATCTCCCAGGGAAAATTTCAGCGTAAAATGCATGTATGGGAAAACTAATGCCACCTCAGAGCCTGGTAGGATTTCTGTGGGTTCCCCGTTGCTACCTGTGGAGATTTCTGTTACAGTCTTTTTTTCATGGTCCTTGGATCCCTGAGAGCTCCCACCTGATGCGGACATAGAGTCACAAAGCTGTGAAGGCAACTGATGTTTGTTCTTTGGAAGAGGAAGATCTGTATGCAAAAGGAGAATCTCCATGAAGGTACGAGGGAGTTGTTTCCATACTTGCTATAGAAAAGAGGTGAAATCTTCTAGAGATAAGTTCTCTGGTCACTCATGGAGGTGCTTATGCATTGTTGTATGCCCAAATCGTGGCCAGCATATCTGAGGAAAAAAATTCTATTACTGGAATTTAAATGCACAGATCTAGACACGTGGGCTCAAAGGGAAGTGTTAGGTTCCTAAGGGTTCCACATTATTTTACAGTTTAGTTTGGCACTACGGAACAGAGTTGTTGGAAACAAAATGTAAGACCTAAAGTAAATTTAACTTAGGCAGACACTGTGACATTAAAACCACACAGAATTGATTAATGTCAACTTCTTCCTGAGCTTTCGGCAAAATATTTTTTTAAGTTCTACTTAAAGTCCCACTTTAGAAAGTCTCCCTGATGTGCTGAAAGGTTCCAAGAAGTGCTAAGGATTAACTAGTGCAGCCAAGACACTACATCACTGCAGGGAGAGCAAAGGAAACAAGCAATGGATGCAGAGCCAGAGGATGGGAAATGTATTTTCAGATATTGTTCCTGACTTTCTATAACCTGCCCCTTGTCAAGTCAAAGGCAATGTATTTCCAATCTAGTTTAGAAAGATTACATACACAGTTTGCTAACTGCAGTATAGTATTTTGCTGTTACTGTTTTGTCAGAGTTTTGGTTATGTCAAATATTTTGGGGCTGGCTGAATGAAAGGGAAAAAGAAGAGATGTTGCTGTTTCTTTCCCGAAAGCCCAATGGTCTACTAAAGTGTGGGAGCTTCAGGACTTGTTACCTTTTTGCTTGAAGGGCTTTGAAGCATAATATGGCCAGGAACTCCAAATCACCCTTGTGCACTCTGTTAAAGTTTCCAAAATGATGGGGGAGATAGGAGATGGATCAAGGAAGATGCCCCGAGTCTGTCCTTCGCAGTTATTTCACTTCTTATAAAATACACATATGTGTCTGAAGGAAAAGTGTCTAAGAATGACTAGGATTTTAGAGTAATTACTTTAGGATGCTTGGATCAAATGTTAGTCTTCTGGATACAGCTCTCTAATAAATCTAGACCAGGAGAGATTATAATCTGATGGCCTCTCTAGACATATGCGTTCAAATTAATCCGTTTTGGATTTCTACTGGGTTTGTTACATGAGCAGGAGGAGAAGACAAGAATTGCAACTCTCCGAATCTAGGTTTTCCTTTTTTTTTTTTTTTTTTTTTAGTATCTATGAGATTAACAGTTTTTCTGAGCTGAAACTATTCTTTTTCTTTTTTCAAGAACAGCTCAACAGCCAGACTTGCAGTCCTCTGCTGTTGCATATATATGTATCAATATATACATTATATATAATATATATTAAAAATATATATTACAAAAAATCTCCTTTTCTTTCTCTCTTGCTCTCTCTTCTTTTAATTTTAGCTGCTACAGATTGAGGATTCCTTCAGACAAAGTGAACCACCCAGCTTTCCCATAGATTGGGAAAATGTTGCTGACCTAATTTGCAGGCTAGAAAACAAAGATCCACAATGTTAAACTAGCTGCCATTGTTAATCCTATGCAACATGATGTGTGACAGAAAAGATCCCAGAAGGATTGCTCTGTGAGTTTTAAGTAAAGCTCTGGTAGAGCACTTTCATGGCTGTGATATAATAGAGCTCTCAGTGGTACAGAGGAAGGTTAGAGGCAGCAAGCTGAACTAATAGAACCATCTAACCCACAGGTAAATGAGTAAGCAGAGTGATTTTCAGCCCAGTACCAACTTAATATGTAGGTCGTACAAGGAAGGATGGTGTAGAACATAAGCAGAAACCTGCATTTTGTGGGACGAAAGGGTAGATTGTTGCTGGCTTATTGGCTGACCTGCAGTTAGGCAAAGAAGTTAGCCCTTGTCTTGGAGAAGCTGACTGCTGGGATTTTTTCTTAGGTGGAAGATATTCTAAATCTACAAATATAATTTGGTGAGAGGAGGCCAAATTTGGGCCTGTCAACTTTGACACATCTGTTAAAAGATTCCAAATGATAGAAATGGTGCGTAAGAGAGTTGTAACAAAGGAGAGGTTTTCAGCTCTTTTAACAGAGAGCTACATAATCACACTTTCTTCCAGAAGCATTCAGTGTGAAGATCTGTCAATAGAAATCTCAAACTGTGAATATACAATTGAGCTTTATTATCCCTTTGTTATTTTGTAACTACATAGGTATGACAGACAGAAACTGATTTTAAAAGAAATTCACAATTGTCAGTGTGTCACATGCGTGAATCCCACTGCTGGAAGTTTTTCAGTAAATCAGCATCTTTGGGTAGTGCGCCAAATGCCATATTTTAACAAAATGTTTTTGCTCACGGTTACACTCAAGCTCTTAATTTAAAGAGAATGACTATCCTAACATTTTGTTACAGCATCGCACAGCAGACAGATGGTGCTCTGTCTCGCACGGAGCAGACAAGGAATGACACAGTTATAAGTACCAGATAAAAGGTGCTGAGGGGACGGAGTATATAGGGAAAACTTGAGTTAGACACATTGCCAAGGCATCTCCAGGATCCCACACAGGCGAATAAGCACTGCATTGTAAAACAAGAATCACACATAAGACACCCCAGGTCTCCTCAAAAGTCCTTTGACTCTCTAAGGAGTACAGTGAAAGAGTATGCAGAGGTCTCCAAACCTTCACACACCAGCAGGACCATTTGTCTGCCTTTGTGTCTTAAGGATTTGCGGTGTTACTCTTCTTGGCAGGGCCTGGAAACCTGCCACACACAATGCAGAGAGTTATGGAAGCCTCTAGTGAACTTCATAGTTCTGTCTTTCATGGGAGATGAAGAGAAGAGAGCAAAACTCTGCCGGAAGGGGCCCTTTTTTTTTTTTTTTTAAGGGTTAACCTTAATTTTGTATTAAAATTGATTTATGATTAATTTGTTTCAGAGTTTCAGGGAGGGTGTGTTGGCTGTGTTTTTTCTGCCAGATCAAGGGAGTTGTTTGTGGCAGTTGCATAGCTGAAATGTTTTTCCTGCCTTGTGCCACGTCTTGGCTGCCACTGCCTGTACCCATGCTTAGGCTCGGGGGTTTCCATTTTTAAGGTAGTTAGGGTTTGAAATCCAAAGACAAGCAAAATGTATCTGCTAAGATGTGCATGTAACAAACATTTACCTCAACAGGCACTACACTTTTCTGCAGCCTTGTTTCTCTGCCATATTTATTAAATGCATAGTCTACTAAAGGAAACAACAGTTCGGTTCCCTTAATCCCGTTTCTGACAGACCCACGCGCAAATCCTCTGACAGAGCCATGCACCTGTGACTGAGCTGGCTGAGCAGCAAAGCAGAGATGGGGGCTGAGATCAGCTCCCTAAACAACTAGACTGCACTGAGTGACAGCTTGTTTGTGTATTGAGTGATGTGCAGGATCTGGTTCAAAATCTCACAATGGAATCGCCGCTCTGTGACAGTGACCATAATGTACTTCAATTCAGTCCCCCCATAGGAGCAACAAAGGCCAAAAAATCCACCACAAGTGTGCTTAACTTCAAAAAGAGCATCTCCGTGAAAACAGGGAAGCCCACTAAAAAAAAGCTAAAATGGGCCACTAGAAGAGTTAAATCCTTCCAGGGAGCAAGAAGATCTCTGAGCCAAGGGCACAGCAGCAGAGCATGCCCCATCCTTTGGGAAAGACTTCAGAAAGGGTAAAAGGAGACCAGCATGGCTAATCAGCAAAGGAAAGAAAGCTGCTAGAAATAGGAAGGATCGTTCAGAAAACTGAAGTTGTGCCCAAACAAAGCAAGCAGGAAGGACTGTAAACGGCAGACTAAATATAAAACTCTAATCAGTCTAGCCAAAAGAGTTTAAGGAGTAACTAGTTTCAGGGATCAAAATTTCCACTAAACCTTTTTTCAATCACATCAACAAACACCTGATGACCAGCATACAGAATGGCTACTCAGAGGATAAAGGCTTTACAGGGAAGCTAAACTCATTTTTTGTACTGATGTTTGCTGTGAGTAAAACTGGGGTTATTCCCACATAGAAACCTTTTTTTTGTGGGGAGAGAGTGGGGACATCAGGAAAGATCTGTCTAAAATAGAAAAAACTGAGGAAGGAAAAACAGTATCAAAAGACAGAATGAATAGTAATAAACAGTAATAAGCAGTTTCCACCCAAAAGCTCTGAAGGCTAAAACAGATGGATCTGTCTGCCAGATCTCTTGGAGTTCTTTGAACAGCAACCATGAGAGTGGTCTGACTGATGCAGTCTGCTTGGGTTTCCAACAGGCTTTTGAGAGAATCTCACACTAAGGGCTTATACAGAAATTAAACAGCCACAACATAGAAAAGAGTTGCCACATGGCTTAATAACTGGCCAAGAAAATGAGAAAGAGAGGATGAGAGTAACTGGCTGGTTCTTGCAGTGGAGGAGAGGTCACCAGGGGAGTTCCACAGGGAGATCCATGCTGTTTAAAAATATGCATAAGATACCTGGAAATAGGGGTGAACAATGAAGTGACAAAGTTTGGTGATGATGTGAAGTTCTTCCAGGTAGTAATGATGAGGACCAGCTGTGAAGAATTACCAAAGTGATTGGGTAATAAAATTACCCAGATGAAATTCAGTGTAGATAAGTGCAAAGTACATGTAGATTGGGAGAAACAAGCCTATTTCACGTAGAAGATGATGGGCTCTGAATTGACAATTACCACTGAAGAGCAAGACCTGGGGGTTATGATAAATAGTTCCATGAAAACATCAGCTCAGTGCTTGGCAGCAGTCAAAAAAACCCAAATCAATTGTTAGGAAATATTAGGGAAGGAACAGAGAACAAATAGAAAACATAATTATTCCACTATATAAAACCATGGTTCACCTGGACGTTGAACATTATGTGCAATTCTACTCATATCATTGCAAAAATGATGTTTTAGAACAGGAAAAGGTGCAGAGAAGGGCATCAAGGCTGACAAAAGCAGTGAACAGCTGCTGTACAGAGGCTGGGACTTTAGCCTTGAAAAGAGCAACCTAGGCAGATATATTAGAGGTCTACAAAATCACAACTGCAAGCAAGAAGGTGGATGAGGACTGACTATTTGCTGTGTCTTACATTGCAAGAACATGTGAAGGGAATGGGAGAGAGAGGTTTAAAACATGAAGAGGGAGTTCAAACAGTGGGTAAAAGGGCCTTTGCAACTCCTTTCCAAAGGCTGTAATGAACAGAAGCTTTCATGCATTCAAGGGAAGACCAATGTTTACATCTGGAAGGCTGCTACGTACCATGTATAGACAAAGCATAACCAACTCAGAAAACCTCCTGAGCTGAAAATATTTGGAGACTATGAGAGTATTAGGGGGGAAATATGATGTGTGCTTGTGTTGTTTTTGTTGTCCTCAGGTGGCAGCTGCTGACCACGTCCTAGTCTGGATGAATCCTTGCTCTGAACCCGTATGGCTGGTCATATATACATGTGTGAGACGTGCACATTTTTCACATCTAGACAGTTGTGACTTGCTTGTAATGTAATTGCTACATTAAATCATGGTTTTTGGAGAAGATCAAGTATAAAAAGTAAGATTATAGTCTTAATACTAAAGTAATACTATGATATTTTATAACTACTGACTCTTACTGTTTTCCTGTAAACGGGCTTCTAACCACGAGATTCAGTGTTGGTTGTGAGAGTCAGGATAGAGTGGTGTCCTGACTGCCGGGACAGTGTTTCAGTGGGCAGGTTCAGTTGGTGTTTCAACTATTCATTCATCACCTTGCACAAGAAGTTCAAGGTCAGGTTCACTTCTTTTCACCTACTAATGACAGCTGAAATTAAGAGATCTAATTAGCCTAAAGTGCTGGAGTCCTTTTATCTTCAATAGCAGACCTTGTGCCTGGCTACCGTTTTGCACTGTTAGACTCCTTTTATGCTTATGTTTGAACTGGTCACTCTGAAATATGTTTTGCATGGTCTCTTTGCCTTACATTGAGTTCTTTCCTAAGCAGTGATTTCATCTGTGTAGTTTTAATATCTTTTCATACCTGGAAATGCATAGATTTAAAAAAAATGTGTTTGTGCATTTACCCAAAGCCCAAGGCATCCTGGCCTGGATCAGAAATAGTGTGGCCAGCAGGATGAGGGAGGTGATCGTGCCCCTGTACTCAGTGCTGGTGAGGCCGCTCCTTGAATACTGTGTTCAGTTTTGGGGTCCCTCACTACAAGAAGGACATTGAGGTGCTGGAGCGTGTCCAGAGAAGGGCGATGAAGCTGGTGAGGGGTCTGGAGCACAAGTCTTATGAGGAGCAGCTGAGGGAACTGGGGTTATTCAGCCTGAAGAAGAGGAGGCTGAAGGGAGACCTTATTGCTCCCTACAATTACCTGGAAGGAGGTTGCAGAGAGGTGGGTGTTGGTCTCTTCTCCCAAGTGACTAGTGACAGGACAAGAGGAAATGGCCTCAAGTTGTGCCAGGGGAGGTTTAGGCTGGATATTAGGAAAAATTTCTTTACTGAGAGAGTGGTGAAGCATTGGAACAGGCTGCTCAGGGAGGTGGTGGAGTCACCATCACTAGAGGTGTTCAAGGAACGTGTGGATGAGGCATTGTGGGGCATGGTGGTGTTGGTTGATGGTTGGACTTGATGATCTTACAGGTCTTTTCCAACCTTAGTGATTCTGTGATCTTTCTAGCATTTGAAGTGTCATCTGTATTGTATTTGAATTTGTCAACAATTTTTTTGCTATTGGATAGTATTGAGAAACACATATCAAATAGCTTCTCATACTGCTTGGTTTCACTGTAAAGAATCAAAGTTATGAAACTGCATATATTAGTATATTTTACATTTAGGCTGATTAGGAATGTTCCACGACATGATTTCATTTGAAAATGCTGACTGATCAAAAGTGTAATTTATGCAAAAGTGTATGAGCTTTATAAACTTCTGTTTAGGTTCAAGACGTTGTTTTTAACTTTCTGATTTACAGGTGGGTTTTTTTCTTTCATATAGAAATGTTCTGCAAATGAGAGATTCTGCAAATGAGAGATTCTGCAATTTGATCAGTTCTATCTGAGCCACACCTGGAGGGAAAAAAAATCTTCACATAATTTTTCCAAGTTCTCTGGTTTTTAGGTGACTGTTTAAAAGACCGTAAAGATGTTAATAATAGAATTATAATTGAATTGATCCAAGATAAAGGATCAATATACTACTCTTCCTCTATTACAGTTCCCCTTTGCCTGGTACTCCACTAAGGTGCTATCTGCCTTACTTTTTTTTTTTTAAACAACATTTAGACTCTGAACTATCCCAATTTGATTAAATATACACAGATTATTAGGCATTCTGGAAAGAAAACAGCTGAAAAGAGCACACTGCCCTGAAGTCAGGCTCATTTGGCAGGTTTCATACTAACTTGATAGTAATTATGATCTCCATCGAGTGAGACAGGGAGTGAATAAGATATTTAACACTGTGTGCTTTGGCTGTGAAAACCTTTTCAATTTGTGCTTTCAATTTCTGGGTTTCAGTGTTATTAAAATATTTATGTGGGTATATTTTAAAAGAAATAATTATCCTTTTCTCCACACACACTATTTTTTTAATCTCTTAGAGACATTTCTCTCTGTTTGCTGTCCGCTTTCCAGAGATGGATGCTCTAACCACCATATAGAGCAGGACCATAAATATCCTTTTCCAGCACTGGAGCTGCAGTTACAGTGTAGTGAAATCTATCATCTCACTCATAGAAGACGCAATCTGTGTGCATCAGAAAATGACCCAGAACTTTCTACCCACAGTGACTGGATTCAATTATGTTTTTAATTTAACAGATTTGATGTGTATATTCCAGGTAATACAGGTCTTTCCATACAGTTCTTCTATATATAAATTGCTCTTTCTTTTTACTAAACATTATAGATTCTTGTATGATTTATGTAACACTTGTTTTTTACCATCTCTAGTCTATATAGGTATAGGCTATGTCAGTACTCAGAGTAACTACCATGCCTGAACATCTTCTAAATTCTGTAATGCCACTTTCTTATGGTGACCCACCAGCCACCAGAAGGAATGCAGCATCCTCAGGCAGTGAGGATCTCAGCCATAAGATATCTAGGGTGCTGTAATTATCAGGATAGAAGTGCTTATAAAATCTTAGGACACAATGCTTCTATAAGCCTGCAAGTTATCTTACAAACTATAAAGGGTAAAAGATACCAAGAGAATAAATTTGACCCTGTTTCACATACTTTTGCACCAGATTCAGTCAGGTGTGAAACTCCTGGCAAACTCCTGGCAAAGTTGTTGTTGTTGTTCTTAATTATTATTTTTAAGATTGTAATGTATTACATAACAGTCATGATCTTATTCCTAGGTTTCTGTTGTATGAAGCTTACAATTAAAAGTTCAGTATTTACTAGATCTGCTAGTAGATCTCGCATGTCTTGCTTCTTGTGCCTTTCCAAGGCACTCCTCCTTGGAGAGGGAGTAGTAGGAACGAGAAGGTAAGACCAATTTTTCAGAATATTGGAGTCATGCCTCTAATGCAGTGATGAGCATGAATGTGATAGATGACTGCAGCAATGTGGAGGGCAAAATTTGGACGTGTTACAATAAGAGTTTTTGGAAAGCTCCAAATTTTGGCACCCATGACAAGCTGCCACATGATCAAGAAATTAGGTTTGTGTTCCAGGCTGCTCTAAAACTGGATGTGAACAGTTGCTGCAAATAGTAGTACTCACAAATGTGTTTATTCTGAGCCTGTCTGTACAGCAAGCTACTGTGCCATGTAGTGCAAACTGAACAAGCTGACTCAAGTACCAGAAACAACCTAAATGTGGCAGATCCATGGTCCCTGCACATGTACCACTTATCTTGAAAAGGGCAGGTAAGCATGTCTGCAGATTTCTGGTTCCCAAGTAGCTAGGTTGTCTCCCTATTGAAGGTAGCTCACATAAAGCTTACACGGTATCTCTCCACTCTGCTACCGTCTATGAAGGAGACATCTAATAAATGAAGCCTGACATAGCAAAGGACAAAATTTGGGCTCTGGAGTAAAGCTGCCAGCTTCTTTTTTCTTTCTTTTTTTTTTTTGTTTGTTTGTTTGTTTGTTTAGCCAACAAACTGATGCACAACCCCTGAGATGTCCTTCTCCTCACTCCCAGTTTTGTAATGCAGCAGCCACATGCTGTGCTTTCACTCATTGCAAGCACACCGACAACAGTCACCCGGTGCTTACTTCCAGAGCAGCCTGCAGAGAGGGAGGAGCATGCAGGGTGCTGAGGAGTCCAAGTGTCTCCCATTGGAGATGATAGCTCTACGCTTCCTTCATCAGCCCTTTGCAAGTCCACATTCAACTGTTGCCATGACAGTTAACTTTTCAAATATGAATGGTCCTCCCATTTCATTCTGCTGCCTCGTGCCCACAAAGTTTGGCAGGATCTTTCTAGAAAAAAGCACTCTCATCACAATTCCTGTACTGACTGTTGCGTGCTGCAGGCAGAAAGTGAGAAGGATGGAGAAAAGAAGTAAGTGGAAGAAAAACGCATCCAACATTTGTGAACATACTTTTTAAAAAAATAAATTATTGTAAAAATACTATGAAATTCGGCAACTCAGTGAATCTGGCATTATTTTTTTTTCCAAGCTGGTTTGCTTTTTGTTTAGCCATCCTATCCAGGTTAGCTTTTAACAAATTCAGCTGCCACTTTCTATATGAGTGAGAACATTTTTAGTACTGTGGATCAAGCTGGCAAGAAGTGAGCAGTAGTGGGAGACCATCAGCAGGTGCGTGGGAGACAGCAGCTATTTGGGAAGCCTGAAAGAGTGCATGTGAGGATAGCAAAGGGGAATCAATGTTATAAAAAGCATAGTAAAAATCTGTCTGGTTGTAAGAGGTATTGCTGGGACAACTGCGCTGTTGTGAGAGCATTAATTTGTTCTTCTATACTTCAAGAGTTGCTGATCTTCTGTATGTTATCTCTAGGTTTTAAAGACAATTTCCTTTGTTTCAATGCATTTGGAAATATTCACCTTTGGATTGAGGTCAGAATTTTACCCATAGTTCCTGAGAGCTGCTTATTTAACATCTGTTTAGCAGCAAGGAGGAGAGCAGGATGTCAGTTTTTAGAATCTCATAATACAGCGTTTAAAGGGTCACTGCAAAAAGGAGCATTTTCACAAGAAATAACCCAATCATGGAAAATTTCCAAATACAATTTCCCAATAGTTATATGTGCTAGGCATAAAAATAGATGAATGACATTGAATTAGCTTGTACGTGAATATGAAGATGTTAGGGGATGTATGGTTACATGAGCCACCTGCTCACCAAATACAAATTAACACCTTTGCTGTATGTAGTCTTAAGCATCAGGGTAACTCCATACAGCAAAATCCCCAGTGAATGCATTTGTATTAGCACTTTGTGGCAGAGAGACTTTAATCTGCCAATTCCTAAAAATGAATGCAACATTCTTGAAGAAGCCATGCTGGAGCTGGCACTCTGGGTGAAATCCTGGAGTGAAGAAGAACATTTTCATTGCCTTTAACGAGGCCAGAATTTGTTGACTGATAACAACCAATGAGAAAATGGAGAGTTGGAGTAGCAAAGTGATAGTTAATGAAGGGTACCCAAAAGGATCGAGCCGAACAACACATCAGAAACGAGGCAAAAAGTGTCTTAGGCAATCTCAAGTCTGATGTGCTGTTTACAATGCTGCTGTAGTCCCTTGGTATTCAGTGTGTCAGGGTAATCTATATTGGGAGTGAAGTTGGGAAGAATACAGAATAAAAGAGGCAATCTAGAAAAAAGAAGTTTTAAACAGAAGCTGGGACTCCAGTAGCATACAGTCAGGCTTTCCTGAAGAGAAAGAGGTGTGTCAGAGATAAATAAAATGGGATTACAACAAAGATTAAAGTCATAGATAGGAGGGTGGCGGGGAAGGGTTCACCATTCCCAAGGCAAACACACAACCTCATTATATAACTCCTTTTACAACAGGTCATTAATTGCCCATTAAACATACATACTGTGGGAAGTAAATATTAATCTTTTGGTAACCCAAGAATGCGTATCACTGACTGAAACGTTTTCGTTTCTAATGAGGGATTGACAGTATCATGTGTAAGGAAAAGAAGGTGTTTGAATGAAAATGTTTTTGCAGGGAACACTTTCACCGCCCCAGTGATATATAGATTCTTATTGACTTAGTGCTTTTATGGCTCCATGAAATCATCCTGTATTTGCTCAGTTAAATGTACGAAGAGAAAAAAGATATTGAGGATTTTAACAAAGTTTTCCTCTATGCTACAGAAGGTACTTTGAGTTGTGATTCTTAATGTGAGGTAAGATTTATCTGTTTGTGTCTGCCCTGTTTCATGCCATATTATTTTCTAAGCATTAGGAAGATGAAAAGGATGTCATGATATTGGAACTGTATACTTTATAGATTAATTGTTTATTATAGAATTATTTTTTTCATTCTGTTCCTGCTCTGAATGGATACAATTTCAATATCGTAGAAAAGACAATAAAACCACAATCACTGCAGTCATAAGAAGTATTTTGTCCTCTGTTTCACTTGAAGAAGCATACTTATTCAAGTTTCTTCTTTGTAATGAGACTATTTACCTTTTTTCTGTTCAGATGCTACCACCTTATGGTTGCATGCCATGGTGAAAACTAGGAGAATATTAGGAATCAATGGAGAATACACTGAAGTAGAGTGTACTCCAAGGAAAGCAGAGTAAAACTACATTAAATTATATATAAATAGCATAAAATGCGTGGGAAAAATAACTTTGTAATTTTGGGGTGAACTCATTTCCCTCCAGAAAAGGAGCTGAAATGAAAAGCTATCACCAAAATCTGCATTACATTTTATACCCTTTTCAACTGTCTCCAGACAGAAAATACAGTCCAAGAGATCTTGAGACTAGACTTCTAGAAATGGCATGCTGCCAGAGTCTGATGGAAGAAATTGAAACACTATCTGCTATTTGTTCTATAGCTAACAGGATCGTTCCCAGGCTCCAGCAGCTTTTCGTAAGTGTGCACACACACACAAAGGAGAAAATTGTGTTAAAGGGTTAATATGCTGGGTGAATACTTGTTTATGTCTCTATATTGTTACCACCAGGGTGTTGATGAGCACGTATTTATCCATAAGCCACTAATTTGCTGCCACTTTGCCCATGGTGTTGGAGAACCTCGTTACTTTCCAGTATCTGATTGGGAGAAGCTGACCAGAATTTTAACAGAATCATTAGAGCACTTCAATGAGCTTCATGCTGCAGTGAACCATGTTCTGTCTGAGGATGCCATACAGCACATGTAAGTTTCCTTACTTTCAGTAGGTATAATATGTGCTCTAGCAAAGGTAATCATTGAAGTGCAAATTCATTTAAAGGTGACCTGCAAGAGTATTAAAAATAACCTCACAGCTTCAGAGATATATGCTGAGTGCCCCAAATGGCCAGGCTAAGCCAGGCATTTAGCACAGTTTTAATATGAAATGTAACCATTTTTACTTCTAATGCTTCCAAGAAGTCTTCACCCACTGTGAATTGTTGGCTCCTTCTCAGTGTGACCCATGGGCCTGCTGCTGGTCATGTCAAATCCACTCTAGAGCCCTGAGGCAGGCTGTGGTTTGACCCATCAGGGTATTTTAAAACTCCTTATTACAATGTTACAGTGGTTTCAAATATTTTACATTTTATGTGGATAGGAAATGAAGGATATTTTAAAAAAAATCTCTGCGTGTTAGAAACCTACACAGAGCTTTAGGAAAGAGATTTATTTAATGCTGTTAAGCTAGCCCCATATTTTGCAAAGGGGTCATGTGATGGATGAGCTATCGTTTGCTTAATATATTCCAAGGGTTCACCTCATACAGGAGCAGTTACTCCTATGCGGTTAGAATTTGGAGGGTTTTGAAAAGAAAATTAAAAGGGTAGATGGGGAAAGAGAATGGGATCTACATGTAAATTTGCTAAATCTTCTTTTAGGGGAACTTCTGAGGCATACCTTCCATGTTTCTAAATCTTACAAGTGCTTAATAAAGTGGTTTTACTTCCCATTCCTACACAGACTTTATTTTTATGCTGGGGTGCCAACTTCAGCACCAGTTCAGTTCCGTTCCAATTATTTTAATTATTTATTAAATTATTTTTTCCTCAAAATTTGCTAGACAGTCACTATGTTATTTAATTAAGGATTGCTCATATAAGCACGTATTTCCACGTTCATTTGTCAGAACAAAATACTCATTGCTTTTGCTGGGTGTTCACTGATTGCATTCCACATAGTTTGAACTGTAAAATGGCCTTGGTCAGATTTGTTTTGTATGTATTGTTTCACTCTCTGTTTCTCATGCAGATTTAAATGGATAGCATCTTTGAATTGCTGGCAAGTGTTAACTCAAAATCTGCACCTCTCCCTTTTCATAGGAAGATAAAATAAGAAAATATTTCTGTTCACATTGGCTCCTTCCTTTCAGCTCGTCAAGCCTAAACTGATTTTAGTATAAATTTAAATAATATCACTTATTGCAAAAACCTTGGTGCATCCAAAAATTACCTGTTTATAGCATTCTCAGGGAAGTCATTAGATTTATCTCAGTACTAAAGTGGAAATTGTAACCCCCAAGAAATATGTACAGGCTTCATCCACTGGGACCCAGAGCAGAAAGCAGAAATTGGCTCTTTATCTTGTTTGGATTTTTGTTAATCAAGAAAAATGCACTTAATTACTCTGACAGGAAGCAGTGCATGTAGAAACTGAACTGAGCCTGGGGCCAGATGTCATGCAGTCTGAGATAGCATAAGTTTGTTGTGCCGCTTCTCTGTAAATAGAACAGAACCTCCTCAATTACAGTAGCTGGAAGAACTTGTTATTTTACCCAAATAGGAATTTCCATAAGTCACATAAGAAAAACTTATCCCTTCATGGTTATAAATGTTTATTTTGTATTAGCAAGCTATAACATTTTTTTGGTCTCAAAAATTACAGGAGCAGAGAATTGGGCAATAGAACTGCATCTCTTGTTGAGATTCAGCCGACACTGGTGCTAACCAGAAACTGTACTTATAAGTAGTCTTCGACCTGTTTATTGGGGTCAAAAGCAGAATAGCCCTGTTGCTTATCAACAGAGAAAGCCAGAAGCTAAGTAGGCTAGCCTATAGGCAGAATGCTGCTGACAAGTATCTTACCTTAGGTTAGTGTTAAGATAGAGAGTAGAGCTTTGTGATGCTGCCTATAGTTCCACAGTTATGATACTTCCTGTATTCTCTGTGGATAAATTACGAGAGTCATTCTTCCTTCACAGCATTTTTGCCAAGGATTACCACTGAGGAAAAAAAAAATCCTAAAAAATTCTATGAGCAGGAAAACAACGCCAGGTTTTCTATGGATTTATGCCCCAGGGCTGCACTCCTATCTGAATTCCAGGATACATAATGAGTGGTAATTTCAGACTGTACCCTTTCCTGTATCAGGACATTATAAGATGACTTTTTGTTTTTAAGAACATGGTCATGTGGGGTTTGGGGTTTTTTTGAAACCTGTATGAGCTTAACATCTTTGTGACCTTTCAACCTCTCAGTATTTTTTGCAACTGGCTAGTGAAAACTAACAACCTTAAATCAACAGACAAGCATGAAGTATGATTGAATGAGAAAGGGAATTTTGCAAATTAATTTTCCTAAGGAAACTACATTTAGAAAAGTTAAATTAATACAAAATATAGAGCAGGACTCAGTCACAACTTCCATCTAATTCCTACTGGCTGCTCTGGGAAAGACAGAAATTCAGATCAGTAGTTTGCAGCTTGGATCAGTCTATGAAATTTTGACCCTGGAATACTGCTTTGTGAATTGTCTCGTTTCATATGTAGGCTGTTCTTTGAGAGCTATCCATTGATAAGCAATGTCAGAAAGCAAACGAAGAAGGCATCTCACCACGTGTGTGCATATTTTCTCATCTGCTGTTTTCTTTTTTCTTAGTCTTTATAAGGAATGCTAATTTAACTTCCACATTTATGTTGTTTGGGCTGCAAAAAGTTGGCCTATCCCAAGTTCAGACCAGCATCAGCACCCTATGACACAAGTTCCCAATACAGAGCAGGGGTACGTGTCAAATGATGTGCAGTCCAGGCAGGAGATGAAGGCTGTGGTGCTGTGAGAAGCACTGTGAGAGGCAGCGGATCCCAGTTCTTGGCTCTATAAAACTCTGCACAAGCTGGGAAACCTCCAACTCCCAGACAGGTGATACGGTACCAGCCAGCTGACTAGGTGAAACCTAAATGCCTTGGAAACAATGTCTCCTGGCTCCTACTGAGTTCCTACTATCACAGTTTATCTGTCATTTAGGAAAGAAACGTATAATCTTGCCAATTGCCCATTAAAAGTTGTCAGCTCCTTGTTTACACCATTTCATGAAATAGATAATATTTCAAGGTTACTTGTGAATAGCTTTTGTTCTGAGATGACAGGGGACGTTGCTTCTAATTAACTCAGCATGTTCATCAGAATCAAATTCTTCAAGTCCATGGGATCTGCATTACAGAGAAATGTAACTTAAGGACGATGTAGTAACAGGTAGCTAACATTATTTAATCTATTGGAAATTCATTGAAAATAATGGGAAATTTACCCACTTTAGCTGACAACTTAAAATAAAAAAATTACAACTTGGTCAGTAAAACTATAGTGGTATTAATAGATTTCTAAATGATTATTTTTACACGAATAGAAAGGCTGCAAAGACGTATCCCTTACTAGGGATATGCCTATAATTATAGAAAGTAAAATAAGTATTTTACATTTACAGTGCATAATAAAATGTAGTCAATGATTAAAGAATATTATGTAATGGAGTCCAGAATATCAGAAATGAAAGCTGCAGAGAAAAGGTTTTCTGGTGTTCTTATCAGCAAAATGCTGTAATTGAGAAGTTTACTCCTCTATGTTTGATGGGTGATAGTCTCCCATGCAGCACCATGCTGAAGGCAATACAGATTCAAGACTGATTCTCCTTTCCTCTTAATATATTTGTCTATTTCTTAGTTTCATTTTAGAAACAGGTACATTCATGGTGTTTCTATTGAATCTCTTGCATATGAAATACATCTGCTTTGATATGCAGTAATGAAACAAATTTTCACTCAAAAACCCCAGACTAATAGCAACCAAAATGTCTTGTGTTGGTTTTGAGGGATTTCTAAAAAACATAAGATAAGCTTCCAAGGATTCTGGGCTCTTTGCTCTGAAGCTGGTAATCACTCAACTTCTTAGCTTGATATTATTTTGAAATTTTCAAAATATTTTGATTATCTCAAAACTAAATCTTCTGCCCTTCTTTTGGAAAGTTTGAAAATGTGTAATTTTGTTAGTAAGCAAAATTTTTCTTTTTGAAGAATAGAATCTCTCATAAATTGCAACCCTGATTTTCCATCCTGCTTTAAACCTGTTCTAAATACAAGGTAATGCCATTGTGAGTTTAAATGATAGAGTTCAGGTCTATAAGTTTTCAGACAGTCTGAATGTATTGTCAGACCTTCCTCTGTTTAATTTTAGGCCTTGGATTTGAGCTTTGACCACAGACACACACAACAAAAAAAAAGTAGTTAGTGAAAATCTTAACAGAAAAAAAAAAAAAAAAAACCTGAAGTAGCCTTACAGAAAACCTTTAAGCATGCTAGACACCATATCCTTTTAAGGGACTGTAAGATTCTCATATGCAACTACAATGGACCAGAAGAAGACTTGATCTGACAAGGCTGGATTGTCTGTGCATTTTAATCAAAATATTCTCCCTTCTTTTTTTTTTTTTTTTCCCCCTGTTGAATTTTGTAATGGACCTCCTCAAAGAAAGAAAAGGGACAAACTCTGTCCTGATAATAATTTATATTTATTCTCCTGTCTCTGAAATTTTAACTTTGATTCATGTGCCTGCAAAGCTGATGATTTATGTGAAGTTTCCAGAACTGGCTTTAATATGGCAGTCTTCATGGCAGGATAGCACTTTGTGCAGAGCCCCATACTTAGAGGACAGAACTGGAAGGTTGTGGTTGAAACTATTAGAGAAAGGCATTAGTCCTCAATAACAACAGAGAAATGGCATAGAAAAGATGAAATATTGTTCAGTTGCAGTCATTTCCTTAATTTGCTTTCTGCTTCCAAAATATGATTTTAGTATAAAAGAACATTAACATTATTTATCAGCTCTAACTTGGGATCAGCAAGAGCAGCTGAAAATTACATATGAATGGGCCATATTTGTGTGTCGTGTATACTGCTATATGCTATGGATAGCCAGAATGCCTATGATACCTGCATTCTCAAGGAAAAAAACAAACATCATCAACACTTGCAGATATATACACAGTATAGAGGCACCCATTAAAATTGCTGACTTGCAATGTGGCTGTATCCTGGCACCTGCATTAGTCAAAATGTGAAATCATGGCTTTACTGATTGACAATCCTGTATAGCACAGGTACTCTCTCAGTATTCTTCGAGCCTGCTCTGATCACTAGCTCTGAGTTTAAAACTGAGGAATAAAGGTACTTCTCTATTTGACAGTTTCAGCAGGCAAACGTTATAAGTACTGCATTATTTTTGTCTCGAAACAAAAATACAAATTTGACTCGTTTACCCTATCGTATGAAAAATCATTCAATCCTGGAGCTGAATCAGAAAAATCTTATTGTATCAATGATTTAATTTGATTTATAGACTCAATAGTAGCTCTTTTTTGCAAATTGTAGACAAATAATTATATATATTACATATATTACATATATCAACTCAAGCATTACTTTACCTTTATAATCAAGACGATTTTGATGCTTATTTCATCTTCTTCCTACCTCCCCCCTCCCCCAAACAGGAGTGTTTTACTGCTTTTCTTTCATTCTGTCTGGTTGGTGTCCACACATTCTGCAATTCCTGCCTTTTACGAGAAAATTTAACGATCCTCGCGGAAAATATTTGTGATCGACAGTAGTTCATTATTACATAAGGGCGAACAATATGGGTTTAGAGTGTAATCAGCAAGCTGCTCTGAAAACAAGCCGCTTGCTCAGGTTTTGGGTGGCAGTCCCTGCCTTTGTGACAATGGCTGCCTCTTCCAATTGTTAATTGTGCACTGCCCCCTAGGGATCCGCGCTGCGCTCGGGCCAGCCCGCGCGCGGCTCCGGCGGGACCCCTGCCTCACGCCGTCTAGATTTCTCACAGGGAACTCTTACTTCTCCCCTCTTCGCCCTTTTTGACCTTGAAAGTAACTTTGCATTCCCTCCTATTCCGGCTATAATGATAAGACTTGCTTTTTAACTCCTTCCAGCTTAGTTTTGTCGGGGTTTTTTTAAAGTTGATTATTACTATCTGTGGTTTTACAGCATTCTGTGTATTTTCAGTGCATGCGTATTTGTTTTTATATATGAAGCGTTCCATACGCTATTTGAATGCGATGGTAACATATTTAAACATTTTTTTTCCCTCCTGGTATTTCTAGGAGATGCGTTTTCTTTTCAATTGCTTGTTAGAAACGAACTGTGCGAATTTCCTTCTCAGAGCCACATTTTGCTTCAGTGCTGAAAGAAAGCAGATGGAAACTGCAGTACTTTACAGAGCTGTCCGATACCTGATGAGTGATTTCTTATACTTATTGATGACATGGTGGTTTCAGGTAAACAATAATAATGAGAACAGTGATAAAGACATGTTTCCTTTTACATCACTCACATAGGTGAGATGAGATGTCCACAGAAAATCTGTTCAGAGGAAAGAAGAATTTTGCTAAAAGTATTTATGATCAAAACAGTTCGGAAAGAAAAGACGGTTCAATGAGCAAAGGGCAGTAGGTTTTGAATAGGCTTCATCAGCAGAGGGGAGAGGTCATCTGGGAAGATTAGTTATAGGAGCTATTAAATCACCTCTGTGACACTGTTAGAAGAAGCTGCTTAACATAATCATGTGCAATCAGTAAAAATGCTGTTTATTACAAAACGTTTTTGATTTTCATATTTGATATTGTTATGTAAGATAGTGTAATGGAAGGCCATACACATTTCCCCAGTACAAATTATCAGCATTAATGATTTGTGGTGCTTTTCCTGACAACTTTCAAAGTAAAAAATTGTTGGGAAATCTCTCTCCAAACCTCTTTTCACTAATATATTGAAAGACTTGCGTGGAAGTTTTGCTTTATATTGTAGTTGTAGACACTGGCAACCGATACAGTGTTTATATATCAGCTAGTCCTGCATGCTATACCTCTGTTTGAGTTTGATTATCCTTCTTAACAACACAATGCCAGCCATCTCTTTGAAGTGCTTATCATTTAGTGATAAAAATCTACAAAAAGGGATTGTCTGCTAATCTTGTCTCTTCAGTTTGGAGTTAGACTGCTCTATGCATATTTTCTTATCTGTAAAGTGGAGAATTGTATCATCACTTTTGTTTCTCATATATTTATGTAATACTATGGGTTATCTCAGGATGAATGTGCCAAATCAGAGTTTTGGATTTGGACACATCTCGGTTGCAAGATGGTTTGGAAGTTGACTCTCACGTTTGATGAGGACCAGTTTGAAAATTTGAGAGTGATGGAATCTTGCCAGGGGTTTTTTTTGCATAATTTTTTGGCACAAATTAGTATCTTGCAAGACACTAGCTTATAATTTTCCCTGAGTTTCCCTTCATTCTGGGTCATAATCCTGTGAGGATACATGTTCTTGTTCTATCTATATATTCTTGTCTAGGTTGCCTGAGAAAACAATCTCTTAATTTCAATAAAAGTCTGGAAGGTGTTTTACAAGTGGAACTGGGCCAGAGTTTCTCAGTGAAAATGTCTGGATGCCATCTGGTCCTGTGGGTGCAAGAGGTAGAACTCAAAGTGTCTAAAGACTTAGCCAGAGGGGAGAGAGTAGTACCTACTGCGTTAGCTCTGGCCTGATTTTTGTTTATAGTGTCAGACCTCTGGAAGAAAAGCAAACTAATTCATAGTGTCATAAATTCCAGCACTGCGAAGGCTGGAATCTCTCTAAAGAGACAGGATTAGGAATCTGAGGCATTGTTTATCACTGTCTTTCTTCAGTGTTATGCTGATGATGATTTCAGTGGGATTATTTTGGCCTAGAACTCAGATACAGTTTTATTTCAGATTTTTCTTATATTGCAATATAAGTTAAATCTGTGTATATTACGATTTTACTACCTACCGAATAGGTAGTAAATCAAGAATAAGAATTCATATACAAACTTCATTATATACTGCAGTAAATTCTCTTGAGCCAACCCACTCACGCTGACACCAGTGGGCACAATTTCTTTCTTTGGCTCATCAGTTTGCCTCAAGCCATATACCAAGTAGTGTTGTATATCAGGACCCTTTGTCAAGCACCTTCAAATTCAGCTTACTGATCTTGACTGGGGCACCCACAAAGAACAATGAATTTCCAGATAAATTGAGTCAGCAAGAGGATGGCAAAGTATTTAAAAATTAGTAAACTTAACTCTGTCTTAACTGTTGTAGTGCTGCTTCCCACAGTGATGCACACTTGTAGAATCAAACATCTACTAGCAAGCTACCCAGTTGCAGGAGATTATAGACATGGATTTCCACCATCGAGGCTGTACCTTACTTATTTTATTATTTTCTCAAAGAAGTCCACCTGGTCCATAAAAAGTAATATTATGTCAGAAATTTAGAGCTGTATTTTTTAAATTTTACTTCCTCATTATGTCTTTTTTTGGTTAAACTCAAAAATACTCCTGCATTTTTTTTACCTGCTTTTTGGTGATTTATTAGATGGCATTAGCATGTGTTGGCTTTTACTTTCATTTTCCCTGCTTATCTGGCAGCCAGAAAGAGCTAGAATGAGGTACGAGTGCAAGTAGAGCACATACGTTTGGAAAGAATTCTGAAGCATAATATATTGAAATCTTCTATAATGAATCCTTCTTTGCCAGAAAAAATATTCAACCATGCCAGAAAATTATCTGTGAGGAATAAGCACTTTTCTACCCTCTTCTTTTCTCCCCCCTTCCCAATTTGTGTTGCTTGGAAGAGGAGACGAAAAATGGCACAGATGCATGCAGTATTCCACAAAGAGTATATATGGACATTTCAGTCACTGATATTTCCTCATTTTCTGATGCTAATGTAAGATATGTTGGTTTTGCATTTATAATTAAGATGAACAGATGGTGAAGACTTAGTTTAAAGTAATACTGTACATCCATTAAAATAATCTCTGCTGACAGTGATTCTTCACTATAGCAAGACTTAATTGCATATATAACACATATACATCAGAAAGAACTCGGTCTTAAGCCATTTGCTCCATTAGGACAATAGTAAGACAGACGTCATCAAAACAGGATTTGTCGTGGAGACTCCTAAGCATAACAGATGCATCTATGCTGACAATATCGGCTTGCTTTAATAAATGAACACTTTATGCATAAAAGAAAACATAATTTCTGAAAATATACGGAATTTCTTTTTAAAAAGGCACCCATGTTTTGAGGAAGGAACATTCAGGAACATGACAGAAGTAAATTTTTAACAGATAGATTTGATGTTACTTACACTATTTCTCCCATGGAGGAGGAGTACACGTGATTTGTGGTGTTCTTTGGCAAGCTTTATAAATGCGTATCTTTGTGGACTGCATTTGTGTTTTAAGTTAGGTATATTCTTAAGTGTCTGACTGAAGAAAGTCCTTAAGCTGTTATGAAGCAGAAGCAGATCTCGGCATGTTTCTGTTTTTCCATAGAAATGATACAAAAAGTCATTTTGCAACTTGTTTATATATGGGTTATGTAAAAAAATCATTATTTGTTTTCACCTTAAGATCTATACTTCACAGGAAATGGAACTTCAGCTTATATCTCCAAAGTGGGTATCCATCCTTCACCTGTTGTACAGAACAGCAACAGGGATGTTAAACAACAATACTTATTTTTCACTGAAGAGGTCAGTTATAGAGGTGGTTGTGTATATATAACTCAACTGCTTGTTTGTTCACTGTCCTGCCTACCATTGCACATTGGTAGCTATTTTCTATCATAATGAAATCTACTGAACTCTAACCTCCAAGTATATAGTTTGGCAGAAATATCTCCCTTCCTTCCCCCAAGCTTCTTATGTGAGGACATATATTTTACTATTGTTGTGATTACCAAAAATAAAGTATAATTAGGGTTTGATGAACATTTTTGCAAGTTTTTTAAACTAAAATACTTTTTATGTCATGCCAAAATTATCAGCAAAGTTGCTATATAGTGGCTGAACAGTTCTCAACTGAGAAAAACTCTTGTTCACACTAGTTTCACAAAATCAGTGAAACCCCATTCTTTGTCATGTACTTCATCTGTTGAAGGCCTGGGCTCCATGCTCTATCCTCCTCAGCAGTTGTCACTGTCCATGAGAATGCCTTGGAGATTGTGTTGTGTGATACTTCCATGTGACACTTCCGTTTAATTTCCTTCATTTTTTCCCTGTTAAAGTTCTGCTTTGTTTAAAAATATTTAGATATTTATTGAAGCAAGAACTTGAACCCTGAGGTCCCGTTTTCCACATGAGTACCCCAAACCTCAGGTTATTGAGTAATTTTCACTGTCTCTCAGAATATTTAAGTATATTAAACCAAGTGGAATAGCACCAGCAGGAGAAATTGAGAGAGCCTTTATCCCAGAATATGAAAACTCTATAATATGGTAGTTAAACATTCTTCCAGGAGATGCGGTTCAAAACCCCTCAGGCAGAAGAAGGAATTGAACTAATCTTTCTTCTATCCAAGATAACCTGTAGGGTAAAGCAGGAGAGAGATACTGCTTTCTTTTAATCAATACATTAGTTTTCTTTAAAATGTCTGAAACTGAAATTAAACATTTATCTTCAGTGTGGGTACCTCCCTCCCACCCCCCAAACAAAACCATTTAAAATTAATTCGGACAGAAATCTGGGGTTGGAAAAGGATTCAGTTTGGCAGCCACACTGACAAAATCTTTCATGTGCATAGATTTCATTCTGGTGACAAAATTAGTAAGACCAAATAGTCCTGTAAATATAGCTGAGGTATATGGGTAGTGCTCACTGATAAAGGAAATAAGAAAGGGGAGGAAGAGTGAGACAGGCTGGGAGGCAGGGGACCAAAAAAGGCAGCAAGTTTTACAAAACATTCATTTGACTAATTTGCTTAACATAATAAAGAAAGGATAGTTTTATTTGGGGAGTTAGCAGTAATGATTGATTAGAAGGGTATTATATTTGCTGGGTACAGGATGAATAATGTCTGTGAATGGATATAGAAAATATGTCTCCAAAATTGGAATAATCCGTAAGTCATAGGATGCAGAACACAAAATACCAACACACTAACATACTAAGAAAGGCTTTAAACAATAACTCTGCAAATCTTGGAAGAGTTCCAAAGAAACAGAGAACAGAAAAGGAACTACATTCAGAATAATGGGTTTTAGACAATAGCAATAGTGCAGCAGACATTTGTGAATGGAGTATTAGCTCTTTAATTATAATAATTACCTAAGTTTAAGGTCAAGGCACCTGTGCATTGCTGTCTGTGAGAAACTGATTAAAAAATTAGAAGTAGCATTTAATCTTCGTGATACTATTTCCAAAAATTCTCTTAGAAATTTGGAAATTGCCAAGATCATTACTTATTATTTGTACTGTACCTAGAGACATTGACTGAGATGGGTCCCATGTTGCCACCCTGAGATCACTGACATAAAAATTGACTTTCTTATCACTTAAAATAAAATATAAAATGAAAGTCCTCCACAGGGAGGAAAACCATGAAAAATGAAGACTCTCACATCCTAATTTATTCTGCTTTCCCATTCATACTGACCATGGAAGTGAAAGGCTTCATATTGTTCCATTTAGTACTTCAGAGAAGTCTGTTCCTGGTCTTGGAAATTAACTTCATTGCTCTACAGTTCGTATAACCTCAGGTTATTCCAGTTATGTTCCTTGCTGTTGGAGGCTCTGTGCTTGATTTCTGAGAAGAATGCAACTGAGTAGCTTGTGCTTCTGCATTACCACATCCAGACAGTATGTCACACCAGTGTCTGCCAGCAGCGTTGCACTTCAGTGTTTTGCTTGCTGTCCGCCATGTCAGAGTAAGTTTGAATTTGAAGAAGAGAAGGCATAGATCAATGAGTTGCATACACAGAGAAATAGCTTTCTTGTCTTTTTTTCCTCCTCCCCCAAGGGTATAAATATTTGGATTTGGATTGCAGGTGACAAAAGAAAGCCAGTCCCAATAGGAATGGATATCAGCGTTTTCTACTGAGAACATAGAGACACAAGTGACGAATGAGTGTTGAGTTGAGGGAATTAGGGAATCAACACAGGGCAAGGAAGAAGGAATAAAACAAAGAGAAGCAGGAAATATTAGAGGTGGTGTGGCCAAGGTATGGAGAGGTATTATATAGAAAGAGGTCCTCTAAAAGCTCAGAGAGATAAGAAGCATAAGGTTAGGCAAGGCAGGTCCTGCTTGACCAACCTGATCTCCTTCTATGACCAGGTGACCCACCTAGTGGATGAGGGGAAGGCTGTTGATATTGTTTACCTGGACTTCAGCAAAGCCTTTGACACTGTTCCCCACAGTATTCTCCTGGAGAAGCTGGCGGCCCGTGGCTTAGACAGGTACATTCTTCGCTGGGTTAAAAACTGGCTGGACGGCCGAGCCCAGAGAGTTGTGGTGAATGGGGTGAAATCCAGTTGGCGGACGGTCACAAGCAGAGTCCCCCAGGGCTCAGTTTTGGGGCCGGTCTTGTTTAATATCTTTATCAATGATCTGGATGAGGGGATCGAGTGCACCCTCAGCAAGTTTGCAGATGACACCAAGTTGGGCGGGAGTGTTGATCTCCTGGAGGGTGGGAAGGCTCTGCAGAGGGATCTGGACAGGCTGGATCGATGGGCTGAGGCCAATTGGATGAAGTTTAACAAGGCCAAGTGCTGAGTCCTGCACTTGGGTCACAACAACCCCATGCAACGCTACAGGCTTGGGGACGAGTGGCTGGAAAGCTGCCCCGCAGAAAAGGACCTGGGGGTGTTGATTGACAGCCGGCTGAATATGAGCCAGCAGTGTGCCCAGGTGGCCAAGATGGCCAACGGCATCCTGGCCTGTATCAGAAACAGTGTGGCCAGCAGGAGTAGGGAGGTGATCGTGCCTCTGTACTCGGCTCTGGTGAGGCCGCACCTCGAATCCTGTGTTCAGTTTTGGGCCCCTCACTACAAGAAGGACATTGAGGTGCTGGAGCATGTCCAGAGAAGGGCGACGAAGCTGGTGAGGGGTCTGGAACACAAGTCTGATGAGGAGTGGCTGAGGGAGCTGGGGTTGTTCAGTCTGCAGAAGAGGAGGCTGAGGGGAGACCTTATCGCTCTCTACAATTACCTGGAAGGAGGTTGCAGAGAGGTTGGTGTTGGTCTCTTCTCCCAAGTGACTAGTGACAGGACTAGAGGAAATGGCCTCAAGTTGCGCCAGGGGAGGTTTAGGCTGGATATTAGGAAAAATTTCTTTACTGAGAGAGTGGTGAAGCATTGGAACAGGCTGCCCAGGGAGGTGGTGGAGTCACCCTCCCTGGAGGTATTCAAGGAGCGTGTGGATATGGCATTGTGAGATGTCGCTTCATGGGCATGGTGCTGTGTGGTGTGGGTGGGTTGTTTTGGTGTGGGTTGTGGTGTGGTTTGTGGTTTGTGGGTGGCGTGGTTTTGGTTTTTTTTTTTTTTATGGTTGGACTTGATGATCTTACAGGTCTTTTCCAACCTTAGTGATTCTGTTATTCTGTTATTTCTAGAAAGAAGAAGGGAGCAAGTGAGTGCGTGAAAGGAAGTCATAGGAGAGGATAAGAAAGGGAAACCTGGAAATAGAGACTGAAAAAGAAAAGGTGACAATTTGGAAGTGATTTGCTGTATGTTTGTCATAACTATTGCTCTGCAATGTAATTTGTGACAGAAGAATATTACCATCCCAGAAAAATTTGAAAATTTTATAGGGTTTTTTAAAATGAGAGATTCCTAATAGAACACATATGGAAATTTTAGTTTACATTTCTGCTCTAGAAAACAACTCCAATTTCAAAATTTTAGTTTGCTTTTTCTTGCCTTTCTCTCTCTTTTTGCTACTTCCTTCCTCCTTCTTTTCCCCCATTCTAACAACTTAAATCTGCACCATCTTCAAAAAAAAGTGTGTGCTAGAAGGAACACCTGAAATATAATTCTGACAATCTAAAAATGTCCAAAAATGAAGAAAAACTAAACGTATCACAAGTGCACTTGACAAGGAGGAAGGAACGGTTTTTGCAAAAAGTCACCCAAAATAATTAAAAATACAGATTAAAATAAACACGGTAACATTTTCTGATGAAAACATTTAAGTGACATTTCCAGAAAAGCTTCATTGGGGAAACAAAGACATTTTCTAGTTTGTATTTATTGTATTTCTGAGCTAAAAAGAAAATGTTGAAAGGACATGTTAAAACAAAAGCAACCTTTGGATGCCTTTCTGACCCTGAAGCAAGTGTCAGTAATGGCTATTATTGCAGAGGGAGATGTTTTGTCTCCAGCTTTGGCCTGTGGGTGATAACCAGACCTTTTACATTTCAACTGTAAGTGTTAGAGATAAAGATGTCGTGAAAGAAAGAGAATTAATGTTTTTTCACCATTGTGCGTGCTCACCCCCTCTTGTGCTCTGGCCAGTTCAGGAGTCATTGTTTATATCCACATTTGAGGTAAAATGTGCTAGTGACGATCACTGGAAAAAGAAGTTCGCAGAAGATGAATGGAGAAAATGAGGTGCCTGTGGTGAAATTCTGGATAAAAGCATGAAATTAACTGCCATCGGTGCCAAAGAGGGTGAGTAACTCCAGGTCAGTACCACCATCACTCTGATTGAAGCAGTGAAAGAACATCGAAAGAGCCTGTTCTAGGTGAGAACAAGCCTGAAGATTAGGAAAAAGATAAGAGGATGAGAGGATGGAAAGCTTTTAGTGAATCAAAAGCACCTATTAACAATAAATAAATAAGTAAAAGTGAAGAAGAACAACCCTTCTTCATTTTCTTGACATTTTGGTCAGATAAAAGAAGTCCTGCAGTTTTGATTGATAGTATCTTGTGAGAGGGGTGGCAATAACGTGCAAAGTATGGCAGGAAATCAGTAATATTTCACAGTTAGAACATTGTTACAGTGAAAACTGGGACCAGGGCTGACTGTTTTCAATATGATTAAAAACTGGAAGTTTGACTAGAGCAGAAAACTAGGAATAAAGATCACTAGGATTATTTGGTTTATAATATAATCTAGAAACTTCAAGTGGGAAGGTTCTGTGAGTTAATATATAAGCACAATTAGAGGCAGTTGCTGCTTTAAAAAACTTGCAATTTAGAAACACAGAGTAGTAAAATGATGGGAGGAAGAACAGAAAAGGAAGTTAATATAATTTCCAGCAAAAGTTTATCCTGGGAATTATAAAAAAAACTGATGATAAAAGGAACTTGACAGTATCCCAGGCTGTCTAGGAAAATTGGGAAAGCTTTACTGGAAACTAGGTAAATATGTCTTGCATAATTACCTGTTTTGGTAAAGTGGATGGACTACATTATCTTTTCAGGTTCTTTCTAGGACAACATTTTCTGACTGGGGAAAAAAGAGTCCTGGTCTTCTGATTCTGGGCCAGCCAATATCTTTCTCATTACACCATACTGGCTTTTTAAGGGACTTAATGTGGAACCTTGTGTGACATTGCAGTCAAATTGTGAGCTGCTTATCCCCACTGGTATGCAGCTACTTGGTGAAATACTCCAGTTAATTTAAATGTGTTTATCTGTGCAAATCATTTCTACCAAAGCCAAGAACAGATTCATAATATTGCCCTTATTTTGGGGGTTTGTGTTGGGGTTTGGGGTTTTTTTTTCTGTCTTAGGTGTTATTTTTTCTTTCAGGTCAGAATTTAATTTGCAAGGATCTTATGAGGCGGAATTTACTTATTTTTGAGAGTACTCTGAGATTCCAAGGTGAGAAGTGCTAAAACCTTTGGAAGGTCTTGTTACTCTTCCCCACTAATTAACATCACTGTAAGCGATGGGGTGTGAATTTGCAAAGTAGGCTGTGTGTTCTATGTAACGATCTTATATTGTAGACGAGAATACTTGTACTTTCTGGTGATATCTGCATTGTTTAGCCAAGGCAAAGTAGAAAACATCATTTCTTCTACTGACATGGAATTACAAGGGTTTCGCCAGGCAGATTCAAGAGAGAATGCTGGAAATTTTGTTATTGACAGAATTTGTCAACAGTTAAAGGTGAGAAAGGACAATAAATGGGAATTATGAGAGTGGGGTTTTTTCCTTTTACAATTGACAAATAACTTCACCAGGCAGAAATACAGCAGAATGAATTGTAATAAACACAGTGTTTGTGGTAAATTATCTTTGTTAGTGGGGAAAAATCAATGTATTGATTTATTCTTTTTATGTGCAGAATCCAGTTATAGGATGCCTCATAAAATCATCCTTTTAATCCTGCAAGATAATAGTAAATTAGGGAAACTCCAGTTTAGATCATAGTGTCTCATTCTTTTTTTCCTTCTGGAGAAAAAGCTTGAGTGGCAGAAATGGCAAAAATCATGTTTTTATTGATTTTGAAGGGTACTTAAGAGTAAATCCCCCAGCTTCAAGTTAGGGTAAAAGGAAAAGGTATGTGTGTGAGCCATCTTGTTTGTGTGAGTAAATTTAGCCACTGACTTCCCACTGTAAATCCCACAATAACTCCCCCTGACTTCCTGCAATAGCTCACCTGAGTAAGCTAGCTAATGGTTGGCGTACTTCTGAAAGTTGTAGGATATAATTTGGCAGATTTACGATGACAAGTTTGACATTTGGGGCGAAGTAGATAGAGTTGAACACAACCACTATATTGCTGGCAGTAATAAAAACATACTTTTATGAAGGAAGTGAGCAGACACTGTCTTCCACAATATTCTCCTGGAGAAGCTGGCGGCTCGTGGCTTAGACAGGTGCACTCTTCGCTGGGTAAAAAACTGGCTGGACGGCCGAGCCCAGAGAGTCGTGGTGAGTGGGGTGAAATCCAGTTGGCGGACGGTCACAAGCAGAGTCCCCCAGGGCTCAGTTTTGGGGCCGGTCTTGTTTAATATCTTTATCAATGATCTGGACGAGGGGATCGAGTGCACCCTCAGCAAGTTTGCAGACGACACCAAGTTGAGTGGGAATGTTGATCTGCTGGAGGGTCGGAAGGCTCTGCAGAGGGATCTGGACAGGCTGGATCGATGGGCTGAGGCCAATTGGATGAAGTTTAACAAGGCCAAGTGCTGAGTCCTGCACTTGGGTCACAACAACCCCATGCAACGCTACAGGCTTGGGGACGAGTGGCTGGAAAGCTGCCCCGCAGAAAAGGACCTGGGGGTGTTGATTGACAGCCGGCTGAATATGAGCCAGCAGTGTGCCCAGGTGGCCAAGAAGGCCAACAGCATCCTGGCCTGTATCAGAAACAGTGTGGCCAGCAGGAGCAGGGAGGTGATCATGCCTCTGTACTCGGCTCTGGTGAGGCCGCACCTCGAATCCTGTGTTCAGTTTTGGGCCCCTCACTACAAGAAGGACATTGAGGTGCTGGAGCGTGTCCAGAGAAGGGCGATGAAGCTGGTGAGGGGTCTGGAGCACAAGTCTTATGAGGAGCGGCTGAGGGAACTGGGGTTGTTCAGTCTGGAGAAGAGGAGGCTGAGGGGAGACCTCATCGCTCTCTACAATTACCTGGAAGGAGGTTGCAGAGAGGTGGGTGTTGGTCTCTTCTCCCAAGTGACTAGCGACAGGGCAAGAGGAAATGGCCTCAAGTTGCGCCAGGGGAGGCTCAGGCTGGATATTAGGAAAAATTTCTTTACTGAGAGAGTGGTGAAGCATTGGAACAGGCTGCCCAGGGAGGTGGTGGAGTCACCATCACTGGAGGTGTTCAAAAAATGTGTAGACATGGCACTTCGGGACATGGTTTAGTGGGCACGGTGGTGTTGGTTGATGGTTGGACTTGATGATCTTAAAGGTCTTTTCCAACCTTAATGATTCTGTGAGATACATGGGACTAGTTCTACCTTGTTAGTGTAAATGCACTGAATTAGAGTGAGTTACACAAGTGTAAAAGCAGCGTAAAGGAGAAAAAAAAAATCAATGCAGAGTATTTTGAAAGCACATACAGTCTCATGTTATTTCTACTACTGTGCTGCTGAAAGCAATCCAAACACTTTTGGCATGCTATTTGTGCATACTTTATGGGCATGTGTGAAAACACCCTTTCCTGGGCTTTCAACGTGGAGCAAACATGCACAACAGTTTTTTTTTTCCTGGCCTGGAGAATGAAACCAAGGAAAAGAAATGTTAGCTTGGTTTCAGGTGGCTCTATTTCCACCAACCAGATTTATTTTGCCAGTTAGAATCATGGTGAGAGTCACTGTGAGATGATGCTAAAGAGAGCATTCAATGGAAAATGCTTCACCTATTTGTTACAATTGTCCCAGTAGGTGTTCAGTGGTAAAACGGTAATTTAACGTATAGAGTAACCCAGAATCTCTGCCAAATGCTTGTTCACCTATGTTGTTGGCTTAAGTGAAGATACAGACGACTGGACCAAACTCGATGTTTGTAATTTCATTAGTCATGGGAATAAATGGGATTCTTCATGGTTCATTTTCCTTTACAGATAGGAGGAAATAACATTCAGATGAGTTAATGTTGCAGGCATAGAATTTCCTGTATTTTTCTAGAAATAATTTCATATTAAAATTTTCAGGCTTTTGGGTAACATGTGATCTTTAAAACACTGTTTAATTAAAAAAGAACATAAGCATAGCTTGTTTCATGTGGTTTTAAGCATAACCCCATGTTTCATATTTTTTCCAAAATACTTCCTCAAGATTTCCAGCCTGGTTTAGGCCATTTTTCAAGCATTTGTTTGATTATCTCTGCTCTGCGGATAGACTTTTTCTTTCAAATTAATTCTTTGATTTATGACATGTCATAGTGTTAGGTTCCCACTTGAACCAGATAGTACAGCATTCACAGCAGTAGGACTCATGATAGGGCACACTTGCATAACAGCCAATGTCTGATATACTTCTCTGTGTTGTGCTGGGCTGAATAGAGGTAGCTAGAACCAAAACTTTGCAGCCTCAGCAGTTTTAGATCAGGTACCAAGGAAAAGGTACTCGGCAACAGTTCACAAATGGAGGAAAATGTTTTGTAAAATGAGAAGTGTGTGTGCCTTAAGGAGTGTGTTTCTTTGTCTTTCAGCAATTCTTTCCACAATTCTCATCTGCTTTGGATACAATATTTTATATATTCAGGGTTTGTTCTCTGACAAATTCTGTTCAACAGCTGGTAGAAATTGCAGATGTGCAACAAACAGGTCCCAGATACACAGCCATTAGTGTAAAAGCCAGGGGTAATATTCTCCCTATTTTCCCTCTTCCTTGTCCTAGGTCATATTTTGGCATTCCTATGCCTCATCTTTTTGACATACAATATATTTCCATGGTGTATTTGTGTGTTTGTGCACTTTGTGAAATTTCCCTTCAGCTATGCTACAATATACATGCTGTGCATAGTATATTGAGAATTTGTTATCCTGCCTCTGTCATTTGATCTTGATTTCATTCCTTTCCAAGATAGTGTAACCTCCATGTTTTGACCTTCCCACCCCCTTTCAACATTTCTCCAGAGAACTGATCAATACCTGCTGCTTTCCCTTTATTCAGGTGATGGATTGCTTTGGATAATTCCGTAATCTTTGCTGTCCTGTTCACCATCAGATTCTCCAAGCACTAACCTTCATACAGGAATTCTTCAGATGGCATGCAGGAACCACGCCTGTTTCCAAAAGGTTAAAGAAAGCCCTGGTAGGTTCTCTTGTTATTTATTTAGATTTTCTGAAATAGAGAAAGCAAAGCATAATAAAAGTGAGACATTTTGAGTTCTGACCTCTTGTATGGTTCCACAACACTTCACCAGCTGAGCGTCATTTGATCTACTTCTACGTTTCTGTAATCTGTACTTGACCTAGTTTTAAGTGTGATCCAGCCCTTTCTAACAGGTTAGTTTCACGTGACTGAGTGTTTAAGTATTTACAGGAGATGCCTAAGTGAGAAAATAAGGTATCTACTGCCCACAGAATGTAAGTCTGGTCTTGAAGCTGCTTTCTGGTGCTCCAAAGTGACTCACACAGGGTCAGAGATGAGAGAAATCTTAAGAGGAATTTTTCATACGCCTGCAGAAAGCCTTATGATTCCCCCTTTTACTCTGAAGAAGCAAGAAACAGAAAAGTAAATCTGTTCCCTGCCACATGGTTAGGAAGAGTCATGTCATTCATACTAAAATGGAGGTTAGAATATACCTACTTGTGCTTAAAGTTAGGGCCAACAGACAGCACTATTTTGAACCAAAGAAAGGAGTAATGATAAGCAATTCTTACTTTGTGAGGATGTGGGTGCTGACCAGATGATGCTAAATCTGAATGCAACAGCATCCAGCTTCCAGCAGAGAGGCTGCTGGAATGGTCTAGGCACTGGTTGGTAACCAGGGGGAACTGACAAACCCGAAAAAAAGGGAATTATTTTAAATGAGCATCAAGTCTCCACAACACCTCTGAGATGACTCTCTAAAATATCGTTTTGAGCTACCTGTTAAAATGTGCTCTTTTTTATTTCAGATCTATTTCACTTGCTTTAATTTTTAGAGCTGCCCCTTTCTATTGTTTCTCCTTACTCTGTGCATGGTGTATATTTGTATCCAGCTGTGCATCATGGATTGGTCTATATAGTAGAAGTATTTATGACTAGATCTTAGTCTCAGATGGATAAAACTGCACCAATATCTTATGATGAACACAAAATAGACTGACAGCATGTCATAAATATGACTGAATTTTAACTTAAAATAATTGACATGACAATACAAAATAGTACCAGAGTCTGTAGGACCTGCTGAAGTGATCTTGATTTTAAAAGGACTTTGTCAGCATAACTTCTTAATATTCGTGTTAGAAAGCAGCAAATAAAAACAAAAAGCAAGTTTCTGGTGGAGCATGAGTGCTAATTTTTAGCACATTGTCTCCTGACACTTTTCTTTCAAGGCTTGCTTTTTAAAAATAAGTGTTCCTCCGTTCTCTGGGAGCATTTAGAAAGGTCTTATTTTAAAGGACTTTTTGACAAGGCAGTAACTGTTTTTATATAAAGATAAGATACTTACATATATACATACTTTTACACATATGTTTTCCCATGAATTTTAGTAAATTTTCAGGCTAAAGGAAATGTTTTCTTGAGCAAAATGAAATACTGATATTTCAGATTTTTAAACTGTTAAATACAATTGAACTTAATTTCAATTTTTTAAAAAATAGAAACCCAAATAATTTCATTTCTAAATTGTTTTGACTAAGAAAATTTATTTTTCCTTCAGATAAAATTCTGTGAAATCAAGATAAACTCCTGAAATGCCTATCTGATATTGGGGGGGGGAAACCGCACAACACAGCCAAAAGTATCTCCTGATCGTGTGAGTTCTAAAATAAAAACAAGTTTCCGGTCCTGGTGAACTGCACAGCCATTGACTGACTCATGCATCGTATCTGGGAGACTTGGATACTGTCAGCAGCAGTGTCACTGAGAAGGTAGAGTTATTTGATTAAGCTTATGTTACTTCTTTCATGTGTTAATATGATTTTTCCCCCTCCTCCAATATTGTGTTATTTGGAACTATCTGTTCTGAAATAGTACAAAGTATTGTGTTATTTCAGACTTTGTGTTAATAAGAGCTTCAACCAAAACCTGAATAGTTTCAATGTTGCTAAATATCAAAGCTGAATAGTTTGAATATTGCTAAATATAATGCAGGTCAGCAATACAAAACAATTTGTGAAATGTATTCCTAGGTTAAGAGCATCTCTCTTCAATTTGTTCAATTTTATTTCTGCTTAGTCCTTCAGAAAGGTGGTAAACCACGACTAGAGAGTAAGGCAAAATTTACACATTATGCACAGCATGGGAACAAAATGATCCACATGCTGTCCTTTGAACACACCTAGATGAATAAAGATTGTCAATTCTTATGACTTTATTGGATTTTGTGATACTGAGATTTGTGATACTTGTCATCTAGGTTCTTCTTATAGCCTTAATTCCTAGAATCAAGGG
Organism: Gavia stellata; assembly: GCF_030936135.1. Taxonomy (NCBI): domain Eukaryota; kingdom Metazoa; phylum Chordata; class Aves; order Gaviiformes; family Gaviidae; genus Gavia; species Gavia stellata. Next base: position 24,480,482 of record NC_082601.1, on the reverse strand, counting down.
ATTGCTTGGCAATTTTAGCTTTTTCTCATTCTCTTTACTTGTTTTTTCCTTTTTCTTACTTTGTTTTTTCTTTCCTTTCTTGTTTCCTTCTTTTTCTCTCTCTCTCTTTTTCTGTCTTTCTAATAATTTTATTGCTTCCATGGCTGCAGAGAAAAGCTTGAAAACATGTTCTGAGTAAGTGTAAAAAAACCCCCATATCTTGCATATCTTACTTCATTACTTTAAAGCCAATTCAGTTTTTCAGTGGAACGTAGAGCAGGCATAGATATTAACGGAATTTCCTGTCTCCTCATCTATAAGACCCAAGTTGTATCCCAATGCCAGAACGAATTATCCTCCTCAGGTGGCACTGAGTCCTCATGAGCTCAGGGAGAAGCAGAGAAAGGAGTATTCTGGAGAGCATCCCATGACTAGGGAAAAAGAGATTTTGGCCCTCTGGCTGCTGCTGCAAAATCTTCTGCTGCCTGATCTCATCAGATCTTTGCTCTCTGCACAAAAATGAACACCATATTTAACTGATTTGGAGACTGTAGTTGGCTGCAGATTCTTGCTTCCAGTCCATCAGGGTTGGTTGTTTGAACTCAGAGGTCAAGGCTGTATTGCCAGTTTGAAGACTAAGTTTGAAGTCCAACATTTCAAGCAGGCATTGAAAGAATTTCACCACAGAGGAGGGGATGTAAACTGTGAGGCCAAAAGTCTTCACATTTTATATCTGTTTAAAAATACATATACATGTATTGACATATTACTTGTGAAACAGGTACTAAAAGGTTTGGGATTTTTTTTTTCTTCCAACTTTGTAGAACAGTATAAATTTTATATTCACTGGAAAATGACAAGCTGTTTTTAAGTGATGGCTTCATGTCGGTGCTAAAGGCTGCAGTTGTGATTGTCAGAGGGATGAAATGCCCATTAAAGATGGCAATTTTGCTAGCACTATGGGATTTTTGGGTACACAGTGAATTTAGCCATGAAAAAACCTGGTTTTTGGCAGAAACGTGCACTTTGTCCTAGATTCAGTTTATAAATACCACTCAAAATATCATTGTCTTTTTCTCTGTGTGTGTATGTGATTACTCTCAAGACAGGAAATGGGCATTTCCACACAGCTTGAAAGCTGTGATCCTTGAAAACCCATCTTTATTCTCTGTCAAGGATGACTGGAGTAGAGTACACTGGAGTACTAAAAATATTAGACCACAAAAACCATTACCATAACTAAGCTACCACAATAATGGTAACTTTTTTTTAAAAATCTAGAATGTGGAATAAGTGTCAGCTTTCTTACCTTTTTTAATAAGCAATCACTTTATAAGAGAATTTACTTATTCCTTGCAATCTGCATTTACCAATAGCACTAACATTGTAAAAATAGAGCAATTATATTTAAATGACGGAGCTAAATATTGTGTCAGAGGTATGAAGCAAATGGCATTGTTGCTCATTTCTTGAAGAATAATTTGCTTCATGAAAGCTACATTCCCAGGTTGCGAAACCCAGCAGGGCCTTTCTGTCAACCAGCTACAACTTTCAAGTAAATTACGTAATGCTATACATAGTGTTTCTGTATTTCACATGGTTATGTACACGCTACGTGTGATTTTTTTCCCTGCTCAGAAAAGTTCTTAGAGTTAGGTCCCACTCCTCTGCATACTAATGTAAATGATAAAAACCAAGGAAATTAACAGTTAAGCCATTCAGCTGTTCACCTACACTCTACTCACTTGGCTACCTCCATTCTGCTGCTTCCCACACACACATCTCCATCCTCCACTTAAACAACCCACAATTATCTTCATAATAAACCACCATGTTTATAATAATGGAGCTGGGAGCATCATCTATCAGTTTGCCTTAAACTTCCCATTGAATGGCCATGTTTTCAGTTACTCATTTGAATGAATTTCAGATACTTAATAGAATTTCAATTATTTATAACCTTTATTAGAATGAATTTTTCCTGCGTGTATACCTCAGTCTGAAGTTTTGGGAAAACTGCAACCAAAGCAGTGCAGCTATTTTCAACAGAAACGCTGAGGCGAGGTGGGTGAATTTGCTCAAGTTAAAGTACACTGGTGACTGTTTCTTTGGGACTGTAAGAATTTTTAGTAGTTGGGCAGGGCTCTGAAATCGATGAAGAAAACAAGCTTTTTGCCAAATCTGTGGAATTCTACACAACCTTAGCTAAGTTAGAACCACATGAGCTGTGTATAGTTTTGACAGACCTCGCAGCTCTGTCTGAAATGAGAAAGGTCCACCCTGAAGCTGTAGGTGACAGACCAGGACTTTTCATTCAGTGACAATTTTCAGTTGATGCGAGCTTTGCAGTGGCCAAGTCTGGGCCCTAGAAACCAAGGATCCGTGCTTTCCTTATTATTGTTTCTTTTGTTCATTATTTTTTGCATCTTTGCAGGACCCACAAGTTCAAGTTATCAGCCACAACTCCCCCAGTGAGGTGCTGCAAAACAGGGCAAACAAAAATTGCATTTCCCTGTAGAGGACCAACACCAATGAGGTACAAACAAGCGAGGACCCCTAGGAAGCCCTCCTGTTGTGTTGGTTAGCATTGCCCTGGCACATGAACAGCCTGGCTCTTGCTGCGGTTTCTGAAGGCAAAGTGAAGATCTGAGGGGGGGTTTAAACAGGCGGAACGTGAAGACTTTGCAGATACTGATAGGCAATTCCTCCCCCAAGTGTGAGGGGCAACAGACGAAAGAGCATGACTGGGCTTGTTTGAAAGCATTACAGTCAGAGGAAGGTACCTTGGCTCATAGACTAATTGGAAGCAAGAGCTGACCTTTTGATATTGAGCATGAGAGGGTCAGTGGTTAGCGGATAGGCCACAAAGGGCTTTGAAAGTCAAGACAAGTCATTTCTGTCTAATTCGACTGAGGAGGCTACAGAGAGCCAGACCTAGGGAGGTGCAAGGGAAGAAGTTTTGTGTCAAGAGCTTGAGAGAGAGAGGGCTGAGACTGGGGGCGGGAGAGGGAGTTGGGAGAGCAGGGGAAGTGGCTGGACAATCTAACTGAGATCAGCAATAGTAATGAAAGGGGGAGGGAGGATGGGATGTTTGAGTCAACCTTCGTATGAATGAAAGCTTGACAGAAATGGCAGCAGTTTCTGAATTATTATAATACATTCCAAAGACATGCCAATTCAGGAGTTCACAATGCAGCTGTTGTTTCTGAGGGAATGAGAAATTATTTTACCAATTTATGCAAAGGACTATTAAAAAGGTGCCAGACGAAGAAAAAATATCTACATAAAAAGGAAAGTTAATTGCTCCATAAAATGACTCACTGAGTGGTTCAAAAATCTTCTCATGCATAAATATAAAAGTTTTACTGTTTGGGTATTTTTTGTTTGGTTCCTCATACTGAAGGAGTAATTCTCACAGGCCAGTATCTCCAGAAATAGTAGTAGTTGCATAATTGGGTGTTATGAAACAGAGCAGATATCTCTTAGCTTTCCTTCCTGGAATTGGAAGGTTATAGGAACTGAAAAAACTCTTTTCATTTCTATTTGCTGGATTTACCCATGGACATTTGTTCAAAGTACTCATTATGTGCCTAGCCTTCACTTTACCTTTGGGACTATCGGGGCATAACTTTAGCTGAGCATGTATCTCTTGTCACCAAAAAAAAAAAAAAAAAAAAAAAATTTTTGAAGTTATTGCCCTTGTAAATTACCAGGCTAAAGTACTAAGTGTTACAGGCACTGGACTTCTGGTGAGCTTAATCCTATGCTAATAAATGGCCACTACAATCATCTACCCGTTCCCTGTGAAGTTTTCTGTCAATTGATTCTGTTTCTCATATGACCACATATGAAGACAATTCTGAAAATGCACGTTGCTGCCTCCACATCGTGGCTGTGGCTGGCTGTGTTCTGTACAGTAGAATATGTACTTTATGATCCCAGCTCTCTCTTACCGTTGATGTTGCACAACGTGCTTGTTTTGATGATGTCTGAAAGTCCAATGAAACATGGGCCCTATTCCGAAGGGTGATGTGCAGATGTGGAATCAAAATGATGCTGGGTTTGTGGCAACTGTCTAATTGTTCATTTTAGCATGGAGGCTGATTTAAAGCAATGTTCTGCAAAGAATCCATCACCAACAGAATTTGCGGGGGTGCGTTTTATGCATGTAGGTGGCTTGTAACAAATCACAGACCTGTTCTTTTATTTCAAAACCAGCAGCTCGATGTTGTAGTTAGGCAGGTGTCTACAAATGCCAGCTCATCAGCTGCAAAGAAGAGAGCAATTTTCCTGAGGGGGTGAATGAGCTAGCTGCCACACTTGGGAGAAACCAGGAGTGGGGCCTTGGGTATCCTTAGGCTTTCACGTGCATCTTACATATATGCAAGCATATTTGCTTTCCAACTTCTAGCTTGGAATTTGGATGGGGATGTTCATCTAGACAGATGGGAAACACAAAAGCATTGTAAATAGCACAAGGTCCCCTATATATATATTTATATTTATTTATAGTGTTTATGGCTGGGTGTATTTGGGTTGGATGTGCTTCATGTGAAGGTTTGCTCATGGGCTGCTACTAGAAACAAGGGTTTTGTTTTGATGGATGATTTATATGTATTGTGTTATAGCACCTCATGTTTGCAGGGAACTTTATTCTAGCTAAGTTTAAGCCAAGATATAGACTGTGTCATAATACAGGAGTGATTTGGTCAGCATTGCCTTCAAGGTGTTGCCCACAAACAAGGGGAGATAAATTCCCTTCCTAAATGAGGTGAGTTTATGTGCCACAAGCATAATGATACTGTTAAAAATCAAGGAACAAATTATGTTCTTCAACTGCCAGAAGCGCCCAGTCCAGTGCAGCTCCCCTTGTTCTCACTCCAGTGATCCTCCTTCGCTCCCCTGTAGCAAATCAGGATGACTGGCTGCTCAACCTAGCTGATTTTTTTTTTTCTTTCTTGTCCCTCTTTGTCCCTCACATCTGATTTCCAATTCCCACAATACTAACTTCCTCCTGCTCTCTTTGCCTCTCAGAATAACCTGTCTGTCTAGTTCTGCTTCACTGCTCTAGCATCCCACACAATTATTCACTCAGTCCCATGCAATACCCCATGACTACCTCAGCCCTCTACGCAAACTTATCTTCTTATGCTTCCTTGACACTTATGTGACCAGGATTTTAAAAAAACCAAAACTAACAACAACAACCAAAAAAACTAACTGTGCAAGATTCTTCATTTTTTCCTACTGTGCTTAGTTTCAGAAACTGGAGCAACTATCAGTTCTTTCATCTTTCCTGAAGGCCAATTTTAATTAAATAGGTTTTCTATAGTAGAAAAAGAACCTATTTTTTTTCTGACCAGCCCTCTTCTCCCTGTTCCATAAGGAATCCTGCATGTTTATCCTGCCCTAAATGGTGCACATGAACACAGTGAAAACTTCTTTGTTTTAAAGACATTGTCCTTGATGGCCCCACCTATTACTCTGCTTTTCCTTGGCCTTTCACAGCAAGTCTTGGTGCCCCTTTTGTATCTGTATATCCTATATAAAATATATCTAAATATTTTTTCATGTGATTTTTCTTCTATCAATTTGTCAAACAAGCAGAAACTTCTAAAAATAATGACAAAGAACTGACCTTCATAGAGGACGTGAGTGACATCTTTTTGTCACATCTCATGATATAAGTCATTTCTGATAAGCACAGCTCAGGAACAGTTTGAGTAACACTGCACACACTCATAATTTTAATTGTTACCTCAAGCAAATTGTAGTTACCAATCTATCCAAATTCTTTGACATGTATTTTGTAAAGGCTGTCTGCCCACTGTCCTCTTATTTTGTGATCTTAGCTGGTTTTCATGATGCTGAAAGATAAATTTCTGGTCGCACTTAATTTTTTTACAACAGAATACACTTTTCATGTCACATTTTTAAAAATGCTCCCCCTCAAGAATCCCCCACTGTCAAAGGCTTATAAAGAATTAAAATGTGGGTTAGCTGAGTTTAATTTATGAGGGTAGAACAATTTAGCACAAAATCTCCTTTTCCATAGTAACTTATGAATTAGCATTACGAAATAAAATGTCCCCAAAGGTATCTATACACCAGTTTGCAAGGAGAACATACTCTGCTATATAAAGAGAAGGGACTGAGGCTTGGAACATCTGAGTGCTCTTTAATGTTATTTACTCACTGTTGGCTTGAAGCCAGTGATAGAAACACTTTAAATACAACAGTGAAGAATTGGGCCCTGAGAGACATTGTAATAATAAATTACCCCTCTCCTTCCTCCTCAGTTATCTCCACCTGTGAAATGGGAATAGCCTGTTTGTCAGAGCACACTTGTGAGCCATAATTCATTAATGCCTGTGAAATGGTTTCAGAACATCGAATGGAAGTCTCTGTTCAAGTGTCAGGTATTATTAGTTCTGAAATGAAAGCTATTTTATATTGCTGCATCAGGAGCTACTTGAAGTCTCTTATTCTATACAAATAACAAGTGGTACATGAGTGACATTTCTTTTGGCTTAATAGGATAGTTGATCCACAGTGCTGAAGGAACGGTTTGTGCTGGTAAAATGACATTAGAGAGCGCTGCTAACACATTGAGCAAAGTCACCCATTCCAGAAATGTTTTGATTTGAGGAGTCAAAGAACCAGGAAAGAAAGAAGGTAAATGAGAAAAGAGAGAAAGGCAAGAAGAGGATGGTTGTGGCAGGAGGGAGGAGAATGGGGTGGGGGAAAGGAGGAAGGGAGCAGAGCAGGGCAGATAACCTGAAAAAAAAGATGAGGAGGAAAAAGGGAAAGAAATGTACAAAGTGACCTTTTAATTAAAATAAAAAGGCAGTTGGATGTGTTTATTGCAAAAAAACCCACAACTTAGAAAAACAAGGCTGTAATGCCATCTTGGGGTTTCTGGTGACATCTCAATCCAGCAGAGCTCTGCTCATTTGGTTTGTGAATGTCGACGGAAACCCCTTGATGCCATTGAGGCTCACAGGTGGCTCTCGTTGATTCTGTATTTTTTCAACAGTGGAAAAATAACACCTTTGTTTTCACAGCCAAAGTATCTCACACTGTGATAGAAATGTACATGGACTTACTGAATATCATCTCTGTTCATTTTTATCTAACTTCTGTGTTATCACAGAATCATATAATAGAATCACAGAATGGTTTGAGTTGGAAAGGTCCTTACAGATCATCTAGTTCCAACCCCCGGCCATGGTCAGGCACGTTTTCCACTTGGCCAGGCTGCTCAAAGCCCCGTCCAACCTGGCCTTGAACACTTCCAAGGTTGGGGCATCCACAGCTTCTCTGGGCAACCTGATCCAGTGCCTCACCACCCTCATCGTGAAGAATTTCTTCCTAATACCTAATCTAAATCTACCCTCTTCCAGTTTAAAGCCATTCCCCCTTGTCCTATCACCACATGCCCTTGTAAAAAGTCCCTCTCCAGCTTTCCCGTAGGCCCCCCTTCAGGTACTTGGAGGCTGCTATAAGGTCTCCCAGAGCCTTCTCTTCTCCAGGCTGAACAACCCCAACTCTCTCAGCCTGTCCTCGCAGCAGAGGTGCTCCCGCCCTCTGATGATCTTTGTGGCCCTCCTCTGGACTCGCTCCAACAGGTCCATGTCCTTCTTATGTTGGGGGCCCCAGAGCTGAACACAGTACTCCAGGTGGGGTCTTGTGAGAGCGGAGTAGAGGGGGAGGAGAATCACCTCCCTCAACCTGCTGGTCACTCTTCTTTTGATGCAGCCCAGGATACAGTTGGCTTTCTGGTCTGCAAGCGCGCACTGCCAGCTCATGCTGAGCTTCTCATCAACCAGCAACCCCAAGTCCTTCTCCTCTGGGCCTCTCTCAATCCATTCTCTGCCTAGGCTGTATTTGTGCTTGGGATTGCCCTGACCCACATGCAGGGATATAAACTATTCCGTCCAGCTGTCTTCTGCTCTTTAGTATTTTAAACTCACCTTATCATTACCAATATAACCCCAAACAAGCCTCTTATTGATCCTTCCGATGTGTTGTATACATTTTTCTCATATTTCACAGGCAGGATAATCAAACCAGAATGAAACCTATTTTGTGAAATGAGTGAGAATATGCACCATTTGGTCATGAGTATGTATAAAATGTACTGGAACTTTGAATCTAACTCTGTAATGTGTGGGAAGTCTAAATTTTGCTGAAAGAGAAGAGGTTCAGAGGTGACATCAGTGACCAAGTGGTATGTTGTCTCTTGATCTCCAAAGAGTTCGGGTATGTAGGAAACAATGCCATTGTAAAAACATATAGCCTGAACTATACTATTCTGTGCAGAGGTCACAAAAATTCCATTAATTAATTGTGTGAAAGTCAATTTCACTGTCTGTGATGACAGTGAAAAAGAGCAACGGTTAAATTACAGAAAATTGAAATATTATTCTGTATAGGATCCTCCTAAAATAGATTTTCTTATCATTGAGAAAAATTCAAATAATCACAACTTTTCAGTAGGAGTTTTTTCATTAGAAACAGCAAAATTCTGAAGAAGAATTTTGTAAGAGAAATTTATGTTACGGTAACAGAGCTGACATTTCTTTGTGCCTTAGAAAATAATTTTGTGACTGAGATGAGTTCACATACAACTAAACTCTCCCTAACAAATATCTGCCTATCTAATCTGGGCCAAAATCCCTTTAGTGATGAGAATTCTACCACCTTCTTATGTAGGTTGGACACGTGCTTCTCTATCCTTACAGCTAGGAAATTTTTTCCCAATTTCCCAGCTAAATCTTCATGGCTTCAGACTGAAATTGTTATTTCTTGTCCTGCTTGTGGTGGACATAGAGAAAACTGATCACCAGCCTAACCATAACACCTTTCTGCACAAGTGAAGATGTCATCGTTCTCTCATCTCTTCTCGTTGTTCTCAATCTTTCCCCATTGGTCTTGTTTTCTAAATTGCTCTAATTTTTTGTTGCTCTTCTTTGTTGCTCTTCCATGGATTTTCTCTCAGTTGTCAATATAACTTTTGAACAGTGATGCCAAAAACCAGCCATCGGTTCTCTTGCTGAGACCTTGTATGTATTGCATAGATGACCTCTGGTGTCCTGCTCAGATCCTGCTGCTAAGACATCCCAGAATGATGCTTTGTGTTTTTCCCAGTTCCATCTCACTGATGACCCACATTCTGCCTTTGGCCTTCTCCACCCTGCGGTACTGGGCGGCAGTACTCCTGTCTGTCCAGGTATTCTTTATTTTGTATTTGTATGTTTGATACTCGCTACCTAAGTACGGAACTTATTTTTGATACTACAACCCCAAAACTTCTTGCACTGGGTGAGAATTTTGAATACATAGGCATGGAATGTTCTGGCTGAGGGTATGCATTCAGTTCTGTGAATTGCCTTGAAATACGATTAGTGCAGTAGAGGGCTCTTATTATTAATCTTAAATAAATTTGTATATATGATTTCATGGGTTTGGGGAAAAAAAGCCCAACTTGATTTCAGAATTTTAAATTATTCTTCATTTCCCTTTTCTTTTTTCTTAGCAATGAGCACTTTATTCTAACAGTCTTTAATTAACAAAACTTTATTGAAAACATCAAGAGTTATGTGTAGATACACTTGACCTGGAGTGAAGTATCAGGAGTTTTTAAACATTTAACTTATAGTGTATATTAGTATGAAACTAAGTTGAGCAGAACCCATTAATGTCACAGTGATCGGTTACCAATGGAAATAAATAATTCATGATGAAGGGAATTAGTCTAATTAGCAGGCAGTTTGAGTCCTTTGATAAAACCCAGCTCTAATTCCGTGAAGGGCAGGAAGTGCTGTCATCAGTCAGCCCTGAAAAGATTAGCATCTATTATGAATGAGGTTAGACACCCTAGTGAAGTCATGTGTGTCCTGGAGACAAACTTAATATGTTCCAGAATGGGACACAGTTTGTCTCACCAACACATCATGATTCCTACTGGGCTATTGTATGTAATAACAAGCAAAGATCAGTGCTCTTTCCTATCATTCTCCCCCTGTCCATCATTCTGACAACTGTGCAAATACATTTTCCATGCAAAGCAGGGAATGTGCCCTGAATACTTGTAAAATTGCACGAGATGTCAAAGAAAATGTGTTACCTTTTCTCAGCAACCTAAAACCAAACAAGCCAAAATTCCAGTGTGGGAAGAGGGTTTTAAAACACATCTGGTAAATATGTGGGGTATAGAGGGAGGTGTATCAGTTTTGAAGTACGTTGATTCCATTTGAAAACACTATCGCCATCTGTCATAAGATGCATCGATAGAGCTATAGATGTAGCTATGCATGATAGAAAGGTTTTAAAATAAGTGGTGATGCTATAAGCTTATAGTATTGGATGGATATATAGAAGTAACATACTGGAAAATTGCCTTAAATTCCGGAAGTATGGACTTAAAAAAAGGAGAAGCTTCTCTGTGTTATGTATTTTCATTTAGAAATGTTAACTGGTTCATTTGAGGAGACTAGCTGTGAGCTGTGCAAGCTTCACAGTTTTGTACTACATGCTGACGCAACATCAGCTGTGTTTCCATTTTTGCTTATGAGCCTTTTGAAATTATATGTTTCCGTTTTGCAATTTGATGCAATAATGAAGAAACTCCACATTTGTACGTTATTGTATTGCCTGTTTTTATTGTAGGAAATTAATTGCTCCTTTTATTTATGTTATTAAGGGGGGAGAAAACAATTTTGCAGTATTTTATCATTTGCTGTAATAATTATCATACTAGTAATACAACGGAAGCCTTAGAAACAGAGTGTATTATGTTCAAATGTCTGAACGGCACTTAATATGCTGACACTTGTGGCTGGGGAATGTTGGTCTTCAAAGTACATCGAAAAAGGTAACAATAAGTTACTAATAATACCCCTGATGATCTTAAGATGATTTATAATACAGAAATGAAGAGGAAAAGAATAAGTGTCATCAACACAAGAAATTATTTTCATAGAAACAGAACAACATAGCAACTCAGCTGTCCAAATACTAAATGACAATGGAGCACTGATATTGCAGAGAGTGCCAGAATCAAGTGCCACACTAACTTAAAGTAGATTCCTAGGTGAGGTTAAAAAAATAGTGACCTTCTCCGGAGGGTTTATTGCTCTGAGTTCCTGGAAGCAAGAACATACACATGGTAGTTGTTCCTGATTTGTTCACTTTTGTCCTGAATTCACTGGCTAGTAAAAGTCAGGACAAAATTCAGCTGTGTGAGCATTTTCGGGGTTTGAGTCTATCATCTCTGTGTGCCTCTTAAAAAGGACGTACAGTGTGGGTGTGCCTTGGGCTAGTGAATGGGTTCATTAAGCTTGTTAAAATGGATTTATTTATACGTATGTGTGAACAGGTGCACACTATAACCATTATTTTTATCACTGTGTTGGTGGGGGCATGGTACTTGGAAGCAGAAAAGTTAAGTTCTGGAAAACTTGCAATATTAGGTACCAGTTTAGGCAACTAACCACATGTACCCTGAAGTCACATAAGGCGATTAGAGAAAACAGGGAAAAGATTGCAACAAAAATATGATTTTGTCAAGTCTATTGAGGTCCTTAACTGGCCACCTAGCTTTGGCTATTGTCACAACATACAGGAGCTTCTTGTATAATTCACTGGTATATGTTAAGTCCTCCATGGAGTTCACAGGCTGGCTGGTACACTCTTTTCAGGTTAAAAATGCTGCTGAGTGTAAAAATAAGAATTTATCAAAACATCATTTGTTCCATATATCCCAATAACACCTGTCCCAGGTAAAACTTTGGAAGTATCCACCAGAGAGAGAAGTAGTGCAATGAATTTCTTCTTCTAAAAGTTCTCCTTCTGTCCCTTCCTGTCTTGTCTAAGGAAGGCTGAAATGCCTCAACATAGATACTTTGCCTTTTTTGTCTGTGAAGTGCGATATACTTTTCAGCAGCTGTTCTTTTTTCCAGATTATTCCCTTCAGAATTCATAGCGTGAAGCACAAGGACGGGGTGAGGGTTAGTGGTCAAAGGCTGGTTGCGTCCAGCTTTGCTCTGTAGCTCTGTGTGGGGTTTCCGCCGGGCACTGGGTGGCCTGACATCGGTGGGCCTGAGTCATAGAGTCATAGAATGCTTTGGGTTGGAAGACACCTTCAAAGGTCATCTAGTCCAACTCCTCTGGAATGAACAGCGGCATCTTCAACGGGGTCAGGTCATCACGGACAAATCCAGCCCTTTCAGTCAATAAATCACAAGTAGTTATACGGCTCAGCTATGTTCCCACTGAACAAAGATACATATTGCAAGTGCAACTAGAGTATAAGTTCTTAATCTGCTGATTTTTCTTGAACGATGTGTTTAAACAGTGCCCTTTTCTTATTTTCTGTTTATTCTGCTTTCAATACCAGGAAGGTGATGCTGGGAAATGGCTGAGCACACAGCATTTCTGACTCTTATAGAGTATTTACATTGCTACGTTCCTGTTACAAAATCCAAGTTCTTATCTACTGGGACAGATGGAGTCACTGCATCGGTAAGGAAAACTGGGAGGTCACAGTAGTTCCCACATGGTGTTACAAAGAGGGCACACACCTCAGGCGGCCATGTGGCTATGGAGATGCTCTTTCACATTGTACTGAAAAGGTGAATTCTGCAGGACTTTGGTATTTTAAAAACCAGCAAGCTAGTGAAAGAAGATCCTTTCACTGAGGCACTTTTTATCTTGGCAACTGTCTCACCTGTCCCCTCGCTGAGGCATCGTAATGGAATATCATCCATTAATCAATTCCTTTCCTTCTTGCTATTTTGTAACTGGTGTTTACATGTATCATCCCATGTCTCTGTCGTCGTTAATCCTCACTCACACCCTCCCACAACACCAATACAGCGAGATATTGCAGCAAAGGACAAGTCATCCACATTCACAACTAAATCTATAACACACTGAACCATTTTCAAAGCTTACAAAAGTGGGTGTAACAGCCCTGTGTTAGTCCATTCTCATTAACTACTGATCACACTTTTAATCTGTTCTTGCTGCATGTTTTATTCAGGAGCTCTTGTCATGCGTATCACTGTGAGCCATCTCTTTCATAAATAAAGGACTGTTTAGATCTTCTTGTAAATAACAACATGGAGCTAAAATTGTCCTGATGACTATAACACATTGGTGAAATATTCATTCTCAGGTATGTCTTTGATTCACTATGTTATCTAAATCAACTGCTGACCATTGTCCCTATCTCAGATCAGCTTTGTTCTCAAATACCTGGTAAAGAACTTCAGATATTGGCTGCTTCTACGGAACAGAAACATGGAGCAGAAAAATGTATGTCCCTCAGTTTCCCAATTAACCATGAAATTAATGGCTGGTTTTTTTCTGCTAGTAATGTAAATTCAGATGCTGCAACTCTCACTCGAACAGTTTTCTTTACTTCTTAGATAGAGAGCAACAAAGATTAGCAAAGACAGGAGAAAAGATACATATTAAAGTAATATCATGCTATGTCCTGGTTTTAGTATATGTTTATCTGAATCAAACCAACCAAAGTTTACTTTGTGTAGACAGGTTACAGGAATTTTCTCCAGGAAAGTGTTCAATGCAAAGGGCATTGCTGGAAGCATATAAAGCTGAGCACATAGCAGCATGGCAGGCAGGAGAAGGAGGGATCATGTAGGCTAATATTGCGGGGACATCAAGAAAACAGTGGGATGTGAAGTCAGTAGCGTACACTGAAGGAGCTATCCTGAGCCCCGTTAAAAAGAAGCTGGAACTTAAGCTAGGTGGAAAAATGGTGAGGCAGCTGAGTCTTTGAAACAATACTGAGAAATGATACTTCTGGCATTAGAGGCAAGTGAATTTTTTGCTGCTTTAGTTCTAACTGGTTGTACTTCATATCATGCCCTGCCTGTCATCACTGGGTTTGCAGATGAAAAATGCAGCTTATACTCTAACTCTCTGTGTGAATGCAATCCAGAGGGAACATTTTGGGTACATTTCCTGTCTTTTGAACAGAAAGGAAGCCCTGGTTAAATGGAGAGAGAAATGCAGACACTCTCTCTACTGCACTCCTTCTGACCCAAGAGGAGGAAACAGATTTGCCATCAGTTTAACAGACCAAGACACTCCTATGGCAAGTCTGCAGTCCTGATCAATGGGAGGTTCTTGTTCATCCAGCAACATGAAGTCTGGTGTAAATAGCTACAGTGAATTAAGCTCTTATGAAAAGTATTTAATTAATAATCTTTTATATTTATTTGTTGATAATTGTCTCAATTTCTATTTTTTCTTTTTTCAGCTCCAGCTCTTTCCCTGCCAATGCCTCAGGCCCTCTTCTCTGCTGCTGCTTTTCCTCAGACTCACAGCATCACGCAGAACCTGCTGAGAATGCCACCAAAAGAAGCTACTGGTGAGATGCGCTTTCAGTTACTACACTCAAATATCAGGTTCTTGTCTGCGTTTTCCATAAAGAAATTAAAAGAATAGGAATTGGTGCTTATGTTTATCAGTTGAACTCAAATCTCATTTGGCTCAGTTATAAAACATGCAGCCTCTCCAATACACAGCACACTGCAACATTTTGACAGAACCCTGTTTGTCGAGGTGTTTGTCTCCAAACTGGGTAACAACGTGACCTTCTCCTATAATATCATCTGTATGAATACGAATTGTACTTTACCAATGCACCAAAATTTTGAAGCTAACAAATCTTCTCTGAGCAGTGTAGTGTAACTTTTGTTCCATAATTAAACCAGAACCCCTCTCCTGGACAGGTTCACTCAGCTTTGCCTTTTTTTGAGTAATACACCTTCAGATCAGAGCCTTGTTCTGATGTATTACAATGATAGACTGAAGAGTTCATGTAATATATCATCACAGTCAGCTGTTGCTGGACGCCAAGGATTGAGAGACTGAGCCAGCTGTTTTTCTGATATATTCCGGTAATGCATCAACAGATGATGGAAACTGATCATGTATTACTACAAAATGACACCACCCAGAAAAGAAAGAGTCCAGAGGTGCAGATTCTGTATAATGAGGCATTCAAAGTACTAAACAGGGCTGCAAACGCCTGGAACAAGATGTTGGTAATAAATGAGCTTTCTATAGTATTACATTAGCAACATGGTTACACAGGTACACAGACACTGTTGTGTGTAACCTGATTTCCAGTGCCTCTTTGTGACGCTGCTTTTGTGGAGATCAAAGATAATCCTAGCAGCAGTTTTACCTTCACTTCTCTTACAACTAAACAGTTCACAATGCAAGCAACCCAGAACAAGGGACAGGGCAGAGTTATATTGTCTCAAAAAATTCAGGGAGTTAGGATTCCTCCTCAGTTTGGAGTACCGTTAGAGCCACTTGGATGCCACTCTTTTAGTGAACTGAGCCCATCTGTGGGAATGGCAGTACTCTTCCCCTTTGCCCTTGATGGGAGTACTGTGTCCCAGAGGGGCGGAATGGGCTGGCCCAGAGCACTGCACTCGTGACTGACTTTTCCTGCAGGTTGACTGAAGGCAAGGAAGGCTCCGTTGGCCGTCTCTTCATCCCCTCTCTGTTCACCTTTCCCCTGCCACACACACACAGCGTCAAGCCAAGCAGTAACTGATCGCAAATTATTACCATCAATTAAAAAGAAAATTAGGTAGCAATTCTGAACATTTGCCTGCAAAACTCTATCTCCTTGATAAAGCAGGATTGTATATGTGTAAAAAATATTTCCTCTGAATTTACTTTTAAACCCAGGGCAAGCATGGGAAAACAGAAAAACTGGAAAATTATCTTTTAGGATCATGAGCTACATCTCTACCGGTAGCTCTTCCAAATACTTCTTTTTTGTTAAATGCAGTACTGTCTATAACTTTGCATGTGTAAAGCTCATTATATCTTTGGCAAACCCTTGAAGATAAATAGGTCCTGCCTTCAAACTTTACTCTTTATTTATGGAAGGTTTACACTGCAAACAAAGTCTAAGTATATTTTACTAAGAGTAAGTACACTTTTCTGTCTGCAGTCAGATATTATAAATCATGGGACTACAAGACATTAAATATGGTTTTGTTGCATGTGATTCTGAGTCAAAAATATTCCAACCTCATATATACAGAGGTCCATACCAGTACAACTCACTCTGGTAGCTCAAATTTAATCCAAGATTTCTGAAGAGAAGCTTTGCCTGGCAGACTTCACATTGGATCAGGTAGTTTCACAGCCTATCCTTTCATAGCCACCACAAGGCTGGAAGATATTGTGCCATGTGCTGTGACTTAGGCCACAGAACCATGATTGTGTGCTCATATCTGATCCATTGCCAGTACCGTCATTTATTCTTTTCCTCTTTGGTACTCCAAGAAGCTGGGTGTTTTCAACTCCTGGCTGCCTTTCGTCTCAAAGCCAATGCTTAGCACTTTGCAAGAGCAAGTTTCATAGAATCATATCTGTAATTTGTTTCCTGCAGTTGATTGTGGGTACAAAATTCCAAGTGCAATTGATCTCAATAACCCACCAAAGATTTATTGATTTTAAAAAAAGAAACACAAGAATTTTCTGTGCTTGCTTTTTCAGACCACCTCATTTCATCCCCAAGATTATATACTTGATTGGCAATCAAACTTGAAGCATCACAGAAACATTTTACTCAGTCTTAACTGCTCATCTGTTTTACTTCTATTTTTAAAGTATTTTTGCTTTTACTTTAAATATTCTGGCTAACGTGTGTATATAGGAAAAAAGTTCACACATCAGGAGTCATGCTTGCAAGAGACCGGTGGAGAGTGTCAAGTATACATTCCCTCTGTGACACCATTTTGTCACAGTTAAATAATGATCATTAATATCTCCTTGTGTAAGACTTCATGGAAATTGTAGTTCTGAACATGCAATCAGCTCATTTATGGCCTAACAAGTATTGCCCTGAGCCAGCAGCTGACTGACACTCAACCGTTTTTGTAAAATTCACCTTATCTGCTATTACACACTGAGATGGCACATTCTTTTTTAATTTTTGGCACACAACAAGCATCTCATCTCCACTCTGTGTGTGGAAAAAAATCACAAAACTTGTATTTAGCTCTCCTCATAAACTTGGAAAATATGGCAAGTTTCTAATCCAAATAATTGTTTAAGATTATTACAATGATAATTATTGCACTGATTATAACACATTATTTCAACTGACAATACATTACTTCCATAGGGAGATAAACTGCAAGGCCAATGGATTTATTGTGATAACAAAATGGATTACTATTAACTATGATTGTAATTTTTCCATCTATGCACAAAGAAATCTTCCATTGAGTTAATTGTCTTTTGACTGACTGCTGCTAAGAGTTTTCTCTACATATACGTAACAGGACTGAATCCTGAACTAGTACGATATTGTTATTGTTATTCCGCTATTGTCTAGACAAGCTCCAAAAGCCTATACCTTTTCTTAGCACTGTAGGAGTAGGACTTCAGGTTTTGAAAATGCCTCTTACAAATTATGAAATGCAAGACAAATAAGGGATAAAAACAACTGTGAATCTCTTCGGGTTTTCTAGGGTAGATTTATACATGAGAACAACAAATCTTAACCTAACTACTATTTCCCGATTTCCCAATTTTTGTTCTCATTCTGGAAAGTATCTAAGGACACTTGATCAAGAGAAGTATCTTTCACAGTGATGATGTTTTTGTAGGAAGGCAAATGTACAGAACTGTATTGTTGAAAATCTTCAGCCCAAGTGTCTTCAAAGAGCTTTGGATCAGACCCTGAGTCTTTACTTGACACTTACTTACCAAAACTGTTACAACCAAAAACTGCTGAAATTCCATACATGTTTTGTTTAGTTCATCTGCTTCATCTCTCTCCTGTATGTTTATCACTGTGCTGTGCGGGTTTTCTTACTTTGTCTTTACAGCATACCTTTAAAAAAAAAAAAAAAAAAAATTAATTAATCCAGGTCAAGAATATTATAAAATTCTTTGGAAATTTTGATAATTGCCATGGACATTTATTCACTAAGAATACATTTGACACCACAAGACTAACATTAATATGCAAATCAGTGGACTATAAAATTCATTTTGGTGCCTCCAAGGCAGTATTTTTATAAATACAGAAACATAATCATGCATCCCCCAGAGGACTAAAAATAATTATACAAATTTACAACAAAGCCCAAGGCAGTGTCTCCTTTTAACTGTCTGTTTTTAATATAATTTAAATCTTGTTAAAACTTAATTACCAATTCTCTTCTGTAATAATTTAGGTGGAAGAGCTGAGGTCTAAGCTTGCTGTTTGAGAGAGAGAACTTCATCAGAGAAACAAAGACGCCAAGGCACAGATTGACAAAATAGGACAGTGCACAGAAAAACTTGGTAAAGGCAAAATCATCGCAGATGATAATGAAGAACAGAATATACATACATTAACATCCACATAAAGCGGAACTGAGCTGATGTCTTGTATGATGGTAATATAAATACACCAGCATATATATAAACCTAAGTATAGTATTTACATCTACGCATACATACTTATGTATATGTGGTGATTTATTCATTCATACTGGTATAGCTCAAGCTGTATCTCCCTGGAAGGGGAGTTGCAGGACCAATGCTTGGCAGCTGTTCTCTCTCTGGGCAATGGTGGCTGCTCAGAGCAGCTGTAAAAGTGAGTAGCTCTAAGTTCGAAGCTGGCCTGGCTACAGGGTTTAGGGAACGTGAGGAGTAGGAACATTTTATGGGGAATTTCTACTGTTTGAATACCTACGGATCCATGTTTATTTTTTAAGGCTTCACTTCTGAACAAGATAATCTGTTCTCTTTCTCCATGGCTGATAGAAACGGGTACAATGGCAACTCTACCTCTGTATCAGAGGTATGAGGTCAGGGAGAGGGCCTCAGCTTTGTATCCCACATAAAGCACCTGGTAAGCAATTGAAAAGAAATGTTGCACTGTCAAAACCTGTTTCTTTGGACTGATTTACAGAAGATTCTGTACCTATTACTTTTTTATGTGTTTTTCCAAAGATCCCAGCAGTGTCTTCTCTCTTTACATTAAAGGTAAAGCAGAGAGTAGAGCGTGTCTTCTCCGCACTGTGGTGCTGCCCCCCACCCCCTCCTCTTCCCCCCAATTTCACCTTTGCTGCCAAGAAAGATGAGGAATCTAGAAAACAGGGTAGCTTCTTGATTTCCTCCATCAGTGATACACATCCCGTCGACATGAAGACTGCTGCCTCAGGTCTTTTCTTTGTGTCATGTTTGCCAGCTAGTGTTTAGTAACAAGTGTCACTGTCTGCTCCACTGCTTTGAACTAGAACACATTTCTGTTAGCCTTCACATCCAACTGAAAGCAGCTTTGCACTGATTTAATTCACCCTTTTTAGTGTGGCCATACTCACAATGAGGGATGTGCATCCAAACTTCCAGCTATTGCACAATTGCCACTGGGCATAAATTCAAGTGATTTGGCACAGCATCTGGTTGGGAATCAATTCCCATTGGTTCATTCTGCCCAGTGCATGCATTCCTTTTGATTGAAATGCCAGGCATTTGTTAGCATTACTGATGCTGGTGACAGTCATCCTCATAGCACTTCTCTGTGCTTTCAGATTGCGTATTCATTGAGTGTTAATGGAAATAAGAGATGCAAAATATTAGAGAAGGCAGTATGTTACAGATTTCATCGTACTTGCCTTATTGCATTAACAAGTAACCTGTTCATTTGCAAATATACAAATTCATCATATTTGTGACTGACATTTTGTATGCCTCAATTTTTCCTAGAATGATAATGCTTAGATTTTAAGATGTCAAAATTATTTTCTTATTTAACTGCATAGACTACTCAAAATCTCTTAGCTTTCATATAGAAATGGTATCCTTCAGAGCTAGAAGTATGGCATATATAATAAGCCTCTTTAATTTGTAAAACCTCGAAATTTAAATCAAGTGTTAAATAGGCTGTCATTTGCACCTGTGCAATTGAATTTGAAGTTGCGGGGTTTCCTGAGCTGGACTAGGTTGTAAATATGTTGGTTTCATTGGGCTGTAAATACATTTGCTTCTAATCATTGTTTACCATGCAGCACAACGGCAGTGGATGTGAAAATGGAGGTGTGATATTTTCCAGGTTGTTGCTAGTCAGGCAGAAGTTATGAAACAGCAACAAGGGTCTGAAAATGACCTTGCTAAAGCTGACCCTGCTCTTAATGTACACAATGCTGCCTTAAATATTTTAAATACAATAATGTCTCTCTGTTTCTTGCTCTGAGGTAGAATGATTAGAATTTTTTCCCCCCGTTGTAAGTTCTGGATCTATACTTCTTACAACTCAGCTTTGTAATCTTGTCAGCTTTTAGGTAAACCTGCTGGAGTTGAGAACTTTCCTGAACCTGCTCGAGCTGTAACCAATGTGACGCGGCACCACAGGGCCTTGTGTCTCCAGGGGAAAAAGTCCAGAGGACTGAGGCTGGAAAACTGCAAAGATATACCTGGAGAAGGTAATTGAAAAAATGATGTGAGCACATTTAAAGAATGTGATTTATTTGAACAGTCCAACTAAATGAGGTTTTATTGCTAGGCATAGGTTTTCTAGTGTTATTTCAAGAAAATATCAAAGATCACAGAAATGGCAGGAGCTTGTCAAATTCCAAAAATGTTCCCAAGTTAATTGCAAGCCCCTTTGCCATCTTATTTCTGCAAAATGTGACGTATTTAAACATTGCCAAAGAATACGCTTCTTAAATGTCAGTATGTTTTTAGGAAATATAAAGGCTCCAAGATGTATGTCAAAAACCTAGATTCCCCAGATGGGTGCCACAGAAAATCTTTCTGCAAAGAAGCTGCAGAAATTTCAGTCTAATACGTACTGTTAATGCAACTCTGTGACAGCTCTTGAGAGGGCTGTCATTATCAGGCTTGTTTGGACTTCACTACGTCAGACAACCACAGGCTGAAAACTCAGAGCGTTCAGCATTGTTTGCTCTAATGTACCTCAGGTAGGCTGTTTGTTGTAAGAGGAGCCAACACCTACCCAACAGCATGCCCTGTTCTTGCCATGCCTTGGAGGCCTGCAACTCCCGAATACTGCCCATGTGTGAAAAGGGGAAAAAAGCTCCTGTTTGCTTTGCTGGAAGCTTGAGAAATACTAACTTTTATCATTCTGCTGAGCAGCTGGTTACAGCAGTGCTGAAATGCCAAAGAGGTAGATAGTGGGAGGTTTACAGCATACCTGTTTACATTGCCTCCTCTCCTTTGTGCTGGATTCCTCTGTAGCACATCCTGTCCATTTGTCACCAAGAAATAAGATATAGTGACCAAGAGAAAGTTGCTCCAAGTGAAGGATTAATTTCATACCACGTAAGAAAGATGGCTCTTGACACTGCGTGAGGGGAACACTTATCATGCTGATGAATTTCATGTACCTGATAGTGTCAGACACCAAAGGTTCAGTTTCAACTTTGCATCCTTTGCAACTCCTGCAAGCTCTGAGGCCCAGTTAAGCACCAGCACATTTTAAAGTTTAAGCCTTGCTTCATGGGATGGCATGGGTAGATTGAATCCTGCCTACTCTGCGTAAGGTTCCAATCCTCCGTCATTCTGTAGTAGCTCTGAGGAGATACAGAATAGAGAGTAAGGTTCCAAAGCCTTACAGTTGTTGTATATCAATAGCTGTTAATTGTGGAGAGGAAAAGAATTTTTTCATTAATGCTAAATGGATCTTTAATATATACATACTAAATTTCCTAGAAAATAAAGAATTTTCTTTGTGTCCCGCATCTCTGAAAGGGAAAGTGCAAACATTTTCAGAAGCTTTCATGGGAGGAAAAATATTGTGGATTTCTTTTCTAATTGCCAGGAGAAGTGTAACTGCACAACCCCTGCCGATGGGTTAGGCTGAGAACAAGACTAGATGATGCACTGGATGCCTTCAGTTGGGTGAAGTAACAGTTATTGTGAGTGGTGTTGTGACAGTCCCCAGTAGCAATACTGCAATCATAGTATAGCAGACTTACCGTGTCAAGGCTGTGTTCCAGCCTCCAGTCTCTGCTCTTTTCTCCAGTTATGCACTGCCTAGCCCAAATTATCTAAAGTTAAATGATTGAAAAGTATAAATAAAAAGAGTTCGAAATGCACATCCGGAAAAAGACACAATTCCCATCATCTTAGACTGCAAAATTCTGTTCTGAGTTAGGAAGTAAGCATACTAGCTGTGCCTCTCTTTAAATTTGGTGGTGTTGTAAAGGACAGAGTAATTACAAAAATATGGTTGACAGTTCTGAGGTAAAGAAGATACTGATATACACTTCGCAGATTACTCTGTCCCTCTTGGTGCCATGGAAAATCAAAGGCTTATGCTATTGGTCCTTACTGGTTTAAAATTGTTTGAGACAGGGGTGTGGGGGTACACATGTTTAGGTTGCAACCTCTCCAGATGTCACTATCTGTATCTTTGAGAATATAACTCCAGTCTTCCAATAAAAGGGGTGACGAGAAATTTGTTGATGGCCATACAAAGTAGCAACATACTGAAATTTAAAAGTAAAATAATTGACCATTATAGCTGACCATAAAACTGCTGAAAGCCTCAAAGGGGTATGAGATTTCATCTGTCTGTCTTCCAGTATGCTTTAAGGCAGTGTCTGTGCAGGGCTGCACACACATCCTTCTGCAGAAGTCCCATATGGGAATACAAAGCATGTCAGGAAACCCTATGTATGAGATCATACCTTGACTACTGCATAGGTGGAGTTTTAGTTTATCTTGAGTTATTAATCATTAATAGTTTTGTAATCAGTTCTATCCCTGGGATTATTCATGCCACTACTTGGAAGACCCAGCTTGATCTATTGATCAATGAAGAAAATAAGACAAATCAAGTTGTTGCTTAAAATTAAGTTAATGATTGACCCACTGGAGTTAATACGTCATTTAGATTTAACATTTAAAAGTTACATTTCTGCACAGTAATGAATCTAAAATATTTTGTTACTGTGGTTTCTTACTGATCTATTTCAGAAAAACAACAGTCCCTGGTGAATAAAAGAAATAAATTACTGCATGTTTCAAGTGGAGTTCATGTTAGTAAATCAGTCATTAGTCCAATTAAATAATGTTTGTCTCCAGAGATTAATTGTTTCCCATATCCTGGAACAGCTAGAATATCTCTAGGATCACAGACATTTAAAACAGTGATTGCAAAACACATTATTGAGATATACAATATTTGCATAGTTTGCATGTAGAATGAAAGCTTTGTGTTATTTTTCTTTATGAGGCTGTTGTTAGCAAATTGCTAGATTACCCAGAAGACTTGTTGAGATCAGAGAACAAGCCTGCATAAAAAGGTCATGCCTAATACTAAAGATACTCAGAACTGTGGGCTTAAAAAAACAGCATTATCCATTTGAAAATAGCAATAGGAGCCATGGGAATATAGTATCCTTCAGTCAGTCTGAACATACTGACGTCAGTGGGAGTTGCTCATGCGAAGTAAAGGCCAGAACTGAGTGTTATACGCTATATATTGACAGTCTTACTGAAGTAAAACTGCAATATTCCCACAGGTTGTCCTTTAGAATTTGTAATTACTTTTCCCTTTTTAACAAACTTAGCAAAATAATGAAATATGTGAACTATATTTTGCTTTCTATGTATGTGAGGTCACTTATTTAATTCTCTCTGTACTAATAAATGTTTTAGGTTTTACTAGTTAAACCTCAGGATACTGTGGTTACATGAGGGAGATATGGAAAAAGAGTGGGACACAATTTATTGGTAAAGAAAGACTTGTATTTTCAGGTCACAATAAACTTCAGCAAGGGGAAGGCTTGGAAAGAAGAACAGATTTAGTGTCAGAAGAAATAGCCAAACTAACATTCAAAATATATATGAAAAGCAGATGGGAACCATTTTTTACCATTCCTCATACTGACCAACAACTTCCCAAGCTGATATTTTTGTGGCACATATTGAAATTTCCACAAGCTTCCAATTTTATTGCCTGATTAGTAAATCTTCACACATCTTTTCCTTTTTTTTCTTTAGGTAGATGGATTTCTGCAAAAGCTTATTAATTCTGATAAGGAATACATTTCTGCAGTTATTGTTAAAACTGTAAAAGAATATTATCTCCGTGACCCAGAGTTCAACTCAAAATTTGTGCAAGAAGAATTTCAGCTGCTGCTGCACACAGTGCTTGGGTTGTTAACATCATTAGAGTCCAGGAGGTAGGAGTTAAACTGGTATAAATTTCTTCAGCTCAAAATTTTAAAATTTTGCTTCTTTCAGCCCTTCTTTTGTTAACGCAAAGAACTCACTTCATGCTTATAGCCATTAAAGGTACTAGAGAAAAAATGTTTCGATCGCCATAAATTATTTTCATACTGTGTTGTGTATCCTGGCCATGCTCCATTTGGAAGTTTCTGACTTTCCAAAAATAGCTCAGTAGAATAGTCTCTGCATGGGGACCCAGAAGATCTGAATTTAATCCTCGTTCTTTCACTGATCTGCAGGGTGACCTTGGGCAATCTCTGTGCCATTTTCCTGCTTGCTAAAATGAAAATAATAATACTTATGGCCTTTGCAAAGCACTTTCAGAGCAGAACATATGAATCAATAACATCTTCTCCTTAAGTATGTGAAATAGCAGAGGAAACTCTTCCCACTTGCGTTAGTGCACTTTTAGCATTTAGAAATGTGAAATTATAAAGATTATTGCATGTGAGGGAGAAGCTCAGAAGTGTTCCCCTAATCAATAAGTTGCCAGCTGGAATGCAAAGGAAAACAGCACTAGGGTAATGTACCATTTAGTGTAACAAAGAAAGAATAAAATATATATTTTCAATGTGAGTATGGCGGCTACTAGTGCAGTCATACTGTATTATATTGCTGGCTAGCTTGCTTGTGCTGTAGTAGACTAGTATAAAACATATAAACAGTTTGAAACCCCTACATTAGTTTTCAAGACTTTCAGTTTTCCTGGAGAGACCTGTCAGTTCAGATAGAAGAGAAAAGCTAGAGTGAAGTGCTTTGGCCACGTGTGCATGTCTTGTTCTGCATGTGGGGACTTCCTTCCCCCTGGGATGCTGCTGTAGCCTCCCCCAGCAGATAACCAGCACAAGTCATCTTGGCACAGTGGGATTTACAAGGATGGCAGCAGGCACGATTTTTTCATTTGTGTCCATAGGCGTGCTGACCTTCTGCAGAGCCTTTTTGTGGTCCATGCAGATGGATGAATTGTGCTTGAGTAGCATACGTTGCTTGTATACTGTCTCTTAGGATTTTACAACAGCATTTTATAACAGGCACTGCACAGGTCCAGTGTCAACTACTGTGCAGCCTAGGTGAGCCCTGGCAGTAATTAAAGTATTTTAAACCATCTGCTTAATTGCATTAAAAGTACACTGATGGGCTTGCACTGTTTGAATGATCTTCAGGAAACTATGAGGTTAAAGCAATTCCCTCTTGGCAATGTTTCATTAATTCACAATGTTTGTTCTGTGAATTACAGCTGGTCTTTATACCATTTGTTAGCCTTACCTGTAGCAGAGCCCTGCTTGCTGCTACTGAGCCTGCAGTTCTTCCTGTTCTTCTTCTTCCCTCCGCTTTCTCATCACTGCCTGCCAAGCTCTTCATTGAAGCGGAGACGTTGGGAATGGCGCGTGAGAGAAGAAAACGGGCAGTGAAATCCAGCCCTCTTCCTTCCCAGCCATGCTTGAAGCTTTGGCCCTGGGCGAGGAGGAAAGTTTGTGCCAGTTAGTGCCCGTGTGCTCTGGCTCCATGCCCAGCATAAATCACTAGTCAGCCAAAGGACCAAAGTCTCTTCTACCAGGGGAGAACGGTGAGATGTTGTCCTGTGAATCTGGCTGGAGCAGTGTAACAGATTTTCACTTCCAGCTGCCTCTTATAGCTCCTCAGCTGGGAGTATCTGCTGGCCCCTGGCTGAGACCCCGTAACAGAGCGCAAGAATTTCCACATGCTTCCTCAGTGGTGGCATTAGGTAACACAGCTGTGTTGCAAGGTGGCCCTTCCCAGATAAACAGAAGTAGCTTCCAGGCCCAGGTGCCTCAGAAGCCATTCAGAGGGCAATGGGTGAATGGGGACATGTCTATTGGGAGTGGTCTGACATGGCCTCCTGGGGACCTTCCCCGCAGGGCTGCTACGGAGGCACAGGGCATGGCATGGCAGCTGCCCATCCCGGCTCCTCCAAAGTGGGGAGGCTGCAACTGCCTGCGGCTCTCTTCTCCGCAGGCACAGAAGGCAGTGTTGACCATTTGCGCCGCATGCATGGCTCAATCACCCCTGTGCCTCTCTGCCAGGAAAAAGGCACTGGAAACATGGGAGGGAAAGGCTCCTAAAGATACAGGTAAGTGTTGTAGACTAGTGGACTTGCTTTGATTTTCATTAAGCATAAATTAAAGTCAATCCTTTAATAGGTGTTGGAGTCAGCCTATCATGAAGATTGCTTGAATATTCCATCCCTGCCACATGGCCAAGAATCAGTGGGTAGTTTGTACTGAGATCAAGCCCCACCCTTTCTATTCCAAAATCCCCCTTCCTGTTTAATTAAACTGCCTGAATGTCTCCCAAAAACCACTGTGTTAAATAATCTGGATTACAAATATTGGGATAGTATGAGGTAATGCTATTAGATTATCTCAGCATAAACTAAAATAAGATTGTAATGTTTACCCATTTTGCTTGATATATATGCAAAAAAGAAAATTTGCTGTTGGGTGTGGTACAATGTTTATGATTAAATGCTTTATTCATACTTGTATGTCAATCTATTAGTGTGCTGTTAATTCAAATGTTACTATGATGTATTTTATCGCCATTAGCACATTTATCACAGGTGGATGTGAAACTTAGACAAAGGTGTACGTTCTCATTAATGATGAGCAGCCTATTCATCTTACTAGAGTGTAATTAATGTTAGTTACAATACTTAATTTTTCACTGTTTGTCATGGTGCATATTTAGCATTTCTTCTGTCCTTTATCAATCTGCTCTCCTATCATATGAGCACATCGAAAAGATATATGTAAGTATCTGACCTGTTTTGAGGCCTAATTTTTATACTTTTCCAAGAACTGGAATATTTTTATTCTTATACTGTAGCCAGCACAGTTAGTTAAAAAACAGACTGTATAGTGTTGTCCACTGCTTTGGGTTCTGGGTTAGCTTTCTTTGCACTAATAATATAACAGCCAGGTAATGAAGTAAAGCAGGGCACACAATGAAGATACTGATGATCACTTGCTGTAGTATTGTGCTGTGCTTGTGTGAGGTTTTAATGGTCCCAATTGTTCTCCTGGATTTTCAATTACTTTTTTTTTTTGTACTATTAAGAATGTTAGTGCTAGTAAACATGTTATGTGAGTAATACAGCTCCAAAAACAACACAAGCATGGTGTATCTGAAAAGTGTACGTTATTAGGTAAATACGTGTTACAACAGCTTATTGTTATACAATGCTGAGCATTGCTTTGTCAATAATGTTGTTAGCAGTCGTAGAGCCAGACTACAGTCACTTGTTCAGTGGTGCAAGAGTGGAAGAAGTTATGGCTAATGTGTCACACAGCGGGTGGGAAACAAGCTGTGCAGAGGTGGGTAAAAGGGAGTGAGCACTGAACACATCTTTGGATTTGCTCCCCAGCACGCCAATAAATCCAGCTGTGCTGGAATCCTAGGATAAGTCCATACTTTTGTACTGGTCCCAGGAACAACACAATCGCCTTAGCTGAACCCTGGGCATCAAAGCAGTTTTATTTCTTGATCACCCAAAATTCACATTAAACTGGACTGAAAGAGAACTCATCCTTCCATTAATACTTGATAAATAAAATTTCTTGGGAAAAATATTTGAGCTGGGTCAACCAAATGCTTCAGGTCTAGGGTTCTGTGGATGCAGAACGGATTTGGGATCTATTTTCTCAAAATTTTCAAGAACTCTTTCTGAGAGAAAACACACCAGTTCCTATTCATTAGCCTCTTAATTGGCAGACTTTAAATTTCTAAGGTATTTTGATAGTAATCAAGGTTAAAGGAATTAGCAGTTATTTTCTGTGAGATTACCTCTTTTGTAACCACTGTTTGAATTCTACCGCAGTCTACTGTTCATGCCAGACATGAGGCTGATCACTTTGCATCTCCACCATAATGAAATGGGTCTTAAACTTTCGTTCAAGCCAAGAAGGGCTTGCCATTGCTACAGAACAACTTGAAAATCCTTAAAATAGTTTATTTGTATGCTTTGGATTAATCCAAATTTCCTTTTGACCCACCACAAGTGGCAACCAAAGGCAACCAAACACGGGGATTTAACATATTTCAGTATGAAAACTCAATTTGGACACAAGCACAAGTAGGTGTAATTGTAGATTAGTTGCAAACTGAGAATAAAAATACCAAGCTAGGTTTAGGCATTTTAAACAAAATGATAGTTGAAAGGTGCTCCATAGTGACTGAAGGACAATGATAACCTGTAATGTGAACAGAATTGAGTAATTTTTTTTTCCATGATACCAAAGCACTGCTCCACAACAATGAGTTGTATTTCTACGACTGCACTGAAATCTCTTTTATTAAAAAAGAAATTCCTTCCTTTGAATTTTCTTTGGCCAAAAGACCAACAAATTTTCCATAATATAGCAAAATTCATGAAACAACAGACTCCAGGAGTCTCTTTCCCCACACCCATCCCTCAGACCTGAGTCATTTGAATAGAGGGAATTCCGAAACAAAAGTGTCCTTGAGCTTATGTCTATTTTAACTGATAGAGAATAAATATAAAGAAACCATGAGGTTCCCTTTAACCTTTATGGCATTACAAAGTTAGTTATAAAAACAAGCTGTAAAACACACCAAAAAGGTAAGCATTTCACTCCATTTTGATTTGACCATTTTGCTTTCAAAAGGAATTTATAAAAACACCCAGGAACAATGAACATTTGAACTCAAAATGATCCAGGTTTATTTTTACTCCAAAAGAAGAAGTCTCAATAGAGATATTGATTTTCTAGCATTCATCCAATATTGCACAGAAAATGGACCTGACCTTGCAATCCCTAGCGGAAACAAGGAAGCAGTCATTACAGTCATGGGTTCCCATTGATTTTAGTGGGATTACTTGCATAAGTAAGGGTTTTCAGGATATGACCCGGTGTCCCATTAGCAGTAAGACTAAGTGTACATGGATGTCGGTTCCACTTGGTTCAGAAGGGTGTGGTTTACCTTCCTGTTATTGTATTCATCCTATGGTTTTATTCCTCCGTATTTATTCTATATATTTTTTGTTTTCTGGCCAACAGAGCCTCATCGGTATGTGAAGAATACCAGTCCTCCTTCCATCATGAGTAGTTTTTTTACCATATCTTCAAATGTCATTCTAAGCTCAAAGTTAATCCCTGCTCTTACAGCTCTTCTTCCTTTGGCTCTGTTTTCTATGATGAAAAAAAATACTTTGGGCTAGGCATTATCTCTCACTGTATTTTTTAATTAATTAATACAGTTTGGAAGTCTCTAGGGCCAAAAGAGAATGAGACATTACTACACTTTGCAAAGTAAACACGGAGTGGTAGACAGAAAGCTAAAGCCTATGAGCCCTGTCCCAAACAGAGTGAGTTTCTCCTTAATCCTAGGGAGGTTTCTTGTGCCCCATGGCTCTTACAGGAATGCTGCTCCAGAACCTCACTGCTCGGATGGATAGAAACCTCCTAATTGTCACTCTAAATATATTCACAGCCATTTTGTACATGTTTGTTCTTGTGACAACCTTGTGCTTTATCTCAAATAGTTCTTTTCCTTCTTCAGTATTTACTCACCAATGTGGCTATGGTGAGGAGTCACATCTCTGCCTTCATTTTGTTTCAATAAATGTGAGGAAGGTAGAGGAGAGGTGTGCAAGAAACAGGGTGACTACATGTTTGTACAGTGCCTTGCACAATTGTCTGGGCATGGTTCAGGGCTCCATAGATTCACTTTGTTTCAGCAGTGAATAATAATGACCCTCCAGAGTATGTTGCCTGCTTTATTCTAGGTGGACACCATTAATTCATTCAATTTTCATTGCGTCGCAAAGCTTTAGTCCAAGAATACTAGCAATTGATTATTTTTGTCAGTGGTATTTTCAAAGAAATGAAGAAATGAAATGTAGAGTATATTCCAGTTTGCAGTGATCATTCTGATGTTCCATTTGCATTGGAAATGAGCATATAACATATTCATGTGTACAGATAAGGAAAATGACAAACATTAACAACCCTTGTTCTATTCATTTATAATATTCAGTAAAAAAAAATTCCTTCCATTCCATAGTTTTTAGTTTTGTTTCAGTAGGACAATGCGAAACAAAAAAATATGAATTAATGGATAAAATACACTTAATTACTTTCTAAGTAAGTTTCCTGAAAGGGACTATAATCTAAAACAGAAATTATTTGTAAATCTATCTACTAAAAATATGTAACTCCATGCCAATTTCATTTTATTTTATTTTATTTTTCATATTGCTTTATATGTGTATCAAACATAAAATTGCTTATGAAATCAAATAAACCGGAGAATGTATGTGTAGACACTTATATTCTTGTGGCCAAGCAGTCTTTGATGTGCAACTCAGCCTCTTTAAGCAGACTGCAGTGTTTTCCTTATCAGTGTCAGTCAGTTTCTGCACAATTTAATCTGCCACTAAAAAGTTTTTTGCTCTTATGGATATAAAACAGTGTGCCAAGGGTAAATCAGTGCAGCTTGCCTTCCTTAAAATTTTAGACACAACCTGAAACTGCAGCTCTTTTCTTCTCTCATCTCAACGGGATGTTAACCTAACAATCACAATTTTAAGATGGGGAAATTGTTTTGAGCAGAAGTAAATTGCCCTGCCGGTATTGTTTCACGGGGTAACATTAAGGCACATTGGGCCTGGGGTTCATGGCTTATGATATCTGGTTTTGG
This sequence comes from Gavia stellata, assembly GCF_030936135.1. Taxonomy (NCBI): domain Eukaryota; kingdom Metazoa; phylum Chordata; class Aves; order Gaviiformes; family Gaviidae; genus Gavia; species Gavia stellata. The sequence continues at coordinate 24,449,564 of NC_082601.1, read as the reverse complement.
AAGACTGGAGTGAAAGTAAGAACATGTAGAGAAAGAAGAATAGGAATTAAATATAAGTTCTAGATGGTCCAAGTGAGTTGAAGCGGTTCAGCAACAGACATCCCAGAAACCTGCGAAGAGGCTTATTCTCCAGCTACCTTCCCTGGTGCGTCGCCGCCTCCTGCCAGAGCCCCCAAGGAGTTATTTTCTGTGAGTGTGAAGATTCCCTTTTTTCCTCTTTTGTTGAGGTATCTAAAGATACTGGGCTTTAACTTACAGCTTATATTTGCTGAACAAAAAAGGGAAAAAAATCTGTGTTTTTCTCAGCAGCTGCCAGGAAAAGTCCATTATTTGCAGCTGATAGGGGAGCAGGAGAGGAGAGGTCTTTTGTCTGCTGCTGCTTCCCCGGGGCCTGGAGCGGAGGCTGCTGCCGGCTGGGAAGGGAAAGCTGGAGCAGCCACCGCGGCTTACTGTGCCGTGGTTTCCCAGGGAGGCTCGCGGGCTCCGCACCGTCATGTGTGTGACGTTCACACCTTCGCATGCCGCCAGACAGATCTCTAAACTTTGGACACCGTGAAAGGCACACACAGTAAAGAGAAAAAGAGCTGCCCCTCAGAAATGTGGTGCTGAGGCTGACCTGCCCACAGCCCTTCTGCCCGCGCTGGCGGGGCACCGGGGCACCCGCTGGCACCCGCGGGATCTCTGCAAGTGCGGCTGCTGTACGGCTGTGCCACAGGTGGAAAATCCTTGTGATCAGACGCTCCCTGTTGTGACCCTGAACAAGTTAATCACATCACCCAACTTGAAGGTTCACACTACCATGATATAATTTATGTGGGCCCTCAAAGATAGATGGAGACATCACCTATTGATCACAGGGAATCGCTGCCAATCAGTCTTTCTGCTGGTTTCCATCCCGGCGATGTGTTTTAAAAAAATATTGTATAATTCAAAATTATACCTGTAAAACCTACAAGTAGAAAATTACTGTGTGCATTTATCTTTAATAACAACCTTGTGCATATTTATAGTACTAGTTTAGTAGAATTTGTTATACTAGTTTATTTCCCAGTCTGTTCTAAATGATATTATTCATTAGTAGTCGTGAAGTGGTATGACATATTTTTTATGTTGCTTGTTTGTAACAAAGGTTCTTAATACCTTTTCATAATGAAAGGGGATAAATGCTCACATGGAATATGTGAAATTGTGCTTGTAAGAGCACAGAGCGTTGTCTTAGGGTATTAAATTAGCGTTTGGTACTGCTCCGCTTTGTATGTATTTCTAGCAAATGTTTCAGCTACAAATCACTATAATGCACCTGTACCTGGTATTCTTCAATTCATATAGCATTTAAATCCTGCCAATACTGAGTCTTATAAATATAAATATGCAATTTAATTTAATTCAAGCATGCAACACATAATTTTTCTTCTAATTAAAATATGATATTGCAATATGGTTGCTGCCTGGGGCAAACAGGACACATCACATTGCCAAACCAAAGGGAATACAGATGCAGCTCTGAAGGCTGGCAGGAGGAAGGGGGCCAGCCCTCGGAGCCCTCAGCACAGGGCATCAGTGGTGCCCTGCCTGGAGGCTGCCCTGGCTCTGGTACCTGCGGGTCCAGCCTGGATTTGCTGGCCCCGCTGCTGAGGACAGTGGGGAGCACGGGCCTGGTGGCTGCGGGGATGCACACCCTGCGGTGCTGCACTGCCCCGTGGTCCTTCCATTCCCCTGCAAGGAAGCAAAAGCAGCACAACCACGGTTAGTTTTACTGCTGCCTTGCCATGTGCTGAAGTTGGCTGATGTGCAGCAGAACTCCAATAGCTGGGAAGGAGGAACTGCCTGACAGCCACAACTGGAGGGATTCCTATCAGGCTCTCTCAGAATTGAACAAAACAACACAAATAATAGATCTTCTGCATAATGACTCAAAAAACTCTTAATGGCCATCTTTAGTAACATAGCAACAGCCGAACCCTTGAAAAGAGGAAGTTTTCATTGAGAAAGCATTTCATTTTAAACATTGAAATTTGGTATAATGTAGAGTATGAAATAAGTTTTGAAAGGAAGCTGATGATTAAGAAGAAATGCAGTGGGCATTTAATAAATGGAGGAACCGCAAGATAATTAACTGGCATGCATAAAGATTCATGCTTTATACCAAAATTTTAATTTTGCACATAAATGTGCCTGATGTAGGCAGCATTTAATCACCTAGCTGACAGGAGTAACTACTTTCATTTAACCTTGACTGAAGATCATGAATTCTAACAGGTTTAATTGGATACATCATTTAACAGAATGAACAGAGCAAATTTTTCTCAATTCATAGGTTCTGATTGACATGCACCAGCAATAAGGCGTTGCACAATTAAAGCTGATCTGTATTCCTGGCCTGGGCAGCAATTGCCATAGTGATGTGACACTGTTTGATCACTGTGGCACTGAAACTATACTGAATTTCCCCTTGTTTTGAAAAGGGCAATGCTTTAAAAAAAGAGAGAGAGAGAGAGAGAGAGAGAGAGAAAGAGATTTTGGCACTTTAATTTTTTTTTTTTTTACATTAATCACATTTATATGCACAAACTGTAAGGGAAGGAACTTGTCTTGTTATCAGTAACTCAGGGGAAAGAAGGAAAAATGGTATCTTCTTTTATCCATTTAGCACATTATTTACTGAAAGTCAAAAATGTGGATAGTCAAATGGATTGTAACACATTAAGGGCCTGATTGTTCTGGGCTTCCATTTGAATAGGGAGTAGTGTTGTGCAGCTCTGCTCTTCACCTGCAGTTCGGCCTCTCTGTCCTTGCCCAAATCTGTTCCACATCACAAATAACTTGCCAGCTGAGTAGGGGTGCTGAGAAGGGGTGCTCATATTGTAAACGAGATAGAAAAAGATGAGAGGGAAGAAGCAGTACCCAACAGTGAGCTGCTTACCCTTCCTGGCATGCAATGTTTCATATGATAAAACCTTGAAAAAATTTGTGGAGGAGCTGGCAACCTCCAGTTCCCCATGTGGCTCCTGTCCATCCACACGCCATCACTTTCACTGCCTCTGGCACCTTCCACAAGTCCTGGGTTTGACCTGCATGAACTGGAATTGTTCTTCCATTGTTTAACCACATACACATATATAGAGAGAGGTATCTCTTTTATGTCTCTGTTGTCCACTTACATTTTCACTTCTGATACTTCCTTTTTATTTTATTCTTTTACAAGAAGATTTGCCGAACATTGAATGGTCTGAGGGCAGGATAGCACACAATGTGTTTCAGCCTGGCTCAGTAGAGCCAAAACTGCAGTAAAAAAAAAAATCATTCCTGGTTCCTGAACGACCTGCTAAAAACAGCTTCAAGCAAGTTCTGCTCCCTGCCATGAGAGCTGCAGCATCCATGCTCAGCACAGCAGGTAGCTTTTCCACTTTTTTCTCTCTCCGTCCCCATAGGTTCAGTGCTTAAGTGCTGGTCCTTGATCTCACTTGCAGACCTATTGCTACCCATTTGTCAGCCGTCATTTGTGTATAGGCAATGTATATACATATAAAGCAACAAGCTTTGTAGGAGTGCACTGCAGTGGGAGACAGAAATCTCAGGGAAAGCTGGAATCCTTGTTGGCCCAAGGACCTGAACTTTAAAGTCAGGACCACTAGATGGATTTTAAAAGCTTTTTTTTTGCCAGTTTAGAGGCCCCTAAAATTCAGTTATTTATAATACCTTTCTCTGTCTGAGGTATTTCCAGTATGATTCATTGTATAAAGCAAAGGTATTTGCCAGTATAATTTATCACTCACTAACATTCTTAATAGTTTCAGGTAAATGACTGGGCCACATCCCCAGCCTCTGCAGCCACATGACGTGCCTTGAGACCATAGCGGATGCTTGTCTTCATGCACGGCGAGTTCCCCGTCAGTGCCTGGATCTTCCCTGTGCAGGAAGGAGAGCCAGGACTCGGTCGGTGTGCTTCACTCAGCCTTGCCGACAGGGCACGTTTCTAACACAGGTGTTGCCTGCTCTCACCTTGCACGGAGGCAGACGAAGGCAGGAGGTAATATGTCCCCACTCCCAGGCTCTGCTCGCTCCTGAATCTCCGTAGACTGGGCAGGTGCTGCAAAACTTCTACTGGGCCCTTCTTTAAAGGGTATCTTTGGAGCCCATTTAGAAATGTTTGTTCTGTAATTTACTCTGTTTCTCCAAACCTTCCCAACAAAATACCTATCTGCCCCACCACCCAGTTCCTTTTTATCTCCTGTAATACACACAGGTACGGCCTCATGCTGTCCTTGAGGCAGGAAGCAGTAGGATGCTTTGAGGTGCTCGTTTGGCATTACTCTAGGGAGATTCCCAGCGACGTCCCCCAGTCGTCCCCAAGGTGCACAGAGCTCTCCAGCAGCACAGCTGGGATAAAACACAGCCCTTTCCCAGGAGCCATGCTCAGCTCTGACTTTCCCTGGGGAATACTGCTGAGTTCAGTCAAGCTGCATAGACACCGCTTTGCTGAGCCGAGTTTGCTGCTGGAGGGATCTTTCACGTGTGTTTCACTGGCTGGCCGGACAGCCCCGGGCTCCAGCCGCTTGCTCTGTCCGCGTGCACCCAACGACACCTCTTCTCCAGTGCCTCACTACGTTGGGGTCTTACAGCACCTTTCTGATCTTTCCTTTATCAGTTCCCCAGCCAGTTCATCTTCAGCACTCAGAGCCATTTGGGTGCTTTGCCTGCGACTCTCCTGAGTTGCATGTCGTTCTTGCCTTGTCCTCATGTTCAGTCATCCATGCTGAATTATCTTCCACTCCGCCCTCTGGGAATAACTAAGGCTTTGACCCAGTGGGACTGTTTGTGTGCTTAAATGCTTTGATGGACCTGACACTGAGCTGCTTGCTTCCAAATCTAAGGTGGCTGGGGATTTCAGGCTGTATTTTCAGAAACGGTTTGTGCACTGAGAAGCACAGTCTGACTGAAAGTCAGCAAAGGACACTGACTTGTGCATTTTCAAGTATTTTGTCTATCATCTTTAAACCTTTCTGTTCTCTTTAGTTTCCAAACAGCCATCTTTGCAGAGTTTTTGATATCCTATATACAGCTGTAATAATAATAAATATATTTCACTTCAGTTCAGAATCCTCTGGGAGAAGATGACATTCCTTTTTTACTGAGAGAAGATGGAGTTTGGAATTTCATTATGAAGGCTGTTCTGAACAAGTGGGGGAAAATCAGAAGACTGGCCACATTTTTCCCCCGGTTTTCCCAAATCCACCTTTGGAGTGTGACCTAGACAAAATTCTGAGCGCGGTGCATGTTTACACCTTTCTTGAACTGTGTAATTTAACTTTCAGAAATATAAAATGGGACAGCAGAAATATTTTTCTGTGTTCTTACAATGTCCAAAGTTGTTTCTTACTGTTTTTATTTGAAGGAACTAGACACAGTCCTGGCTGCCTTAACCACTGCCTTTGAGAGAGCTACAGCTGAGAAAATCCGCTGCCAGGAAGAAGTGAATAGAACTAACAAGGCTATTGAGCTGGCCAACAGATTAGTGAAAGGTCTGAGGTGAGGTCCTACAGGGCAGGCTAATGAAGCAGCCTACGGAAAGCACTTCTTTGTTATACACTACTGATCTGGCAATAACAGAGGCACTTAGCAAAGAACCTGATGAGCTGAAAAAATTATGTCATTATCATTCATTTTTTTCATAATAGAAACATGTTTTTGACCTTTGCATTTTCTTACATTTTGCCTCATTGTAGTATATATTAACTGTAAGATTACCTGGTAACTAACCTATCCACGAAAATTAAGAGAAGAGAAATAGTCAATTGTAGATATTGACAATGAAGGCAATTTATTAAAATGCAATGACTGTATTTGTAACAATTAAACAATGCTAATGATACTGCTCTGGGTTGGGATACATAGAATATAATACAATTTGCGCTACTTAGTTAAGGAATATGATAATTCTCTAATTATCTCTCTGAGATTTGCAATGCGTATTTCAGGAGAGAATAAATAATGGCAAAGCCATGAATTATCAAAAATCCATATTGTCTGTTGATCCAGGCTGGCTCGGGGGAATCCATACTCACTGATGGATTTTTCATTTATCATTCATATACTGATGGGGCTGCTTTTTATACACACACACACACATTCTTTACAGATACTTTATTTTATTGTAACATTCATTTAGGAAATCTCTTGTGGTGCCTCACTGCCATTATAGGTTTTGTGCTCTTCTACCCAGTACTTTCAAGCTGAGTTTGATAACCGAACATGTAGTAACCAGCAAAAATAGAATACCCATTTGTTATTAAGCAAAATTATATGGCTGAGTGTGGCTAGTGGAACTTAAAATATAAAACAGTGCTTAGAGTTATTTCCTGAATCCATAGAAAGGATTTATTGACTGGAGGGGAGGGAGGGCAGTGCAGAAGGCCCATTGTTTCTGTTTAAAGAAGCAAGATGAATGCATTTAAAATGTTAACATCCTGGCTGAAAGTGTAATATATTTTAGTGATTAATAATGCCTGTAAAATTAAACCATGTACCTAATACAGAATAATAAAATAAATAACATAGCAAACCTCTTTAAAGTGTGACAATAAATGATTGTTCTAAGGCATCTGATAATAATATTTTCTTCCACCTAACATATCATATTGTTTGGTTCTACCATGTCCCTCCTGCTGGGGCTGACAAGTGCTGGAATAGCATACATATAGAGATGAAAGGCAAAGTGTGTGTATGTTGTGGGGGGAGGCATAATGAAAAATAATCTAAAGGAGGAAACAGAGATGAAAGGAAAGAAGGGAAGTTGAGCCATGCACTAGATGAAGACAGTAAAATGAATTTTAATGGAAAGCCCTTCAGCTGGTACCTCCCAAAGCACCAGCTCCATGAAGAAGGTGGCCAGCTCGACAGATTGGTGATGGGAAATTGAATTAATTCCTGTTGTTAGCTGTACCACACTCGGTCAAAGGCAGTAATAACCATATGACAGCTATTTGGTGACTTACAGGAAAAAAATCCGTTTTAATCCAGTCTGTGGTAAACAATAGGTCACTGCTTACTATTAGCAAACAGTGTAATACTGACACTGCCATACTGTCAGTCCTGGCTGTTTCTTTGCCTTATTTTTTCCGAGAAAACACTCTTTTATTTCCCTAGTTGTATGGTTAAGTTATTGCTGTGAGGAGAATTTCTCAAGAAATAGGAAAATAAAATTGTTCACACCATTTCTTATAATAAGCAAATATGTAAAAATTTCTTTATTAACCATTCTTTATAAATATACCTTTACCATGACAATAATAACAAATAACCAAATGTGTCTTTTCTTCTAATTCTTAGGGAAAGTGTTGACCAAACAGCAGGAGAGCTGATAGCGTCCAGCCAGGATCCCAGGGAAAAGCTTGCACAAGCGTCATGTCAAATCTCTTATTGACTTTATGGCATAAAAGCTCCTGCCCAAAAGTAGAAACTGGTTTTTTTTCCTGACTTCTTCTCTGAGCCCTGGCATGCAAGGACTCTTTTGGGTGGTTGCATGAGTAGTTGTTACTCTGTACCAAGGAATTCTTTGCTTCTGACAGGTGCCAATTATGCTGTGGACATCTGCCCTGGAGGCATTGAATCAAGCTGACAACTCATTTTATATCAATCAAACAACAACCATTTTCAATAATTTCCCATCCAGCTGGGACTGAATTTGCACAAGTGATCTATGTATCAGAGACATTACCAATCCACAGAGACATTCAGAACCGTGATTATGTTCTGTTTTCCCACAGAAACTCTTGCATCTGCACAAGAAAGCAACAACTTTTTCCACTATGCAAGAGGATGCTGACAACTCAATTTTGGTCACTTACTTACTGCCAAACTCAACTTGCAACAGTCAACCCATGTCAGAATAGAAGGGGATTTTTTTATGTCCAGGCTTGCCATATGCAAATCCTTTCTGTTGATCCTCTAATCGATGTGACTCCATAAGGCAATACTGAAGTACTCACTACTGTTTAGCCACAGTAGTGGGCAGTTTTTTGATAAACAGTTAGTGAATGCATGTTTCTTTAATCCTGTTTTCTAGGTAGAAAAGGAGAGCTAGGCTTATCAACAGAGCAGTATTAGGAACAAGAGAAAATGTGATGCAGAAATGTGTTCCAGATCACAATCTTTCATTCCTGTGATAGTTCATTTTCAAAGTGGTACTGACGTGAGCCAAAATCTCTGCCTGCTTTGCTTGAAAAGCAATAAGGTAAGTGAGGGCTTGCGTATAATACCTTCTTCACAGCTCTATGTTTTTAAAATACATGGTTAATCAGAAAAATCTAGCAGCTATTCCGTTCCCTTTTTGACCTGTTAAACCACCGTGTTGCTTATATGAACTTCCTTCAAATACTCTGTTTAATAGAACAGTATATTTGGAGGCCACAAACTGGTAAAATGTTCTTCTGGAAAGGACCAAAATGTGCCCCTTGCTAGTGTTTGAAGTACATTCGCTAGCTGACTGGAGCTAGTGGTGACAACTAACCCACAGACCTTGGGAATATGGTTAGCAAGCCAGAACAGTAGGCAGGCTCACCTTCTTCTTGTATTCTGTTGAGTGCTATGCCCTGCTGTTTGCATAAGGGGAACGGCCTTTATTATTCTATTCTCTCCCCACTACTGTGCACCAGGGCAGCACAAAGCAAGATTTAGTGCTTGGATATAGTATTTGCTTGCTAGCAATTGTTACAGCTAAGGCTGCACTGAGACGTCCGTCTTAACCTGCTGTCCTCCCGTGCTCATAATATTCTTTTTTTAAAAAAAATCCCTTTCATCTGAAATTTTTCATGCTTGTTATCAGCTGAAATATGATATTTTTTTTTTTTTGCAAGCCTGAATAAAATTCATTCATTCATATTTGAATTATGCAAGGAAGGGGGAGTGGGGAGAAAGGTCTCTTTTTTGCACATTCATAATTCACAAAAAAAGCTGCATATTACAAGCTGAAACTTTCCAGGTGGCTAGTTTTGACTGAAGGATAGTCTTCATGCTAATTACAAAGAGAGAATGACTGAAAGAAAAATGAAAGAGAAAAATTAAAAATTACACATATTGTGATTAACCCATTTGTTTTGTAGGTGTGTCATACAAAAGTTCCATTGTGAGCCACTTAGAGCAAGTTTAAGGTAACAATTTCATTTAAGTTACAATGAACTACTATAATTACATAATATCAATGTTTTGTACTGCAATTTCACTAAAAATCTCCCTACAGAAGCTGCATAAGCTTTTACTTATGCAAATGTGGAAGCTCACAGTGAAATCAGTGCAGAATCTTATGAATCATTAACTTTGGCCAGAAAGCTAGCCTGGGGAAGGGGGGGAAATGGCGTGTAGCAGCAATTACTGTCTGTATGTCCTGGGTCTCTCTGAATGCCAGGCTGCTACAGAAAATAACTCAGAGTTTTTGCAGTTTGTTCCAACTTATGACATGGACTGTCAGGGATCCCAAACCACTAAAGCTTTGGTATTCTCTTTTACTTGCTGTATTCCCGTATACTAGTGGACACAACAGCCTGCACATATTCCGATCAACACTGTGTGACTCTCCATGATACCAAAGGATTGCTTCAGCAGAGGGAACCTGGGCAGCAGAAGCTAGGAGTGTTACAACAGTCTCCCAGCACCACATGGAAAATGGTGCTGTGATGTAACCTTCTGTGTTCTCATAAAACACCTGGAAATAAAATACAAGCATGTAAATAAAGCAATATAACTGTAATTTTAAACACCTGAAAGCATAACTGGCAAGGTTTCCCATAGTAATTGCTGACCTTGCTCCACATGGAGCAAAGATGAGTTCAGAAATTCCCCAGCACTAAGTTCCCAGTAACCTTCTGGAGGCAAAATAAGGACTGTTGGATTCAGTGCAGGAATCCTCATCTGTTTTTTCCCTGAATTTTTGAGTGAAGTGAGGAGAAATGATATGTTTTTCCCACTGATGCTGTTTATTCTTACAAAAAACAGTGAGTGAATACTGAGACATACCAGCCTCTGTAACTAGGAATTTAAAATTTAACCTTTATTATTCCAGGTCCCCATTCCAGGAACAGAAGGTCTTGATCCAGTCACTGTGAGGATGGATGATACAACGATTGCTAAATAGAAAAGTGACGGCAGTGTCTAGCAATACCATGGCCACACAAATAGCCCCTGGTCTTACATATATAGTCATCATTGGCATATACTGATCAAACCCCAGCGCCAGGGCTCAAATGGATAAAAGTTAAACCTGATTCAGCTTTAAAAGTTATCTATTTCAGTCAAAAAGGGAACGAGCTAGTTGGCAGCTACAAGTACTAGCGAGAGTAAAAACATCTGCTGAGCTATCATGGAAACATGGCAACTATATTTTTCTGAACTCCTGGTGTTGCACAAGGTGTTTTCTTAATGCCCCAGGAACCATAACAATGCTGCTAAAGCCTTTTCCTACGTTAAGCTCATGGAAGTATAATGAATGGGATACAGTACACCAGCATTGTATCCCTTGTCTTTCGCCAGCCCTATACTGGGATAATTTTAATAGGTGTGTGTTATACAGCAGGTATTTCTTGCTGGAGGCCCTGTTTTGGTAGACAACTTGAAAGAAATGATAGCTCTTGTATTTGACTCAGTACTTGCAAGTTATTTATGTTCGAAGTATTTTTAATAGTCTGTTATTTTCTCCATCAGCTATCTCTCTATGTTCTGCAGGTATTCAAAGTAGCTTCCTCTGAAAGCTGTCTTCCTACACCTGTATCACAGTTATCTTAACTCCCGAGAATGTCAGTGCCCCGGACATGTTGACTCTAGCTGGATTTTTACTTGTCTTTCTTACTTTATTTACAGCTTTGCATGTACTATAGTTCAATGATTGCAATTTCAGCACTCCGTTCTATCTAGCTGAATAGTCCTCCCCAACACACCACCATCCTGATGTGTAATCACCCAGGAAACATAATCATTCACTTAGAATAAAAATAATTCTCCTACAGTTTGCTCCTTGCCTCCATTCTGCCCTTTTTTCTCTGATTTATTACACTATATTCCTTATGGAAATATTTTGACATCCATCCCCTCTATTCAAGTCTTGTACCCACCCTTTGAGGGAGTGCTTTGAGCAGAGGAAGGCCAGGATGAGTGGGTATCTCACATACTCACTCACCCTTTTATTCCAGTGTCATTTCCCCCACCTCCTCATTATATTCCTGAGCTCTTCCCCTCCTTCTAGTTTAGCTGTACCTACTGCCCCTCCTACAGCTACCAGGCATCCTCCCTTCCCTCCCCTGCCCCTCTAGTAAATGACAGAAAATATTTCCTCACAGCCTCTGCTACTCAGGATTGTGTCTGAGTGTACAGTGATCCTGAACCCCAGCCTATTATGCTACCTGCCTTGTCTAAGCTCTCTAAATCACTTGACCCCAAGAAGGTTGCCACAGGACAGCACTTACCTACAGCGCAGGCTGGAGAGAAAGTGCTGTTAATGCAATGGCACAGAATTCCTTCAGCTGCGATCTTTACTGCTTAGCTAGACTGCAAGAAGGTATTTAGTGAGCCAGAGCACTGAAATTATTACTCTTTAAGCTTAGTCAAAATTACTGTGAAATTTCTTAACTAAAAAGTACAAGCTGAGAAGCAAAACGCTTTCGAATTCAGCCATCACAGTGCCCCACTCAGTACCGTACCTTCCACCTCTTCTTTATCGCTACCTTCATTTTCTCATGTTACCTTACATGTTGCCTGTTGGTTTTGCTTGTTAGGACGAGTGTCGTTGTCCCCTGACTGCCACTCCTATACTGCATTGACAAACAGAAAGCTCTTTATGCTGAGTATTGATCTAGTGGTATGCACCAGCCCAGGGTGGAAGAGCATCTTGAATTTCTTGCTCCCCCGGGAGCATTTGATTTAAGGAGGATTTTCATAGTGTGTTGAGACTCAGAAAGTGGCTGCTATGCAGTAAATGTTGGTTGCAGTTCTGAGTCTGAATGCATGCTGAGGTTTCGCTCTTTCTGTGGCAATAAGCTGTGTCCTGGGACGATGAATTCTGCATGTTTTTCCCCAGTGTGCAGAAGAGCAGAAATGGGACCGCACTCACACTGACTGCCAGGCTGCTGTTCTTGCACTCGGTGATGTAGGTTTCACCAGATTTTTCACTGATTCTCCACCAAAAGCTTCCAAATCTGCTCTCTAAACGGGACTTTTAGACCTTGAATCAGCTTCATTGTTACTCGGGATGTGTGAGGTCAGTTTGGAAACATTTGGAAAGCCCAGACTGTGGACATTTCATGAGTGTCTGCGTTACTCTCACATTTGTCACAGGTCCTCTGGACAGCAATTGCACATGCTGGAGACCTCACAGCACAGCATACTGGCCTCAGTAGGCTGAGCCCGATCCACAAATATGCACACATGCTCCTCCCTGTGCTCAGAGGAACACTCAATCTAAACTCATTTCTGCTATCATAAATCTAGAAAAACTTTGCTACAACCCAGGACATGGCTCTGGAGTCACAACACAGCTAGGAACAGAATTATCTCGGTGTTTCCTGATACCATTTGTTAGCCTACAAACAATGCTTGTATGCAAACCTGCTTTCCATTTTGAATCTGTTAAATCTGCTTACAGACAGTAGATACACACAGCTGAGCTGTGGACACAGAGATGTTAATATACCCATGACAGGAATCCAAGGCTTGTGCAGAACAGGTTCAGGCTTTAGAGGACACCAGAGCACCAGCTTGGATTCAGCTTTTGAATTCATAAATGACCTTCATCATTTCAACTAATTTCAGCAAAACTCCATGCCTGAAACCATTGAATTCTAAGGTATTTGAAGCAATGCAAGATGAATTCCTTCTTCTGGCCCTAGGCCTTTTGCATCAAAAGTTCTGCAGGCAAAGCAAAGGGCACCCAGCCCACTGCCTGCAGGGCATTGCCTTCAGGGACAAGCTGCCTTGCACAGACATGGTAGAAGGCTGACAAGCTGCTGCGTGTAGTTGAACAAATCAAATAGCACAGTAAAGGTAGGTACCATTTTCAAGGTACCATTTCATGCTACCATTGACAAAAATCTCCCAGTGGAGCATAAGCATCCAGTAGAGCTTTCACTAAAGTTCAAGGTCCTACACGTACTTGTTACTTTTTGTTGGCTTTTCAGTACCTTCAGCAGCACACAGCTTCCTTGCCTGAATGCCAAAATGAGAGTATTAATAACTGTAAATCAAACAGTAACTTCATCAGAGCACAGTGAAGCCTTTAAAACCTCCATATGCAGATGGCACAACACATCCGTGTTCACATGATACATTGCAGGTATGACCTGAATTTGGGAAACTTTTGAGATGTGATACTTTGGGTGCCATCCTGGTACTTCTGCTCAACAGCTAGCTCCACCAACTGGGGATAAGCAACCCGATATTTTTCTTCAGTGAAGGAGGCTGACATGGCCTATATATGGCTCCTCCCAGAAATAACTGTAGGAAATTGGCAGTCATAAATCTGGATGTTCAGTGTACATTTATTAGGGTTGAGTAGGCAATAGTTAGCTAGCGTTTCTATTTTAAACCTTCCTGTGATGTACAGAATACAGTTCACAATTTTACTTCTTTCTCCTGTTTCTAGTACTTGAAGATTTAATAACTAAAATCTATGCTTACAGTGAAGTTTTAGGAAAATACAATATTTTAAAAAGAGATATCTATATTTCCTTTATTAATATAGTTTGATTTATGGATTTGCAAACTTACCACTTCAGCCTGAGCTTGTAAAGCAGAAAAAATTACTTTAAAATTAAGTTGACAGTGCTTTAGGATGAATTACTGATACTCTTTTTGGCTGCTGACAGTAATTTCCTTCAGGATATTCTTCTGACTGTGAAGCTGTAAACAACAAGTCTCACAGCAGCAGAAATAGAAATGAAGACAAACAACTAAAAGAATTACATCAGCTACAGTAACAATCATTTTGATGCTGAATTTGGCTCCTTTGGGTCTAAATAAAATGTGTTTATTTTTTAGAATTGTATTTCTTTCATAATCTCTATTTTTCAAATCACTTATCCATGGTGAATGCATCCATGTGTATGTGCCTACTCTCCAAGAATCACTGTGCCTCCATCATGAGAAAAATAAAATAAAACTTTTTAAATCATCATAAAACTCTTTGATTTATTTAAAGTAAAAGCTGCAAGAGAGGAATTTTAGTGTTCCATTTTACATACCATATAAAAGTAGCTTTCTCTGCTACATTTTTCCACAACTCCTTGTAGTGCTAACTTGTTAAAAATTGTATCACTATATTATTAACTGGAGCCCAGGACTACATTGAGCTGTTTGCATCTGTTGGACCTTTTACCCAAGAGACCAGCTAAAACACAAGCACCATCAGTGGAAGGATTAGTGAGCAGGATGCATCACCACGCAGACACTCATTTCTAGCTTGGAGTGGCCACAGTTAACTGCAGCAACATCTGGCCACTGAGCGTGCGCTTCTCCACGTGAAAGTCAGGGATACTGTAAAGCTAATAAAAGCATCTTCCAATTCCATAATGGCTTTGCAGGGTGTATGATACTCCTTTCTGCTATGGTGATGCACATGATTATGTATCTTGTGCAAGCAGTTACTGAACATGCAAACCGGGAAATGGATGTTAAAAATCATTGCATTATTAAATGAGGAATCATTTCTAATCTAATTAAGAGATAAATATACCCTTAACAGTAAGCAAACGTTGTCAGGTGATATCAGTTGTACTTGCATATCTTTTCCATCATCAGAGCACTTTAAAAACCTCCTCACTTATGCACAGTATGGCTCTCTGAAATAGGAAAACAAGGCTTTGTTCAGATGGCAAATGAAGCAGAGTTCAAAGGACTTGACCAAAGCGTATCAGCAAGTCAGTAAACTCAAGATGTATCCTATCAACAAAATCATGAAGGGAATCTCTCGCAAGGGTTGTGTTTTTGCAGTTAGGTTGCAGGAATTTAATGGGCATAGAGTTGAAAATTATGACCCATCTGGCCGACTTTTCTAGATTCAGGCTTGGCCTGCAGTCTGTGTAAAGGATGTGGAAATGTTCTTGGAGCTTCATGTAGTTATCATGCCTAAGCTATCCTAATGACTGAAAGATGATTCCAAAGAAACAAGTTAATGATGACCCAGGCATTAATAGCATGCATGTATTTGCCTTGTCATGGTATTATCATCATACAGTCTTCAGACAACCTCAGATTTAGACAAAAATCAGTGTTTGCGTTGCCATTATAAAATTTCTTACTGTAAGAAATCTAAAGATTGCAAAGAAACTATTTCAGAGAGAAAACTGTAGAACATTTAGAAGAAGGAAACAAACATTTTGTTAAAATCATTTTTGGGAAAATAAAAGCCTTCAAGGATTTCAAAAAAGGCACAGTCCTTCTCTGTGGAGCTTAAAGGAACTTTTAGCAAATTCCACAATAGCCGCATTTGAATGGTAAGCTGTGGGAACTCACAAAATCCCCGGCATCCCTTGATTTCTGAAGAGTTAAATTGCATCTGCAAACTGTGTCAAGTTCCACTTGGAGTAAGCTCTGGTGTCTAGTGCATTTCTGCCTTTGGTTATTCTTTCTTAAACTTTCAGTTTTTTCAAGAAAGACATACTTGCATTCTAGCTGTTAATGAAAGAAGGGGACAATCCTGAAATGCTTAGTCACTTTTATATTGTGATTTTTACTGATGCCATGAAGGACAGAATCCTTTAGCTAACATAACTCAAAAGAGAAGGGGGAGGAGAAGGTGGATAAATTTGGACTTCAGAGGAGGGAAACTGAAAGCTGAAGTAGGAGCGTATCCAACTAAACTGAACAGGAAAAAACTCAAGAAGAGGGTACAGATGTAGAACAAATTGTAAGTGTTACACTACCAGTAAGTATATGAACAAAAATAGATGTTATCAATGAAAAATATGAATTTAATTACTGTATCTCCTACAGTACAAGAAAGACATTAACCTACTGGCACTAATCCAGTGGAGGCTGGAACAGGTAGCATGCGAGGAGAGGCTGAGAGGGAGCTGTGATTCTTCAGCCTTGAAAAGGCCAAGAGGGTGGGGGGATTTATTGCTGTCTAAAAATACTTCATAAGAGGCTACAGAGAAGGAAACAGAGCCAGGTTTTTCCCAGAGGTGCACAAGAGCAGGAAAGAGGCAACTGGCAGAAGTCAGAGCATGGGAAATTCTGACCAGGGGTTAGGAAAAATTCTTTAGCATGAGGGTGGTGAAATATTGGAGGAGGTCCCCTGGGAGGCTGTGGCATTCTCAAGGTTCCTCTGGATGAGGAGGGCTGTACATCCTCTCATTGACAGTGACCACACTTAACAGATCACCAAGATATGAATGTCTGTACTTGTAACATTAAAAAATACATACATTTACAAGTATGGTTGAAACTTTGAGTGCCTATAAAACATAGAAGCAAAGACAGATCAACAAGGTGTAATTTTTTTTTTTTTTTTTTTTTTTTTTTTTTTTTTTTGCCATGGAAAATAATATTTTTTAAATAAATGCACCATTTGTGCACTATTGCATTGGAGGTATTTTAAAACATCTTGACTTCAGCACATGGTGGAAACATTGCATATATGTGAGACATGTAGTCATGTATCAAGTTGATGGAAAAGTTCTTTTTCTTAAGAAGCAGCTGATCAGATAACTTTGGAAATGTATAACAAGTGTTTCTGATATTAAAGATGTGCATCTGTGAACACAGACTGTCAAAGAAAATGGAATATTCCAGTGAGTCTTTTCAGAAGAATGCCAGCAAATAGCATTGAAATATGCAATAGATACGTGAAGATATTAGTTTCCAGTCTTCAGATGATTACTTAGCTCAAAAGTTAACCAGATGTGACTACGACACTTCTTCTGTTTCTAATCAATCTCTAATCATATATACGGGATCTAGTTGTGTTTGCGTACAGACCCATTCCAGAAATTGTTGTGAACTACCTCATCTGTAAAACCTGCCTGATAGAGTGTGTGTGTGCATGTGCGTGCGTGCGTGTGTGTGTGTGTGTGTGTGAGAGAGAGAGAGAGAGAGAGAGAGAGAGAGAGAGAGAGAGAGATGTATCTTAGATTCAAACATGTGATCTTAATTATCCAATACCTTTATAGGGGTATGGTCTTCTACTCTATGGTCTCCTACAGCTACAGGAATTTTTAACTTAGCTTTAGAACCTATAGCTCTCATTTTAATAATCACAGTATTCCTGCTGATTGTGCAAATTATATTGGCAATGAAAATCAAACACTTTTTGTTAGCTGGTCTCCTGATGGCAATGAAGAAATACAGGTCAATCAGACCTATATAGATTATCCTGATTCAAGAGAAGATAGGAAAGCGTGAATGCTTCCAAGATCTGCTGCTCAGTCATGATTCTGCAGTCATAGGAGGGTTTGCAAATCCTTGCTGAACTCTGCGATTCACAGACTATCCAAAGGGACCTTATAGCCCAGTAAATGTGATTTTGCCATTATTAGTAAAAAGCAACAAGGTTTGTATTGACATGACAATGTAGGGTCTCAGCAATCCCCTGGGTTTTTCTGGGCCTAAGTAGATTTTAACTTGTTTTAGCTGTGCTAGCAATGTGTACCTCCAGCTGTGAGGTACTCTTGACTAGATTTGTTTTAGTTTAACTCTAGTTTATAGTAATAACAAATGGTTATTCATTGTGGACTGAACTGGCTGTAGCTCTAAAATAAGTCATGGGGAAGAGTACAGACACAGATGATACAAATCAGTCATTTAATCACAGTAAGCTGATAGTATTAAGAAAACATATGAAATTAAATCCAAGCAGACAACAGACTGAGGAGAAAGACATCTCTCTCCCATGAATATCACACTCCTCCTGGTGATGACTCATTGTAATACTCCCCCCTTCCTTTTGAGAAATACCGAAGTGTCAATCTTAAGCCCCAAAAGAGCACTGGAGGAGTAAGCACAACACTAGAGAATAGGGAACTTCTTGTGTAGCAATTTTACCTCTATTTTTAATGAGGCCTTCCTGTATTCATTAAGTAATTTTGACTATCAGACTGTTTAAAACATTAATAGGACTAACAATAAAATCCTAGCTCCGTATATATTGTGCCTTTTGCAAATACCCTTTTGCCAATATGAAGACTTTGAGTGTAATACTGCATCTTAACACCGCCAATATCTTTAAGGACCTGGAAGCTGAAATAAACACCATAAAGATCACTGAAGCTCGCAAACAGTTTTGGCCAGTTGCAGCCAATGCTGCTGTACTCTATTTTCTCATGGACAAGCTGAATAAAATCAATCCAGTGAATTAGCTCTCACTCAAGGTTACCACTCAGGAAGAGGTCAGTGTGTTTGCATGCTGCTGTTTTAATCTAGCGCTACCACTGGCTTACACCTTTCTTTCCCTCCTGTCGCAGGCTTTTACCATTGTACTTCACAGGGCAGTGCAGTGAGCAAAACCCTCTGACAATGTGAGGCTGGGTGTAAAGAACCCGACCACCTGCATTACACCCTCAATTTATCATTTACATCAGTCTGTTTGAAAGAGAAAAGCTTACTTTCACAGCCCAGTTAGCTCTCCTGGTACAGCACGAACCCTGCACGAGCTCCCATTTATGACTCTGTGTGTGTAGACTTGTACATGTGGCCCTGCAGCCCGCAGAACCGTCCTTTGCCTAGTGATTTTCAGGCCTTGGTTGCGTGCCTTCCTGCTTCACCACAGTAGGAGGGAATATGGACAGGTTTGTGTATTTCTGCTCAGGTCTCCTTGCTGTATCTTGCGCTGTTCATGTTGCTAACCAGCTCTGCCAGGCCCCTGAAAACTTCCTCCTCAGGCAATGAATGTCAGTCTGAAACGGTTCCTACAAACTGAGTTTGCTCTCAGCCAGTCCAGGCTACTTTCTCATTAAGGACAGAAAAGCATGATTTCACAGACGTTGCTGTGGCCGGGGGGCACCTCTGCAGGGACAGCCAATTTTCTGACTCTCCACTATCCATCCTCATCTCAAACACCAGGAACCACATCTACTTTCAAAGTAGCTCTTCATGTCCCTAGTGCTGCTGCTGTATGTACATATTCCTCCTAGAACAAGCTGAATGGAAAGGGTATTGTATAATGATCTCTGATTTAGCTTAAAGTGCCATCTTTTCCTTCACTGCATTTTGTCTGTGAGAAGTATGCTGAGTCTTGTGCAGCTGTGTTCTTGCTCTTATTCGGCACAGATCTCTTCTAAGTTTTGCACACATACCAAGAGTTTCCTTCTTCCCTTTGAGAAGAGTGATAAATGGGTACAGAGGAGAGGAGCCCAAAGCCTGCATGGATGTGAGTCAGGACTAGGATGAAAACACTAATCTAATAAAAGAGGCTTCTTTACCTTCCAGTGTATGTGCTGTGAACTGGAAAGTGAAATCCCAAATGGAGAATGGAAAGAGAGGACAAAGAAATTCAGATTCAGCTGCTGACCCTACTTGTTTTCAGAGCACAGAGTGTCTACTGTACTGAACAATAAATTAGCCAACCAGTGAATTCCTGCCCAGACTCCTCGAGGTCATCTGGAAGTCACCTACAAGCATCTCTCACAAGGACATGCACAATGGCTGACTCCAGCAAGGTGCAGAGCACCTTCTGCTCTGGTCGAGGCTGGGATGCTCAGAATGCTCACCACCACGCATGGCTGGACCCTGCCTTTATTTGATACATTTCTGATTGAGTTGTGTAAACAAAATACAGTCCTGACTCAGAAAAAACACACTACAGTTATTATCTCAAAATTAACTGGGGTTAAACCAATTGCCATTGTCAAGCATGCCAGCCTTTAGAACAGATCTAGCATTAAATCATGGATGTCTATAGGGAGTTCCCTTGGATCATTTGATCAAATTATGCTCTTACAAGTACGCTTCAAAAATGTCATCCTGGTGTAGGAGGAAAAGAAAGAAAATAAGGCAAGGAAATTAATGGAAATTTGGAGAAATTAAATGTTGTCTCATGTATTTTGACAATGTAGGCATCAGTAGGTTTGCCAGACAGATCAGCTTCAGATTTCAGATACAGCTTAGGCAACATTTGACTTGCGCAAAATAAGCTAGTCTAAAGCACAAGCTACTTGCTAGCCATTTTCTTGGCTTTGCCCTCTTGAACCATTTTACAAGTTTATTTACATTTTAACAGCTTCAGCCATGCACCTCCCACGCTTGAGGTCCATCCCCAGTCCTTGGGAAGAGAGCTGGCGTCTGACAACACCGTCAATTTCTGGCCACAGAAGTGCTTTAAGTAACAAGGTGGGCAGGCAGCAGCAGCAAAGGGGACAAAGATGAGAAGATGAAGAAATGGGAGACTGCTAAAATAATCAGGTATAGACAGCAAGAGGAAAGAGCATTGAAATGCCTGAAAGGCTGGAACAGAGAAATCCCTCTGCGCCTATTGTTTAATCGTTACCTTGCTTTGCAACCAGCACATTGTAGGCACCTTTCCTTTGCTGACATCTGCCCCTGCACCCTACTGCTTTCAACAATAAGACATCAGGCATAACTGGGCATAACTGAGGGATCCACAGGGTCTTCGGCACCCGCAGAGAGTTATAAAGAAAAGACTTTCTCACTGGGGTTTTGGATCTTAAACTGAGTTTGCTGGACTGGAAGGTGTTTGGTGGGTTTGGTGTAGTTGGGCTTTTTACTTGTGAATGCGACAAATTTGACTGTGAAGCCCAAGAAATATTTTTACAGATTCTTTTGAAACAGGCTCATACTTTAACACTGACTGTCTAGCCTCACACAACATAATATGACTTGATTTTACATGATGATGATGATGTACTACAGCACCAAGTAACAGAGATTGGTGTACTGAATTCAGGTTGGAGAATCTAAACATCCATCCTCTTGTTTGATTTTCCTAAATCTCTTTCTGACCCAAGAACCTAAATATCCTTAGTCTGGTCATGTTCCACACCTTAACCATATGGTCCTCTACCAGAGAAGAGAATAATTCTAGGCCATTAAGGCACTTGCCCATATCCATTTTATCTGCAGGTCTTTGGAGGTGCAAACAAAACACTGGATGGGGAAGACTTGCTAATGCTGATAGTGCTTTAGATCACTTGATAATCTTTTTCCTGTGTTACTTATTACTGAATGGAAATCAAATGCGTGCACGTTAGGGCTAGGAACAGATGGCACTTCTGTTCTGTAAGGAAGAAATAGGGGCAAAGGGGCAGCAAAGTTGAACCTCCCCCCTTCCCTGTCTTACCAGGATTCATTGTGTTGCCCTCCTGTTACAGTTGGCTGTGACTCTTTCTTGTTATAAAGAGATGTCAGAAGTTAGAGAGAGACAGACGATAACCTTAAATCCTTTACTGCATTTTACCAGGATTCTGAAAAAAAAAAATAAAAAATAAAAGCCAGCTGAGGGAGTCGGAAAATGTCAGTGAGGCATTACACAAAGAACTTGATACATTTGTTGACCTTTCTTCTTCCTCCACCCTTCTCCTCTAAGACGGATTTAGTAGTAGTGGGTGCTTAGTGCCACGAGCGCTTTCTTAAAAATAATTTAGATGCTATTGTCTGTCTGCCACTTGGAAAACATAGCTGTTTCAATGAGCCCCTGCTGAAACAGAAAAAAGAGGGTTTATTGAAATGCTTCCAAAAATGTACCAAAATTTCATTCTTTTCCTTGTCAGCTGAAACCAGTCTTGTTCTTGCCTTTACAGTCTTTTGGGTTTTTTTTTTTTAATTGTACTTTTTTATTCAGAGTCTTTTCATTCTTATCCCCTATTTTACAAATGGTGTGTGTGGTATTAAGAGCTGAAGGCAGAGATGAGAGGAGAAGTGTTTTGAACTGACTAATTTGCAGGCAAGAAATAAAGCTCTTGTAAGGTGGTCCCAGGGGTATCTTCGCCATGAACACTATTTGAAATTACATGTAATCTGGTATATTTCAAAGGCAAAACATTTCCTATTCTAAAGTATCTTCATGAGCCAAGGTTGGTTTACCTGTTTCCACAGAATAATAAACTCCACCGGGGACAAGGAAACTCCTTCCCTCCCCTCTCAAAATTCCTGTTCTTTTTCAAAGGGGCAATTGCAGCCAACAGTTTATTTCTGTCCTATCTTTTGCTGCTCTGATGGCTTGTAACTCAAGCGACTAATACATAGCTGAATGCACTTCTGGATTAAATACCAAGTAACAGAACACAGCACATCCCTGTACAACGCGATAAATAATGGTGTGGAGCTCCCTTTTTGTTTTTTACAACAGTGGAAAATTTAGATCTGGTTCTCACAGACTTGTAACATTTTAAGCATTTCACCATATATCTTTGATCTGGCAATTTCTTAATAGAAACTGTTCTTCTTCTTCTAGAGAAATCAGATTTCAACTGGTTTTGGAATATTGTATTAATACTCTTTCTAAGCACTATTCAGTGTTTCTAGCCTTGTTGACATACTAAAAGGCTTACACACAGAAGTCCACATTTAATTTGTGAAGGCAGACATTTCAGCAAAGCCTTATATTTACAATTTTGTCCATATTATGATGAAGGTTTAGCTGGTCCTGCAAGCTGACACACTTAATCATCTGTGAGCAGATTCATGTACTATGAGGAATGTTTCTATATGTGTATGATTTAAGCCTATGATACCCAGAGTCTGTACTGCATGGTTTTAAAAGCTTTAAAAATGTTTTAAGTGGGGAATTTGGCCACAAATAAAATCCAAAGCTTTTGCAAAAATAAAGACTGATAAGTATAAACAAATCTTTTCTATTAATTTCACAGCTGTTCTGCCCCAAAGCTTTTAGTTACGAAAAAAGAAACTGATGCTTTGTGAACTCTCTGAATTTGCATTGACCACTGTTTCAACAGTTATTTGATTTTCTCTCTAACTCTGCGTGGAGAGAAATCAGGGTACAGTGTGTCTATAATAATGATCCTACACACTGTTTTTTAAAAATCAAAAACTTTAGTTACATTGATTTTCAAAATCCATATGCTCAAGTGTACTGGCTCTAGATAGTATTTTTTCAAGTGTGGACAACGATGAATAAATTTTGTTACCTAAACAGAGATACTGAAGGCTTCTGGAAAGGACAAGCAGAAGTGATGGAGTTGGAATGTCCAGAAAAGAGAAATTTCTAAAAGAATGAAAAAGCAAAAAGTTCTCTCCTGAACCCAATAATGATGTGAGACAGCAGAGCAGCCGGGATGACTTGTGCTGTCAGTTTGCATTACTAGCCTCGGCCCTTTGAAGGACAGATTTTGCACTGTGAGTGACCCTAATGTGTGTTGTACTTGGATCTCTACCAAATAGAAGTCATGATAAAATATTATGCCCCATAGATGGGTCTTACACCTTAGCTGTTGTTTTCCCCGAGGCTCTGTCAACTGTAATTCTTAATTTATGGGAATTTTGCTGGAATGTAACTTGGAAAAAATGTGTCCGATGTTCATGAAAACTTTCAAAGAAGGTAGTGTTTATCTCCTGGATAAAGACTACTCTCCCCAGCAGTGTTTATCTCCTGGACTGGTCCTCCTTATGGATTCTGAACCATTAGATTAGTCTGGACTAGACCCTATTACTAACAATCATAAGAAAACACAGCGTTTACCATGAAATAAAAGAAATTTCTACCAAATTAGTTAGCAATACCACTGGTCTTAGATATTCTAACTACCACCACCAGAGAAATAAATGAGGCCTTCTCATTACTGCCGAGTGCTGTCCCATGTTAACGCACAGACGGCGTTACATCTGGAACACATACTATCTGATGAAAGTTACAGTGCTTGACTCAGACAGCTGCCTGGGTGAATGCTGGCTGCTTTCTGAAATAAGAGGTAGCTGTCTGCTCTTCTGCATTTTTCTAGCACAAGTCATCAACCTTGCGTAAGTATACTTGAGCAACAGATTTGACCCTCGTGCCTGGATATGCTGAAAACTTGCTAACCCTCCTCTGACCAAACTACCTCCTGGTGCCAGTGTAAGGACTTCTGTGTAGCCCCTTGTATTGCCTCTGTGATGTTACCTTTAGTGAGACATTAATTTAATTTCTTATTTTCTCTTTAGATACATTTCTAACATGTCCACTTCTGTGGGCATTGAAATATTTATATAGGCAATAGGGAATCCATTAGCAGGAATCGATTGTCCACTTCTGGGTTGCTTTTCAGACACAGCAGTATTTTGCTAACATAGAATACCTAGCCAGAAAGCAATACAGTATCCTAGCTCAGCTGATTTATTGAAACTATATTTTTGAGGGCTGTTTTTTTACTTTAGTGACTCGTGATGTGGTGCCATTTAAACATTGTGTGTAGAACACATGCTTGTTTGAACACTTCATTATTTGGCTCGAAGTAGTACAGTATATTGTTCTGTTTAGGGAACAAGTTTGAATTTACCATTGACTCAGGAGAACTTCACAATGTATCGTTGGGTCAAGGACAGGAAGCTGTAGCAGAAATAGCTACGGAAAAAGCATCAAAAGAAGGCCACTGGGTTATACTTCAAGTAAGTCAAAGCTCTTCATTACATCAGTGCTGCATTGCAGTGTTAAAAACTGAAGCTTTTCAAAATAACATGTGCCTAGATGAAAGAGTACTAAACAGTGATTTAAAACTTCCTTTGTCTTCACCACAAGGGAAGCACGTAACTTCAGCTGTATATGCAAGTATCACTGAATATCACATCAAATATGAATTGCAACTATCTTGTGTGTAAGGAGTCAACTAACGTATTTTCCCAAGCACATGATATCTGATTTACTAATTTATTATCCATTAAAAAAAAATCCTTCAGTAAATAAATGTGGAGCAAAAAGAATTGTTACGCTGTATAATCAGATGAATACATACAAACAGGGAAGATTGCTGTCATTATGCAGTATATTGTGCTAAACAGATGCACAGGATTTTTTTCAAATATTGTGCAATACCAAACTGCTTCCTTATGTCTGGGTTTTTCTTGTATCAATAAAATGTTTCGTATTTCAAATCAATAGCTCACTGGGAGGCCTATTTTTTTCCTCCCTTCTCCCCCCCACCTTCCCGTCTCTGAATATTTATTTTGTCGCAAAGTGGCTTGACACATTAGACAAATTACTGAAGAAATCCAGGGAAGGAAGTCAGCAGGACGATCGGTTTTGAGTGTGGGTAACCTGCCTCTTCTCCTAAAGAACATCTCATTCCAGGGGGCATTTGGGAAACCTCCTATTAAAATAACTGACAAGCCACTACCCGAAATGCTGCCTGATCACCATGTTGCGCTGGATAAATTTGACCAGGCAAGTAAAACACCACAGAAATAAACTTTAAAAAATGTGGCTATTAAACTTCTCATTTTAAAGCCACTTGAAATGGTGAAGTCACTAAAAGCCTTTACAGGATATGCAATAACAAAGCAGAATGCAGTCCATTTCTTAAAGATTTGTTCACATATCCTAGGGTGAAACAACCACACATCTGTCACCAAAAAAAATCAAACAAGAAATTACTTCTTTTCGTTTTAAAGCATCACATACAGCTTCTGGTTAAAAACATGCCTGTGTGCATGGGAAACAAAGAATCTGCAGTCACTACAGAGAATTACTGTAGTACAGAATAAGAATTTATTTTGGTTTAGTCTAGCTTAGTTTGATTTTTCTTGAAACACGAGACGATGCTTTTTTGTGTCTCTGGAATATCTTTTACATATTGAGTATGATGTGCACTAGAATTAGGTCTTCAGCTGAGGTAAATCAGTGAGGTTCACCATGCCAATTTATATTGCTGAAGATTTGGTCCAAAATGTTTGGATTGTACGTAAGAGGAATGAGTGCTTTGGCTGCTAGGTTGTCATCTTTTCCTCTGTCCTTTCTGATCTTTATTTTGGAAGGCTTTTAATAAAAACAATTTTTGCTACTGACTCTCAAAAGATACATACAAACATAGGTATATACAGGTAGTCATTATAAGCTATGCTCAAAGATAAGGTCAAAGAAATCAAGTATCTCTTTGGAATATGTATCTGTACTAAAGAAAGAGCATCAACCTGAATGCTAAGAAACTCACCAATTACAAAAAAAAAAAAAAATTATTTTTCGATTGTCATTTAAACAGTATGTTCTAAAAAGCTTTGTAAAAATTACAAAGGCTTTTCTTCTTTTCCTCGTTGAGAATAAGCTCTTTCAGCAATAAAGAAGGGGGAAATTGCCAGCCAACTGCACAGAGGAAGGAATGTCACCCCAAGTGCTGACAAACGCACAAAGAGAACCGCCGGCTGCAGGCACGGGCGAAACAGGCTCCTCACTAACTTCTGCCGGCGGCTCGCTCCGCCGGGGCCGCTCCCCGCGGCGGGCCCGCGCTGCCCGTCTCCGCTGCGGGCCGGGGCCGCCCACCCCCTCCGCCCCGCGGGGCGGCGGCGCTTCCCCGTGGCCGCCCAGCGCCACTTGTGGCAGCTGCGCTCGGGGTGTCGCGGCCTGCCGGGCCGGGCCGGGCCGGGCCGGGCCGGGCCGCACCTGCCGGGCGGCTGCGGGGCGCCGCCACGGGCCGGGCCCCTCAGGCCGGCGGCCAGGCTCTGCCCTGGAGGTCGTAACCTCTTCGCTCCCCCGCGGCAGCCCGCGCTGCGGTGCGAACCCGCGGTACCTGCCGGGCGCCCGGGCAGCCGCCCGTCCCCGTCCCCGTCCCCGTCCCCGTCCCCGTGGGGCGGCGGCAGCGGGCCGCGCCGTGCCACGCCGCGCAGCCGGGGGGGCCGGGGAGCGGGACGCGGCCGGAGCGGCGGCGGCGGCGGTGCGTTCCCGGAGCCAGAGCGCCCCCTGCCGGCAGCTGCCCCCGCCGCCGCCCTGGCGGCGCCGCGGGCCGTGGCGGAGGCGCGGGCGGGCGCCCCGCGTTGCGGACGCCGAGGAGGCGGGGGGGCCCGGCCGGCCCCGGCAGCCCGCCCCGCCGGGCCTGCGGCCGCACGGCTGGAGGTGACTCGGCCGCCGCTGTCGGCATAGTGCCCGGAGCCGCGGGGCTGCCCCGGGCGAGAGAGAGGCGGCGGCGAGAGGCGTGTACCCTCCGGTTTTGACCCTGGCCAGGGCTGCGGGGCTGGGGTGCCCGCCGGTCTCTTCGGGAGGTTTTCCTCCCGCATGCGTTTGTGTTAACGCAGGAGACGGGCCGTACACCATTGCCCGCGCTGGGTCGCATCCCCAGCACCACCACTGCCGAACAGCCCGGTGCCTGCGGGGAAACTTCCCCCCCGCCCAGAGCCCCCTGCTTAGGCTCCGAGGTGAGCCCCGTTATTGCCGAGACATAAGCCATCGAGCGTTGGAGCAACGTCAGCAAAAGCAAGGCACATACTGCGCTTTCTTCCGTAGTTTCCATTCGGAGGACAGGGGTGTGACATGAGCAGAGACCGGTCCCAGAGAAGCGACAGACCTGTGGGGCTGGAGGCGACTCGGCCGACTGCAACCACCTGCGTCCTCCCGCCGAGCTGGGGTTTTGTGCCTGGGGAAAGTAGATGCGGGCATTAACCGGAATACTTTCTTACTCGTTTAAGTGGCCACAAGTACACTACTCTTTTTGAGGAATTACATCTTAAATAGATTTACCTGTTTAGCAAATCAGCCCCTGATCCCCTGCAGCGGTGACCTCTGATCCCTTACCAAAGCAAAGACTGCTTGTAGTGCTGTGCCAGCAAGGCTGCAGCCGAGCGGCGGCACTTACCAAGTGGCCATGGGCGAGAAAACTATTTTGGTAAGAGGGAGGCAAAAAAGCCCTCTCCCTTCCATCTCTGCGGGGCAGTTTGTGATGATCGCTGCCTGCCGCAGTGGCCATGGCTGGCGGCCGGAGGGACCCTCACTGAACTCAGCGTTTTGTCGGATGGAGGTGGGAGGCAGGTAGCAGAGGCAGCACCTACGTCTCCGCTTCCCAGCCCACGCCGAGCGTGGCCCAGAGGGGCGGCTCATAGCCCCCATCCTCACCGGAGAACACATTTGCCATCTCACCTCCTCCTCCTCCTTCCCCCAGCCCTGAGCGAGGCAGGTATAGAAAGGTCCCAGTGCCACGTGCGGAGGCTTCGTACCCACCCTGTCCCTGGGAAAGAGGCACGTCGAGGAGGAAGGCAGGAGGGAAACAGGCCCTGTACATACACGGCAGCAAACTGTGGGCTCCTGTCTTCCATCTCCTCGGGCGCCAGTGCCCCCAGTAGCAGCAGCTCACCTGCCGACAAGCCCCGCACCATCCCGCGGCCATGGCTCTCCGTCCCCAGCTGCCAGGAGCCTCCCGCTGCGAGGAGGAAGAAGCATCTGAGGAGGGAAGGGGAACAAAAGGACGAGATCAGAAAAAGGAATAAAAGAAGGAAATGCAGTGAATAGCAAAAACAAGAGGAAGAATTTTCGCGGGGGGGCAGGGGGGAGAGGGAAGTGCCATTTAGAAGAGCTTTTTTTCCCCCTACAATTTCTGCAGAAATTCTGACAATGCACGTGCTCATTTTCCCTTTCCCATCCCACACAAACCTGTTGTTATTTTACTTTCATTATTTCACTTTGTTGCATCAGAAATGCTGAATCATAAAACAGGGGTTAGTGAAAATGGTATTTATCTTACAGGAATGAGCCCCGCATTATTTTAAAGATCCCTGCACTACCGCTGTTGTTATTATTATCATCATCATCATCATGCATCTTGGCAGGTTGAAAGGTATCTCAGAACAGTAAGAATTCAGCAGTAATTTAACATCCCACAGCAGTACTTTAAAAGCATCAAATAACATTTTGAATTTTAAGTCAGTACAAGTGTAAATAAATGGATGTACTCCCACATGTCTGTTGTTTTTAAACTTGTGATGATCCTAAAATATTTGCCTAACAGCTTCGAGCTGCAACAGAATTTCAGCTCATATATACACACATGTGCGTGATATTGAATTAAACCATTTGTCATTCTCTTCCATAAAAGACACAATTTAGCTCTCAGCAAACCATTTGAAATACAAATTATTATGATGATACCACAGCTCCATTTTATTTTATGGTAGTGTATTGATTGTCAAATAGACAATATATGTATTTTTGTAATGGTCTAAAAGAAGATCGTCTGCCTTTTTATATTACAGTCCTTATGCTATTACTCGCTTTCATTTCAATAAAGGATGGCATTTTTCAGAGATGCTACCATAAATTGCTTCATTTAATAAGTTGCTACACAGAATAATAATGTTACCCCAGAGAGCAGCACTTTGTAATTTGGAAGAAATAACATTTTTCTTTTAAAATATTTCTCTCTCTTCATTTTTAAATTAAAATTATCTCTCTGCTGTTTTCTAACTGAAGAATAATCTGATTATTAGAAAATTCATATTTTTTTTTCCTTGCAAGCATCGGAACTTGTGTGTGACATAAAGAGGCTAATTAAAATGGGGAACAAATTAGATTAATTTCCACGGATATAAAAGTGTTATAAAAGTCTTGTTCTCAACAATGACTCCATAACAGAACAATTTCATTTATGCCTAAGCAGGTTCCTCACTCTGTCTAGCGAGGATTGCCACCAGTGTCTTGGTGACAGGGGTTTTATTATTTCTTTGACAGTTTGATAGGAAGTCAGTGCTTCCTTCTGGGTTTACAGTCTCTTCAAACCTGGATTATGAAGGTTACCGTAAAAATATGGATGAAATGCTACCTCCCCAAAGCCCCATCCGTTATGGCCCGCACCCCAATGCGGAGATTGCTTTTGTAATAATAACTGCAGACAACGTGCTCCATATGCTATTAGAGCTGCAATTCAAATAGTCACTGAGGAAGGAGTCTCCCAAGCTGTGGAAGACAAGGTCGGTCAAAACATAGAGCAGGCTGCAAATTTGTCACAAGATGGTGTGACGTCTCTGGTTTTGTGTTTTTTTCTCCTGTGGCCACCAATTTCAATAGAAATAGATATACTCATACCTGTTTTTTACAGGGATCCAATCTGAAATTTGTAATGAGGGATCTCTAGTATACGTGAGATAAATATACTCATTATTATGCACCACATAGTAAAAAGATCTTGCTAGAGTATTACGATATATTAACAGGATTGGGCCATTTGGGATCCTTTGTCAGGTTGCAAAATGCCATTATTTGCAAACTACAAGGCAGAATTTGCTTTTCTTCCTAACAGCATGAAATGCTGCTTGCACAGGTCTTCTACTCCTCCTCCATTTCACAGGATAAATCCTCCATATCCTTCATACTCTGACACGAAGGCAGTAGAACTGCTTTCGTTTCATAAAGATACACAAAGTTTATAATTTCCTTTACACTATCACAGAAGTGGGTGCATGAGACACTCGCCTCATGACAACATGGTATCTCTTGAAGGTGAAGGCAGAGCTAGATGATGTACAGAAAAAAACTTTCAGAAGAAAGTAAGATCAGATATTTTATTTAAACACCAGCAGAATGCTCCTCACATAAACTGACTTGTTTTCCACAGTATGAGAGACTGGATCTGCCGATACATGAGGTAGGGCATTCTCTTCAAGAACTTAATTCAGGTCTGAAGATACTTGTGCTTTGCGTTACTAATCTCAGCGGATGCATGGGTTTAAACATAGCATCAGTGTAGATGCCAGTAACAGGCAGCTGTGCATGATACTTGGGGAGCTTTTTTCTGATTTCATTCATTAAAAAATTGTGCTTTCATAAACTGCCTACTCCAAACATGTAACTCGTGTCCGTATATCAAATGAGTTGTTTTAATTTGTGTGAAAAAAATCATCATGAAACTGCTCAGGGGATGGAAATCCTCTCTCTCTAGACACTAGGAAGGAAAACGCAAGGCCTCTGATTACAGTACGACTCCCGTTTCAGCGCAGAACCTGAGGTAAGATAGCGACATTCTTCTCTTCTGCCATTGCAGAAATTTGGCTCCTCTGTTATAACCGCCAACCGATCTGGTTGCTAGTCATGGTGTGTGTTCACGTGTGTTTTAGGCAACCCCTAGGAGAGGAGAGAGGCGGCTGTTTGCTGCCTCAGAGACCCTCTGATGCCAAAAAAGAACTCTACTTCATATAGATCCCCGCTGGATAAGGCACACGGTTCAGATCGTGTTAAATGATCAACATGTTCAAAGACAATGGTATGTGGCATTTGACCATCATTAGGGGATGGCCATTAACTGTGAGTAAAGGTGCAGTAACAGTAACACCCCAGTCCTGATCTCACTGCGCATGTAGTAAGTGCAGTGAAGCTAGGTAAAAAGGACATGAGTTACTCATCACACATCTTTGGCATTTTTTTGTGATAGTATGTCTCTCAATGCCGACAAAGTGCTGAATAGCAACACGTAATGTTCTTAACCACGTAGGGTCAAATTTTCCTAATACCTAGCAATCTCAATCAGCAATGTTCCTGCTGCACTAACATTTAATATATGTTCAAATCACGGAATTGGGCAACCAAGTAGCTTCTTGGGCATCGCTGGCAATTTACACAGGCAATCATGGTATATGCATGCACAGCTGTAGTTAACGCATACCACTCCAAGACTAGGTACTGAAAATCTAATTCATAGGGCTAGTTTTTTCAAGGGACCTCCTTTTTTGCCACCTAGAATTACCTTCCTTTAGATCTTTAATTCAGAGTAACAAAACATAGGCACTCAAATAGCCATTAGTACAAGCAAGCCAGCAGAATGGTAGCTTGATTGCGTGTACAATTTTCTGTGGGATATCTGAAAGCAAGTTAGTAATTTGGCCCTTTATCATTTTCTCCCTGTACACATGCGTAGGTGGGTGCTTCTGTGCGCATGTATGTGAATTACTATATCATATAATTACTTAATGCAATTAGAGTGAATTTAAGAAATACAGAAAACCCAGAACCTACACTCTTGTTTTTCTTGTTTTTCCAACCATTTCCCCTTTTTAAAAAATAAATGACTCACCCCAGTTGCAAGAGCCAAGATATTCTTTACACTTGACGATTTAGCTACCTTATGTGTTTTTACTGCGGAAAAAAAAGCCCTCTATCATTTATCATGTCATCTTATCACAGTCTCTTTGTGAGACGCAAATAGCACACTAATGTTTTCTTTTGTTAGGGTGAGTTGGCAACCTCCTCAGAGATGGAGCAACTACAGACAGCTCTTTTTTTTGATAATCTTCCTGACACTTGGATGAGACTGGCTTATCCATCAACATACAGTTGCTCAGTGGTAAGTCGCATGCCAACAGTCAATCAGTATGGATGGCGCTTCTTGTCCATCATAAAAAATAGAATAGAAACTAAAGAAATTTTTTGGCAGATATCTTACCTTCTTGTGTAACTCAGAATAGCTTTTTATCATAAACTGATATTACCAGTGTTACGAAAAGCAGAAAGAGCCTTGCATTTACCTTGCCAATTACTGCAGACTTTGAAAGATTTCTCCAAAATTTGCATTCCCACTTCTTCCTTGCTTGCTTGCTTTTTTTCTCCAGCTGTGTGTGCTGATCAAATAGGTTTGGCAAGTGCTGTAGCACATAGTATCTCCTACTCAGAAGACTGAGCTTGGTTTCTTGCGTCTTTTGGGATCAGAATTTGTAACAACAGAAGGGTACTGCTCTGAGCTCAAGGATGAAATGGTCACCAGAAGGAGCAGCAATTAACAAAGCAGCTTGCATTAAGAACTTAGAGAAAAGTTTCAGAGCAAGTAGTGGGGCTATCATGTTTTGGTTCATCTTAATTGAACTCATTTTCAGATGTGTCCATCTACTTACTCTCCATGGCTGTCTTGCAATACCAAAAGTGAAACTGAGAACAAAATGTGAATAGCCATCCAATGCTGGCAAGTTATTTGCTGACATATATTCAACTCTCCTCAGGAGCCTCCTGAGTAAGGCAAAGGGCCACTGGCTGATGGAGCTAACCAGGACTGGAGAGCTGACCAAAGGACAGGAAAGCTCTGCCTAGCACATGGACAGGTAGCACTAGAAGGCAAAGCAAGCCCACACTTCTGAGATCAGTTCAGACTTCTGAGAGATCAAGAGAGGAAGAAGAAATCTTGTTCAGCAGAGGAGACATTGGGAGAAGCACCAGAGGTACATTGTGGCGAAGATCAATCAGAGCTTTATGGAATTAAATGCTCTTTTAGCTTCCCTTGATGGAAAACTAAAGCACCATAGAGATACTGTGATGTCTGTGATAAATATATGTCCTGAAGACAGAAAGCGTTGCCTAGGGGATATAATGCAGTAATGCTAAATTACAAGCTGTTTTCCTGAAGGACAACACAGCTGCTTTCTTTAAAAAAATGTATGGGAGAGTCAAGCTGGACCTTATATTCATGCTTGGAGAAAAGAGGGTAAAAGTACCCACTGATTATATAAAAGCTGTCTTGCAGAACTAGTAGGATTTCAGGTGACAGATTATCTTTTGCCATCAGGTGCAAAACACAGGGAGTCACTAGGGAGCAAAAACACTGCCAGGAGATGCTGTGTTATGCAGCTGGGCTGCAAGACAGCCTCCCTGCTGCAACAGAGCGTGTATGGGGAGGGACTGGGGAGCAAGTGAAAGGGAGGTCTGTCATGAGCACCAGAGAGGTTATGCGTGGACGTGACTAGTGGAGTGGCCAGTTCTGCTTGGCCATCAGCCCCTTAGGTCCGGCCGGGGAGATGAAAAAAAACAACAGAAACTGAAAACAAAACTTGAATCACTGTCACATCTAAAAAGCCTGTAGTAATTGCTGTCAGTAGCAGGAGCCATGAGCTTCCGGCAGGGAAGGACATCCTCTATATACCACCCTGTTATGCACACTGCAAAGCATGAGAAGGCCTCAATCATCCTGATAGCTTTATCCTCCCTGTTTTTTAAATCCCTCTGTCTCTTATATACCTACCTGACATGCCACCGTCTGAGACATCAGATAAAAAACTTTGATTTCTAAGCAGATGCTATTTCAAAGTAAAGCGAGATGGGGTGAGGAGGTGAAGGGAAAAAAACTGAATACACACACAGTTAAAGCATCGTGGGCTCAGCAAATGTGTCCGAAACAGCAAACGTGAGTGATTAAATGAAGGAGATGATGTCAGATCACCTGATAATCTCAGATCTTCAGGATCCTTTTCTACATCTCTGAAATGAACATGAATTCTGTTAATGCTTCCCTTTATAAGCTGGCCCTATATGTCACCTAGTGTTTCACATTTCTGTGTAGGAGTCGCCTCTTGCCCCTGAGCCAGCAGTCTCCTGTCTCTGGGTTAGAGGCAGTCAACTATCCCCAGGACAGAAGATGTGTCTAGCATTTCTTAATAGCAGCTTGTTAGGAAGCAAGAAGCAACACTGAATAGTGCCAAAAAAAAGACGACCTCAGTTAGAAAGGTGGGGATGTGATGCCAGTGATGTTAAATGGGGTAAAAGGAAAAAAAAACAAGCTGATGCTTTCTTTTTCAGGCCACAGAAATTCAGAGAAAAATCCAACAGATAGGGAAAAAGAGTGCGGAAGGAAGAGAAATATTGGGAGCTTGTGTCACAGGTCATCCAGCTTTCTGGAAATCTGCAAAAGGCCAACAGTGGGACGTTTTAACAGAGGCAAATATGTTTGGGTTCTGGGCTGTGGCTGCATTGGCAGGCAACAGCTGGAGCAGGCTGAAGTGACAGCGGCAGTGCGGGAGGATTTGAAAGGAGACATTACATGCAGAGGGGATGAAGTGCAGGGGCTTGTAAGGAGCGGAGGGTAGCGGGGGGACAGGAAGTCATGAAATGTAGGAGCTGCCAGAAGAGGGGATGTTCATTCCCCCTTTGGAAGATATTAATAATACACAGATACAGGCTTAGAAACTATTCCATGAAAGCTCAGGGTTATGGCACTGACTCCCTTGCAGGCTAGAAAAATAATACTTGAAAGGAAAAGGCCTTCAGGGTAGGAGGGTTTGTTATTTGGGGTTTTTAACTGACAGAATCCACCGCTGACTTGTAAGGTGGGGAGGTATTAACTCCTGAGAAGGAGGAACAAAAGGCAGGGATTGCAATCGTGCGAGAAAAAGCAAGGAGCATTGCAGGTAGAGGTGGGCTGGTCCAGAGGAGGGGGTACGGATATTCATCGAGTGCTCTGAGATGAAACATGCTGTGTGTTTGCAAAGGTGCCTGTCAGTCAAGTGGGGGAGCAACATTATGATAACCTCTCTTCCAGGAGCAGCAAAGACCAAGATTTTTTCCCCTGCAAAGCCAGCCAAGAAATTACTGAAATGGTTGTTTTAACAATCAAAGCTAACTGGGAGAGAACAAAGGAACTCCAGATGCATGTAAACACACATCCATCCATCTGTCCATGTCCTCCTATGGCCTCCAACTTCCACTTAAAGAAAGACTCTTACATTAGTGAGAAAACAGGCAGCAAATTATTTTGCTGCTGTAAAACTTGAAATGATCTAGGTTTCTGGGAGGAGTGTGAAATGGGTGTAACTTGCATGAAAATTTCTGAGAGTACCTTTAAGTCTAATGCACATGGCATATCAGAAAAGAGGTTAGATTTCTTTTGAAGGAGCCACTCTCGTTTCCTGAATACCGACCTGCTGTCTTACT
The DNA here is from genome assembly GCF_030936135.1 of Gavia stellata. Lineage (NCBI taxonomy): Eukaryota > Metazoa > Chordata > Aves > Gaviiformes > Gaviidae > Gavia > Gavia stellata. Next base: position 24,414,046 of record NC_082601.1, on the reverse strand, counting down.
GGCTACCTCTCAAAGCGTGGCTGCTGCCGTGCCTCCTTGAGACAGACGGGCTCAAGTTCCGGAGGGGCTGTTCTGAAAGCTCACAAGCACCCAATATTGCTGCACTTGCTGCTATTCACTTGTCAGTACTTAATTAACAAATACAAATGCAGAGCTGTGCTGAAATCAAAAAAAGATACTTTGGTATGGAAAAAAACTTAATATGAGGAAGTTGCTTGTTAAACAGAGAGGATTTTGTTGTTCAGCTGCACTCAAAACACAAGAAAAGGGAAAAAACATTAATGTGTGCCAGGGCAAAAGTACCACTGTCTTGGCAAGAAAAAGAAACATTTGCAAGCTTCTGAGTTGGTATTCGAACAATGGGGAAGAAAATGAACTAGAAAAACTGCTTGATGGGCTGCTGAGAAGAAGCCTCCTCCCCCCCTACACACACTGATTTTTGTGTTTTCTTACACCCGGATAAGATGGACTTCTGGTACAACAAATAATACCTGACACACAAGTTATACAAAAAACATGGTATCAAGAATAGAATTCAAAATTCAAAAGGCTGAACTTCTTGAATTTCAAGGCAATCAGGTAAGTGGCAAAAATATAATCAACTACCACCATTCCTTTCTACCAGAAGATGTTAGATATTGAAAACAAAACTCTATAAGCTTTTTCACACAGTTGCTATCCCAGTATAGGCTGATACAAAGTAAAAAAACAAAACAAAACACCAAAGCCAAACCAAGCCCTGAATCCCGGGTTGAAGATGAAGGTGAGAAGAAACCTTAAGTCTGGCTGTCACACATATGAAGTAATAGGTTTTCCAGTATTTGCTTTGGTCTTTTTCCCTGTGGCTGTGATCTTTAGTAAATTACCCCTAATCCTTCATCAGAAGCCTGCTCTTCTTCAGTTTTATCCCCAGTTCCTAGTCCACAACTTCTCAAATCGCCATTAACATTTCGGAGCTTTCTCCACATATTGCAGATGAGGGTTAGCGTTCCCCATTGCTAAGCTATTCATTTGTATTTCCTTTTAATCCTCCTCCTCCACAAAACAAATATCTAAATACTGCCTGTGTCAATGTAAATATTTTAAAACCCATATACTTAACTTGGGGCTGGTGGGAGCGGTGGGCTGCAGTTGCCTGCTGTCCAGGAGCTTCACATGACTGAATCCTTCCTAGCGTGGCAGGTGCCAGGGCAGTGTGTGTGCTCACACACAGCATCCCAGGTACACAGTGCACCTAGGTCCTTCCCTGCGCCTGTGATCCCTGACCTTCTATTCCCGGTTTGCTTCTAAACACTTTTAAAGGGAGAGCACCCTGTTCAAATCCTCAGTGTTTCAGCATTTGCTAAGCAGTACATTCTATTAGCAAACACTTTCACTGCAGGTTAAAATTCTCAGACGCAGATCATACAATGCATTGAGAAGTATTGGCTGGGGAAAAAAAAGCCTGTCATACATAGCAAGACTACAGATAATGTGCAGTATATTACACCCCAGCAAAAATGACTAATATCAAAGCTAAACAGGAATGATTTGTACGGTTGAGACAAGTAGAATAAAACATGTATTTTAGCTAAATCAGTTTTTAGGAATACCAGGCACAGGTTAATCCTTTATAAATATGTTCACAGAGTACATTAGACACCAGCCCGCCTACACGAAATGAATGCAGCACACACTCTGATGTATTACAGAGGCAGGATAAATGAGGGAACTCTTCTGTGTTTGATCTGGTTCTGCTCTGTAATTCAGAGATACTGGAGATGGGTGGTGAGTTTCTCATTGATCCCAAAAGAACCAATACTGTTGAATCCTGTGAAATGTAAGCTTTGTAGAGGATTGGAGGCTATGCACGAAGGACACTGTAGCTTTAGGGGCATATTCTCTTCTCGGGAACGTGTGTAACTGACATTCACAAGAGTCATACACATCCTGGGGAAACTATACCCTGTAGCTTAACAATAGTGGAGATGCATACCTAGCTCCACAGGCAATTATATCACTCTCATTGCTACATCTGCATCCAGTTATCAAATTATAGATTTCCAGCAGATAATAAATGAACCTGGAAATGAATGTCTTGAGAATTTTGAAACAGTGCTGAATTTAACACTCATCAGCATTTAAAAACGCAGAAAAGTGCAGTCAGAGCACCAATCCAAGTCTGAGATATTTTAGATAGAAAACACAGGACCAGCACATAGATGTGGGAATAATCAATTCCGGGGTTTTTTCCCCCCATTCTTTCCAGCTTTTTAAACCACTTACACCAGTCCTTGCTTCTCTGAACTGTATTTTGCATATGGTGGAGGTGTTAATGCACAGTTACTGCACAACGGGGTTGTGAATTTTAGTTAATGAAAGCTTTTAAAGGCACAATGAAATCCTCAGATGAAAGGCAACAAAGAAGCGCAAAGTATTATTATAGCCTAGCCTAAGTTTTACTGAGAGCATTCTTATACACGATGGACACAGCATAAATATGTATTACGGATGATAACCTCCCTGTAAAGGCTAATTCCCACTCCTGAGGCTGCCAGAGGCAAGGGGTGGCAGTCTTGTAAGACTTAATAAAGTCTCATAATGTTTTCATCCTATGCCTACCCCCAGGAGCTAGAAGAGGACCCCTGTATACATTCTGAATCCTTAATGAATAGCATGGCCGTCCCGGCATATTGCGTGCACAATTAGAGCACAAGGACTGCAGACCAAGATGGTTCAGTGAACACTTAAAGGCAGAGGCAAATATAGGAAGTACAGCAAATGCTGTCGTTCCAGTCACAGCAGTGTGGCATACAGTAAGTTTACAGTGTGTGTTATCTATGGAAGCAGCAAGCAAAGGGACAGAAATCTACTTGTCAATTTCCTTGATAATTTTTGCTAAAATCCAAGTAATTGTTTGTGCATGATAACAAAAAGGAACAATTAAGACGGTCTGTATTTTGCAAAGGTGAGAAAGGGATAGCTGTCAACGGGATGTGGATGAAAGCTCCGGTAACCCATGTGGAAAAGATCTAGCACCAGAATAAACGTACACCAGCTTACCAGGCTGAGAGAGGATGGGATCTGCTGGTCTGAACGATGGTTTGATCTATTACAATGGGAGTGAAGTCTTCAGTTTGAAAAATATTATTCCGCTTCCTGGGTCTGCAAGAGCTAACATTGTTCTAAAGGCTGCATCCCTCTGATCAGCTGCCCTGTTTCACCGATCATAGTCTAAGTGCTCTGTAGCTTCCTTCTTTTTCTGCCTCTGCTCAGAGAAAAGATTGCAGCTTCATTTCAGTTATTATTTGCATGTTTTTCTTAACAGTTTACTTTCAGCAGCTTCTAATTTAACCTTACGTATTCTGAAGTTCAGGAAAATACTAAAAAGAGAAATTTTAGATTGGTACCTAATATTTTCAAAGTAATAGCAGGCACCTCACACATACATCTCATGTTCCACCCTTTCGGTAAATGTATTCTAACACTCTTAACTTACCTGCTTTAAAAGGACTGGTATGTTGAACCAGCTGGCCTTTTTCCACCGCTATAGCTTTTCATGTTATATTCTGCTGCTCCAATTTCTGTATTTTCCCTGCATTTTGCAAGACAAAATGCATAAGTTTAAAGGCTCATAATGTTTATGTGACAAAATCTTACTGCTAAGTACAGTATTACTGATGGATTAGTTTAATGCAATAGCGTAATGTAATTTAATTATAGTAATAGCGCACAGCAACAACCTTACTACTTATGTCAGATTGTGAGACATTCTCTTTTAAAATCTTCATCATTATTAGTTAGTTTTTAGGTTTAGTTCCACAGTATCCCCCCCTCCACACATGTTAAATTAATTTCATAGGTGTAGAAGAAGAAACATTAGGTAAACTGCTCCCATTTTGTCACTGTAAGATTCCATAAGAATTCACAATACTAACTGAAAACCTTTTTTGCATCATGAGACAATCATCAGCCAGCCTGTGGTGAAAGCTTGTAGTCTTCTGGGCATAAGTCCTCAGACCTGCATGCTGCAGTTTTTAAAAAAAAAAAAAAAAAAAAAAAAAAAAGCCCAAGCAGAAAAAAAAAGGATCATTCCACCAAAACTAGCATTTGTATTTACCTGAGAGCTTTTAATGTAGATTGATCCAAATTCCTGTGCCAGCCATGAACTACTTCTACATTCATGTAAACGATTGTAGTTCAGGGCTCCAGCTATTTTATACCACAGCTTCCACTGATTTCAGCTGTGGCTGACAGCAGTTCTGAAAATCCAACCCACAATAACTCCTATTTCTGAAGTGTTTTCTATCTGAAGACCACAGATTTTTCTATCAGTGTTAATTTAGCCTCACAACAGTTCCAGAAAGACAGAAAAATGCATCTTCAGCCAGCACAGCTGTATGCAAAGTGAACATCTGTCCATTGCCAAATTCAGTTTAGCTAATAATAAAACCCCCACACTTTATTTTCTCTTCCAGACAGGATCAGACTGCAAGGGAAAGCCTGGAGAGGATTTCCATGCTTTAAAAAGGGAAACAGGGAGAGACTGAATTTCCTAAGGTCACTGAGGAAATGAGTGGCAGCGCTAGGAAAAGAACCTAGCACTCGAGCAGCCGAGATATCATCTTCACAGCCAAAAATGGATTTTTTTTTCTGCAGCGTGACAAAACAGCACAGACAGAGCAGGCTCCGTGGGTTTTGTGGCAATGAAGTTAGATAAAGTTAATTTCTGGTTGGCAGACAGATGGCTTTTTGTAATTGCGTCATAGCAAAATCTCTTGTTGCCTTATTTCAATAACAAGAATCTAGGTAATGTGAATTAGCTAAATCACTGCAAACCACTGCTTTTTAGAGGGGGTAACAAAGGTGTACCCTTTTTCTTCAAATTATGGAAACTGCAAAATAGTCCTGCTGCATGCTGACCTGTTGCTGTTCATTTACTAGCTCGCCCAAGGTTTTGTAAGACCCAGCTGTATATATTTTTCAGTGTATACATTTATTTAGGTGCGAGGCTAAAGCCACAAAGGGTCTTGGGCTCAATACTGCAATGCTTGACTCTTCAGCGCTCTTTCAGCTTAAGAAACCCATAGCTTCACAAAAGCCACCATCTCTGCACAGGAGTAGGCTGTGCGCAAGGGACATACATTTCTGCTTCTTTCAAGGGGTTTGGAAGGTGACTCAAGGGTGCATGGACACATTTCTCTCCCCTTTGACTTCAGCAATGTGTATGAGTGTGTGGAATTATCCATACCCAGTGGTCCCTTTTTGTGCAACATACCAACATAAGGAGGAGATAAATTGTGCTAGACTTCCCCACTCCTTTTCAAGCCTCAACAGTATATTTAAAAGCAGTTCTGCGCTGTGAGAGATTAAAATTCACACCCTTTTTCTATTTGATTTTGGGTAGATGTTTGAACCCAGGAACAATCTTTTGCAGTAAATATTTGGTAAAAGCTAGCCTATTCACTGTTTTACGATACCAAAGGCCACCTGTCAACTCTATGGCACCTTTGCAAGCTACAGAAAGAAACATAATTATATGGCAATTCACTTGTGCATTAATTTTAGCATGCAGCAGAACCCTTTCTCTAGCCAGCCTCCGCTTCTGCAGCAACAGCCTGTACTCAGCAGAAGCCTGGACTTTTGATAGAAGTGGCACCATTTTTATACCTTTATGCCTTGGTGTTATTCATACTGTGTACCATTTGTTACCAAAAGCCTCTGCATTCCTTAAAGCTTTGTCTCAGAAGAAAGAAATCTGGGTCAAACTGCCTGCATCAAAGCAGGCTGGTGGGGGATTTCAACCTTTGTCTTAGCTCCATGTCTTAGGTGACTATCCTGAAGATTTAAGGACATTAAGAAAACATTGTCCTCTTTGCTGTGTTTTGCATTAAACTTTATAACAACTAGAAAGCAAGAAGTTGTTCCTAGCCTAAGATCAACTACAGTAAATTAGGTCACCTCAGCTGCTTTTGTAGACAAGATGATGTACATATGGCAAAGAAGTCTCTTCCTCCCATTGATAACATTGTTCCTTTGCCTATACATGTTGATTTGGGAACGAACCTAGAGTTACCGTCTATTTAAAGTAAAACTCCTGATTATGAGTCTCTCTCTCTCTTTTTTTTTTTTTTTTTTTACACCATTCAGGTGCAGCGAACAACTTCCGCGCTGCTGTGAGCTTGACTCCTAGCCTCAAGATCTCACCCTCCCTAGTGTTGTCTGGATATCAGGTTTTTCAACCCCCAGTCCTTCCTCACAGGTAGGAAGCACATCACAACTCATTAGTAATTTACTGCTACAGTAATTTTTATAATTACTGCCAGGAGGCCTCATTAAATTTGATCTAATGAATAAATATTGTATTTTTCAACGTGATTACCAGAACAGCTTAAGCTGAGTGCCATAAACAATTATTTTCTTCAATACGCAGTATGTCAGTGAGTATTGATTTTTATTTTGTAAAGAATTTACTGTATTCCTATCCATGGCTAGTAAGTAATAAATAGCCAGCCCTCTGAAGCATCAATTGCCACAGAGCAGATGGCAAAACAGAAACTGAGGTATCTGTGGCACAAAGTAAAACCCTTTATCTTCACTAATGTGCATTATTTATCTGGAGGTCAAGGAGGAATGCTCCAACGTGAGTCTCTCTCCTAGCTCTCAAGAAAGCAACCTGCTTTAAGCTGGTGTCTCTGATTTGTAAGTCAGTGATACCAAAAAATTTAGGATGTATTAGCAGGATACAAAGCATTTTGTCTCAGAGAACTAACACATGAACAAACAATGATGCCTTATGTTTCATTCACTTTTAGATCAATCGATCAGATGAAACATTCTTCTAACAGGTTTAAGAAAAATACAGAAATATGTAATATGCTGAACATGAACCTATAGTTCAAACCAAGGCTGCAAATTATATTTATTTTCCAGTGCTATTTACACCTTTTTCAGCAATTGCAGACTTCAGCATACAAACCTCTTTGAACTGTAACAAAAGGCATGCATTGGCAACGTCTTAGGATATACATCAGAGGAGCTCAGCATCAGCAGAAAACCCTTGAAATTTCTGTCATCTAAGAATGTTTTCTGCACCTCCAGCTATATGGTACCACATTAGATAGATCCAATTCCACAGCTCGAGCACTACTTAAGTAATTTTTAGAGTAAATTTATCTACATCAACACATAGCACTGCTGGCCCGTGCTACCAGTTTTTTTGTTTAAGCAAGTCTTTCATTCAGGGCAAAAAAAAAAAAGGTGTGTGGGTAAACCCAGGGCCACTGTGGGCAATTCACATACCTGAAAGGATTTTTCTCTTATTTAATGGACGTTTTTCAATGAGCTGCATTTTCTCCTATGATTGTTTTGTTTAAGTAGTATTAATAGTATTACTATTACATTTTCTCCTCAAGACCTGGGGAGTCTTGAGGTTGTAGCTCAGTATCTCCCACTCAGTCCCCTTGCTGTGGCCAAACTGTTATCTGGCCTCCACCAAATTTCACTAGAACGAGTACAGTGCAGTCACTGATTTGTAACTGTATGTCATCAGAACAGCCTCTCTGACTTTCACCAACATGCAACTTCTCCCCCTTACACATTACCTCTAAGTAAACTGTAGGCAATTAACTCTACATAGGACCTTAGGAATAGATCCACCTTAGTTGCTGCTTCACTGCATAGCATCTGTATTTCATGACACTTAACTTTTGCTCTCATAAAGTCCCTTTAGTACCCAGGTTTCTGTAGTGACAGATGTGGAGGGACCTCAATCTCACCAACACTGTCTGATGAATACCTGTGCTTCCAAACAGGGTTGTCAAACAAAACATAACCTCCCTCATCTCACTAGTGGTGGGATCTGGTGGCACTTGCTGAATGATCCTTGCACAAAAAGCAACGACAAGACAGCTTCTCTTCTTCCTTTGTATTTTTGGTGCTCCATGTCCCAGAAACACGCTAACCACAGCACCGCAGAGCTCAGTACAACTACAGGTAAAAGTAATAGTAACAGTGCCCTGTGCTACTGTGGTCTGACACCTCCAGTACTCCTCTTCTATTCCAATTACTTCATTTTCTGAGGGATAAGGTCAACATGGTTTAGGTGCCAGGCAAACACCGAGAAAACATTGCTCAGAAATTGAGGCAGAAAGACATTTAGGTATTTTTAACTGTGGGGAAGAGCTGTTTTGTACAAACTAAGCCATTTATCATAGGGAGTTCTGAGAATCCCTTTTACAAAATCCATGTCTTCTTGTATATTGTACAGCAAGCCGTTGCGTACTGGGAAGAGCAAGGGCGCTCCAGTGAGGCTGGCTGTTTCATTAGATAGCAGGGAACCCTAAGATCTGGCAGGAATCACATCTCCTTGTGGATCCCAACATGTTAAAAGTATAATGTGATATCTACACAGGGAAAAACAGAAGCTAGATTTCAGCAGTCAGGCTTAATTAGCAAGTCAGCTAAGCCTGATACCAGCCAAACTGTTCATCTCATCCGTAACTTGTCCTCAGGAGTGAAAAAAAAAAAAATCAGACGTTAGACATGAGCTTTTGGAAACTGGAAAAAACAGGGAGGAAGAAAGAAAATGGTACCTAATAGATTGCAACACTCTCGACTGCCTTGTTTCAGCTATAATGCATAATATACTTAATAGCGAGTATGTCTACGAAACAGACCGACTGCAAGGAAAAAGGGTGTACATCTCCAGTCTGTGCTTAGAAGGTACATAGAAGAAAAAAGCAAGCATTATTCCTTGTTGTGGGCAAGTCTGCATGTGTTCATGAAAATTAATTGTAATCATGTTAAGAACATTCAATTGTTAATTTTTTTCTAAAGCAGGCTTTAGCTATGTGAGTGAATGGGGTTTTGGTCTTACAGCTGCAGAAAAGTGACTTGTTTAAGATCATACCAGAAGGCTTTGACAGTATACTGTATCTGTATGCTGTAATGGGCACATAGATACCATATATACTGGTATATTTTTATTTACTGGAGGTACTCTTCAGAGCTTTGCAGTGCAGATGCTGTTTTCTAGCCACAGCAACCATTTAAAAACTACAAGTTACTTCTCCCAGAGAAAACTGGGATTATATCAAAGCAGTTCAGGTCCTCACAACAAAACTCTGTGCTTGGTTTCCAATACCAAAATTCTAACATCACAACTTTTTCATAAGAATTAAATGGAAACAGAAATAAAGGGGGAAGAAAAAGCTTTTAGAGTGTTAACTCTCCACGGCAGGAGGAAGCCAGCATGGGCATTGAGCTCGGCACACTCATCCCCTTCTCCCTGCTGAAAGGGACACAAAAAGAACTCTGGCTAAGCATTTATTTTTCTGCTAATGTGAAAGTTTTCTTTTAAAGAGGAAGCAATTGAACAGAGCACGAGAAAAGAATTTGACTCTGGCTTATTTCCAAAGGGTTTTTTTCCTGATGATTCACTGTTATCGCTTGTATTCACATTACAACCAGCCTCAAAAAGAAATACCCCAAACCGAAACCAACCCCCCCACACCCTACACCAAACAACAAAAAACCCATACCACAAAAGCACTAAGAAATAGGATCCTTCCTACTGCTAAATTCTGCTAATAAGCTATATAAGAAGAGAATCATGTAAGATAAGAGTACCTATGTTCATTCACATTTGAGTAGTAACATTGCTAAGCCTCTAGATCTGGAACTTTAGAGCACATCTAAAGATGGTGAATCTCCAAGGTATTAAACAAAATGGTTGACACTGATTGAACTTCCTGTTCTACTTCAGCTATATAATAAAATAGAAAACATCTAAATATCTCTGAATTCTAAAATATTTTAAGTTTTGGTATCGTCTTTCAGGTAGTTTTATTTTCGACCAGGAGTTTGTTTGGATATTCAGGGAGGAGACAAAACTGCTAATTTTCTGAAAACATGAACAATACAAATTTTTGTATTTGTGGAAGCCCTCTCGCCCTCAGCCCTGGTGGCAGTCAATTGTGAGTGCCCAGTTTATGTAGCAATTCACCAACATACCACTTTTACATGGGCATTCAAGCTAAAAGGAGGTAAAACGAGGCCAAAAGGAGGACTGCTGGTAGGATTGCTTTGTTATTGTGTATGTGATTAGAAGAAAATGAGGATGTTTACCATAGGCTTCTGTTACTTATTACCTCTTGACACAACCTAGCACACAATTTCATTCTCCCTGCCTGCAATGGTATTAACAGACAGTAAGGATATAAAGCTAACTTGAGCCCAAACATAAATCTGTAATTTCAGTAACATTTTGTTTCCATTTTCAGGAGTAGATGTAAGTTTAACCTGCAGACATACTCGAGGGGAAAGATTGTATGTGTAGGGCTTAATGCAGTAAGATCTACAGTTCAACCGATTTTTTTTTTCTAGTTCAAGTGATCAGCACAAGTACTACTGAAGTACTACTAATAAAAGAGACAGATGCAATGCCTTCGTACCCCATCCTAACCATACCACAACTTCTGGGTTTTTTTTTTCACTTAATAGAACTATCTGCCACCCTTGCAACCAGAGCTTGATCAATTCTAGCTGGAAGAAAGCCTGCACCAAACAGCAGCAAGCAGATCTTGCTTAATATGACTGTAGCTCTATGCTCTAGACATGCTTTCATATAAATTCAATAGCCACAACTTCTTATAAATATCAGTCACAATAGGACTCCCAATTCACCCCTCACCTCCCAGTTTCAGGACTCCTACCACTAGCACTGATCATTACATTTTTTGGTTCAAACATGCAATTCCCCTCCCATTTGCCACCCCTACCCCAGCGGGTTTGAGGGGGTTTTTGACACCCATCTAGGAAACCCAGGCTTATTATTTGGAATAAGGGTGAGACCCAAGCATGAAAGCACGATGCTGTCCTCTCTTAACGTTTGGAGCCCGTACACTCACGTGTATCTATGTTGCAGCCCAGCATTACCTGGGTGCTGGCATTTAGGACCCCATAGACTGGCCAGCCTATACGATAGAGAAAACCGAATCTTTTCACTCACTTTGTTTTAGTTGCGAGGCCAAGAACATGAAAGAACAGCAGACAGTGTTTCCAAAATCTCCACGCTAGCTTATGCCATTAGCCATGCAAGAGCTGCACTAGCAAAAAGCTGTAAGAGAACAAACTGGTTTATGCCAGCAGAGGTCAGTGGGTGACTCTCTTGCCAATTTTCAGATGCACAGTGTGTATTACAGATAAGGTTTCAAAGTCAGCTACGTTCCCTCACCCTGGAACACTGAAAGCCATTCTCTGACTAGATGCAACCATTTTTCTCTTTTTGACCCTATTAGCCTACCCAAGCAAATAATGCTGCTTTGCTACGTTACCATCTCCTTACCTTTCTCTTCAAAATACGTTTTTAGGTTTCTGGCAGACAAAATAAAAGTGTATTAGCCCATGAGGCTAGGAAGGGAGAAGGGGTAGTTTCCAAAGCTAATGCCTATTTTTAAAATTTCCATTGTAGCTCCCTACACTAATAATTGGTTAAGTGGCTGAGTGTTGCTCTGGAATGTACTCTGCATGCTACTTCATCAGCCTGTGAAGCGACACTTCAATGCTATTTTTGTAAATTACGTATAATGAAAACAAGTTTGCGTAATAGGTAAGGAAGACAAAAACCCTTCTCTCAAGAGAAGGTCTCTTAGAGAGACCTAATGCTTCAACATTTGGCTTAATTTAAATGAGAGACAGGGAAGAAGCAAATAACATATATATTAATGCATACTAGTCTAAGAGAATCTTCTGATGATACTAAGGAGGTTTGGCCAATTCCATCAGTAGTGTATCACTGTAATGAAAAGTTTACTCGTAAACAAGCTTGGGGTTTTGTTTACATATTTAACTTTAAAGAAAAGCAGCTATCACTCACCCTTCCAGCATAGTCACTTCTCTTACCACCTCCCATCGTGGGGTACAAAGGTCCAAGGAATTTAAAAGTGTAATTTGCCTATTAGCCTTTTCAGTATTCTATTTATAGCAGTTACATATTATTATACCAGGTTAAAAAATATTAGAAGTTATATCAGACCTAGGCACAAGATCACCTGGCCCTAAAGCTGAGAGTAGTGAGGGAGCATCAACTCATACAGCCTTTTTCAATAATAAATTGAGTCATCATACCTCACACATGAGCTTCATTCTCCTGTTCTTCCTTTAACAGTGATCATCTATTTCCATGCATCTTTGTTTTTAAAGCTGACAGACTTAGGATTTTTTCCTCATGAAGTTTCTTACATTACTGCCCATTTGCTGCACATATGAACTCTTTAACTATTTGTCAAGTTAGTATCAATAGTACTTAAGTAGCTGTAGTATAGAGGCTTGGAGAAAAAAAGCTATGACATACCTCAAAATCATCACATAAACCGTATACTAAAATACTACACAATTACATACAAATTTTTTCTCACATCACCAGCAGCGTGATGCTTTTAGGTGACAGTAATGACATGAGGATTTTACTAGTAGAAAGTATCTGGGGACAGCTCAGTCACTCTGCTTGATCACTTCTTTCCCATTTCCTCTCACTACAGGTCAGCTTTCTGTGATCTTCTGCCAGAGTCTCATATAACTCCTCTCTCTAGACCCAGCTACACTGATGCAAAAGCAAGCAGCACAAGTATCAAAAACAGTCTTCAGGACTGTCAGCCTGCAATCAAAGCCCCCCCAGGTCATTCTCCGCACCAGCAGAGCTCCCGAGAGAAGTTACTTAAGAGTTTGTTCAGGAAAAAACAAATAAATAAAAAAAATATATAGTAGCAGGCACCTGACTTCGACTTGTGTCTGAAATGGTAATATCCTCCTCATCCTTCTCAGATGAGGATGTAGGCATCTAGTTTTAAAAAAAACATAGAAAAAAAAGCAGAAGGGTAAGCACATAGCACACGTGCCTGAAGTCTGTATCCGGCCTGCCTGAACTCAGCACCTATATATTTCTAGCACCACAAGGTAGTCATCAGGTACCAAACAATTCAATCCAAGCAGCATGAATATCAGAGCAAGCCTGGTTCAGGGACACAGGGCTGGGGAGAGAAAGATGTCCTAGTCCCACTGCTCCCCCAGGTATGACAGGAGCAACCGACTCCTTTACTTCGCAACCAAAGTTTACCTGAAAGGTGGTAAAAATCTAAGAACAGCTCTAATGGGCTTTTTAAAAAACAGTTAAGAGGCAAAAGTTCTAACGCAGAAAATTTTTATTTTCAAAATAAAAAACTTTGTACAGAACACTGTAGCTCTGAGTAAATCTAAATACAGCAGTTTCCATGTTATGACGCAAGGGTTTGCTTTTAGCGCAGTCCTTTCACACTCTAGACATCAGAAGGCAATTAGAAAAAAAGTCACTCTTATCTCTCAGAACATTTCTAGAGTTCCTTCTTCACAAAATGTACCTAGAGGGTAGAACACTCTCCACCTCAGATTGCACAGCTATTCACACTATAAAAACAAAGAGAGGACAGGAGATTTTCAATAGGACAGATGATTTATGAAACAGAACTGCAAGTCTGAGACATAAATATCTTTTATTTCTAAATTCCTCTCTCCTCCCCTCACTCACACAGATATAATTCCCAGAAAGGTATAAACTGTGGATCGTTATGTATACACACAGTGCAAATACTGTGTAAGCAGAGAAGTCTAAACCCATGTTTTGTTCTAGTGCCCAATAAAAGCAAGTAGGTTCTTCTGCTATTCAACTGTACATTTATAAAATTGCATTCTAAATCTTATAAAAAGCTTATACAGTAGTTTCCATAACCAAACTAAGCCCATTTATACACTCTGTGGTTATCTGGATGCAATTTTCATGGCACCTTCTTTTCTACAGCACTGAGTACACAAGACCCCATCCACACAGCACACAAGAATTCTTCAACTCTGTTTTTGCTGTACTCATGCTTCATTAACATCATGTGAAATATCCTTCTACAATCATGCAGAGCCAGATACAGAAATATGGCTGGACTGTTAAGGACAAGACCACAGCACTAACCACATTTCTAAGTGCTCACAAACTGTATGCAACCCTTTACATTGCCCTTTTTATTTATTTTTAAAAGCCTTTTTGATGAGGCAATTGTTCTTCTTCATCTGGTACTATAACCAGGGTGTCTCTTGAGAACGTTATCTGTGCTGCTCTATGCAATTGGAACAATAACTCACTTTAAGCTGGACTGTGGCTTAGGAAGTCCTTGCTTTTTAATTTTCCTCAGGGGTAAAAAAATTCAAGCTTCCGATTCCAATCATTGTTTGTCACTGCCCCTTTTCCCAATAATGAAATTCAACAAGTTACCATCTTTCATCCATTTGTAGTTGGCCAACAGCCACATGAACCACTACCCCTCTACTTAACCAAGCCCTGGTCTGGAGGCATCCCTCTTACCCAGGACCAGTGCTGATTCTGCAAAGAAGCAGTTCTGCAGTTGCAGCTAGAGCAGGGAGAAAACAACGTATAAAACCAGTAATTAACAAAGGATATATTCTGTTTTAGACAGAGTGGTCTCTCCACAATGTATACTGTCACTACTAGGAAATGCTAGTGCTGGCGCTACAGAAGCTTTCAGCAGTGGCCTCCTCCAAAAATAGAAAGTGCCACCCCCAACTGCTTCTGCTGCATTTTCGAAGTCACTTGGAGAATCTCCCTTAAAATGGCCAATGTGCACTTTGAGTACTCTATAAAACCAAATATTAGTGCTTGGAGACTGCTCAGCTGTAACTTTTAGTGCTTCCTTTTTGAACTTAAGAATGCATTGTTGTTATAGAGAATTCTTAGCTTCTATTTGATCATTATGTTCAGTAAGAGCCTGTATGGCAGCAGAAGTTGGCCTGGAGTTAAGCACATGCCTTTCCCTGCTTGGTTCTGTGGGGAACAGTGGCCTGAATTTTCAGAACATCTATGTCTTTTTGTGATCAACTTCAAAGCATAAATAAACCTGCAGCACAAGATCACTGTATGATTAAAAGTCTAATGGCTTAAAGCCCTATCTCCTTTCAGGGGAAAAAAAAAAAGTTACTGGCATGAAAGCAAGGACTGATGCTATCTGATTTGTAAAGTTGTTTAAAAAGAAAACAATGGCCTGTGGGCAAAGACTTTCAATTCAACAGTTTTCCCAAGTATGATTTGCACTGAGATTAAGTGGAAGTTCTTTATCCTTTTTTACCCAAAAGGGGAGTGAAAGAAGGCACTGGCTTTGTAATGTCATTTGGTTAAACAATTCACTGTAGGCAATAATACAACATTGGTGAAAGAATACAGAATTTAAACGCAGTCACAGCTTCAGTCTTCCATTCCAAGTTCTTGTTTCAGACTGAAAGACAAGTAGAAACATGAGTTAGCTTGTAGCAAAACACCATTTCTAAACTCTTTAGACAAATTAGTGGAAGCCCTAACAATAAACACAGCTGAAGTCGAGAGCCAAAAGACAGAGCGGATATACCACTTGTTTTGGGTAAGAACCAACATGTCAGAAAAATCATATGGCAAAATCTCAGATTCTAAAGGCAACATGGACTGATCTTGATATTTCCCTGACAAACTGGGATGTGGAGAGCTCTCTTCTCCCAGTTTTGAGCTGCTTATCCCACTTAGAGCAGAGCCATGCCACTGACACAATGGCTTGCTTACCTTTTCAAGTAGGCATGGACATTGTCATAGCCATGGTACTTGGCCAGATAGACCAGGACACCTGTAGCACATCGGCCATCTCGCTGCCTGCAGAAGCTACAGTTGCAGATTCCACGACATGGTGGGCACCTCCAGGTCTAGACAAAAGACAGACAACAAGCCTTTTTAACTGAACCGGAATGCTAGACACAATTCGCACCTGCAACTTAAGAGGGCCCTGCTCCACACAGAGTTCTGCAGTGAACATCAGCATTGCAGAAGTTGTCTAAACCAGTACAAGCATACACATTCTTCAATCTGTAAGGCATTAAACTCTCCTTTACCCGCCTTGCACATAACTACAGGAAACATTCCACTCTGCTCAATTCCTGCACTACTTCCACAGCCCACAACAGCAGCACTTTGTCCACAATACAGTTCCTTTCCATAGGGCATTAAGCACTAATGCAAGGCAAAAGAGAACACTATTCTGGTGCTCAAACACAAGAATATTTTGGCAGCTGCTCTGCTCTCGTAGTTTACTCCTGCAAATAAAGCTACAGAAGTAGTAACTACAATGAGTTCTACACAGCACAAGGTTCTGTGATTCAGTTTGAATCAAACTAGGGCTGCCTTATGTACTACAGCACTGTAAGCAGTTCCCCTGCAAAATCTCTTTGGCTATGAGTAACCAATGCATCTCTCTGCTCAAGTTAAGCATAATAAAGCCAATACCCAAAATTGTCTTACCGGATCCAGCAATGCCGTTCTGACATCTTCCCCGTATCTATTGCGGAGGCATGGCCCGCAGAATTGGCCCCGTACTCCTACGCAATCAGGGTTACGACAATTTGTCTTGGTGTCTATGGTTTTTTGGCGACACTGATGACAGGTGGATCCCTAGAACACAGGGAAAGTAGTTCAGGAAACAAGACATTAAAGATGGCTCTTTAGTTAGGGGAATAAATCATTTAACATGCAATCTCTTTTACAGCTAGCAGTGCTTATCCTGAAACACAAAGCCACCTTGCAAGTTTGAATCAATCTTCAGTGTCTGTTAATCACTTTCCTTGGCTGGTATTGCCTAGGTACTACAGTTGTTCCAGGATGAAAGCAAGTTAACTGGCTTGGTAGCCATTCTACAAATTCAGGAAAAGATAAGAGATGACATTTCAAGATCTCAGGCATACTTGTCCAAAAAAAAAAAAAAAAAAAAATCACATCCTTCCTCTCAGTGAGAGGGAGTATGCTCCATTTGATGCTAGACCACAAGCAGGGAATAACAAGAAAATGACTGCACAAGGTATGCATTTCACAAAGTTGGAATAGACTTACCATGGCCCTGTTATATACTTTATCTCTTGCAGATCCACAGATATTATTCAGCTCTTCTGCTGTTATCTCCTCAACTGGGCGCACAATGTGTGGAAAAGCCATGGCACCACGGTGACCCCTCCTGGGAGTTTGGGCTTCATGCTGAATAGTGAAGACACAATACTTTTAGTACTAGTTTCAGCAAAAACGCTACATTAACAAGGTGGGGATCTCCAAAGCAATGCCAAGTCTCAAATACCCATTATATATTTAAACAAGAGATATAAATATTTGCAAAGACATATGATAGGGATGCAGCTTTAGCACCTTGATCTGTCACCTTCAGGGTGCAGAAAAGCTACTGGATCTTGCTGGAGTGCAAGAGGAAGTGATTTTTCCAAGGACAAGGTGGGGGGAAATGGAGAACACATACAACATGCTATTTTCTGTACTTCTTCCCAGGCCATGAAATACTCATAATGTTGATCAACTTTGTATGAACTGCTATTTTCTTGAAGGGATACAAAATCACCTTCATTATCAACCTGCAACAGGAGAACTAGAACCTCAACATACCTCCAGGCAATCATCAGACATCTTTCTCCTTCTCACTAAGAGGTACCGGTCATTATCGTCCTCTTCCGGTAAAGGAGTAGGAGGACGTTCAATCAGGGACCTGGATCTTGTGCGAGGCCGAGAACTTCGGTCTGGGTTCCTCCTCAAAGCGCTTCCGGGCAACGAACTTCTTGGAAGTCGCTTTCGTCCCTGGTAAAGTTTAAAAGCCCCTAATGAAACAGGCAAAACCCCAGACAGCTCCTGTCCCTACTATGAATTCCTCCCCTAAAAGACATGCCTTCCTTCTGTCTTTCCCAAAGATGAAGTCTCCCCCTGTCCCAAATCAGAAAACACAAGGTAAAAACATCCTAGACAAACTCATCTTGGGCATTCTGCTAGCTGCAGAGAAATAGTCAAAAGCACATTTGCGTCTACGTAGGTATAAGATACAATAATTCCCCACGCAGCAGCAGAACCTGCATCTATGAGGAATTGCAACTTTTAGGGTTGTTCCCACCTTCACGCAGCTTATAGGTAAATTACCGGTGAAATTCATTACACCGCCCATTCACAAGCCAACCTTCTTTAAGGACCTAGTTAGGCCAAATGTCAGTTTTTTTCCAAGGCTCCAAACGCACACAATATTCAGGCTTGAGCTTCAAAGTCTGAGCTGCCCCCCTTATCACCAGCCTTTGTATAAATACATATTTACACAGCACCTTGTTTAGTTTTATTGGCCTATGGAGACACCTAACCTTTATGAATTAATCTGTTCTGCTTTATACAGTGGCAAATCAAAAGAGAATTGCACAATGAGGATGCCTGTTTTAGGAAGCAATAAAATTCTGAACTGGACTTTGATTTACACGGTTTATTAAGTTTTTTAATTGAGAGTCTTGTTTTGTAATGTCAGAATTTGACTCTCAGAAATCTGAAGGCAAATATAGTAAGTTTATACTTACACGACTGACAGCTGGCAATGATTTTCTCCCACCAAAGATACCATAAGCATTTTGCAACTCAGCCATTAGTTTTGCAAGCTAACAAGAGAAAGAAAAAGGAAGCAGAGCCTTAAAAGGGTGTTTATGTGCTATTACAGACTATTAGATTAGGGCAATTGGCTAGAAGTACAATTACTTATAGTAAATGCAGTCACTCTTCAACTTTTTACTTTCATGTCTTATTTCTGTTCTAGTGACTGCAAGTAATTTGAAAATGCTCAAACTTAATATGTTAAAGCCCTATTCTTTAGGCTTGCAGCCTAGGGATTTTTACTGAAGTACTTAGTCTATGGATTTTCACATGCCAGTGGACATAAAGTATCAGATTTAAATATTCAGAATGTAAAATCCTCTTAACGCATTCACATAATTCCCATTAGAGTTAATTTGAAAAACCAAAGAGGTCCCCTAAGAGTCAAGGGGTAGGAGGGGCAGAATAAGGGGGGGGGGGGGGGGGGGGGGGGGGCAGAGAAACATTGAGTACTTGCCATTGCTTTGTTTTCCTTTATGTTTAAAGCTCTTTTTTCTAAAAACATGGCACCCCTTTCTTCAGGGTCAGAGTCTGAATCTGAATCTGGAGCAGGCATCAGCTTTTCAGGAAGAGGTTCAATCTCACGCTTCCTCCTCTCCGATCTTCGAGGTGGAAACTTCGTGGCTACTTTTAGAGTAGGGGATTTCTGCCTTCTCTGAGCTACCTCACTTTCAGCACTCATCTCATTCTCCTCTGAATCCGATTCCAATTTCTGTTAACAAACCACAATGGAAGCATATAAATCCAAGTGAGCTGTTCTGCATTTAAATACAATTAAAAAATATTTTGCTTGGGGGTGGTTAAAGAGGCTATCTGGCTGAAATCTAGACATTTACATCTCTAGTGCTAGTCTTCTAATGTATTTTAAGGTGGGGGCGGGGAAGGGGGCAGGAGGAGGAGGGATGTGGGGATAAAAAACTCTCAGAGAGCCACACTGTACTGCCACAACACATCAGAAAAAGGAGCTTAGTTTCAGCTGCAGCAGTCTTAGCTGTCACTTGCAGGTCTAATAGCAAACATAATTTGTGTGTGAGTGTGAGAAAGAGAATTGCCTTTAAAGAGCTCAATTTTGCAACATATTTTATTTGTTTGTAAAAAAAGCCACCAGACAGTTCTCAGCACAGGGTCAAACCCAAGTTTTTAAGAACAGCCATCTCACAGCATCAACGATATCAAATGAAAACTTCCTTCTAGAGGCAGTTAGTGAAATAATTATCAATAAAATCCCAATATTTTATCTTTGAATTCTGATGCCTCACATACAACTTTTGCAAGAACCAAGGCTTCAGTGAGGACAGAAATTAATTTCTTTATTTAAAAGCCCATTTTGCAATAGGCTTTGACTTTTAGGTTTAGACTCAATAAGACAGTCTTATTTTGGTCATAGGTAACAACAGGCTTCCCTGCTTCATATGCATAGACCATCAGCCTCAAATGGAGATCCTTATTTGCACAGGGTTTTTATTAAACCAGGTATGTGGTTCTGGTTGCCCATTATGTGTACCTATTGATTCCTTTTTCTTACATATCTATTCCAGCTTTTTCCCCTACTAACTCTCTTTACCATTGTGTATTATTTAACTCAGAGACGTCCTCTTCCAGTCAGATGTTATTCTTTTCTAGTCATTCCTCAGCATGTTCTGAAGTTACAACAAATCTATTTTATGCCAAACATGGTACTACTTCAGTCTTCTCTACTAAACACCAACTGTTGGTCTTTTTAAGCAATAAAACTGCTCTTGCACTGATGTCACGGAAAAGCAGGAAGGCAGATTTCACTACCTATCACTATTTCTCTGCTGCTAAAGAAGTACAGCATTTCCTGTTGCACTGTCAGAGTGCGGATCTGGCTGCATGTCAATACACACAGAAATTTTTCTCAGGTTTGCTGGAGTCCATGAGCTAACGTAACATTTCATATTGAGGAAAACAGAAATGTCAGAGTCCAACAAAGTAACACCCAGCAAGGACAGTTTTAAGAGGTATTATACTTCAAAATCCATACGGCAGATTTATTCTGAACTTGCAAAGCTCAGGAGCTTGGAGGGTTTTTACACAGACAAGAAGAAAATGAAACTATGGCTACTTAGACTTTACATTAAATTAAATAAAATGATGTTTCTTTCTGACAACATTTCACTTTCAAGTTGAAGCTGCCATTATTTTTCAATTAAGAATGTGTAAGAATTCTGATTTAAAATTGCAAACTAAAATCAACTGTCTTACCAATGCATCTTGAATCTCATTTTCTGAAAAGCCACAGAAGGATTCATCATCAGAGGCTTCGTGAAAAATTTTTGCCAGTTCTGTAATATCCGACCTAACTTTGCGTTTCTATGAAGAATAAAATATCCTTTATCTGAAGCTGTACAGAAAATTATTCACATTTGCAAGTGCAGTATAAGCAAATAGCTTTTTTAATAAAGAAAAAAAACAGTTAAGGCATTTAACAAGGGTTTTCAGAACCGCAGTTGCAAATTATCAGGCCTGTTAGGTTAGGTGACATTTCAAAGGCTAGAATAAATAGCTAATCTGTTTCCAACAATTACCACCTAGAAGCACAAGCGAAGAGTGAAATGAAATTACAGCATATAGCATAGATTTATAAGTACAAAAACATAAGCAGAGCAAGCAGTTTTAATCATGCACAAAACATTTACTAGCTTTACCAGCTTTACATTTTTGCAGGTTTTACTAGCACTGCACATTCAGTTTTATTTGTTCTTGTACTGTACTCACTGTGTTTGCAAAATTGTCAGAACCAAAACTGTCACAACTGTCATCGGAGGATGAGGATGTTTCCATGGGAATCAGTTTCGTATTTCGGAACACTGTGAAGTTCTTCCTTCCGGAACAACCTCGGCGCTGCAAAAGGACAACGGCAACACCATTAATAAAAAGAGACCTACTGTAGCACACTAGCTTTTAAGAACATCCTTAAATTGAGGTTTAGGAGGTTTGAACATTTCAGGATGTTTAACAGTCTTGAATACAAGTCAGCAGAATTATCATCAGCTTTGAAATAATTCCCAAAGTTTGAAATGGCAATAGTTTCTGCTCTGATACATTTCTGATCATTGCTATAGATGAGTTTTATTCAGTATTTAGAAACACTTCTTTTATGCAAACAACCAAGTGGAAATATACACAAAAATCGTATCCTTCCCCACTCATTATAGACAATGCTGGAAAAAAAGTACAAGTACACAAATCGTACCCAGAAAACTGCTTTGATTAATTAATTACTTTTCGTTTGAGGCAAACACTAAATACATTGCAGCTGTTAAGGAAAGGACTAAGGCTCATACCCACGCAAAAGAGGAGCTTTGAAGCAACTGTTTTAGACGCAACAGCTTGCTGGTTTGTTGTTATTTTATTACAAGGTTGAAATACATTGTTGACGGGCTTCAGATTTTCATTTCCCAGGGGATATTTCTACTGGCAATGACCCGTTTTACCTTCCCAGGGTGGAGGCAGTGACCCGAAGGCCAAGGCTGCTGCACCCACTTAGATGCTGCCCAAGTCGAGCGCTCTAACCGTTACCACTTCACGGGCCCAGCCGACTGCGCCAAACACTTTAACAATGCGGTGTAAACAGTAACTAGCCAGAGCCATTTGAAGACCTCCCGTCCTCTCCTCTCCCCAGCACCGTTCAGCACACTGCCTCTCGCTGGAGCGGCACCCCAGCGCTCCTGGCGCTTGCCCACGCGTCGCAGTTTTGCTGGTGCTGACGAGGAACAGAAGCGCTTCCCGGCTCGGCCCGGCCCGGCTACGGCCCCCGACACAAAGGGGGCCGATTCTGGCGTCAACCGCCGCGGCTGCGGGAGCGCCCAGCCGGAGAAGCCCCGCCGCGGCGGGCCGGGCTGCACCGGAGGGCCTGCAGCACGGGGCCAGCCCGCACTGCCCAGCCCAGGCCAGCCCAGGCGACCCGGGATCGCCATCGGCACGCAAATGCGCCTTCCCGCCTGGGGCACGGCCCCGCACGCCGGCAGCTCTCTCCGCCTCCCGCTAAGACGGTGCCGCCCCCACACACACCCCGCGGGGCCGTCCGCCTCTGCGCCCCACAGCGACACCCTCCGCCCCGCTCCCCTGAGACCGCGTACTCCGCCGCCCGCAGAGCGGGGCCGCCTACCCCCTGCCGTCAGGCGCCTCCCCGCCGCAGCAGCAGCAGCGCCCCGCGCGCCACTGCCCAACGGCCGCCCTCGCGCCCCCAGTCGTAACGGCGGCCGGAGCAGTCGCGAGGCGGGAGGCGGAGAGCCGGGGCGCGGGGAGGCCGGCGCCGGGCCGCGCGCCCCTCACCGAACGCCGCTCCGAAGCCGGGGCCCCTATCCCAGCCAAGCTGGCGAGGGCACCGCTGTGCGCGGACCCCCGCGCGCCCCAGCACCGCGACGAGGCAGGGGGCCTGGGGCTGCTGTTCCGCGCGGCGGGGCTGCCCCCACGTCGCTCCCCCCGGCTTGCCCAGCAAGCCCCAGCCCAAAGACTCGCCCTGCCTGACCCCACCAGCCTCCCCGCAGCGCCGGCCGTGAGACCCCGCAGGGCCCCGGGAGAGCGCGGCCGCAAGCGCCACAGCCCCGCCAGCGCCAGCAGCGGCGATCGGCAGCCGCACCGCGAGCCCGGCGGGCAGTCCCCCGCCGCGGGCAGCGCTCACCTGCGGGCACGGCAGACCCATGCTGGCGGCGGCAGGGCGAGCACCGGGGAACTGAAGGTTCGCGCCAAAGCGGCTGGGACCGCGGGGGGCGGGGCCCGGCGGCGCCTTTCCCGCGTTGGCGCCCGCGTCCTGGCAGATGCAGCTGACACCCCCTCGGGGTCGGGCACCTGGAGTGCCTGCCCCGCGCCCGCCCGGCCACCCCTGCTGAGGAGCTCCTCAGTTCTCCCGGCGCGCCCCCGGAGGGGCTAGTGCGGGGGCCCCTTTTTTTCTTTTTCCTGTTCGCCATGCGGGGTTTGTGGAGCTGCAAGGGCCTGGCCCTGTGGCGCGAAAAGCTGCCGGTCGGACCGCCGCGGGACTCGCGTGCCAGAGGGGAGGGGCGCGCGCGGGGCCGGGGCCGCCGCGGGCGGATGGAGGTCCAGGGCACCCCGACCGGGGGAGCCGACGTAGTCTCTAACTCTTTCTTTTTAGATCTAATTTTGTATGTCGAACCTGGATTTCTCTCCACCACTCTGAAGTAAAACCCCCAAACCTGCCCGTTTCCAGGGGCAGAGGGGCGTTCCTCACGAAAGAAAGGCAGGGGCCTGCGTCCCGCCAGCCCCCGGGGCTGGGGCAGCCCCCGCGTACCCCCCGAGCGCCCGGCGCCCCTGGGGGCCCGCTGAGCATGGGGCTGCGGTGGCCCTGCGTTCAAAGCGCACCCCAGTGAAAAACCCACCCGGCAGCGCGCACGCGTTCCCGCGCTGCCGAGGTGAGCGAGGCGGTACCGGCCAGCGCGCCAGGAGTGCGGCTCAGCCTTAGAGCGAGGCGGTGGGTGACGCCCGTTGCCTCTGCTCCCCTGGGAGTACAGCAGTGCGACAGGGTTTTGGAAAGAGGTTGGCTGCGTTGCTCTTTGTGAACAAAATTCTACCTGAAGACAGGCCGGAAGAAAAGAGATCACCAGTCATCGTAAACCATTTTATGTAACGTTTGTAATACCGCATTAAATCAAATACAGCCATTAAACACAGCCAAATAACTGCTGTGCAACCAGTATTTGGCAGCAATAGTAACGGGAGAAGCCCTGAAGAAGCTGGATGGGACTTGTGGCCCCGGTGTTCGCTATAATCCTCCGTTTATCCTGCGGTTTGAGCAGGGCTCAACACTAGCGCAGCTAGCGCAGTTCCAGGTGCCTTCCCAACAGCAGGCGAGTCCCCGTTGCAGTCGGCACGAGGGAAGGCGGCCCCGTGCACGTGCGGCCCGCAGGCAAACCTGCGCCTGTGTAAAGCACACCACAAATCATCTCTAAGCCAAAGCCTGTAAATAGGCTACAGCACAATAGAGTACAAGAGCCTTCACGGAGGTTTTCTGTGGGCATTATTCTTCCTGCACGTGCTGCAATCTGTTGTGTAAAGGAATCTCCGTTTTAAATAAGCCCATAATTACATGCTTACCTGCACTGCTGGCTTCTCCGCACATCCACAAAAGCAGATGAACTAAACCTGGTTCTCTGGACACCAGACCACAGTCAATTCCTCTAAATCCACATTAGTGGAGGATTGCCACCCAGATGGTTTCCAGCCAAGACGGCTCAGTTGGGAAGGGTAAATGTTTCTTGAATTTTGATGTAGTTTTACTTCTTTCGGAAAAAAACATCTACAAATACTAGTTTACTTAACACGGAAGAAGAGATCCAGTTTCTCAACAGTAACAGCCCTTAACATCTTGAATCATGCTTATCAGGATTTTACTAGAAAAGTAGCCAACCTTCACAGCTTTTAAGAGCATCATAAGAAATGTTATGGAGTACTGATGGGGCTAGCTGAATCCATACTTCAGACTGCAGTTAATTTTCCATTTAATGCTCAATGGAAACAGCATTCTTCAAACAACATAGGTAGTCAAATGGCTTTAAAATTAATAGGCCAGAGTAGGGACTTTGTGGGGAAACCAGACAGGACATTTTGTGAACTCTGTTTTCAGCTTTTTTTTTAATACGTGAAAAAGAATTAATTTATTGAAAATTCTGTATGTCAGCTCACATATTTTACAGAGGACTGGGGAGAAGGGGGCAGGAAAGGGGGAAGAGAAATGGGAAGTATGTGAAGGGCAGGGGCTTCCCTTCTGACGGTACAGTGCAGGGTACCAGAAGATGAAGGTCTGTGACCCAGGAGATGGCTGTTGTGACCTACACCACTGTCATTTCCCCTGTTTTCATCTTCACAGAATCACAGAATCACAGAATCAGTACGGTTGGAAAAGACCTGTAAGATCATCGAGTCCAACCTGGGGGGGAAAAAAAAAAAACCAAACCAAAACAAAAAAAACACAAAACCCACACCACACAACAACAACAAGCCACAACCCACCCAACACCACACAGCACCATGTCCATCAAGCTACATCCCACAATGCCACATCCACACGCTCCTTGAATACCTCCAGGGATGGTGACTCTACCACCTCCCTGGGCAGCCTATTCCAATGTTTCACTACTCTCTCAGTAAAGAACTTTTTCCTAATATCTAGCCTGAACCTCCCCTGGCGCAACTTGAGGCCATTTCCTCTAGTCCTGTCACTAGTCACTTGGGAGAAGAGACCAACACCCACCTCTCTGCAACCCCCTTTCAGGTAGTTGTAGAGAGCGATAAGGTCTCCCCTCAGCCTCCTCTTCTCCAGGCTAAACAACCCCAGCTCCCTCAGCCGCTCCTCATAAGACTTGTGTTCCAGACCCCTCACCAGCTTCGTCGCCCTTCTCTGGACACGCTCCAGCACCTCAATGTCTTTCTTGTAGTGAGGGGCCCAAAACTGAACACAGTATTCGAGGTGCGGCCTCACCAGAGCCGAGTACAGAGGCTCTTCATGCTCTTTGCGCCCCTGTTCTACCCTGCAGGGCCCAGATGCCCTCGGTGGATGAGCAGAACAAACTTACCAACTGGCTTACCCATGACAGAAAAAGTTTCTTAATGTTTGTCAAGATGCAGGCAGCACCACTGTCCTACATCCAGCTATTTACAATGGCTGGGGACATGCAAAACTGAACCCAGGGAATCATTACATTTTCAGCCACATTTAACTCAAATAAGGCCAATGCGAGTGGAAGAAAACATCCCCGCCCGTTCGGTCCCCCAGTCTGGGTGCTGCGTGGCCTGTCCAGTGCTACCAGCCTCTCCGTCTCCCCTGCTGCCCAGCTGCAGGGAGAGCTCACCCCTCAGGGCTCGCATGTCAGCAAAGATTATCTGGAGTATTTTATCAGGTATTTCCAAGAAAATAGTCTCTTAAATTCTTGTCTTTCCTTGAAATGAGTTGGCAGTACATGGTAGCGGCCCTTGGAAGACCTGCTAAGGGAATCGGCTGAAATTACAGAGGGATGTGCAGTAGATCGAGCGTGCAACGCTTTCTGCATCCGTCTAGGGGAATCAAAGTTGTTTACGTATTAGGAGCTTCAAGCAGTAGCAAGAACATGGACCTCCTACAACAATAGCTCCATTGTCAGAAACAGTAAAAGTGACCTTTGTTCCCCCAGGACGAAGGACAAGCGCTGTCCTGCACATCACCCCGCAGATTTCGGCTGTCGGCATTGCAACACAGCTTTTCTCTCTGGAGGCAGGACTCCTGCGGCGCCGTCCCTGGCTCTCCTACACTCAACTATGGACAACATAGTTCCTATCTCAACTATGGACAACACACTTCATGCTCTAGTTTCAGTCTGGAGAAGAGGAGGCTGAGGGGCGACCTTATCGCTCTCTACAACTACCTGAAAGGGGGTTGCAGAGAGGTGGGTTCTGGTCTCTTCTCCCAAGTGACTAGCGACAAGACAAGAGGAAATGGCCTCAAGTTGCGCCAGGGGAGGTTCAGGCTGGATATTAGGAAAAATTTCTGTACTGAGAGAGTGGTGAAACACTGGAACAGGCTGCCCAGGGAATCCCTTTTTTCTTTTTTTTTAAATTGGGGCAATACATTTCTACCTGCCTAAAATAGCATGTGGCTACATTAATGTTTGTGTGATGCTAGTAATTACTGTGATGGGACTTGCACAGCGACACAGATTTATAGATGCAAGTATTTCAGTGGAAGGGGAGAGTTTGGATTCTCACGACCACAGAGTACCTGTAGCACAATGCAGTAACACGTATCTTAGCTCCATAGAAAAGAATAAGATTGCAGCCACTAATGACAGTAATTAAAAATTTCTGTAAGAGCTGTCCAATCACCTCTTCATCTGAGCAAATTATAGTGTGTTATTGAAACTGTTAGTGCAATAAAATTAAGCTAAAACCATTTTGCATTGAAATAATCAGACATTGATTTATGACGTAAATTGTAAATGGGTAACCTATAACACACACTAATTGTTTTTCTCTCTCTTGAAAGGTGTGTTGCTGTAAAAGATCTGATCAAGCATATGTGTTTGTTCACATCTCACGCTCCACTAGTGTGTGGCTAACACTAGTATACAAGACATAATAAGGTATATAACCAAGTAACCTGCTATTGATTGCAACCCAGAAAGGACACTTGTTCTTATACAGAAGCAGGAGGATGACCACTTTTGGAGATTTAATTATAGTTAGACCTCTACATGCTTGCTGGACATTAATTTTTATGAAGGACTTTTTTACTGTGAATACTTCAGCATTGTGCTCTGAGACGTAGAACCAGAATTTGTAAAATAAATGTAAATATTTAGCATGTATAATCAGTTTATAGCCAAGACCAACTGTACCAGCTCCACAAAATACCTCCACAATGCAATTAGTATCTTTTTCCTTTTTTCTGTCTCCAAGGAAAAATATATTTTCCCCTTTTAATTTAACAGGTTTGTATCTCCTTGTGCTTTGCTGTAAGTTCCTTATTAATGAAGGCTGGGTGCAAATGCATCCTGCATGTTGAATTGAAGGTGGTCTGATCCTATTCGATACTGTGTTTCTTTGACACAAACTGTCGAGACCATAAAAATGGAAAGAATAAGAGAAGGAAAACTGAAGAAATAAATACAGCCCAGGGAGAGAAAAAATGCAGTTGATAAATGCCTCTAGGAACCTATATTCATCAGCGTACTAAGAGAATGGTTGAAATATGGTCAGTTTTGATCGAAATCTTAATGATTATTCCAAGTATATGTCGTAGCAGATCATTCAGAGCCCAGAGCATTGCGATGCACATTATGGGAGTGTAATTATAATGCTCATTTGAGTATCCTGTAGCCATTCCACAAAATGCATAGCAAAAAATATTGATCAAAAGTAGCTGTTGTTGATATGCAGTAGCCACTTTTAAAACGCTCAAGATCCCAGCCCTTTCACTCCTGGGCTTTGATTTGTATTTCCCTTTGAAAACACAAAATAGATTAAGTCACATCATAAAGAAATTGCTTACAAAATGTTCTGCAAATGCATAACTGGGAAACAGGAGGCTATCAGAAAATAATAAAAAATGCGTACTGCAGTCTGGTTTTTTTGCCCTTTTATATAAGCTTTGCAACTGCCTCTTTGTGAATGTCGATTTGCATCGCCTCCACCAGCCTTCAGCGAGATGCAGTTGCTGGGAGAGGATGGGAGTGGGGGGACAGGTGGTGGCTTGACCTTCTCCCCAGGGACCTCTCTCCTGGCAGCTCCCTCGGGAGGGAGGAAGCGGGGGGACAGGTAGAAAGCCTCCCCCAGTCCAGTGCCTCGCTAGTGCCTGCGGGGAGGTCCCCAGGGCACACCTCAAGGTTTCAGGCCCTTGTGTTTTTTCAGAGCATGAGGGAAATGCCCTCTCTCTGCTGCAGGGAGCCCCCACCTTTCTTGCTAGGGCAGGAAAATAAATGTGTATGTTGAGCCCCAGGTATATTAAGCCACTTCATTCCACATAGCACAGTGTTTGTGTCTGTAGTCCATCAGCACCTGCAAAACTGCCTCGTGATGCTTCTAGGAGGAGGCCCCGACCCTGGGGCAGGCAGGCAGGCAGTGCCGGAGCAGTGGGGTGCGGCTGAGGGGAGCGTAGGCGCTGGGGTGGGAGCTCCGGAGGGAGGCTGCACGCTTTACCCCCGGCTCTCAGCCACCCCGGGCTGCCGCTGTCTCCCAGCACCATTCCTCTGTCCTCTGAGATGTTCATCTCAAATGCCCTGTGTTTACGCATACTCAAACGTGATCTTGGCAGACCCTTATTAGTGTTATTGCCGTAATAGACTTCTCCTCCATAACCTCTAACTTTTTGCAACAAACTGGCTTGAACTGCTAAGCTTTGGCACTTCATTAGATAAGAAAATTATGTAAAAACCCTTCTATGGTGGACACATATACAGAAAATAATTCTGTCAGATGTAATTTTCAGAGGTAGCACAGCTATTTGGTTCCATTTTAGTGACAGGAGATGTCAGGAGGTCTCTCGGTTTGGGGTTTTTCCACAATTACAAAAGCAACTGCCCATCTTTCCCAGCCTAAAGTAATAATAATAATTAGGTCAAAGTGCATTCTGTAGCACAATCAAAAAAATAAAGCGCTTATCTTTGATGCATGGTCCAGTATTCTTGACAGCAAGTTTATAGAGTCTTAAAATACTTGGGGTTTGAGCCTCAGCAGGATGAGCTGAGCTGGAGAGGACAGTGGTAAGGGGTGCCCCGGTCAGGGGCTGTTGCTCTGAGTGAAGAGGGAAGGGGGACGCAGAGGGTTTGGGCAACTTCTGCTCCTTTAATCGGCTCAGCAAGCTGCCAGATCATGGTCAGCGTATGGGATTTTGGTGTGTGCTCAGGGAGGGTGGCGTTGCTGTCAGACACAGCCAATTGCTAGAAAATAACCAGTGGGAGCAGGTTAGAAAGAGCAAAGCTGCAGTAGCAAATATTTTCTTTAAAAAGTAAACAACATCCAAAACACCTCTCCCCATTTCACACCAATGCCAGCGAGAAAGCAGGTTCTCACGGGGCGTTAGCTCAGCCATGGCAGCGCTGGGGGAGGCGCGAAGGGGCGCTCTCCCCTCCCAGCTGAACAGGAACTAGGTTTGCTTTCTCTAGCGTTTCGCGGAAATGATAAACCAGCAGCAACAACATCTATGAACCACCATTCCTGGCAGCATGGCAATGCTTTGTCCGCTGGCATGGCATCACTGAGATCCGGGTGTAGATGGGGAGACAGAGGGGCCACTGGTGTCCCCACTGCTACAGGCAGGTCTCAGCAGCATCAGCGCAGGATGACCAGGTCCCACGGTCATCCCATCCCACCGGGTCAATATGAACCCGGTCAATACGACCAGATCCCCCCAGCACAGAGGTACAGCGCACCGTGGCGGCAGTCGGGCAGGCTGAATCCCTGGCAGCTGCGCTCCCCAGCAAAATGGGGTTCGACGGCCACCCCACTTCCCCTCTCTGACCATTACTTCTGTTTATCTTCCTGACGAGCGCAGCGCAGGCGTAACGTTTCGGTATGTGCTTTGAAATCAATACAAGGCCAAAGCAACAACTAGAAATGTTGCAAGAGAGAGATTAGAGCGCTGCCCATATCAATCACTGAGCTGGGTGAAATTCCTGCCCAAGCCATACAAAGCAACCTCTGCAGCTCTGCTGCCCCAGGATGGATTGACGGTCTAGTCATGTCACAAAAGGCTAGAGTGAGGAACAGCCTGGGGTGGTTTATGATTTTGGGGCCCCTTGGACTGTTCAGCGGGCCGTCACCTCTGTGACAATCATCCATCTGTGAATTTGCAAAGGCTCCGTGGGAAAAGAAAGGGCTTGTGTGAGGGGTTGAGCTGGGAGACGGGTTATTCTGCCGTTTCATCCTCTCCCCACCCAGGCAGATGAGCAGCTAAAAAAGCCCTCTGAGCAGCTCTCCCTCTTCCAGAAATGCCTTCGGCTCTGTCGAGCAAGCTGCACTTGGGGAGCCCTCTAGAGCCCTGGCTGCATGTGAACAAAAGCGGTCTGTGTTTGCAGGACTGGGCAATGGTTTTGCTCCAGGGAGTCTCTCATTCACGTGCTGCCCACAATTTCACAGGTGCTGGAACCACCAGCTGGTTTGCAGCACAGCAGCATACATGCCTCTGACCTGCAGGACATGGGGAACACGTGCCTTGAGAGTGCAGTTGCTTGGCCCCTTCCCCGTGCAGCACTGCGCCAGGCTGCTGGGCTGGCTGTTGGTCCCTCTGCGGAGCAGGTCCCCAGGACACTTGCATTTTACGACCTGTCCCTCTGATGGTAGCGGCAGGTACCCCAGCGCTGCTAGGGAAATTTGTGTACTTAGGAAGCCAGAATGATTGATAACCTCAGTGTTAAGTGCCTGCTCTCCATCCTCCTGTTTTTCTTTTCTTCCTTTTTTAAAGACATCCTTAGGTTTATGGGAAAGGCACAAAAAAAGCTTAAAAAAATTGAACCACACATTTTGTCGGCAGAAAAAGAAAGACGTCTCAGCATCATTTTTGCTCATGCCATGAGGACATCAGCTGCAGGGGGAAGCATGTAGGGTTTCAGAAAACCAAGGACGATAATGCTGAGGTTAACCTGCTTTTCCTGTCTGAGCTGAGCACCGCTTCCTCCCTCCCAGCCCACCGGCAGGGTTACGAACCAACAGCTGGAGAGAGACACTGCTGTTCACCCTGAAACCCTTCCGACGATGTCTGGCATCCAGAGGGAGCTGGGCAACTCTTGTGATTCCCACAAGATCTGGAGTAAAATGTTGCCGAATGAACAAACAGATTCTGTGTAAGCCCTGACAGTCAGTGTCTTCCACTTTAATTAAAAAAAAAAAAAAAAAATGTATCTGATTTTGTAAACATTCTCCCCACTAGACCCAAATACTCACTCACTTTGGACATCCAGTCCTGAATTTGCCTTCATGAGTTCTCCACTATTTTTCATCATCGATTCCAGCAGCCATCCCAGAGCTGGCTTCTTATAATTCAGAGCATTTTAAACTGTGGAGAAGGAAAATGCAGGTACCTTTTGGGGATTAAGAAAACAGCAGCATCAGTGCATGGAGATATGAAGACCAAGAGAAAGGAGAGCCAGGAGAACAAGGGGCAGCTCTACAGCAGTGATATTTTGTGCCACTTGCAGAGTAGCCATGGAGGGAGGACGTAGCACTGCTGAGGAGATGTGTATGGATGGAGGGCAGTGTGTCCTAGTGTGCAAATCTAGACATACTGGTACTTAAATACAATTGGCTTTAACAGAAAACCCTAAGAAAACGCAGCATGACTCCTTTCCAAAGAGCAGACATTTGCTGAGATGTAGTTGCCCAAGACAGTCTGATTTTCCATATGCTGTGCATGGTCTCCTAGCTGCGTGCTGGTAAAATATGGAAATAAATTGCTCGGCTTCATAAAGTATTGGGAGGTGAAAATGTAAGCACATTTTGACTTACAATTTTTAGCAAGATAGGGAGTAGCCACAATTAAGAGTGATAAAAATGAGATGGAAAACTAGATCCTTCTGCGGCTTTTTTTTTGACAAGTTCACTCACTGTTGCTTTAACCAACAATGCTGGTGCAGCAAGAGGATTTCTAATCAGTCACTATTGCATGATTGTTTGATTTTAATAGGCGTGATCAATACCATCCGCTCCTCCTTTAAATGCTAATGAACACTTTAATACGACAGATGTGGACAGACAGTACATTGCAGATTAAAATTAGGCACAGCATTAAATTGCTTACGAACAGCAGAGGAATCCTGCTGGACATCTTGACAATCAACCACAGGCAGCTGATAAATCTTGAATTGCCACCGCCAGCCCACAGTGTCTGCTGGGTAGGGCCTTGTTTTCAGACTTGCACCACTATACTGCCATCCTCATCACCCTGGAAAAGAAATGTACCCTTCCAAACTCCTGCAATTTCTTTCCAGGATTTGTGCAGGCCCAACCGTGAAACAAGATCTCGCTTCCTGAGGTGCGTATCCAAATTTTAGTAACACAAGCACATTTCTAGCAAGTGCTCTCAGGTGCGGTTACTGTCAGCTGGTATTCTCCAGCCCGTTTTCGTCATGGCAAGAAATGTTAGGGAAGGATCCCCAGCCTAGACAAAATGCCAGTCTCCTGCTAAGTTGTGACAGAGAAACGTCCAGTGGTGGATTGTCCACGTCCCCAAATTAGTTGTCAGGTTCAGTAAACCAGGGCCAGAAGCTGGGTTACTAACTAGCTTTCAACCCGTTTGAAGCCACAAGAAAGCGGCAAGCTTCGTTATCACAGAGCTTCATGTGCAGCCCCGTTCACTTCCAGGTAAAACTTCTTACTATTTTTTCTGCTCTTAACTGTTGTCAGAGGAAAAGGTACTTAAATGACAGAGATCCAATTCCTGACACCTGGTATCAGTTGTGTCCTGCTCCATTGGTTTTGTTGGACCCTGTGCTGAATTAACGAGATGTGAGTCCCGTTTCACTCTGGTAGGTATTGGGAAACCCACCATGGGGCTCTGCCGTCATTGGGGCTGGTGGGAATCAGAGGGAGGAGAGCTGCATGTACCCCAGGAGTGGCCTTTGTGTGGAGCAGGGAATTTACGTGTCCTTTTGAACATCCAGTGACGGGGCAATGGTGATGGGGGTCATTGAGGGTGTGACGCGCCAGCAGCTCCTCCAGCATCGCTCACAACTGCACGCCAGCGAGCACCGCTTGGCATGGATGGTATGTAGCACCTTGTTCAAAGGCATCTCTAATTTACAGTTTCTTGGCTTTCAGAGGGTACCATGCGTTGCTTTGGGTTCAGTTTCCTTTATCTGTTTCTTCCCTTTTTTCCCCCCTCTTGCATCTTGGGAAACCCTAACATTTTTTTTTTTCCTTTTTAATTGTGTGAAATGAACTTGGAGTGAAAAGGCCAAGAAGAAACTTTCTGATGACAAGTGAGTCTGCAGCTGTGTCTTTGTTCTCAGTGGAGCTAAAGACCACATTAATCAGAAACTTTACTGACCTTGTCTTTACTACCTGAAGACTGAAAGACAAAAGCGGCACAGTCTGGCCACATTTTAAAATTCAATTAAAAAATGCCTGCTGTCTATTATCATAGACCTCAGTGGGGTTAGATGTAACTATGATAAAGGCAATGCCTTTTTCTCCCTCTATTTTTATTTTTTTCCACAAAAGAATAAAGCCTAGTTTTTGTTTCTCCTTCTGATTACAACAACTGTGTATGTGACAGAGTGTGCTCAGTGGTGTTGGGCAGCTGGTGTCGGGGCTTTTAGTGAAGAGGGAGGTGAGAAATTCCTGAGAGGAGATAGCAGGCTGGAAGCGGAGAAGTGAAGCTACTGGAGTGGACCTGAGGAAAAATCTCCCTGCCTTCCTGTTTTTTCAGACTATGCTGGTCTGATAAAAATACTACCTCTTCCTATAGCCCTGGCAGAAGCAGACTGAATGAGGGGTGAGGAGACCCTGCTCAGAGCCAGAGTCAGCGTCTGGAGACATACGTGGGGCGAGGGGAGATGTAGCAGCACAGCTCCTTCCCTAGGGATGAAACGGAGAGCCTTTTGTTACAGCACCCGGCTGCGCCTTACTGATTTTATTATTGAAATACTAAGCAAATCAGTGGGTATCCAGTCAGCTGAGAACACGAGCAGCCAAAGGGAGGGGAGAAAGTCAAATGAAATCCCTGGACGCTGACCATGACAGGAGGAGAGGCAGGCAGCTCTCCCCTGCCACTGGCAGGCCCCGGGCCTCGCCAGGCGGCGAAGGAGGTGGCCTCCCGGCTTCGGTGCGGAGAATTAAATAGGCGCGGGCGTATCTTCTCTAGGATGAACGTTCAGTTAGATAAAGGGGCAAATTCCTCCCTCAGAACGTCCTCCGGCCCCGCCAGCTCCCCCTGGGCCTCTCCTTCCCCGGCTTGCCGGTGGTCTGCCTGTGGGGCTTCTTCGCATGCTGCACCTTTATCCACCCCCCCTCGCTGACTCTGCTCTCCCCTTCGCCCCTTTTGGGCTCGCTCTCGCCCTGCGGGGGCATGCCCGGGATGCTCTTGGGCTGGGGTGGGCTGCGGGGGTACCGGCGGTGCTGGGAGGCCGGGGGTGCCGGTGGCGAGGAAGTCCTGCAGGCTCTTCCCGAGTGCCGAGGGGGCACGGGAGAGCTGGTCCCACTGCGCCGCCCGTCCGAGGAGCTGCGGGAGTTACCGCTGTGCGAGGCATTTATGCCTTTGCCGGCAGACCTGTCCCTCTCCGAGGGGGTGTCGGAGGCTGTGCTGGAGGTGCTGCTGCCTTTCGAGTTCAGGTGCAGATTCGAGAGGTTTCTCATCAAGCTGTGCGAGAGGGGAGAGGAGTTTCTGGAGTGGCTGATGGACGTCAACTGGTAACTGACAGGACCGCGCGTCCTCCTCACGGCAGCGGCGTAGGAGTCCTGGCTGTGAAGGTAGGGCAGGTAGTGGGTGACGGTGGTCGGGCTGTGGGGGTGGCCGTGCTGGAGAGAAATGGCTTTCGCTATTTGGTGCATCCGCAGCGTCTGCATCCACTGGCTGTCGATGCCTGGCAGGGAAATGGAAACAGAGTCAGCTTTCTGTGAATCGATGGAAAACGGCTCTCTGGTTTACCGAAGGTGGGAGGTTAGGTACCAGGGTTTCTCTCGGGAGAACCTCAACGTATCTCAAAACGCCCTTTCCCTCCCAGCCTTGCAGCAAGTAGTCCTAGGTTTGCGTATGTCCAACATTATCATAGAACATAATGCTGGACTTTTAAAATAGCAAGTGATGCAAGTATTTCTGATGCCAGTGCAGATCATGGAGCTTAGACTAGAAGACACTGAACCATCCATTTGGCTGTTCAGGGGGGTTCCCACTCCCAAGTGCCTCCCAGTGCTTTTAACCCAACCTGGTTTTAAACATTTCCTGTGATGCTCTTGGCAGTCTCAGCAGATTTCTCCACAGCTTTCATTGCAAAACAGCCTGGAGACCTCCAGAGCAGGCATGGAGTGGGCACCCCAAGGTGCCAGCACCGCTGCAGCATGGCCTTCCACCTCCGTCTCTCCCAGCCGGCACGGCCATGCCGTTTGCAGCCAAGCACGGAGACGGAGGTGGTGCAGACCCTAGTGCAAATCCCTGCTGTGGCAGCCAGACTCACCTCCTCTCGCTCCATTATCTCTTCAAACTGCTACACACCACAACAACCAGAGCCACTTCAGTTGTTATTACCACAAATTCAGAAGTCAATTGGCTTTGCATGCTCGAGATACTGAGTCTAAGCCCTAGCTACACCGCTCTGTCCGGCTTCATGCAGAAAATCAACTCTGTGTGTGAAAAAGCCAGTGAGGCAGCAGGCTTCAGCCAAGATAGCACAGGCAGTGCTTAACTGTGAGTGACTCAGGATATTACAGTTCCCTCACACCTCCTGTCACAGCCCCAGGGTCCTAACAAAAGTTGTAGCTCCCAGAGATCAGACTGAAGACTTTTGAAAGTCAGTCCTGTGGTTTGCATGAAAGGCTATAGCAAATACAATAGTTGTGTATTTTCCATTTGAACTGCGAGGGCTGCCTGGTTTGCTATTTTATGGGTAAAGCAGGGACCAGGAATTCCTGTTATACGAGGCCACAGCTCCGGCCAAAAACCCATGGGGAGCAGCTTAAATAATTTTGCTCTAGAGAGACTTGACTGATTTGTCCTTAAAGATTGCTAATATCATTCCAACAGGAAAGCATAACGCTGCCAGCTTGAAGCAGCATAAACGTGACCAAAATGTTATTATCTTCAACAGTGGACCCCAGCTCCTCTCTTGCCTTTTCCTGGTTTTCCAGGGAAAGGGTCTCTATGCCGCGGGCCCTCTGCCTCGCACTGCAACACTACATTGGCCATGGGGAGTTTTGTGGGAGCTGGGTAGTGGCTCTGTCCTTGTTAGGATTGCTCCTGTTAAGACGTAATGGATGGTCTCTTCCATTCCTCCTTTCCCCAGACTTAGCTTGAATCCCAAGAGATTTAAATCACTTCAACTTAATGTCAAATATGTCAAAAGGAAACTGTCTTTCCTGTCAAAGTGTGAGTGTGACACTGCCACAGCAGATAGCTCTGGCTGCACTGAGAGATGAACCTCCTTTCACAGAAAGACAGATGGGAATTGCCTTCTCTGCTTCTTAACCTCCTTGAAAGTCACGGTTTCGAAGAAACATGCATGCTGAAATGTACTTCCTAGACACCATCTCCTCTGCCATTCCCCCATGCCCTCCTACCAAGGCTGTGGATGTAAAACACAGACCTCATAAACCTGGAAGCAGCAGGCTCAGGACTTGAGTTTAGGTCTTCATTTGTTATCAACTCTCAGGTGGCCATCACGTGCCCCATGGGACCAGTGCCAATGCTGTCCTGAACGAGGGGCTCTCTCCAGTGCCTTCAGGCTGTTCAGTCCCTGCTCCTGACGGCCAGTCGCGGTTGCCAGCCCGGCGTGCCCTGTGCGGCTGCCTCTCACCTCCTGTGTGCTGGGGGGCTTCTCCTTCATATAGTCTCTGAGCCACCAAGTCTGTACACTGAATTAAATGCTCTATGTGGCAGCCCACAGAGGTAGCACCTTCACTGCTGGTTATTTTAGCCTCTTAGACAGGGATTACCCTTACCTTTGTGCTTGAATTTGGTGGTGTTTTAAACCTGGGATAGGTGGTCTCTAAAGAAGACAGGCCAGAAGATTTGCTAGAGCTGAGGCACAGCTTTCACGCTGGCTGGTAACCCACCTCTTCTGAACTGTACCTATTCACTTGGGTGCTGACAATACATTAGTGCCTTCGTGTAACTCCTCCATGTGCCAAAGGGACAGACAAGCTCTCCCACCGCTCACCGCAAAAAAATGAAAGCAGCTCGGCTTACTCCGGCAGAGCAAACCTGTGAAGATACAACACCACACTTTGGTATGGCTGTATGGCTCATTGCCCTGAAACCAGGGTAACCTCCATCAGCAGAGCTAATCTGCAGTGAAGATGTATCTTTTAGGACATGCTCTAGGTACCATCTGCATTACAAAACGCAGTTGTGTTGCAAATTGACCACAATTGCTTAGGAATAAGAGCACCCATTTTAGATGTGTCTGTAGTCCAAACCCAGCACCTCTCAATTCAGGAGGCCATTCTTCTACGTTTGGCAGTAGTGTACAAAATTGGAGTTCACCCTCCGCTGACTGGTATCTTGTTCCTGCGCTGCCCCTCAGCTGTCCCAACCCAAACATTTCTGCAGCCCTACTCTGAACTCAACCAGAAAAATAGCTTTGGCTAACAAACACTTTTACAAAAAGAACAGCAGATCTTAAAGGCAGAACTGCGCTAGAGTCAACTGAGTTGAGTTTGACTATGTCAGTGGCATACTTTAGTTAGGAAATGAAGACTGCGGTGTAGAGCCCACTGTATTATTAAATGTATCTCACTGAACAAGTCAAGCTCCAGAAGCTGTAACAAACACTATTCCAGAAGTCAGATAATGATGAGCCAGGGCTGGCTCAAACAGGCCGGCTGGGCTGTGGAAGAAGAGTGCAGTCGTAATATTTCCACTCTTCCTCACAGCAGAGCGGTATGTCAGGAGCATCTGTGGGGTCTGCCAGGCTGGCAGCATGTACCTATCAAAACAGCGTATCACCCACAGGGGACTTTTTGCCACCCCACGTGCAACTTCTGAGGCTCCGGCCTTGGAATGTGTGTTCCCCCTGCAAGAGTGCTGGCCAGAGCAAGAGCAATCTGCAACCACACATCTCTTCCAGCAGGTGCCCTGTATCCAAGCACAACATCTGTGCAAAGCTGCCTGTGTGCTGGGTGGCCAAGAGCAAGAGGAAAGAGCTGGCCAAAGCACTCCAGCTGAGTTTGGATTGCAGGGAGAGAAAGCCAGGATAAAAGCTGCTGAAAGCACTGGCTCCCAAAATCCTCAAAACAGCTGCGGAAAACTCCATTATTCCCAACAGATAGAGGGTAGGGTTGTGTAAGATTGTCTCCTTTCCCAGCAGATGCCTTCCTGACATCCTGGTTGAGGAACAAATCTTCACCCCAGGCCCTGCACACTTTGTGTGGGTGCTATAGTTCAGTCCAAATCCTTTTGCTATGCCAATACACGTGGCTCCACAAAGGTGAGCACACTGTCTTGTCTTGGTGAAGAGGGGTGGATTTGGAGGAGAAGGGCAGATTTGCCAGCTGATCCCTCGATTCAGTGTCTACCAGCAGACTTTAGAGAAGAGCAGGCCTGCCATTGTGGAAAGACTACCATGGATGTGTACACGTATGCCAACAAAGAGGGGAAGAAACCTGGACCATAGGCAGAAACACCTGTCCCAATGACCTTCTACACTGGAGGGGATCGATACGTTGACCCAAAGCCGACCCAAGGAAGGGGTTGAAAAAGTGTCAGGATTTAAGGCTGCTTACTACTGGAAGATGTGAAGCATTCGGGGTTTTGGAGCAGAAGGATCTGAGTGCTATGTCTGCCGTTTATGTACAACTGCAAGTGACTACAGCAGATGAAAGATTTGTAGCTAATTGCCATGGACTGCTTCCCACATGCTTCCTATAAGAGCATACAGGTCATCCCTCTTAAATCACATTGTGATCTAGAGCATGTTACTACCCAAAGTTTAGCCTTTAAGCTAAGTCAGACATGCCACAGTGCTCCTGCATGCATCTACGAAGACATCACAGCGACCACAATGTCAGCTGACGCTGCAAGATGTGCTCTGTTGTTGGAACAGGATAACGGCATTGACTTTCTGCTGTTCTCCCCGTATACGCCTTGCCCATGTCAGCAATAAAGTTTGCGTGTACTGACTTACTTGAGTTGGATCTGCTCCGTGAATTCCCCTCCGAGTTGGGGAGCGAGGTCTGTATCATGAGCTGTACTGTCTCGACCTCGTCCTGCGCTTTCATCTTGCTCCAGCAGATAGCTTGGATGTGCCTGGTGGTTTTGGGTGCTCTGACGTCACTCTGCTCAGGAAGGACACAACACGCATGAGGACATAATGCACAGGAGGACATAACAACACACAACCCACTATGCTCTCCTACAAGGGAACTTCCACTAGTGCCTGGGCGGCAGCAGCGTTTTCAATATAAAGTCTGTTTTGCAAAACCACTTAGACAGTTCTCGAGTATTTTTAGACTCTAGATAATTTTGGCTGGTATTTTGTGATTATGCTAAAAATGTGGTAGTGAATAACTGTTTCAATTCATGTACCATGTGGAGGAAATACCGGAAGGCCTTCCTCTACAAACACAAAAATATATTTTACTAGTTATATTAATGTGAGCGTCAAATGGGCAATGCTTTCTGCTAAAAGAGGTAGGACTAAGCAAGTATTTTTGCAGGGGGACCCTCCACAACACTTTCCTGGAGTATCAAGCTCTTCAACTTGCTGTTAAGGGCCTATGACTCCTGTGACAAACTTCAGGCTGAAAGAAAACTACTGTTCTTCACCTCTGAGACAGCGAGGTCCAAGATTTGCCTGTCTCTCCATCGCTGCTTGAATCCTTGCTCAGGACAGAGCCAGAATCTCAATTATTAGCCTCCTTTTGACGCACAGCATTGGTCTTTATAAAAACACTTTTCAAGTAACTGCAAACTCTTTTTACAAAGGCTAATTTCTATCACATTAAATTGTCTTCTGGGTTTTATTTTATCTTATTTTACTCTTGACTTCTCATTTTCTTTCTTCTCCTGTTGCTTCTCTGCTCTCCTAATTAGCACTTCATTGAAAAGGTAAAAAACAGTCTCTTCGAGTAATGCAAACACCACTGACCATTACACTTCAAGCAAAAGGAGTTTTCGTCCTTGAGAAAAAGAGCCGTCCCAGGCAGCAGTCTGAGGACACTGTCTTTGTAAACCTCATTCAGCTTTTGCTCTGAACTTCAGATTTTACAATTAATTACAGGCTGCTGAGACTTGATTATAGGATATAACAAAGCCAGAGGATGCCATTTCCACACCTCCCATGTAGGTTTTATCTTGGATAAACAAGTTTTTTATTTGTTTCTTAGAGCTTACCTCATATGTAACAACACATTCTACGGACTGGTGTTCTTCTATCCCCACAATCCATTTCTCCATTACAAACGGCGGCTGAAAAAAACATGGTGGGAGCTTTATAAGGTGCTTTTCATCTTCTGACTTGTTTCTGAAACACTCCAAAGATATTTTCAACATTTGCCTTTTTTCATCCGTTTCCATATTGTTAACATCAATACTTGTCTTAAAATCTTATGAGACAAAGCAATACATTTTGGAATTATTTACTTCCTTGTTTACAAAAGGAAACTGAGAAGAGATTTCTTTAAATAACAGACAGTAGGTAAGACAACATGAAATGTTTTCATGGGGGCATAAACCTTTTTCATTTTTGTGCATGTACAGGTTTTTTTCTGCTAGACTTACAGAGGCCAGCAAGAACAAATATCTAGAGATTCTCGGAGATACTCCCTGACAGATATGAAAACAAAGTATGTGAAAAGCTAATGTTATTCTATCTAGTTATTAGTTTATTTAACTTTAAGCCTTTTTTTTTTAAGGAAAAACTTAAAATGTCCAAGATGAAAATGAAACAGAAAACTATTTTGCAACATCATCATAATAATTATAATAATTATAATAATGATAATAATATCACAAGTGTTGTTCCAGAAATCACTAACTATAAAAATAGTATTAGCGTGAATTAAATATGAGAATAATTTTTTGAAAATACTCATATTTTCACATTTTCCTTAAAATTCTGACTGTTGAGAATCTGATTTTCAGTTTTTCCTTTAGAAAAAATAACCAAAGGTTCCCTCAAAATTTTGCCCAAAAAAATCACAGTTAAAAGCATTCAGGAATTTGGGGGTTTTTTATCAGTGCACATTAGAGCAGCATTCTAATTGGTAATCAAGCTGTATATTTTTTAATTTAGAAATTTATTTTGTTAGCTATTATCAAATGGAGCATATTAATAAAAACAAACCATTAAAATAACAGCAAACAGTATGCCCTCCGTATTAACAAAGCTTCTGTTGTTAATGGCAAAAGCAGCCTAAATGCTGGCTGGAAAACATTTACAGGCAGGTTCTGAAATAAGGTAAAATGCCTAGTGACACTGAATTGCAGATGTTCAGTGCTGTACTGTCTGTTGATGGGTTTCAGTCTTTGCAACCCATCGTTGCATGAAAGAGGGAGTTTTAGAACCATGTAAAAGTTCTAAAACCATGTCAAAAAGAAAAAGAAAGAGAGAGAAAAAAACCCCCAGACAAATCACATGAAGTTTCAAATTGGAACATTTAAATCACTTTCTTCTCTTGAAAAGGAAAGTAATTTTTTGAACATTCTTGTCTCTAAAAGGGGTAATAAATTCAGAGGATATAACATGGAAATAAAACAAGAAAATACAAATTAGTTCCTTCTCTTATTTTTCTATTGTTAACATTATTGTCAGCTTAAAAGAGAACCAAAATACCTAACTCCTATTATGATACGAACCTGTTTAAAATGTGCATTTTATTTAAAAGCTGTCAAGAGATTGAGCTTCCGCAAGCACAAAAGTCGACTGCTGTGGTATTTTAATGTCTTTGTTTGAGATCTGTGAATTCGTGAAAGCTTTAAGGCTGTAAATACCTTTGTCATCTTTAAAATCTCTACATCAGGTAGGTTAGTGTTGAATGTCACATCTTTTATGTAGGTTATTGCAATTTCATCCCCGTCCATCTCCATGTACATTTTCCATTTACAATCCTATGAATAATAAAAAAAGAATGCTGGATTGTTAGAATACAAATTAAAAAAAAAAACAAAATGAAACAAAACAAAACCGAAAGCCAAAACAACCCCAAACCTAATCCTCAATATATGGGGGGACAAAAAAACCGAGAAAGATAAGGAACATATACATATTTTAGGATATGCACGTTTTCCAGTAATAGTGTTGATAATGGAAAACCCTCGGGTTCTCTTGTTTGCTCTCCTCTTATCTCACCCAGAGAGAGAGTCGCCATGTTGACAGTCTGGATGTCTTCAGAGGTGTGGATCCCCTGAAGGGCCCCGGGAAGACAGTGGCTTCACCCACCCGGACAGACAGCCCGTTTGAGCGGGTGGCACGGGAGTTCTGCACACCTGCGTGGCAGTGGAGGCACAGGGCAGCAGTGGGAGCTGTCAGTCGGGGTCACAGCCAGTGCTGGCTGGCAGCCAGCCCCAAGGACATCTTCCTGGTGAACCCGGGAACAAATGACCAGAGGGTCTGTGAAACACCATTAAAGACAGTCGCTCAAATAATGGGCAAGAGGATGAGCTGGTTATTACAGGTCAATTATTTCAGATACGGAGCGCCCAGTGAGGCACTGAGCATCCTCAACTTCCGCTCACCTCTAATTGCACTATTAACTATAAGCAAGCTCAGCTTAGAAAATAACCATAGTGAATCTAATAAACCAAAGCAATGAAAGGTATCCTTAAATAATCCCATGAGCTGAACATGGGGCCAACATCCAACACTTTGCACAGCTGTGAGCTTGCAGAAGCTGACAGCTCTGGCAGCATCCTGCAGGACATCCCGCACAGGCTGAGTGCTGGGACCAGGGTTCGTGCCTGTGGCCAGGGAGGCTCCCACTGGGGACCGGAGACTGCCTGTCCATGGTGCTGGTGTGCCCAAAACGTTCTTTGGGGATTAGATACTGTCCAGTGCACTGAGCAACTCCAAAAATCAGTCCCCTGAGGAACAACAGGGCTGCAGTGAAGCAAAGTGTCTCTGTCTCCATGCCCGCAGGAGGGGATCTGCCTTTCACAGAGACAGGAGCTCCTCCAGACATGCCAAGGGTTCTGTGTCCACCGCACACCTCCGGCCAGGCAGGTGCGGTCTCAGCATTTGTGGGAGGCAGTCTTCTCCTCAGTTCTGCTCAGAAAATGCAAAAACTTTCAATGGGGACACAGATGGCCACTTAGGGCCAACGGTTTGCGTAAGCAGTTATTTGCACGCACAAACGTACAGCAGCCTAAAAAGTATCTGTTCACACATGCGATTATCTGCTGATTTTTGCACGTGCGTCTCTCATAAATGTAACGTAGGAGCTCAGCCCTCAGAAGTCTCAAAGCTTTCAATCAGGCATTGAATTGGCAGTTCCAAGATAAAAGAAAACTGGACTATAATCATTTCCGAACCGCAACAACATATTATGCTTATGAAAGCATTTGGCCCTACGTGTCCATCTGTCCCCATTGAAAGCTTCCACGTTTTACAAGCTGCGTGGACGTGTGAAATGGTTTTTGCATCGCCCCGGTATGAGTTCGAGCGATAGGAAACACAGTCCAGTGGTCAGGGCACCGGACCGAGACTCGGAGGCGCCAAGTTCAGTTTCCAGTTCTGCCACCGGCTTCCTGCGCAACCTGGTAAGGTGCTGAAGTTGCCCTGTGCCTCCGTTTCCTAATCACGGGCTGCATCTCTTTGCACATCCTTTTTCTGTCCTGCTTTTTTGGGTTGTGAGCTAACCCAGGGTTACGCCTGTCTCTTCCCAGGTAGGTACAGCACGACGCACTGGCCCTGACGTCGGCTGAG
Organism: Gavia stellata; assembly: GCF_030936135.1. Classification (NCBI taxonomy): domain Eukaryota; kingdom Metazoa; phylum Chordata; class Aves; order Gaviiformes; family Gaviidae; genus Gavia; species Gavia stellata. Next base: position 24,369,541 of record NC_082601.1, on the reverse strand, counting down.
GACTGTATGTGCTATGTAACTGAACAGCAACAGTGAAGCGAGTTGTCTGACTCCCGCTCGCCTCTCAAACTGTGCTCCTCTCCCTGCCCACACCATCCTTGTTGCCAGACTTTTCTGCAGGACTTCCTAAATTCCTGCTACCTGGATTCCCTATTGCAGATCGAACCCGAGGTTTGAGACACGATGCTTGATGACATTCATAAGTTTTAAAAAAACACCTGAGCCAAGAAAAGAACAAAACATTGACATAAAATACTATCCTCCAGTTAACTCAGTGCATCTCCTGCCGTGAGACCAGAGCCAAGTACCGGAGAGCCAGAGCCACACCTTGTGCCAGGGCTCCTGTGCCTTCATGACGCAAGATTTTGTGCTGTTCACTCACATCTCCCTACAGACCAGACCTGACAAATGTGAGCTCGTTTTAATAAATTACATAAATCAAACGCCCACCTCTAAAGGAAAGGCTGACAAGCTGTGTAAATCCGTGGTCTGGCAGGCAGCGGGCACCTGCCAGCACCCAGCCCCTCGCCGGATCTGCCGTGCATGCAGGAGCCCTCTCCATGCGGTAACAAATCAGGCTGCCCCACGCAGCTGTGGATGCATAAGCCCTGAACAAACACCGCCTTCCCCGGCTCTGAACTGCAGCTTCAGAGAAAGAAATACACTCTCCTGTCCTTCAAATTCAGCCCCCAAACCTTCGGTCCTCCTTGGAGTCCTCCCCAGCCACACCGCGCAGATACCAAAACAGCAAATTACCACACTAAGCATACCCTCTCTGGTCACTCAAAAATACGTGTCTCGTTCTATTTGGAAAGGTTTTCATTTTGCGTTATTGTAAAATCATCAGTGGAAAGGGGAAAGAGAGAAGGAGAAAGATAGAAAGACAGGGAAATAAAGAGAGGAGAGAAAGGGAAGGAGAGGCTGGGAGAAAAAGAGAAAAGATAGAAAAGACAAAGAGAGAAGGAAGGAAGGAAAAGGAAGGAGAAAAGATAGCAGCTAGGTGACTTTTAAATCAAGGCACTTGGGAAATATCTAAGATAAGTAGGTGGTTACTTGTCTTACAAACATGGTAACCATTTTGTTCAACCACACAGTAAATAATGCAAGATTTGTGTGCTGCAGAAAGAGACATACTTCCCTGCTTTCCAGTCGAGTTCTAGGTTCTTATCTAGCAATAAATAGCAGAGAGATGCCCAGCCACTTAAGCAAAAATTTGGGTAGAATAACCAAGTATATGTATTTCAATTCTTTGATGAATTGCAGCCATAAGATTTCTTGGATCGAGACTATACTTAGTGCCAGACGTATGTGGGAAGATAATTTGGAAACAGCTTGTTCAGAATGTCTGATTGATAAAAACATAAGTCCTTCAAAGAGATGTCCCTGGACATCTTGTAATTCAAGCATTAAAATACCTCCCCATATTTACCTGCTTGATTTTGGTTTAAATAAAGAATTTCAGCTTTTTGTTTTTAAAAAAAATCTAGTTTCAGAACTGCAACCAGCAAAACTTTGTGTGAAAAATATTTCCGAATAACACTTTGACAAAGCCAATAAATCAGCAGCCTCTGCAAATGATTGTAGAAAAGAAAAGCAAATCACACATGTATTTTGAGCCACTTCTCCTCAGCTTCAAAACAGAAAATAAGAACACTTTAAAAATTAAGTCTCCAGCTTACTGTGGTGACAATACTCCTTTAACCCCATATGCACTAACGTCTGCAACAAAAACTGAAGGGGAAATGAAAAAGATCAGGCACAGGCTTTAAACAACAAACATGTCTCCTGCAACAACAGCTTAAAACTCTTGCTGGGGAGACACCTCATTTTTCAAGGAGGCCCAAATCCAGGATTCGTTTTAAAATCAGTGGTTGCAATAAACACTTTTTATTTTTTTTAAGATTGAAGAAAAAATGGAAACGGCATTGTAGCAGGCAACTGGATATTAGAAGAAAAGTAAGATGTAACAAGATGAAACAAATATGAAAAAAATGTTGGTCATGCTGGTACTAAAAGTAGTAGCATGTTGATGATTTAGGTCCCCAGAAGCTCCTTTACATTCTTAGCTATTATCTATCTCAGCTGCTGAAACCTGCTGTTTTAAAGGCATTAGAGTTGAACATCTAGTGACAGCACTTGGGTTATTTATCATTATGTATCACCCTGCTACACTACATTTTATTATTCTGGATTTAAAGGAAGATAACACAATTATGGTTAATTTGCTTCTCTTCTTTATATATATAGTGTCATGACCCACCACGGCTTTGTCCCATGAGATATTTTTAACCAAAAAGAAATCCACAAGAAACTCTCCCTAAAAATTCCATTAATAACCTCTTGTAGCGTGTATAGGTTGCAGGGTCTGGAACTAAGAATGTTTTAATCTCTTCAGCAAAACAATGTCTCATAATGATGTACAGGACTATTGCTGCACTGATGAAGAATCATACATAATTCAGCACCTTTCACTTGGCACCACTGTGATATCCTCATTAGCAGTGGCTCACAGTGGCTGTCAGATGGTGTCCATGCGAATGCAGGCATTATATTGTCTTTGAGATGTGCAGCTGCTTCCATGACACTGCCAGTATATAAAAACATGACGCCAGTTTGTTTTATTTAGTGCTAAACCTTCCAGTTTGTAAAAACAAGGCTGACACAGAGCCTGACATGAGGCAGTGAAAATAATTAGCTCTCATTTTCTCAGCCTCCTATTTCCTTCTCCCCGCTGTGTTCTCTTTCCACTAAACCACCACATGTCAGTCGAAATGGGAGGCAATTAGTGGGCTCATTTCAGTCCCCACAACTGTGCTGAAAAGAAAGTATTTATGATGGCACAATGAACAGCTGAAAGATTAAATAACATTTGCCTTTTGAAAAGAAAATGACTTCTAGCTAAATGGGCAATTTTTGATTATTCTCAAACAAGCTTAGAGTAGTTGGTTTTTAAAATACAAGAAAGGAAAATGAGTCATTTTTAGGTGAAAGAATCAAATAAAACTTGACACAGTAATGCAAATAACTGATGTTTTATTGCAAAATATGTAAATGTGTTATACCCTTAACAATGGCTGGTGTCTCAGGTCAGGGCAGGCTGTTGCCAGCCAGGCTCCAGCGAGAGAAGGTGGCTCCACCGCCGGTTTTGTTTCAGCTGTGCAGGCAGAAAAAAACAGGGGCGGAGGGGAGGCCTTCTGAGAGAGATGGTCTTAAAACGTACAGAAACAAAACAAGCGAAAGATGTATTTATGTTATCAGTTGCCTGGGTGCCTCCTCCAAAAGCTGGAGCCCTTACTGCTTCGTCAGGAACAGGCACTGGCTGGCTGGAGCTTCGCCTGGAGAAGCACGAGGCCTTTTTAACACCTGTGCAGACCACCCCGCAGTACCGAAAATAACCGTTCCCTGACAGCGCCTTTCTTTAACATCCAGCGCTGTGAAGCTCTGTGCCGCCACGGAGGGGAACATAATGGTAAAGACCGGGCGCTGCTACGTGCTGGGGGCTGGTGCCCCACGAAGAGCGGGTTGCAGCAGCCGAGATGGAGAGCTCTGCGATCACAGTGGTCCTGAGCCTTGCCGTAGTGTTTACCAAAAGCTGCCCTTCCCATCTGATCAGAAGCAAACGGGGATTGCTGCGGTCACAGGCATCATCATCCGCACGAGCAGCCTGCTTGCGACAGTGGGGTTGTAAAGGTGGAAGCATGAAAAACACAAGTCCCTTCCCTGAGGACTGGGCGGGTGCCCTCCCCGCTGTCTGAGCCAGCCCGGTCCTCCAGTGGCATTGCCCACGGACCACTCATGGGAACACGTGCAGGCACCACATCCCCACCGACAGTGAGGCAGCACGCGGAGGCTACAGCTCACACACATGGGGGCTTGCAGCCTGCAGGACGTCGGCCGCGGGGACAACGGTGTGCAGGAGCTCGGGAAAGGTATGGCAGGGCCGCTGGATATGTCCCGCACATGCCGGGGACAGAGGCTCCTCTTCCAGGCTTTTGTCTGGAAGGCTGTGTCAAGCCTACAGACCACTGGGAACCTGTCTGCTCTTCTGCAGATGTATCCATAACCGAGGCTGTACGTGTGAGAGACAACGCGTGGAAGGCAGCCAGTTAACTCAGAGTGGCCAAGGTGTAACAATAAAGCTTGAGATTAAAAAGTCTAGAAAGTCAAGTGAGCAGATTACCTAGCTGAAAAGTCTATATGCCTCTTCAGGATTATGGAATCATTTTTGATGGGAATCCCTGGCTCAGCACTGCCTACACAAGGATTTTAAAAGGTGTTGGCTTCAGTTTGACCTCAGTTACACATGGATGCTACAACTAGAGCAATCCCAGTGGAGGTGATGGAGTTATAACAGCTCCACCTCATGTGAAAACAATACGTGGTCCAGAAAAGCCTCTTAGAAAGAAAATACAAGGAGCTCAGATCACGTGCTCTAAACTTCTAACACCCTACCACTGATCTACCTCCTCAGTGGACTACATTAACCAGTTCTTAATGGTGCTGGTTCTATTTAAATAATATGGCTGTGGTTTTATTTTACAGCTTAGGTAATTTTTTTTTCCTTCACAAAGTATTTATCCCTTTACTGACTACTTACTAGAAGAGGAGCAAATCTATGAAAATGGCACACAAACACAGCTGTTCTGATTCTTGCATTAACTATTAGCCTTAGTAGTGAAAGCACTGTGCTTTGAGATGTAATTAAAGAGAGAGGCTTTAGAAGATGAGGTTTTGATATAAGGTTAAATAACCCCACATTAGAAAGTCAAGGTACTTGCAAGTATCTTGCAAAGGAAGGGTCGGATAAAACCAATTCCTCTGCCAGCTTTACTTACTAAGTGGGTTAAAATACCTACAGAGCATGGGGAATATGTACAACTGAAAAACTACAAAACTGGAATTTTAGATTTTAGACCTCGTCCTTCGCTTTATTTTTTGCCACATTTGTAATGTGAGGAGTAGCTTACACGGCAAATTAAACTGGTGATGTTATATCACGTCTGTCTGAAACAGGAATTATTTTTAAGAAAATAAAGAAAGGGTTTATGAGTGTTGATGTAGTGGGAGGGTGGAGAGGAAGAAGCAGCAGAAACGGTCTCAAGCACTTGTGAAACTGCATTCCAGTTACAACAACTATTTCAGTACTGTTTTGTTTGGTATTGACTGCATTTTGCCAGCCTGGGTTTCTCCACATGAAAAGTTGGTCACAATGTCTCTCTAAAGTAGCCTTAATATTATATCCACTTTTGCACTACACATTTAAATAATAGCATTCAAATATATCCCAGTTTGGATATTCAAGGCTAGAAAATAGTTCACACAGTTAGCAGACGGTTTTGAAGAGGCTCTGCTCTTTACCTTGTCAAATGGAGGGAGAGGTAACTGGGGAAAAATAAGGCAAAATGGTGAGCCAACTTCAAGGCTTTGTGTTTGGATATAGGTCAGATTGTGCCACACTCGGTAAAAACTGAAAACATTCAAAGGCTTGGCGAAATTTGCCCTTTTGAGGACCAAAACTAAAGAATGCATCAACAGGAGACAAAAAGACTGTGAACCATCCTTCTTAAGGGGTTGGGTGATTCATCAGTGCAGAGCCGACACAGCTCAGACACCTTTCCCTGATTGGGAAATTTTAATGAGCCACCTAGGATGAGAAAGCCATTGAAAATTCCCTCTGCAGTTCTGCAAATCAGCTCAAGCCACAATCGTCAGGGTTTGGTTTTTTACCCTCTTTGGTATCTTGGAGTTAATTGGTGTGTCCCCACTTTTTTTTAATTTGTGGAAAAAATTCATATAAAATGTCTAAATCTATCACCTTTCAGCTCAGTGGGACTTGTGTACAGAAGGGTCATTAAAAGGAAGTGAATGGAAGTAACCACATAACTCAAACTACAAGAGTTGGAAAAGAAACCTCTAAAAACCAGGTTAGCTTTGCGGCACTGACTCCTGATGCATTCAGAGAGCACGAAGGTCAACTGAGCTTTCATCACCTCCAAAGATGCAGCTAAAAAGGGAAGGAAACTGTAATGAAATGACTGCATCTGTCAGCTGGTGGAAACCAACATAATCCCACTAGAAGATGCAGTTTAAATTAGATAACAAATCTGAGGCTGGTAAAGTTGCGTACTGGGAAGTCAATGTTTCACTCAGTGTACAGACAGGGCTGAACATTCAAATGCCATCCTGAAGTATATTCATCAGGATCCTTGCAAAAAGGCACTGCCATTCCTAAGGCCCTTAAGTTTCTGCCTGCTTCGGAGAAGGTGCGCTGGCTGTGCCGACGGGGCTCGGTGCAGCGCCAGGGAGAGGACACCTGTGCCCCAAGAAACCACCTTCACATCCGAGACAGTGCTGTGCTCTGACCAGCATCTGAATTAACCTGCACCCCTCAAATGGTTTCTGGGTCCTGGACCGGCTCATCCAGCACTTTTATGCCCTGTGGCATTGCGGTATGTCACGCTGCACGCCAAGGCTGCACCCACACCAGAGCTTTATTCGGATCAGGAGTGTGCTTTTGTCCCAAGTGTCCGTCCTGTCCCATGCTTTGGCAGAGCCACCTCCAAGCGCGTGGATGGGCTTGCTTCCAGGTGCAACTACAGCAGACGATGCACGACAATAACTAACGGGAACTCAGCCCAGGAGACCAGCGCAGAGCCAGCGTGGGGTAAAACCTCCCAGCATGACCTGTTCCCCTGTACAGAGCCCTTCCTGCTGTGCTGCACCAGCTCCCAGCTGAGCCGAATAACCTCCCTTGATGTACACAGGCCTAGCAGTCTACACATCACCCGGGAAACACACGTTCTCAACTTGTAGCCCAGATTTAAGCTTATTGCCTCTTTCTCCTCATGGCTAAAACAGGAGAAATGCTTCTTAGCTAGGCAGCTGGTACTGATCATGGGACTGATTAGGGTAAAGCTCCCTTGAGAAATTTATTTTTAAAGTGACATAGGCCAGATTTTAGCTATAAAGATGGTGGAAGGTACGATCCCAAGTGCTTCTGCTGACCCAGTTTTACAGGAACAGGCATCACTCTTTTACAAAAATGGGTCAGTAAAAGACGTTTAAACCCTTCGATCCTGGCTTATCCAGTATCTCCAATTCATTTTGGAACAAATCTGGGTGGCAGCAGTAGCTGGCTTAAAGCAGCCTCTAGGGGAGCTAGAAGATTGTATCCAGGGATTTTCAAAGCAGCAAGCTAGCCAAATTTTCTATATTGTATGTACCACAGCAGTCTTTGTTAGTGCTGTGTTTAATGCCAATTTTCTTGCTCTCGTTGGCCCTAGCATCCTGCCCGAAAGCTCACTCGATCCACTCCTTCCAGTCCACTTTTAAAAACTGGCTTAGCTGCAGCATCTTTAAAGGCAGGTATGAGTTAATAACCAGATCTCGGATAGAAGTTTCTAGCCCAGACAAACTCAGGTGACAAATTGCACATTCCCTGGAACAGCATCAGGGACACGGGCGCTGCGGCGGGGTGGATGCCAGGGCAGGCATGCCTGGCACGGAGTCACGGCTGCGGAGGGAACGGCTTCCTTAGGAAGGGGCCTGACAGCACACAGAGCAGAGAGGACCAATCAGGAGGTCACGGGGAAGGCAGGATCAAAAAAAATAGAGTTCTCAGTTGGCATGTCAGAAACCTGCAAAGGTTATGCCGGCACTACGCAGGCCCGTTGAACTAGCCCCATCCTCTTGTAACAATTCAGCTTCCGTCCCGTAGATTTTGGCACACCGTCTCATTTGCAAATTTTGCCATCATGGCTAAAATACCTGCTTGTCCTCAAACTTAGTAGGCGTTAGTGCAACCTGAATTTCCCTCCAACACTCAGAGGTCTATTCACTCCTTCTCTTGCTCTTTGCTGGGGGAGGTTGCCCACCTCCGTGCACTACGGCTCACAACCCATATTGGAAATGGAAAGGAGATATGAGCTATTTCGTGGACTTTCAGTTCCTTGTAGAGTTCCTGGGAGAGAAAGATGCACACCTACAAAGCAGCTGTACAGCATCGTGAGCTACATGCATTCAAGAACACTGAGACAGTCTAAGTAACTCACATAGCGATAAAGAAGATTTTCATAGGAAAAAAGTGCTTAGGATAAAAGAAACAAACAAAAAAAGGAAATGTCCAGACAAAAAGCAAAAAGCTTTTTCAAATTGATGAAATGATTTCAGTACGAGTCCAAGTTCCTACTAAGTACAAACCTAAATGCCTTCTCTGCAAGCACCACCAAGTACAGAAATCAAGAGACTTCTGCAAACAATATGCCCTGAAAGCAAAGCAGCCAGATAACACAAGATGAAAGTCAGCCACCCACAAGTTTAGGGTGGACACACAATGCAGATTTGTCAAACATAAAAGGAAACAAATCCTGCTGTCACAACCCCTGACTCTAACTCAGAAATGCTTTGCACACCATTTCCACATAGATGATTAATTCTAAAACCCTTGAACTCCGAGTCCATGGCAGGCTGGATAAAGAAAACAAAAAGCATGGGACAAACCTCACTCTCGAGAAAAGACAACGTAGTGGAAATGCTTTGCTGGAACATCTGGAGTTGTCAACACTCCTGTTACACGGGGCGTAACGAGAGATCCTTGAACCAGCTCGGCTTGGAGCTGAGGTTTAATGAGGATGTGGCATGATGGTAATTGCCTTTTACCAGCCGCTGCACAGTAGCTTTGCCATCTGTAATGTGCTGCACCTACCCCCTCCCTCCTTCCCCAGTGCCGTGGGTGAACATAGTCACCACCAGGACCAGCCCCGTCCTCCCCAGCCAGCAGCCGTGCATACCACCTATTTTCCAAACTCCTCGTGGTTGCATAAAGACACCACCTTTCTGCCGAGACAAAAGTAATAGTCTGTCCACTAACATCAGGTGTACGGCACTGCTGAACTGTGAATGGGGTTTTTTTGCATAAATGGATTGTTATTTCACACCCATTGGGATAAAAGGAACAAAACGAAAGCCTGAATTACAAAAATTACAGTTAAAAAAATTGTTCACAAGGAAACAAAATGTTTCAGTCAAAGCTTTCTGCGCCACTCTTTTCTTCCTCGCCTGCTCTGGGGTGCGCTTCCCCATCATTGATGCAGACCCATTTGCCACCTTGACATTTAGTCAGCACTTTCCAAAACAAGAGGATTCTCACAGCAAATTATCTTTTTGTGTTCAGAAGATACTGGACCCTCTGGGTAGTGCCTGTTAACCAAACCAACCAATCTAGCGCTCCCAGCTTACCTTTGGACCATTTCCCGGCTTCAAGTGATAACCAAAAACGAGCTCAAGATTCACTACTTTCTCTATGTTTTCTTCGGCTCCACCTGCAGAATCCTGCCAAAAAAAGGCAAGGTGAGACTTCACATTTACCACAGCCCCGTGGGAGACGGGAGCGAGGCCTTTGGTGGCAGAAAGGATTTGCCCTTTAGATGCTACAAGTCTGGCAGGCAGCAGGAAGGGGCCATCGCTCTGCCCTGATCACGCCGCTCCAGGAGGGGCCAGGGCTTCTGCAAGGGTTTATGGCGTGCAATGGGTGGCACCTGGGAGATGCTGCACGATTTCTGCTCCTGGCCGAGCCGCTCTGGTGCAGCACAGTGCTGGTGCGAGCATCATGGCAGCCACTGCCACTGGAACTGCAGCCAGCACGGCACGGCAACGAAGCCCCGATTTTCATTTTCCCCTTCAGGGAACAGAGTTTCGCTGTATGTAAATTCACTTTAAGGGGATTTCACTCTATAGCTGTGCAATAAATTACGACTAAAAAAGCTACTTCAGGCTTTGGGGTCTAGAATTGCTTGATTAGCTCACCGAAATAAATCAGGCAAATATCTGCTCTGACAACCCCGAGGTTCCCAAACACTCTCTCCCTTTTGCATGGCTCTTGTTACTGACATCAGAAAACCAACAGGTTAACACAAGGGTGACCAGACATTATAAATCATCCTTCTTTCCTGTAACATTAACAAACTGAGGAACGACGGGCTCATTCTGGGCCAGGGGTCTGCCGTTCTACGGTGGTGAGCGGTCAGTGGCACCAGTTCGGAGGAATGGCTCTTGAGAGTAATTTCTGATTAATGACAGCAAAGGAATCGCAACCAGTAGTCTTTTAATTTAATAATACCGGCTCCAGGATAAAACCTTAGAGCCTCCTTGAAAACAACTTTTATTATCCTGTTACTTGTTCTGATGTGACCCATCGCTGTTCTTGACCCTCCGTATTTGTCACAACCCTCTGCAGGAACCGCTGTTTTGCCCTCCCGCCAACGGTAGGAAAGTTGAGACATGAAAACAGTAAAATATTCATACCAACATGAGAAGCACTTCTTATAGAAACAATGAGACTTGCCTTAATTAATGGTGGAAAATGAAACAGATTTAGGTAGTCATGGGTTAACTTCTCAATAGCAGTCTAGAAAAAACAAATCAACAAAATTGGATGAGAGTTATTCGGTATCTCATACTGCAAATACCAGCATGAAAAACAGCACAACTTCGTGTGCACTGTGGTTTCCATTGTGGATATATTAGGGCATGTGAGAAGAGTTTAAAATACAGCCCTGTTCTGGAAACTGTCGTGGTAGATTGGCCCCATTTCGCATTCAGAATCAGATCTGCTTAATCAGAGAAAGAGATGTTTGGGGGGTTGTTTTGGTTGTTTTTATTTATGCTCAATCAACCCAGGAAGCTGAAATCTTTCATTTTGGGCATTATTGACTTTATTAGTTTCAATAATTTTCCCTGTAGGAAATGTAAATTAAATATGTCAGTAATGGTGTGTGGCATGGAAAAAATGGCTGATGAGCAAAAGGGGAATAAATCTGTGTGACTTATGAAGCTAAATTTGCAGGACTAGCAATTAGGATACAAGTATCTCTTTACTAGTAAATTGTGGTATAAAATCATTGAGACCCAACAGAATTACAGATGCTGCTTTTAGAGAAATCCTTTTCCAAAGCTGTCTGCCAGGAAACTGAACTCTCTCCTGAGGCTACAGTATAAATACTACTACTGCTGTCGTGATCATGTTTTCCAGACCATGATTTTCTTAACTCATTACAAACATTAGATATTTAAAACACTGTGAAGCAAAGCGTTAAGAGCAAAGCAACCTGGCCGTCAACCAGCTTTAAAGTTGCCTGTTACAGAGTTTTGTTAGTCAAAGTATGTTTTAAGCTATAGATGAGATGTGAAAGTTGAGAATTTCAGAGATTTCAGTTCAAATAACTGTTTTCAGATCTGCTCCTCCCTCAGCTAAAGAGAAATTTTTGGGGAGAACTCTCTCTGAAGATATCCAAAGCTTTCTGCTGGGAGAATGGCCCTCCTAGGGGAATCTTTAGCAGTACCGACAGTCCAGCCCACAAGAAAACCAAGAACTGCAGAGGAGTCTAAAGACCACAGCACATTTATGCCTCATAAAATGCTCAGGTTGCTTTGGGTTCTAGATCCACACAAAGCTGTAACTCTGGGGTTTTTTTTATACTAAATATGTTCTCTATTTAGCTCTATAAATTTTTTGTTATTAATGCTACTGAAAACCCATAGACTCCTTCTTAATATTCACACTGCAACCTATTGCAACATTCGAGATATGCTGTTAAATACCTTTAAATGGATGATATGTCCTCTGGAAACAATTCCCATGTCCTTTAAATCCTCTTCTTCTAGAAGCAGCAATCGTTTCCCAGTGATATGATGTTCCTTAAACAAGCTAGCATATACACTCATTTCACCAGAAGCATCACCTTAAGATAAGAGAGGTTATTCAGAAATCCATAGGGTGCTTTATTGGAGGAAGAAAAAGATGAGCAAATGTATATATATTAATAAATATGAATGTGAAGGTATATATGAATAGCTTTTACCTTTTCTAGTAAGTTGTTGCATCCAGAAAAACTGCAAAAAAGAGGAATGAGTCTTGAAGTTCATATTATCAAAATTTTATATTACAGTTCTTTGGAGTTCACAAGTAATCATTCTTTTTTAACACAAAATTTAAAAATATTTCTAACTTTGGGTTAAAGGACGCAAGATTCACCAATGCAAGTGATTACTTTTATTTAGCTTTTTAAAACTGCCTTCTATTTTGCAGCCACCTTCCTCAGTTCATCATTATGAAGAACAACAGAAATGACCGAAGCCCAAGCTTAGCAATCTGTCACGTTCTAAAAGGGCTTAAGTTAAGGAGCCAGGGCTATTACGGCTTTTGGACTGGCTTTCCAGACGGTCCTTCAGTAAACATTAGCTGAACAACCCTGTGATGCGTAACACACAAGGAGGGTGCCAGATGCAACATTAAAATCACTATGACGCATCACTATGCTAGAGATAAATCATTGATGTTTCTTGTTTAGCCTTTTAACTGAATAAAAAGGGAAAAAAGACTCCATGCCACCATTTTATATGAAGGAGAGATTCCACACCCCTTAAAAAAGCCTTAACTTTCTTTCAGTTAATTGCCATCCTGGTGGCACACAGTGGGATAAAACCTTTGAACCCATTTTGTCCTGTCCAGGACAGGCCTTGCTTAGACAGGTTTTGGGACACTTCCACATTCCTTAAATGATCACTCAGGAACGCCCTCCTGGCTGCTGACAGCTCCCAGCACAAATTATTTTCTGGACATTGGAGAATGTGGCTGTTTTATGAAGGTCGCTTGAGTCCTTAATTTACTCATGGTCATTTTAAAGTCCTTCTGGGACACAAGTTTCACCAAACAAATAGTAGTAAAATCTCACCTAGATGTTCTGATCCAGCTTTCCCTCCCTCTGTACCCACTGTAATTTGTTAGAGGGCTCCAGCAGTGCAACGTTGGCCACATTAACACAAAATACTCACCACATCTTCTTCGGTCCATGCACAAATATCAAAGGAGGGCAGCAACTGTGTGAGAGATATGAATTGAAAAGAAAACCGTCTGACCATTTTTCTCCCCTCCACCCAAATTTTACTCTGGTGGCTGATTTTATTCAGTTCCTTTTCCCCTGCAAAGGGCAGGACTTTAGGCTGCGACTCTCATAGTGACATACTAAACTCTTGGATTCTCACTAACCACGGACTGGCTCCAACAGCACGGTGGCAGTGCTAAATCGATCCCATCACTTTACGTAGATAAAACTATCAGCAGATCTCCAACAGAAACAATTTAGGAAGCAAAAGTAAACCATCCGCTGGCGAGGGACTCTCTAGCTGCCTCTCCTCTCGGCTCTGACACTATGGGAAAGCTTTTGCTATGGCTTTAGTACCACCCGATTTCTGCAATGAAAATAACGCTGTGATTATGGCTCTCTCCTGAATGATGGGTATTTTCTGCAAAAGGAAGGAAAACTGTCAACTAGATAGCAGCGAACGCAGAATTTGGAGTCGGGCCACTGTGGCTAGTCTTCCTGTACAGACAGGTCTCTTTTGGTTTCTGCCAACACTTTGTAACTGCTCCCCTGAGGCTGGGGGAGCGCAGCACTTCCCAGCCTCCTCTAGTGCTGCAGCCCTCATGGGGCACAGTTTGTTATATGCAAGATGGTGTTAGCTCTTGACGCACAAGGAAACTACGGAGGATACACAGGAGAATGGCTGCATTAAGTGAAATTCTGGGATGATTTGAAAACTGACACAGGAGAAGGTGTCACTGTAATACTGATTACCATTTTACTCATTCAAGCACATGGTATCCCAAGCTTCACCTTCCTGGCATTTTTATCCAGCTAAAAAGGGTTAACGTTAATTGGTATGTATGTATTTGGACTGTGTCTCCCAAAGGCTCAATACCATGATGCAGTTGCAAACTTATTTCATGTATATAACGCTGACTTACAAGAGACTGAGCTCAGTTACCCACCAGCCCCCAAGACTTTGTTACCTCCTCCGCAGAGCCCTGTCACCCACAAGCTCTCCAGCCCCCACCCACAGGCCAAGCATGCCCTCCCGGCAGGCACTCACCCCTGTCTGCCTCCGGTTGAACACCGAGCCCCAGGGCAGAGCTGCCCATTACATGCCTGAGCACCTCCCTGGCTCTCCAGGGAGGAGACCAGCATCTAGTGTAATCCACCAACAACTTTCAGCCATCGCTGTGCAACACCCTTTCCAGCATCCATGTGAAACTCCCACTGAAGGACTTGTGACTACCCAACACCCCTTGACTTCTGCCTCCATATCTACGACTTTTTGCTGCCCACCCCACTTTGAGGACTTTTCAGATCCTCTTCCTCCTTCTCTACCAATGTCTCAGCCAAACCTTTCTGGGCACAAACCATCCATGAGACCAGCTGAAGCCACCTGTGTGAGGAGGATCTAGCAGATGCTCAAACCCATCCCTTTGCCCACTGCTTCCCCAAATGGGACAGAGACAAAGGCATCAGGGTGAAATGGCAGAAGGGAAGATGTGTCTGCCAGAGAAAAAGAGACCTCCCTGACTTTTTCCTCTCTATTACACCATACTTCCAATCTTCTCAACCTGCCTGCTGTTAGTCAGGCATTCCCTATGCTAACAGCTACCCGCAGCCTGGGCAGGACGCTGTGGGGCAAAAGTACTGCTGGGGGCAACACCTGAGCACAAGCGAGGGCAGGTGGCAATTGTAAACATCCTTAGGAAGGCAGAGGATCATGCCTTTTGTAGGTACTTATAGTCAAACCAGCTGGTGCTGCGGGAGGAGCCTGGTACAATAATTTTTACAACTGAATCATTTAGTGCAGAAGTCCAATATTGCATTTTTAGTTGCACAATGGATTTTTTCCACTCTTCCCATGTTTAAAAATAACCAGTGGCAGAATATATGCTGTATTATTTCAATTTTTAAAAAAATGGGAGAATAAAGGAGAAATGTCACACAGTGAGTAATACAAAAAGTGACTTAAACCAGCAGACAATAAGGAACCTCTTGAAACACCAGCATTTTACACAGGGACACAGATGCATACAATTTACTGTCAAAATGTTTATTGCAAAATAGAAGTTTGGAACAAAGAGAAGCAAAGGAAAAAGTTCACATCAAAAGAAAGTTTATGACACCAGTAGAGGAAATTGAATACATTGCATGATATCTTTTTGTTTGTTTGCTTTGGTTTTACACTGGAAAAATCAAATCCACAGTGTGAATAAAACAAGACATCATATGTCAAGTGCAATAAAGAGAATAACTGACGCTGCAAGGTTTTACCACACAGAAGTGTAACATCGCATGTTCCACACAAATGAGATACTCAGTTTACAGCACAAGAGTTTTGGCACAGGCGTTTGCACTCAGCTTTGATTTTTCAGAAGGGAAAATCAAGTTTTCTAACACTGTGAAAATTTCATCAGTTCACACTTGAAGTATAAGTAGCATTGACTCCTAGTATTCAGTACAAAACTTCTTCAGTAGTGCAAAAGCAAGAAATGCAGTGGACTATATCTGACTTTAAAAGGCATATGAATATTTAGCACACAATATAAAATGTTTAAAGGTTGTTGGTTCTACAGTTTTAAAATTAAATCTTCACACATCAGAAATCTCTGTGCAGGTTTTACAGTGTACACTAAGTCGAAGTCTGGGGGAAAAGGGAAAGGTCTCTCCCTCCAGATTCGTACCAGTGCATTTTAAGGGCTGTGAAAATTACTAAATGAACTTATTTTTCTACCTGAACGTTCTACCTAGGACTGTAGTTAAAACCTCTGTCAAGTTAGAGGTCTTATTAAAAACCTGTAAAAGCTGCCTGATTACAGAAAAAGGAACTACAGTACTAAAGACACACACTAACACTGATGAATAGTTAACAGCTATATGCACACTATGGATTTTTCTGCTACCGCTGACAGCAATATAATCATTATTGCATCAAATATTTAACTCAGAATAACCACTTTAAAACCCAGAAGGAAAGGGAATGAACACCTAACAAAACTGCTGGAACCATAAACAAATGACAAGTCAAGAACATGACTGTGTGTCAAGGAGCTGTGCCAGACCTCACCTCCTGGAAGCCGTTCCCATCTGGAGGGGACAAGTTCCAAGTCAGGTACCACACAACCGGCTGCAGATGCAGCACACCTACACACCGTACCTTAGGACACTTGCTACTCCAAGGAATTAGTGGTGTGATCGTCACAAAAATGACTAGATCATAAGTTTTCCTCCATTAATTCCCCCTTCCATTTTTCTCCGCACTGCTGAAGGAAAAGAAAGGGAGTTGGGAGTCAGACATTCTGTCTTGGCCCCAGCTCACCCTGTATCTTTAAGCAAGCCAAAAGCTGATCCTCACCATTCTTCTCTCGGGCCATTTACCCATCTAAGTCAATGTTGGCAATGCAACAGCCTGGTAAAAACAAGAAGTTCAGGCCTGGCTCTTACCTTTCCCCTCCGTCAAAAGCAGCAATATTGTTTTCCTGCAGATACCTCCAGGGCTTTATGGAAGGTAGAGAAAACTGGGATCCCAAAAGGCCTCGTGGGGACTAGTGAGCTGAGAGGTGTACGAGGCATGGGAAGGCTTTTGGTGGCTTTGCTCACAGCCCAGAGCAGCCTGAGAAACACCTTCTGGGTTTGGTTAATGCTTTCATAAGCTGACACACTATGTGGCTGTGGACTGTTGTGGAGATTTATATACCCTAGTGATGATACAGGTAGAAGACAGACCGGGTTGCACTGCAGAGCAAAATCAGGTGTGGAAGATGAAATACTCTGACCTCCTCCAACCAACATACCTGCCCACCAGAGCTACTTTCAAAACCTTTATCTAGTGAGAAGCATATCAGAGGCAGAAACCACCCAGCTTGATTCTCACATATGATTTTTGGCTTGTAAACTGGAGAACATCTGGTATGCAAGTCATCACAGGAAAGTAAAAATGCAATCAATACCATTATATTTTTAATAAGCATAGCCAATATTTTAAGTATAACACTATCTCAAGGAAACTGCATCAGAAGAGTTTGCCATATGCTATCACCTTCTCTACAATTCAGAAACCACCTTTGCTACTTTGAACACAGAGGTAAGTTTTACTAGAGTTTAATTTTTTCCTTAATATAGCTTAATTTGCTTTCAAATAATGTATGGTAAAGAAAGGGGAAAGGGAAAAAACCCACCATCTTTGTTTCATTAAAAATACTGGAACTAAGTAAATAGTAGAAATTCCTATGAGTATCCTACCAAATTCTGATAATATTTGCTGAAATAAGTTACGTGCCTGGGTAAGCACAAAACCTTGAAGGCAGTCTTAAATCTTGTGCTTTTGCAGCTATGAAACCCTGTGTCATACTACTTAAGGACTGTTTTTACTTCTGTAAAGATTAAGGAGTGGATTTACAAATACAGTTAAAATCCATGCAAATATAAATGTTCATGAAGTGCTCAGAGATTGTCAGATGCTAAAAAAGTGCAAAACACTAATGCTAGGGACAGATTTTTGGGTTTTTTTTTTAATACTAAATATACTGAACCAAATTTCATTTTCAGTTAAAGCTGTACAACCCTACACTGCTTATGTGGCACAGTAATTTATGGACAATGACACACATCTTAAGATCTAAAGTGCACATATTAGATTACACAAATCCATCACATTTCCCTGGGTGCAAAGTGACAGTTACAAAAATAGTGTCATTGCTGTGGGTGTTAGCAGACGTAGACTTACAAAAATAGTACAAATCTGCACTGGAAACAGCCTATTTGCTCTCATTTCCATTTAATTATTTGCCTTTCAATGTCCCTTTTTCTCCCTGAAATCAGGTTGCTTTGATGGACCTAAGAGGCCATCCCTACCTGTACCGAAGGAGCAAGTTTCTCCCTGGGATACTCCATAAACTTACTACACCATTTAAATTACATTTCTGTCATGAGAAAAGACTCCTGATGGTTAACTTCAAGCCAATGGATTTAAAACTGTTAGGAAGGTGGAACGCTGAATGACATCCTACAGAAATCAGCATCTTGGAGGGTCTAATCCTGTGCAAACTGAGTGGAGTAGGCTAGCTCAAAGCGCACCACTTGCTGCCTTGCAGGTTACCAGACCAGTACTGATGCTTGAGCATAAAACAATTCTCTCTCAGAACACGAAGAGGTGCCCACTCGTTACTCTAGAAAAATTCCTTCACAGAACTTTCTCTTTTGTTGAGTGATCATGTAATGATTTCAGGCCTGCTGTTATCTAATGTATCCATTTTTCTCTAAGCTATCTACAAAAACACTCATCTTAATACATAGGTTAGAGCTGTGTAACAGGCAAGCCTATAATTAAAGAAGCCACTCAAAAACAGAAGTTTTCATAAAAGAAACCCCTCCAGTAATTGAGAATGGAATTTTGATGGCTTATTCCCACTACAGCTGAACTAGACAGTAACGATCTTCTTTTGAAATGCTGCCCTTCTTCCTTGGGCAAATATTTTACATCATCTTCCTTTCTAACCTGCATTTGTGTTCGCACTGGTTTCCCTCCCTCCTTCTGCATCACCACTAAAGGGGTCATCAGGAGAAACATACTCACTGGCCTCAACAGAAGTGCCCGGCAGGCAATTATTGCAGCAGATTGTTACAAACTAAGTTTTTCAGTAAGTCATAACAGCAGTGGCAATACTTTAAAAGTGATTTAGCTGCAAAAAACGGGTACACACAGACTGGTAAATATTCCTCACATTACTGCCATCACGGAGAATTTCACATAAGCCACAGTAGTAGGGCCCAAGCTGAAATGTCATTGTGGCTTCTCTTTGTCCTTTCATAAGGCTAGCACATACAGTTTAGGAGATGCAACAGAATCAAAATTTATTAACACCGATTTTTACTCTCAGGTACAAGAATAAGTCCATCAAAGTTAATGAGGCTTCCTGGATTTACATCAACATAACTGAAAATTAGCTTCTAGATCACAATATCTGATAATAGATGCAGAGGTCTGATTGCAGTTTGCTTTGCTAGAGTGAATTATATACACATGCACATACACGTGAGGGGAAAAAAGAACATTTATACAAATCATCTTCTAACAGGTATTATCTGGATTCTGCTGCTATTCAGTTTTTAAACTGTATATTTAACTAACCCCTCTCTTCCCCTCAACCAAGCTTCTCTTTTCCTAGAAACGTATTTGTGACTTCCCATAATGCCGCTTTGAAAAAGGCTTTAAATTAGAAACACAGCAAACCCCTTCACTGCAACAGTAAGAAAGAATGGATTGTAGAGAACAGCAAATCTGGAAGTACAAGTATATTCATATGATTGACAATTAAAGGGGTAAGGGAAATGACAAAAAACACAAAAGAAATATTTGAAGTACATTAATGGCATTAAAGGCATTGAAGTTTCCCCCAATGTTTTCAGATCTTAAGTTTATCCAGCCATAGTTTCTGTAATCAGGCATCAAGAGTTATATATATAATCACGGTTCTTAAAATAATAATAATCTCAATTAGTTTGGAAAGTTTAGTTCCAAATTTCATCAAAGCAGAAATAAGTCAACACAATCTAAACAAAAACAACATGTCTTTCTACACACAAACATGCTCAGCCTGGAAAACTTCTCACTTTTTTTTTTTTTTTTTGCTTTTACAGGATTTAAACAGACCAAACTGACAGGATTCTTGTTCTAAAACTTTATTGCTTTGCTTTGCTAAAACCGATTTCAGGGTTAATTCTATAACTGATTTCATTCGCTGCTATCATCTGTGTCATCAAAATCATCATCATCATCATCGTCATCTGACCAGTCGAATTCACTGAAACCCAAAGCCATGTTGATTTTCTTTCCTTTTCTCATAGAGGTGGTTTTAGAAGAATTCTTTTTGGCTTGCATGTTTATCTGCATTCCAGAATGCAGGACAGATCCTGCTTGGTTCAGAGAGAAGATATCCCCAAAGCCCGTCATCATCAAGGCCTTCAGACTTTGGTTCATGCCAGCTACCTCCCCGTTACTTGTTGCTGTGATCTGACATGACATCTCTGCACTGTTTGACTCCTCTGTTTTAGATTCAAAGTAAGACTCCTCAGACATTCTTGCAGCAAGAGGTAAGAAAAACTATTTAAAGGAGGAAAGGACAGAGCAAAAGTGAAAGTTAGAATCAATTTAAAAATCGAGGAAAAAAGACACCACCAGATTAGTTGGCAATCAACAGAAAGCACAACAATTAGTGAATCTAAACACAGAGATCAACTAAGAATTCATTAAACCAGACAGCTTCATTCTGGGGTCATTGTTCTTAAACAAAAGTGCAACATCACTGAGTCGCATGGCAAGAACCACAGGCAGCAGAGCTTTCCTGACAAAAGAAGGTTCAAACTCTTCAATCCTTCATTTTGTACAGTGTAAAATAGAACATGACATTTCCCAGCCAGGTGGACTGGCTCCCAAGGCAATGCAGGTACAACAGAAGTCTGAGTGAGTTGCTTAATTGAACCGTTGAGGATTGAAGAATAAATCACATTAAGATCAGAGAACCCAAACAAGCTCCCAAGGTTTGGTGCAGAAGTAGCAGCCCTCTAAATATCAGAAATAACAGCAGCAGTATTATTTGTGCGAAGACTGGTTTTGAGCGTATGCTCAAAAGGAGAGGAAGGGGTCACCCTGCAATGGTTGCAATCAGAAACGAGCCCCTCACCAATGCAAAGGACATGGGAACCGGCCTCTAGCTTGTACCAGCACCTTACTTCTGGAAGCTGTCCCAGGGAGGAGCAGGCAGGGAAAGAGGAGCTGTTTGGTCAGCTGGTCAGCTTCTTCAGCTTGGTTGCCTTTTTTTTTTTTTTAGTGATATCAATAGATATATGCCATTTGGTTGTACATCATATTAAATCTCTCCTGATTTAATCTTCACCTACAGATAATGGCGTTTTCCTGACCCAGCCTGTTTGTAAGAACATATGAAATGTGCCCTCTCCACCTAAATAATGTTTAATGCCTCTTCAGAGTGGCTGGGCTAGTAACGTCGGTGACATGCTTGCCTGTTCTCCACAGGGAATAAAAACTCAGGAGTTTCATCCCAAATTAAACTACCTTCTAAAGCAACAGCAAAGGATCTGTGTGTGAACATCTGAACTAGCCTTTCTTTTCAAAGCTGTTTGCAAAACCACCTGCCCAAAATTAATGGTTTTCCACGTCTTTTTTAACCTAATCAGATAACTGACTGAAGAGTCAACAGCAGTTGGTCACAATGGGTTACAGTGGTGATTATGGTGATGCCCTGGTCTGTAACACAGGAGGCTTCATGGCCAGGCTGCTCAGAGAGTGCCCATTTCCTGCAAAACCACTTAACACTGACAAATTGTTTATCATTAAAAAGGACAATAGCTGTCTTTTGTTCCTCTTGAGTTTTCCCTACTTACACAAGCTTTCTATTTGCATTGTGGTTAACAAAAGTTAGTGATCATAGTTTAAGAAACGAAAATAAAATTAAGAAGTTGGGGAGATGGGGTGCCCTAAATACCCTTCATGTGTCCTATGGCTTAAGTGACAAAAGAACCTACAGCTAAGCTTCTGTACACCTCGCTGTACAGGAAAAAACAATTACACCATCACCAGTGCTACTCAGATCAAGGACACGAAAAGATCCTACTGATAAAGAGAAGGAATATTTTAAAAACAAGATCTAGCCACAGGAACGAGATGCCCAGTACACACGGTTCAGCGCCAGGTAGTTCTTCTGTCAGCTATTGGAGTTTTAGTCATGTTAGATGCATGGAAAAGCATCCCTTGACATATGGGAAGAATTCCCTATAAAAATCAACAAAGCTGCAAAACAGCTTTTCTCTAAAACACGTTTCTGGGTCAGTTTGTGCAATGCCTGGCAGTGAGTAAGCTGTGAATGGGCCGTAACGGTGGCTCATTTTGCAAGTTATAATCACCTTACTTCCTCTTTATTTTGCCGTCTCGTTATTTGGAGAATGTAGGAGTTCTTTGTGACAGGACCAGCCTTTAGTGTCACACTGCATATGGTAACTATCATGAAGAGACTTCTATAGATGGCTGGGATCCCCAATCTCTGTACAAGCCACTGTTCTCCTAAAATGACCACCTGCAGGTGCATGGCACCACTGCTGAATATCTGGATTTCATGTCTTGCTCACTGTCTTCCTCTAAATATGAGCTTCAGCTTAGCTACATACGCTCCCTTCTTAAAGTCAGATCCTCTTTCAAAAGGAGTCTCCCATTTCACTAAAGCTGTGGATGTATTTTACTCCTCCAAAAGGCTCCAAATTCCCTTGTGCAAGAGGCTCTTGGAGATCTTCACAAAGGGAATTTGCAGAGATCAGACTCAAAGGTGTCTGTTGTACAAGACACAGCAGAAACAGGGTAAAGAGCAGGGAGAAACTACTTTCACGGAAGTGTTTCTAAAGATTGGCCTCATCCTTCTCTCATGCTGATGTGTGTAAAGTTATACTTTATTTTTTGGAGCAGGAGCAGCCTGCCACTCATAGCTACCTGCCATGCAGGATGAAGCTTCTACCAACCCTAAAACACTGGAAAATCAAGTGGCAGAGACAGCTTCCCTGTTCTCCTTTCACTTGGTTTGAGATTCTCCTCCTGCACACGACTTTAATAGTATCTGCTGGCCTCTGGTCTTTGCTGCGGAGCAAATGAAGAAGTGACTGCACAGCGTAGAGCAACGATGATAGTACCAGCTAAGACACAAGGCCTAGTGTTGGTTAAGAACAAGGTATAAGCCTAGTGGGCACCCTAAGCTGTGTTATTAGCTCTGGTTGCCATATCTTTACTACTGTGTTTACAGCCAAGGTAGCTTAGAATTGAGCAGTGCACCTCTCTGTTGCAATCCTCCAGTCTGATACTGCTGAGCAGACATACCCTGAACCAAGGGAGGGAGGGAGACACTTGACTCCCAGGATTACAGCTTACAAACAGAATGCCCAGGGATATTTTGCAAATGATTTACAGCTATGAATTTACAATATAGTTGTATTTGTAACCAGTGCCTTATAGAACTTCCTTTGCTATGAAAAAAACAATCCTGCTTGATCAAGCCAATTTTTGCCAGTATGTAAATTTTTTCCAACAAAAGGGCTTTTTTTAAAGCCATTCCGTATAACAGTTCACTAAAGATCTATGGAAAAAACAAACCTGTATTTCTCTATTAGAAGAAATTGCATTTAAATGCAATAGGAGAGTTGGGTTAATATTATGCAGAGAGATAGTTCATGCTTAGCACAACAGGCCTTAGCACAATGCTTTATTCTTTCAGGAATGCCAGCTCTAAGTGAAAAGTAGAAGTCATAAGCAAGTACAGCATAAAAAACCCTAGGGCCTTGCTCGTGAAAAGATCTGCTCATTAAGGCTATGTCTCATGCTGTGCTCAGGATAGATGATGGCCCACAGCTCAGTTACTGGAACTTTGCAAGCGTTAAAGCAGGCATACAGATCTCTACTGAGAATGTACAGTATCTGCACATAGGAAAATATTCATTGTTCATTATTTCATTACTGCCTGTTCACAGCTGGAACATGAATGCAGCTTCATTCAAACAATAGCAATAAGCTATGCCTTAAAAACAAGTTGTACGTAAATGTGCCTGGCTGGAATCAAGCTTATAAGTAGGATAAAATCGTGCATAAGAAAAATCATATGCTACTGCAATCTCATTTTGGTATTTGTTTTGGCTAGTGCTTTAAAACAAGTAGGTAATGCAGTATTTTTCTTAACAACAATTCTGTTCTAATATGTCTAGCCATGCACTAACCCTGTGGTCCTCCCTCTGCCAATCAGTAATCAAGATCATCATATTTCATTAAGAAATTCAAGATAATCCAAGGAAGGTTTTTTTGTTCAATTTATTAACAGAAATGTGGCAATCCTAACAGCTAATAACTGGCCAGTACAAGTATGTTAACTCTAATTATGAACAGAGCCCTAAATTAACACTTCAAATTTTGACCCCCTTTTTCACAGAATGGAAATTTACTTCTCAAAGAACAGAATAAAAAAAATCTACACCAGGTTTCTCAAGCCTTCTTCTGCAAGAAACAAATGATTCTTACATTTA
Organism: Gavia stellata; assembly: GCF_030936135.1. NCBI lineage: Eukaryota > Metazoa > Chordata > Aves > Gaviiformes > Gaviidae > Gavia > Gavia stellata. The sequence goes on along the minus strand of NC_082601.1, from coordinate 24,345,596 downwards.
AAACCAAATCCTGCATCCATTAAAGTCAACAACTTTCTAGTTGAAAAATGAATTTATTGAATGCAATCAACTTTTAAAGCTGAGAACTGTAATTAAATCAATGGAAAACTACTTAAGTGCCCATGGCACAATATGAACTATCAGCAATATCTGATATCCAATGTATTAGATGAAATTTTAAAAAATAGTATAGTTAGTCCCAGTGATGTAATAAAATAGACTTTAATTGGCCCAAAGGAACAACTAAAGAAAACAGGGGCACTATTTCCTTGGCGTGTCTTTACATTTACATAGGCAAAGCTCCAAAATACTTTCTGAAGTAAGATGAAAGGTTGAATTATTGTCTACTTACAGGAGTATTGGACTGTTCAGTTAACTTCTGCTCCCACATCCTCAAACGTCGCTCCCGTTCCTTTAGTTCTTGCTCTTTAAAGCTCAGATCACGCTCCAGTTTCTTTAGTCTCTCTAAGGTTGCCTCAATTTCACATCTGCACGGAGACAATTTGTTACGTCTTGTCTTTTCCTGACAGATATAAATTGTTCATAATTCCCACTTGAATGTTAATTAAATGTGAAAGGCTGAAAAGTACAATACTAACTCAAGCAGTTTATTTAATTACCAAATGCAAAGCCTTTCAGAGCTTTAAGAACAACTGGCAAATGTTTATACTTGAGAATAACCATAATACCTTCAGTTGAAGAAAAATAACATTTAAAAAGAGTAAAATGCCTCATAATATTTTAAAAACTAAAATACAGTCTTTTCTCTCAACATCATGAAACATGATCTTATCTATAAAGAAACTGCATTAAGAACTAGTAACAGAACAGTCATTAGCAATACAACACTGGCAGTCTAAGAAACCCATTTGACTGGGTTTATAACTTGGCTATAAATATTATTTGGACTTATACTCAAAATACACAGAAGCAGCACTGGGGTTTTTTTTCCCACTTACCTTCTTGTTTCTCTAGCTAAAGATATAAGAGCAAGAATACAAACCATGTTACGACCCAGCCCTGCAAATGGTTACAAATACAGGCTTCTCAAGTTAGGAACAGTTAATAAAACGATTTGGTTTACTTTGCTTCCCACCATATATACAAAGGTGTGAAAAATAAGAAGGGCAGGAAGTGAAAGCAGTACTCTAAGAAGCTTCAGATACCGTCTTTATTGGGTTGCATTGTATGTACCTCATCCCTTAACAAAGTGGTTTCCTGTGACATGCTTTCTGATGGACAACATCTTTTAAATGCATGAACTGAACTGCTCTTGGAAAAGAGTTTAACAAGTTTTGCACTATAAATGCCTGGGTGTATACTAGAAGGTACAGAAAAATAATTCTGTCACTAAATTCAGCCACATTTTTTCCTTGTGGGATAAGCAAAGAAAAACCTCCAATTTGTATCAGACCTTGTATTTGCATTTAACAAGCCATTTCTGTGACTGTTTGGGAGACTGTGCACTGCCTGGCACATGTGTGTTTCCTAGTCACATTGTGGGAACAGTCATTCACAGCACTTCATTTTCCTCCTAGAGAGAACGAGCTCCTAAGGAGACAGAGCTCCTAAGGAGAACTCTGAAGATAGCTACTGGGACTCTGCAATGAAAAAATCTTCTGCTCAAACTTTCAAAACCTTTTACCTTTGTAAACACACTGCAAACGAAATCTGCTCCTTCTGATGTTTTCAAAAAGAAAATGAAAGGACTAACAGAATTAGTTGTCATTTCTATTTGGGGGAAAAGAAAAAAAAAGATAATTATTTCTTCCTGTAAATCTCCTGTCCTAGCACAGAATGATTAAGCTTTTCTCCAGTATCCACCTAAAGGAGTTCAAGCTCTCAATGCAGGAAAATGCATACCCAAGTAGCCTATTTAAGTAAATGAAATAATTTAAATATTCCAAATCTTACAGATTTCTTATTTTAATGCGACATCTGTGTCAGAGAGTAACACTTACGAAGTACAGTGAATGGATTCAGAGCTGGAATAACTAGCAAATTCTAGTGCAACGTCTACCACCACGCTTAACTCTACTGCAAAAATCAGCCACCTGGGGCAAGGGCATTTATTACACTTAAATCCTGCTGAGTGAGCTGTTCAATGTGGTGGTCAGAACAAATGCCCCTCACAATTATTATGCTTCAGATTTCAAGCAAAATTCTCTCTCGTATTTAGGCATGCAAAGGTCAAGGCTGATCTCTGTGCTGGGTGGAAAATGGTCACACATCCTAATAAAGAGACAATAAAGGGACAAAACTAGAAAGCACTGGACAGAAGGTCAGAAAGTGACTCCTCTCCAAACATTCATTTCCCTATCATAAACCCCTTCTGTCAGGTGCAACATATACTATGCAATCTACTGTGGTAACTACAGAGCAATTTGAGGATAGTTGCAAGAGCTGCTTTTCTTAGTTTGCCTCTCAACATCACTGCTACTTATACACAACTCTGTAATTTTTAAAATATGTAAATTAAGTTCTCTTTTAAATAACATTCCACACTAGGAAAGTCCTGGTAACAATAGCTTTCTATATGTCAAAAGTCTATTTTGTGCTGTAATTACCTCTCTTCATTAGACAGAAACTTCTCTTACAATAAAAGGTCAGTCTGTGAAAACAGTTGCATTCTGAAAAATAATTCCACTGTATAATAAAAATGTGTAATTAAAGAGAAAGCTACTGTACATTGCCCAGTTAATGAGTCTTACTTCATAAATGAAGCAGCTTGAAACATTATACATGGTGGAGCATGTGGATTTGTTTGCTTCTGTAGTTCTGCAGTCTGAGCTTACTGGCTTTTCTAGAATAATCTCATTCTGTGACACTGAAGAATGTATACTGTATTATTAGAAACTATAATGATAAACAGTCACAGATTAAAAACAATGACTGGCATTTGTTTATATGTCTTGAATTGCTACTGATAATACAAGTATCACTAATAGACTATTTTAATCATTAGAACAGCTGCTCGTGGGGAGAGTATGGAAGGAGAAATGCAGTTAGTATATATGGCTAAATGCAGATAAATGTGATCTCTCACTGAATTGGAACATCATTACTTCAATAGTAATTTTTTTCTACTGTAATAAAAGTGACTTGAGAAAGAGCGCCAAAAAGATCACAGAATAGGAACTTAAACATAAGGCAGACCTGTGCAACTTAAGTCGTAAGACAGTGCCCCTATTCAGTTAAATAATAAAATGTGAAAGCTAGAACAATTAGGAAATAAGATACTGAATTATTTTAAGGAAATGACAGAACAGGCAGTTTAAAATGTATTATTAATATAAACATCAAGACCAGTAGATGTTGCAAGTAAGACCACATTAAAGATAGGTGAAAGTGTCATTTATCTTATCACCTCTGTCAGTCACGTATAGACTCAGCCCACTCCCAGTTTTCATGCCAGCCAGTCAGAGACATTGGAGACTCTGGATACTTGCTGTTACAGATGCACTTTTTGCACGTCTCTATAAATGTAATCCAGCTTGTCTGAGCTTTGATTTGCTTTGATAAGTGCAGTATCTGGATCACTAATTTGGAGGTGCCTCAAAGGAACAAGCATAACCTTTGCTTTTCCCAAGCCCACCCTTCTCCAGGGCTCTGATAGCCAGGCTTCGTTAAAATTAGCTATTTCTTGGTAACACATCTCATTCTTTCCCTATTTCTGGTTCAACTATCTCTTCTCAAATCACTGTGGGATAAAAAATATTAAAAAAAAAACCCCTATGAATAAAAGCAAAGATTTGTCAATGCAGAAGTTAAACCAAATTAAACTTCCGTGCAACTGTTCTCAGAAATGGTCTTAGTCTGATTTAGTTTAACCCTTGGGATCACTTTATGCATATAAGTCTTTCATCTCCTTTAAATAGCATATTTTTTGCATACTTTCTATTAACTTGGCTTCAGCTTCATGAGTGTCTCCATACAGACATGGCTTTCACATCAAGGAAGGCACCCGTTACCAGAATTCAGGTAAGAGTGCCCCTCTGACCCAGCTTCGGAACAAGTCCCCACATGACTTGCGCTCCTTCTGCACTTTGTGTTTTCATTTCTGCTTAATTCAGAAATCACCTTTGCATTCAGGCAAATCATGCCCCATCATGAATTTGTATTTTGTCTCTTATTTCCTTGTCTCCAAGTTATTTATTCTTCCAAAAAAAATTACCAACTTTACCTTTAACACAAATGTCCATGGTAAGTACTTTTTCTGTGACTTGATAGTGCCAAAGAACTTTTTGTTTCTACACGGCTTTTCATTAACACCTCGTTAGCCATTCCTCATCTGAGCAACTTAGGTGCATCAAAATAAAATTTGCAAGAAATACTTGGGCTACCTGAGTCACAGTCCCAGAAATGAATCAGTTTAGTAAAAGAACAGAAGTTTAATGTTACCAAACGTCAACCAGCACAGCTTTTATTCTGCTATATTGGCAAGATTTAAGTAGTTATTTGTTTTTCCTAAAGGAAGTGGAGTACTTGCTCATCTTTTAAATAAATATTTTTACCATATGGAGTATATAAGAAACCCGTCACTGGGGGATGTTTTTCTTCCAACCCTCCTTGTATTCTGCCAGCTACCAAAACCACAATATGATGTCCAGAGTCTGCATAAATAGTGGTGGCCAAGAAATATGCTTTTATACTTTAAATACCCAACATTTTTCCCAAGCCTTACAATACGGATTCAGGGGGCGAGAGGGCATACTGCTAAATTGTAAAAGCAACACCACGGATAAAATCATTGACAAATACTTGGGAGCCGGGTATTGGCAAGAGGGAGCGCTGAACACAGCGTAACGGGCCGCTGCAGGAGGGGAACCTCGCAGCGCCGTCCGCAGGGGAGAGAGGCGGCGGGGCAGACCGCGGGCCAGCACCCTGCACCCTGCGGCCCCGGCCCCGGCCCCGGCCCCGGCCCCGGCGGCGGAGGCGCAGGTCGGGGCTGTCGCCAGGAGGTGGCGCGCCGCCGCCGCCGGTGCCCGAGGCCGCGGGGCTGCCGCCGGCGCGCTGCTGAGTCAGGGCACCAGCGGTCCCGGCGCCGGAACAGGCTATTTATACTCCCACCATGTGACCGGGGGAGCGTCCCATCGCCAGGTCACTTTTTCCACTCGCCCGATAAAAACTGCCCGTCTTGATTTTCCTTGGAAGTCCGCGGAGGAAATCTGGGACGCTGGTTTCGAGACAAGCCTCATTTCCATGTGCTCTTCTCCATCCTCCACCCACCCCTGCTCCAGGTTTCTTTGGTTCCTGCGCTGACATGCAGGCAGAGAATCTTCTAACATTTCTGCTCCCAGCTTACCTGGAGCAGGGCCAGCGCTTCTTAATATAGACTGAGGCACGACTGGTAAAAAATCTTCTGCCTGTGCGGATCTGTTTCCAATCTTCTTTTGCAAACAGAAGGGTGTACTGTGAAGCAGCAAGCTTTCTAACTGACAAATAAGCTTCGGGGACAGGTTTTTTTAAAGTTTTGGCACATACAGAAAATAGGCTGAAACTTTTACTGTAAAACTGGGTCATGTAATAAATTCTTCTCAAACCTCATCTCCATTTATAATCACTTACGAATAAAAATTACAACCAGCACTAGATAAAATCCTATGCTCAAGCAACGCTGGTGCACTCTGCAAAAGCAGGGCTGGCCTGGGCAGATGCTGAATGCGTGGACGCGAAGTCAATACAAAGGAGAGAATGCGCAATAAATGCCAGAACACATACAAGTGAAGACAAATGGAGGCATGATTTGAAAATTTATTATTTTATGCCCTTTATCCTTTTTTTTTTAAATATAAACATATGCCTATACCCTTTCTATGAAAATTGCATCAAATATACATACACCTGAGTTGTTTTGCCCTCACACTACTGACTGAAAACATGTAATTGGTTTTAAGATGTGAATCACAAAACCATAAATATCATGATAACTAAACCAGTGTAATAATAAATATAGGGTACAGCTAAGTGTATTGGCTGCCAATACAAGTTTCACAACATTCTGGGCATTCCTGAAAAACAACAAGGTAAGTTACATTCTAAAAATACCTCAAGCACAGGTATTTTCTACCAATACGTCATCAGAGTCTGATGTCTTTCTGAAGAATATGGACTCACACCATTTCAAAGGAAAACCACATCATTTCATCTTGGGAGGAAGGAAACTTACCTCCACTCCGCCTTGTTATGCAGGAATGAGTTACACTGGTCTGGAAGGCTGCTGTCATTTGACATAGATTCCAGGATTGAAATGATCTGCTTGAAAGATGGCCTTTTCTGAAGACAAAAAACCCCAAAACAAAACAAAACACAGCATTTGCATTCATATACAACTACTACTGTGTAAAATTATTTGCAGGAATTTTTCAACTGAAAGACTGCAAGCAACAAAAATTGGGATGCTGCTTTCTGAACACAGCATCCTACAAGAGCACTGTAAATTTTTTTTTTTTTTTTTTTTTTTTTTGTTCTTCCCATTGAAGAAAAGGTCAGTTTGGGAAGAGTCACGTAAGCTAGTAGGACTCAAGCCTTAGCTTAGTTTCCTGTATCTACCAGTAAACCCTTCTGGTACTCAGTAAGAGCATTAAACAACATTAGTTGCATCAATAACCATCAAGATTCTTAATTCTAAAGAATAAAGTTTTCTTCAAGCTAAGAAGGAAAATACTGCCAAGAAGAGAAGGCTGGACCCATTAGCAACTGGTAATTAGACAGATGGCCTTTTACAGGTAGTAACCGAAACTCTTTAATGTGTGAACAAGCTATTTACCTGCCCATCAAAAATGGGTTTCTGGCTGCAGTTCCCCTCTTGCAGAGAAGGACAGACTTTCCAGAAAAAACTCTCACTTAGCTACCTCAGGAGCAGCCGGGGAAGAACTGAAGATTGAGGCTGGACAAGGATGTCTCGCCTGGCAGCTGAGCTCATGTCAGTGGTGTCTGCTCTTCTGTCCTGGGCTCGTTGACCGACCTTCCTGTTCCCGGGCTCTCCAACCAGCACCCACTGTGCTCACTAGTCATGGAGAGCAGTTACAACTTCCCTGTGTTTTCTATTTTCCTCTTAGTCCCAAAAGGAAGCTATGAAGTAGGATAATAACTTAAAACTGAAAAAGCCACGGTTAAATGTTTCTTGAAAGAGCGCTGACTCTGTTAGTCTGTTTGACAGACTCCAGACAAGGTTGAGACAGAAGGTTGAAACAAAATGTAGATACATAATAAGGGGATGATGCACGTTCTCTCTCTACCACGCCTGTAATTATACCATTTTCTGCTAAAATTACAGATGCCGCAATTAAAACGTGCATTTTAATTTGGGAGCACAAAAACAATTAGGAACAATGCTGAGGTGTCTCTCCCAGGAAGATCCAAGTGATTTCCACATTGTAAAAAGAAAGACAATTTCTTTATTTTAAATGTCAAACAGCATGAAAAAGTGTCAAATGCGTAACAATAAAAAAAAAAAAAGACAAGCTCTCTTATACTGTAATGCTGCACTATTCGGCTGTAAGTGGAGGCTTTGTCTGTCATTTTTTGGTCCATCTCCATGATTCCAGGCAACAGGCAGTTGGATGAGCTATGCAGATTTTCTTCGCCACAGACAGCACTTGCCCCAGCCACCGCGGTGCTTACGCAATTTGGCCCGCAGCCCAGCGTCCGTGAAGTGGCAACCTGGACGCGCCAAGCGGCATGGCAGCAGGTGCCTATTCAGCAGCACATCACTCACACTTGCTGATCCAGTCCCAGTGTGGAAATCCAGCAGGGCCCCTCTGCATTTACAGGGGGAGGACTGCTGCCTCTCCCAGTCCCCCTACATGCATGATGCTGAGCAGACCCCTCTGAACACACCCTGGAAGAGCACAAAACCTCCCCTGTCAGGGAGTGTGCCGCACTAGGGAGTACAGAGCACAAAATTCATCCCCTGCCAGACAGGAGATCGTGGCTCCTCACCAATACACCAGGGTACTGCTGCTGCTGCTACGTACTTTCCAACGGACTGGCACGTGCGTAACGTGCCTTCTACTAAACTATTCTATTTTCAGGAGGAGATGAAGGGCAAACATCCCCATACTGCATTAATTACAATATTTTATGACTTATTTGGGATTCTTTTACAAAACATTGCCACGTGTTTTGCTTGCTCCTTCTTTCTCAAAGGTATACTGGGAAGTATAGAGCAGGAGGCTGACACTAAGTGAGCACAGTGAACACTACTATCAGTCCTGCCTGGAGTAACTGGAGTGGAGATAATGACAGAGAACGGGGCTTTTACAAAGGGCAGGTGAAAGCACCAACAGACTGATTTGGGGAAGAGCAGCGACACACACTCTTTGGGTCCTACACTACAGGCAAAGGAACCGTTGAGTTGCGCAACTAGAGCTGGAACAAATGCACAGTCACACAGTATTGACAAAGCTTTGTACATCTCTGGCTGTGCAATTGCTGTGAAACAGCCACCAGCTACACTGCCAGCTTTGCAGCTGCCAGATATACAGGTACCAGCTTTCCCTGGAGGCAAAGCTGACAGTAAGACACAAGCCTACACTGCCATGTTGGTGTTGTTGGTTTCTTCCCCCTAGTCAAGGATAATTTCAGATTTAGTAAATGCACTCTAAATGCAGACTGATACCTTTGGCTAAAACTGGCAAGAAGCTATTGTTGAAATTGGGAGACCAAGCTGAGCAGCTTTTTTTTTTTTATAAAAAGTCTTATTTTCAGTGGATGACTGCTTAGCATCTTCTAGAAAGTCAGGCATCTCACGTCGTTTCTTATAAGAGATTCTTAAAATATCAAGGCATGAGTCGCCTTTGAAAACTGTTTCCCTTTATATCTGTGATGTCTCGTACAAAAATCTTTAAAATATATGCCCCTCTAGAAATAATTCTTGCTAATTGTTTTCCCTGTTTCCTTCTACTCAGTATTTCTTACTGAACAGGTCTGCATAAAAAACAGGATATTTAATCCATATGTCTTTCCTTTCTTGCTGTTCCCAGGTTTCTGATTTCCATTAAAATATTCAGTAATTTATAAACATTTTTTATGTTTTGGTAGGGATTTTAATATGTGCAAGTAGTTATTTAAGATACTTAGTTACTGCAAAGATTGTTTCTTTAATAATTACTGACATAATTAGTAATTTAACATTTTAGTACAATGCTTTGAACCCACTAGGGACTGTTTCAACTACCACTGTTTAAACTGTAAAAAGACTACCATTACAAAAACCATGTGGAGCAATGCACTTACGGACATTTTTCTCCACATATGAAGAAATTCCTCAAGAATTTCAAAGCAAAATTAATAACTGTCCATTCCCATGAAGAATTTATGGTGTGAGCAGTGTCTGACCCTCCAGCTGCTCTGCAGCAGCTCTCCTAGTGTATTCCTTAGCCTCACAGTAAATGCACATCCCTCTTTTCTCAGGGGTAAGCCACCTAAAGATACCTCGTGCTTTCTGCAGGCTAAAATTATGCACATTAGCACTTGCTTTTGAGTAGCTGACATGCTCAATCTCAGCCCCGCTTGACCTTCAGTAACTTGTTCATGCATTGATCATTTGATTTTCTATAAGCTAATCCTGGCGAAAAGGGAACGTTACACAGAGCAGTATTTTAGAGGAGTGTGCTCCATCTTTTGGCTCATGCAGGCCACACAGCCTTTTATCAAGGCTTTTTTGAGAGCTTTAAGTAGTGATCCCTTTCCCAAACACGTGACTAAGTTAGTCACATGCCCAAAACTGTGACCAGAGATTACTCCATTTCGGTCATGTGAACAATGCATTTATAATTGGCTAAAAGAAGAGAAGCTGCATGAATAAAGTAGCAAAGAGCAGACTGTCAGAAAAAACCCGTCTAACATGAGATTCACTCTTTGCACACACCAGAGACGCCTCTGAGAACAACGTTCCCAGGAACCAGCCCAAACCCAGGTGAATTGCTTGTGCAGACAGAACTCAGCCTGATGGCTGGGCATCCCTCTTTTACAATATGCGGATCCATCCCTCTCCTTGAAAAACAGCAACAA